>NC_054055.1:51385411-52061747 GCF_017639655.2 Falco naumanni
AAAACACTGTAAAGGGCAGGTAAACATATTTAACTTAATTACAACTTTACCTTGTAACTAATAAAGACAAATAACATATAATTTTCTTCTGAAGTAGATATTATTTTTCCTTATGTTTAAATCTCTATAGCCTGATACATTATAATATTACTAGATTTTTTGAACTGACCAATCTTTTAGCTACTGGTAGATTAGCACATAAGTGGATCCAGTCCTCTTGCTTCCTCCTTGCTACATATGTATCTTAGATTTTGTCAAAACACCTTTCTCATCCTCCTTTTTTAATTCTGTTCTATCACTCCTTCATTGCTTCAGAAACCATGCATTTTTTTTCCCCTATATGACTATTACTTTAATCACAACTTTTTGCAATGAAATTCACATTTTTCAAGTCATATGAAGGATACAACTGACTGGCTTCTAAAGATGTTGTTATTATCACAACAGAATAAATGTCAGTTCTCTCCTTGCAACTATATATATGCATCAGACGTAAAAAAGTTTTAAAAAGAAAATTATTTCTGTCTCCTTAACACCCCCCAAACATTTTGCTTTGGAAGACACAAACTCCCATTGATATGAAAGAGAATCTGAATGGTTCAAAAATTTCAAAATGGTCTGGGGGTAGGCATTCTATTAGTATTTAAATTATGAAAGGTCTGAAATGCTTTTTATATATATATATATATATATATAAAGTCTGCAGTGCCAAAACAAAAGGAGCACTACCCAAGACTAAAACAAGAATAGAATGTGAGTTATATGTGTAGAAATATATCACAGCTATTATTTAGTGGATATGGCATTTGAGGAAGAAATAGAAATTCCCTCCTTAAAAGTGAGTACAGAGAAAGGCTGAAAACCATAGGCTATTACCTCGCAAATACCAGAGGCATGACTGTCTCTACAAATTTTATATTAGGGTTTCTATGGTCATAGTTTCAAATCCCTTTTTATCTCATTTGTGCAGTGATCAGAATTAAAACAAGATTTGTTTATAACTAAACAAAACTGCATCAAATTAAACAGTTTCTTAGAGGAAGTTTATTCTCATAATTGATAACAATCTGCCAGACTCCAAATGTTGGCTAATAACATACATCAAAAAGAGCAATTTTCTCATGCTTACAACAAATCACCGTGACACACCACCTTGGATTTCCAGTCTGGCTTGTTTTATAGACATGAACTGTGCAATTGTATCCCAGGTCAAGTGAAGTGATGTCTTACTAATGTTACCGACTTGAGATGGACAGTTAAGTTCCCTATGGCAGCAATAATCTAGTCCAGCAGGGAAAAAAACCCCACAACCGAACCAAAAAAACCTAACCCCCCCAAAACCCCACCAAACCAAAACCCAATACAAAACAAAAAAGAAAAATAGAAAAGAAAAAAAAAAAAAAAGATAAAAAAGGAAAGAAAAGAAATAGTTTCCTACCAGGTTACTCATTCAGATCATCTAATAATGGGTCAGATGAGTGCCAGAAAACAAGGGGATGAGGTAGAACTTTGAATTATTTGAAATATTTTGGAATCATGGAAGGATGAAGTTGGATCTTCATGTTTATTTAGCAAGAACCAGTAGTTTTCTTCAGAATTCCCTCCCCCCACCCCGGACAGAAGCCTTAGTAAGAGCATCAGTTTTACAAATTATTGAGAATGTATAGCCTCGTGAAACTATAAATTACCTTGAGCTGAATATCCAGTTAAAAACAGAAATAACACAGTATTCAAAATAGATGACCAGTTTATTTTCAGATGCTCTTTGTTTCATGGGGATTAACACTTTTGAAGGCAGATTCTTCCCCCTTCCAACACTTGCTTTTTGGTGCTTTTGTTTAAGTATTTATTTAAGTATTTAGGAACAGAAACAGGTTTAAAATTTCAGCATAGTTAAGTTTGGTTTAATACTCAAGAACATAAGGTGAAAGATACACAATACAATCCACAAGCCCGGTCAGAAATGTTCCATAGAAACACCAACAAGCTGAGGGAAATATTATGTTTGCCTCTAATTTATTTTAATCTCTTATTTTTTTCCTTATTCTGCTCTCTATAGCTTTCTGTAAGGAAGCATCTTTGTCATGTAAATATTGCATTATTTTTTACCTAAGATGCCTCCCAAAATTTCCCTCCCTCTTTCTTTATCATGGTGCTTATGCATCAGTGATTAACAAGAATCCAGGAAGAAAAAATTAGGAATTTGTTGACAATACATAGCCAAACTGAGAAAATATTTTGCTCTGTAGTTTTAGGGTGTTTCATATTTTCATTTAACTATTCACAATAAAAATGAAACTGAAAGAAAGCACAAAGTGGACAGAAGTTTTATTGAGATAGAAAGAAAAATTTTAGCTGTAGACTAATTTATATGGTTGAACATCAGTATGGGAATCCCAAACTGTTGTTGATGTAATAATCAGTTTACATTTCTAAGTGGGAAAACATATAGAGTATTTGTAGTCTTATATTTGTTAGATTTTATCTCTATCTCATTTAGAAGACAATAAAGGAAAAAGTTTCAAAATCAGGAAAGTTTTCATGCTGTTTTTGAAGGAAATGTGAGGTACTCAACACTTAACACACAGGGTTCTTCACTCAGAAAAAAATGTTGCCTGCAGCGCTATAGATGCTTTTAGAACAAACACTCAATGGCAGGCAAGAATAGCAACATTTGCCAAAGGTCCCAGCTGCTTTCTCAATTCCAGTAAATTGTATGTTTTTCTTCTAGGTCTACACATTTGTTATTATGAAAGTATTATTCTGCTATTAAAAATGCAAAGCAACCCTATCCTGGTGGTGCTATCCTATCCCCAGCAGGTGAGGCCCATACCATCCATCTGTGTAAAACTCCATGGGCAGAAGCCCATCCAGTGCGCAACTGCAAATACCTACGGCAGAGGTTAATGTAGTTTCAGACCAGGTTTAAGAATGTTTTGGAATAATGGGGAGAGAAAGCAAGAAACTGAAAAAATCTGAGTTTCAAAGCTAAGTGTTAAAAACTTGGTTTAGTTGACAGTTTAATGATTTACATAGCTTACTGCTGAGGGGGTAATAAGATCATAATGTAAATTATTTGTTAAGCTCATTTTAAATGATTGGGAAGACTGTGAGAATAGCTTGTTAGAATTCTGGTTTATTGTAAATAAATACACATGTAAGTGTATTATAGAGGTATGTATATGTGTACAGTGTTGTGTATTTATATAATTTTAAGCCACATGAAATAAAAAATGGTTCTACTTCTAATGGAATTGGATATGCAAATTAGAATACAAATCTGTGCTAGCTTTTTCTTTCGTAGACATTTTATTAGTTATTAATGTGTTTTGTAGGATATACTCTTAGCAAATAATTTTGTCTTAAAATAGTTTCCTGTTAAAAGAACTCCCCAATACAGTGGATAACTGGAGATAAACTAGACTGCAATAAAGCATATCTTATTAATATACATTGCTTAATATTAGTATTAACAATATAACTTAAAAACATTTCATAGATTGATTACAGACAGTATGTCAGCATGAAGGTGAACAAGAAAAGGGTGAATGTAAGTCTATATTGAGATTCTGAAGGAAACTGGAGGTTTTAAGGTAAAATACACAGTAAATAAATTGTTATGACTAAATATGCTTGGTATAATATTCTCTTTTGTGAGGCAGAACAGTGAATATGTACTACCAAAATTATTTCTTTATTCATTTCTCATTTGTCATGAAATGTATGTCCATGATACACACAGGCTTCCTTGGAATGTCCAGAATAATTACAGAATGACACAGTATTTTTGTGAGGTGCAGAAATGACTAATTTGAGAACACATGCATTTAAGGGACGCATTTTATAGGATACCTTTAAGACTGAGTTTCAGAAGAATTGCATATATCATTATATTTACCACTATTTTAAAATCATAGATTAAGAATTTGCATTCTTCATATGGAAGCTGATGGACATTATCCAAGAACTTGGGAGATTCAGAAATGCTCCAAAAATATATTTGCATGTTATAATAGTCAAAGAATAAAATATAGTTTAGAAATTATTACCTGTGATTTCAACTTCAAATATCAACAAAGAGAATTTACATTCCTAGTCAAATCCATGCAATATTTTTAATTTAGTTCTTTTAATTTGGTTACATTAGCTTTTTTTTTAAAAAAAAGATGTTTAGAGAAGACTGGGTTTTCACTGAGTATATTACCAACTTTTTTTTTTTTAAAAAAGCAGCATTCTAATTTCAACTAAATTTGAAATCTCTGCTAAGGAATTTCCTGCATCTGGCTTTTGAGTTTCATCTTTTTTTACCTAGCTGCCAGCCTAGCCAAGGCATCTGCAAGTGCAACAGAGGGACACTTGCCTTGTCTTAGCCAGGTGCTCAGAGCAAGGACTTTGTAAGGGGAATTGTTAGGCTAGACCTACTCAGGCTGAGGTATACTTCAGTCTAGGTTTCTGACTTTTTGAATTAACTCCCATGATAACTACCATGCTGGTTATGCAAACAAAAACACTTACGCAAAAGTGGACTTTTTTGCTTTTTCTGTGCTATAAACTAAACCTGATGTTACCTGAGTGATTTGAGCTTGCTTAGCTGACTGGACCCTTCTGAAAGCTCCAAAAGACTATAGATGCCCCTGCACTGGTTCTTGACACTTTTCCAAATAACAGCAGCTACATAGGTGGCGTACAGAGAGCCCAACACCAGAGATCCCAACAGATTTTTAAATAATATAGGAATTTGATGGAAATTAATAAGGAGGTCACAGTCTCTGGAACATGAGCATTAGAGTCCGCATAATTTTTTTGTGGAATGTTTAAAGTCAGAATCTAGTCTTCTCTGACTATTTTCATTTTATAAAATAATAATTAAAAAAAACACCAATTTTTTTAATTTGAATATTGATGACAATAAAAGCAACAAACAAGAAGTTCCC
This sequence comes from Falco naumanni, assembly GCF_017639655.2. Lineage (NCBI taxonomy): Eukaryota > Metazoa > Chordata > Aves > Falconiformes > Falconidae > Falco > Falco naumanni. The sequence goes on from NC_054055.1 coordinate 51,390,346, forward strand.
ATCTTACAAAAACTGTGGGTTGCTCAGATACATTCTGAAGAGTAGTAGCCATAGATAAGACTTGCTTAAAAGTATTAAAACGTCTTTCATAATCCTAACAGTAATGCAAGCATACATTATTTAAAAAGTACAAATAAAACGACAAAGGATTTGATTATTAGTGTCTGAATTTTTTATATGATCACAATTTGTCATTACCTTGCTTCAAGGGTGCTGAGAGCTATGAAATAATATATCCATTCATAAATGAATTCCAGTAGTTATACTCAGCACACAGGCAAGTTATAGATTTAGTAAAGAAATTTCTAATAGTCAATAAAAAGCTAATGCAACCAATTTAATAATATGATTTTATGTGAAAATGAAAAGATGCAATTACAGACACAATCAAAATACACTGTTGAAGATGTTGTTAAGCTGTACATTTTTAGCTGGTATACACAGAAGTAGTTTGTACATGGTCAGTTTTCACAGACGAGTTTTCAGTAGCTGCAAATATGTGGTTCTCAAAACAAAAAAGAATTTACAAATTGGGCAGTTGTTTTTAATACACTTGATGAAGCAATGCACTGCACACTGTATCTGTCATTAGGGGGAAACACAAGAAGTTTAAAATATTCCTTAATCATCAGTAATCACATGTTTATGAATGTGACTGCATTTCAGTGACTGCGTTTCCAAGCATGATATATTTATTTAGTTTAACAAAGAGCTTTGGGGGGGGGGGAAAGAAAGTAAGAAAATGATCTATTGAAAATCACATTGGGAATAAAATATTAAACAAAAACTCAAAGGAAAAACATTTGTTAGTGGACTGGCTGACAACAGAGGAGTTTAAATAAATGCTGCTACTTTGATCAGAAATTATATTCTTCAGTAAAATTCAGTTTTATAGAAAAAAATTAGTTTTTTCTTTGGGCTAAATGCATTCTTCGTTTTCCTTTCCATTGTCTGCAAAGGAGAATGAACATGAACTTGAAAGTGACTATCACATCCCTTGTATGCTTTGATCATGGAAAATGTATTGTCTGGTAAAAAGACCTGATGTTGAAAGTCTGATCCCAGACTTTCTACAGTAAGATGAGCTGTATTCTCCTCTGTAAAGTGAACAACAGAGGGAGTTTTGTCTAAAACCACATAAGCATAAAAATGGCAGATGTCTTTACTTTCAGCAGCTTCAAGTGATCGGCCTGAAAAAGCATTCATCAGCAAACACACAATAGCAACTTCTAGATGTCAAAAAGAGATGGTAAGAATGATCAATGCTCCCCGCTTTTCAGCAAGAACTGGCACTATCTCCTCCTCTGGCTATGCAGCCTGGCCTGTCTCTCAGTGTAGTGATACTTATCTCACTGCTTTCAATAACAGGAAAATAAACCTTTTGGTTATAACAGTTATGTTAGAACCACTGACCAGTGATATTAAATAAATAAAATATATAAAGTAATAATTAGGGAGGTAACATCATGAAACTATTAACACCCTGCCCTTTGTTACTCATGTTCTATTTATGGAATTGAACAAAATAAAATAGTTTTTAAAACTGGACAAAGTATATCCCTGTTATTTTTCTCCATTAGAGTAAACACAATTTGCTGGAAAATTGAACTGGTCAAAATGGATATATATTTTTGAGTGTAGTTTAAGAATTTTAACATCTTGTTTTAAAAAGAAAAACAAATGGTTAAGATTTTGGCTACCACGGATCATAAGCAATTACTGAAAAACTTTGTCTTTGGATATGTTGAATTTTGCTTTCAGTTCCTTCCACCAGCCACTGCAATTTAGGTGCTGCACTTTCTTTTTTTTTTTTTCCAAATACCAGTTTCAAATGAAGCAGCATCTATTCTTCACAGGTTTACACTTTAATGTTCCCAAACTGACTTAAGGCACATCTCAGAGTAAATTCTAGTAGCGTTAGCTAATGCATAATAAAATGTGTTAAACTAGTTGTTTAATGAGTATCCATGTTCGGAGTACTGGAAATAAGGGACTGTATAGGACAGAGACAGGTTTCTCTCTAAAGCACAGCAGTGATGATTAAAAGTCATCTGTTCTGCTGCTGTGTAAGTCTGGTATGATCATTAAGCTTAGCAATGTATGACTTTTAAATGGGATTGGATGATGCATATAAGTGAGCAAAATCCCAGTATCACAACAAAGTGCTTGGCTCAAAATAGAAGTGCCAGGTACAATAGAAAGACTTCTTTCAGTTTATTTATCTGCCTTTAAGTTAGAACATAGTTTACTTTAGTTTACTTTTACATTATATGTGCTTCTTCAAAATGCTTAAAATAGTGAAAATTATTATATATAATAGCTCTTAAAATTAAAATAATTACCTGACTCTAGCCAATTCACAGGAATAACTTCTTTGTGCTTCTCCTTCTGCTATTGTGATTTCAAAATCATATTTCTTAATAAGACCCCAAATGTCCTTTAGGCAAAGGCAGAAATGTCATTAGTTATTTTTTATTAAAATATTTGGTCTGAATGGCAGAGAAGTTATGTAGCTTCTTGAAGTTACTGTAATGAAAAGGTCTAAAATTTGGATCTAGAAGTTATAGGACTGTAAAGTAATATAATAATTTAGGCTAGAAGGAACCTCTGGAGGTCATGTGATGTAATCCTGTGTTCAAAGCATGGCTAACTTACTTCAGGTCCAGTCATAACACCGTGTTCATGTAAAAAAACAGAAAATGGAACTCATCCATCCAATATCAATGTCTACAGATGTTAGTCATACTTAGCTCCTTCTATCAATCAGCGATAGACAAATATTTCAAGAATGCTAGGATTTTTATTACGCTAGAATTTCCTTCATGTAGTCCAAAGTAAGCTGGGGGAACCAAGATATAAAAATGTCTAGTGTTCTCCATCAAATATCAAATGATCCCAGGTAAACAGATCAGATGCAAGTGTCTATAGTGCAGATATCAGAAGTTCAGTAGAGTGGATCTCTTTGAATGAGAGAGGTCTCCCTCAAGCTCATTACCACTAAGGGACTGTTGAAAAGCAAGTCATATTGCACTTATAGCACATGGGTGGCTTCTGTGGGAAAGCTGCAGAGGTTTAAGCAGTATTATTTCAAGATAAAATACAACTATTCTTAGTTTGGCATCTTGATGCAGTGTAGTACTTTCATTTTTCTTAATCTGTAACTGTGTTGCCCTCAATAGTTTATATTCAAAAAGGCAGGTTAATTATGTGGTTGTTTCATTGAATGTGGTGGTCCTTTGGAGACCCCTCTTCATTGTTGCCATGATAATGCACCAGCTCTTTCTGAGTGCTTGAATCAGATTCTTAAAGCTACGGGTATAACCAAGGTACAACATCCTGCTCTGCCACTGCTTCTTTGTTTCAGATTAGTCAGACTGGGCAGGGGATTCGTTGTTTTTGATTGCAGTGCCTTAACCTCCTGCTTGAGAGCTGAGGCCATTCCTCCAGAATGTCCTTTCCAAAGTCTTTTGTACACTTTTACACACACTCCACACACCCCACCCCACCCCTGACCCTGGCTGCTATCAGCATTAACTAACATTTTCTTCCCTGTGTGCCACTTTACCTCCAGATGGAGCCTGTTTTCTGCTCAGCTTCAGGTTCACTGTCGGGCTTGATTTCTCCTCAGTGTTCTGTTCCTGGCTCATTACGTCTCCTTCCTCCATCATAATCTCATGAAACTTCTCAGAATCTGTTTTACTCTTTAGCATCTACAGAAAGGGGATGAATCAAACCAGGTGTTTCAGATGTCAGTAAGAAACATTCAAAGAAAATATCAGTTTACTATTGTACTAAATTCATGTTACAGCATACCTTTATATAGACAAGGACACACTTCCAAAATATTACAAGGAACAGAGGGAAATAATTCACACACAAGATGATGGATCCCTATGAATCACAAGCTGCTGTATCAGGGAGATGGATTGCTTATACAACTAGCTTGTTGAGTGACCTGGAAATGTAGACTTTTCCAGTTCCTCACAGGAACTGTGATTAAGTATTCAGATGAGCTTTTTGTCTCACGCAACTTCAGAAAGGGAAGTGCAATAGTCATCATGCCACATTATGTGCAATTAAAATAAATACGTAAACAAATTTTCCATGTAAGAATCTCAAACAGTCTACACACAAAGTTTGTCTGTGTGAAAATTAAACAAGAGCAAGAAATTAAAACCATTAGCAAGCCAAATTCAACATTTCACTAAATACACAATTAATGCATATGCTATGTGATTCATAAATAACATTATTATTATTCCTTCCAATACCCACACTGATCTTACTCTTCTGAATGTATGGTCTCCATTATGTAAATTACATACAGCTGCAGGTAAGTGCTTTGAAAGAATATAATTCACTAGATGCATATTCAGTATATTGGTGCTCTTGTCTCCCCTCACCTTCTGTTCTTGCTCTTACTAGGTGAATCCATTAAAATCCTAAGTGAGTTAGAAAGAACGTTCGCTGAAAAGGAGATCTGAGAAGAATTTTAAAATACAAAAATAATGTAGTCCTTGTCAATTTCAAAACTGTAACCAAGCACATAAGGAAAACTATTCAACACGCATCCTTTAGTCAGAATGACTTTTGCTACCAATACTTTTAAGTCAGATCCAACATTTAACAATGCACAACAAGAATTCACTGCTTCTGAGAGGACACAGTACAAGATGTGTAGAGTGATGCCTAAGGTAGCCTCCAGGCCAGAATGGTAACACTCCCACATGACTTAGATGTTGGCATGCTTGAAGGTGGCTGTAGGGACACTTGTGTTCCAGATTCCTGGGATGATATGTCCTGTGCCTGTAGCAACCTCCAAGGTTGCCTCAAGTTGAAAACCTTTGATATTTCCTAGAAATATTCTATTGTTGCTTGCTGCAAGAGTGGGTAGGATTTCTAGTCAGACAGAGCTCAGGTTTCATATAAGCAGTTTACAAAATACCTTACCTATTAATAATTCCAACACCTGAGAGGGGCAGGGTTTTCTGAATGCTTCTAGAATGTTTTAGCAATTACAGAAGGGATGCAATTCAAGAAATTTCTCTGTATCCACCGAATTGGTACAAGGGGACACCCCTTCTTCATGCCCTTTACCTCAAATAGCCATGTTAAATCAGTTGTACTATGCTAGCAATCAGAGGGGGATAATTTTCTACCTCCTTTTCACTGTTCTAAAGTCCTGTGCAAGATCAAAAGCATTAAGGAATCAAGCACAGCAGGAGTAGAGGCAGTGCAGACATAGCTTTTTATGCCTTCAGCCACATTAGCTATCTGGGAATCTAGAATCTGCTTTTATTTGGATGTGAAAAAGGAGTCAATGGGTAATCAACTGCATTAATATCAGACTGGAATAATCTCTTAGAGAGAGAATTAGCTAATGCTTGTTTCAAAACTTCCATTCTAATTGTTAGCCTCAGTGCCTGGGCTCCCAGAAGAATACTTTACAAGAAACCCTGCCATAAACTAACTGTGCCTATCAATAAAATGTATACCATTCCTACTTCTACAGATGGAATATTTCACCCCCGGTGAGGCTAAAGCACTTCTCTAAATATGTTACTGAAAACAAAAACTTAGCAGCATAGCTACATCACTGTCAGGACTTCATTTAGTATCAGTAACCATTTTATGCCCCAGACTATGAACAGAAGATTGAAGAAACATTATATAGTATGCCAAATGTGCTAACTAGAACTAGGTATTTAAAACCTTCAGAAAAGTGTCTTGCATAAGGAATAGTATTTGTATTTTCAAACAGAAGGAGACAGCAATGAGATTTATTCCCATCTGAATCTCATTTAGTTGAATTGGTCACATTAAAAGCCCAGTGAGATAAAAGAGGGGGTTATAGTTAAGAGATCACAGAGTGGAAATAAATTGCTAACAAAGCTAATGCAAATTTTACTTTGTGAACAACTATGGAATTTTCTTTTGCTGCAAGGCCATGAGCAATGAATGATGTGACCATTGACATTGGATACTTGTTCTGACCTCAGCTGGAAGAGCATTCTCCATTTTGAAAGGCTTGATGTCACATGTAACAGCACTATTTATTATTTCTGAGAATGACAGAAAAACTCAGGTGCACATTAAGGGCTGGAAAAGGTCACAAACTTCCTATATGTTAACAGATTTGTGGCTCTTTCAGCCAAAGAAATCAAAAGATGCAGACATGCCTAATAAAAAGCTAATTTGTCTGGACTCTAGATAGAATATCAGAACACATTAGCTGACACACTGTTTGCATTTTACTATATATTTTGTCCTATGGTATCTTTACTTTTATTCATTAAATACAGATATGTACTATTATTTTCTGTACTTTCTATGCAAGATATTTTTCCTTTTAATTTTTTTTTCAAGTAAGCCTTTAAAAGTATGCAAACTTACGTGGATTTGATCTAGCTTAAAGTTCTGTAATGGTGGATTTCTACATCCTGAAAATAAATGCTTTGACATGTAAAAGTGAGAAAACTTACCTGATCTACAAGTTTATTTGGAAATACATGTGAAATCATTACATAAATAATGTTTGCAATATGAAGTAATGACATAATACCTTGAAATACAGATAGTGGACCAACAACCTGAAAATAATATTCTAGTTGAAGCTGTGGTGATCCAGGAACCTGTGGTGGTCCTCATAGCATTTTCTTCTCTCTCAAATATACAAGAATACACGCAACTAAATATTTAGTACTTATATATTAGTATCATGTAAGACGAATAGATAATTTTGGCAAGTGGCATCATCTTGGCTTGACCAATCTATTGGCTTTCTGTGATGGAGTAACTACATCAGTGGACAAGGGAAGAGCTATGGATGCCATCTATCTGGATGTCTGTATGGCCTTTGACACAGTCCCCCACAACATCCTTCTCCCTAAAATGGAGACATATGGATTTGATGGATAGGCTATTTGGTGAATAAGAAATTGGCTGGATAGTTGCATCCAAAGGAGTAGTGGTCAATGTCTCAATGCCCAGATGGAGATCAGTGATGAGTAGTGACCCTCAAGGGTCCATCATGGGACTAGTATTGTTTAATATATTAATCAGTGACATACATGGTGGGATTGAATGTACTCTCAGCAAGTCTGCAGACACCACCAAGCTGGGTGGTGGGATTGACACACCTGAGGGATGGGATGTCATCCAGAGGGACCTGGACAAGCTTGAGAAGTGGGCACACGTGAACCTCATGAGGTTCAACAAGGGCAAGTGCAAGGTCCTACACCCAGGTCAATGCAACCCCCACTATCAATAGAGTCTAGGGAATGAAGGGATTGAGAACAATGTTGCAGAGAAGGACTTGGGGTAAAAGCTGGACATGAGTTGGCAATGTGCACTTGCAGCCCAGAAGGCCAACTGTATCCTGGACTGCATCAAATGATGTGTGTCCAGCAGGTTGAGGGAGGTGATTCTGCACCTCTACTCTGCTCAAGTGAGACCCCACCTGGAGTGCTGCGTCCAGCTTTGGAGTCTTCAGGACAGGGAAGACACGGACCTGCTGGAGAAGGTCTAAAGGAGGGGCACAAAAATGATCAGAAGGCTGGAACACCTCTCCTATAAGGAAAAACTGAGAGCTGGGGTTCAGCCTAGAGAAAAGAAGGCTTGAGGGAGACCTTATTGCAGCCTCTCAGTAATTAAAGTGCAGGTATAAGAAAGGGGGAGAAAGACTTTTTAGTAGGGCCTATAGTGACAGGGCAAGGGTTAATGGTTTTAAACTAAAAGAGGGTAGATTCAGACTAGATATGAGGAAGAAGTTTTTATGATGAGGGTGGTGAAAAAACGGAACAGTTTGCCCAAAAGGGTAAGGGAGGTGGTAGATGCCCCATCCCTGGAAACATCAGGCTGGACAGGGCTCTGTGCAGTGTGAGCTAGTTGAAGATGTCCCTGCTCATTGCAGGAGTATTGGACTAGATGACCGTTAAAGGTCCCTTCCAACCCAAACCATTCTATGGTCTATGATTCTAAGGTATTAATTAGCATAAATTCATACATTTTTAAACCCATGAAATATTTTTTCCTGCTTGACTTGGAGGATTACTCCAAGACAGGAGAAAGTGAGCTGAATCAGTATCTCATTTCCTAAGAGAAAGAAAAAGAAAAAAAAACCAAAACATTTTGTTCTACCCATTTTTCTTCTTAAGGGAAAGAAAAAAACCCATCTTGTTCTACCCATTTTTCTTTGTCCGTCAGAAAAAAAAAAATATTTTTTACTTACTTGTTTACTCCTTTTCTCCTTTTCATTTTTAGTATGTAGAATGTAACACCTCACAGTAACTCTCTCTACACCTCTGTCTTCATGCTAGGATGTCTGCGGATAACTCCTTTTCCAGAACCTGCTGCCTCCACCAATCCTACTCTCATCTGGATCATAAATTGTCCCTACTTAACTAATGAGTTGGGTAGAGAATGGGATGAGATTTCTTGTAACAATTTAGGATACTTTGTTAGGTTTTTTGTGGTTTTGTAAGGAAACAGAGTAGTGAGAGAGATCGTATTTGCTAAATGTTTGGTCTAGCCACTCTGCTGGAGAGAGGTAGCTATTCGTAGGATGTTCTTGGAAGAATCTTCTTGCTAAAAGAATGTGTTATCTATGGGCATAGAATAGAGATTGCTACAGCTTTAAGGCTGTTGTGGAAGAGTTGGTTGCTCAGTTGACATAGGTATCTTGCCATTTTATGATGGCTTAGGCGGCCTCAGACTTTCCCATTTCTGGACAGCTTCATATCTCCCATCTGAAGTTTTGCCCAAATAGTACCAGAATTATATGCTAAACATTGAACTTCTTTCTTTTCCCTTCCAAGCAGTTTGAAACACACAAACATCCTAATTTTAACTTCTAATTAAAAAACAGGACAGTTGAGTGCAGACATATCTACAGCATGGCTAAAGCAAGGTCTGGGTGACCACACCTGAGTTTAAACAGGGTGCTGAGGCTGCTAGCAATGCTCATTGAGGCAGCTAATGCCTATTGGTACACTCACAGCCCTGAAAAGTATACTGTTTAAATAGAAAAGTATATATGCAGATAAAATTCTTCTAGAAATGAAAGCCACACTCATTCAACTTGCTACTGATTCACTACTGCATGAGAATAATTGTAAAGTATGTTGGAGGCTAGAACTGCTACAAGATACTTTATTTCTGAGTTTATTAATAATGTTCCTATACCTGAAAATAAGGAAAATGTTGTCATGAAATATTTTTGTTTCATATTTACCAGTGCAAATTTTGCTTAGTTTTTACTGACATCCCAAGAAAGAGGTATACTAAGTGGCCGTGCATTAGGTAAAGATGGTCTCAAAAGAATTCATTGCATTTGTGTAGATATGTGCATACTACCTTTTAGCTATTAGCCATTCCATGAATTGTTTTCTCACACAAACATGTTAAAGTAATTAACATGTCTGAGTACTGCATACCATAAAATACCAAATATACCAGAATTCCTATATAACAAAGACTAGATGTTGCATGTTCTGACATTCTAGACAGGCTTTTAGAAGAAAAATAAAACCTTTATATTATTCAAGGCACAGGGTTTATACAAGTTAATCATGAAATCACCACCATCTGTTGTGCATAATGTTTCACTTTTATTGTCCAAAAGGGGAAAGGAAAAAGGAAAGCAATAATAATTTGGATACTGTAAATGTTGAATCCTTACTTCCAGAAGTTTTGTAATTAGGAAAAAAAAAAAATCACTTCAGCCTTTAACTTGACATTGCTTTTGTTCTGCGAAATTAGAAACAAACAAGCTGTGTCAGGAATGCATGTACTAATGAATGCCAGAGTCTGAAGTTATTCCATGCACAATAACAAATTGTAAGACATTTTATATACACCTTTTGTGTGTGTGTGTGTTAAGATTAGTTGTCCTTGATGTTTAATAGTATTCCCTGTACCAGCAGCCAAGTACAATTTACAAGATTCCTGATTTCTGAAGTTCTGTCTGTTCTTTAGAGGTCAGGAATATTGCAATTTTCACTGCTCATCAAAGAAAAAACAGAACACTGTTGAAAAGAACAGCAGGGGAGAGAGACAGGAAGCAAAGATCAAAATGTAGCAGCAGGGAAGCTCGTGAAAACATCACAAAGAACTGGGTGACTAAAAGTACTAGAGAACAGGATAAGAAAGTGTAGCTCAGACTATTCATTTAAAGTGAGCAGCCAGTCAAATGTCTGCGTGTTTGTCCAGGGCATTTGTACATACTTCCCTGTTCACAGTTTCAGAGTCTTTTTTTTTAGTGTCCCCAGATGTGAAAGAATGCTTTTTACAATTTGAAGAAATTTAGTATAAACATTTTTTCTTTCTTTCTTTCATGTATGAATGCATTTTTGGTTACTAAAAACCAAATATATTGTGATTGCCTTGTTAATGTTTGCTAACGCACTTTTAGTACATACTTGTAACACTCATAAGACAGTCAAAGGCAATATAGAATTATAAAACCTTACACATAAGTTGCAACATTGGCACAGAGAGCAAGAGAAATAATGATATGCACAAGTATACAAAGTATGTAACAGTCGCATATGAGAATATCTCATTAATGATTATTCTTGATTTTGCCATTATGAGTATTGTTCATTCATCTGATAGTTGGAATTAATGCAATTTTTTTCATGCTTTTTATCATGGTTGACCTTTTGGACAGGGCCAAATCAGAGACGTCTTTGAACAGACAAAAAAGGATTCAAAAGGAGCTCCAATTTATGTTCAGCTTTAAAAATAATAATACTGTGGATTTTATTTTTATTCTGCTCTACAGTGTGTTTCTAAGTGAAACAAGCAAACTTACTTGTCTGAAAAAAAATTAACTTTTGATGGCATTTTAAATATATATGAAAGGAAATACAGTAATTTTTAAGTTCAGGCTTTAAAAATATTGCATGCTTGAAAGTATCAAGAATAAAATATTCCCAAACTTTTCCACTGTTTGCCTCTTCTTATCTATCTCATCTTTTTCTCAGTTTTCTGAAATTGGAAAGGAAAAGACCCCTGGTTGATTGTTAAGCCCTGAGATTTGTCAGGAAATTGAACAGTTCAGTAGCATGGTGTCCAAGAAAGGAACCGTTTTTGAGAGTGGAGGGAAAAGCAGAAGATAAGACTCCTTCATGTAGTAGCACTGCTGCCGCAACAGAAAAGGTGCCTTGTGCTGGATACACAGAACTAAACTAAATGGTTGAGGTTGGAAGGGACCTCTGGAGGTCATCTGGTCCAATCACCCTGCTCAAGCAGGGCAACTTTAAGCCAGTCCCTCAGGACTGTGTCCAGACAGCTTTTGAACTATCTCTAGGGAGGGAGACTACAGTCTCTCTAGACAACCTGTGCTAGTGCTTGCTCAGCCTCACAGTTAAAAAAACGTGTTTCCTTATGTTCAGAGGGAACCTCCTGTGTTTCAGTTTGTGCTCATTGCCTCTGGTTATGTCACTCGGCACTGCTAAAGAGAGCAGGGCTCCATTCTGTTTCCACTTTCCCTTCAGGTTTTTATATACATTAAAATGATCCTCCCCTGAGCCTTCTCTATGCTAAACAGTCCCAATTGTATCCTCCTGTCTGGCTGAGCAATGGGCCCACATTTTCTCTCGTCTTCCTTTTGCCACCTATATACTTGCTGACATCCTTCTTATGGTCTTTGACATCCTTGGCAAGATTTAATTCCATTTGGGCTTTGACTTTCCTAACTTAATCCCTGGGTGCTCCAATAATGTTTCTGTATGACCTCCAGGTTACCTGCCCCTGCTTCTACCCTCTGTATGCCTCCTTTTTGTGTTTGAGTTTGGCTGGGAGCTATTTGCTCATCCACACAGGCCTCCTGATGTTCTTGCTTGATGGCATATTTGATGGGACGCATCCCTCTTGAGCTTGGAGGCTGTGACCCTTGAATATTAACCAGCTTTCTTGGCCCATCCTTCCCTCCAGGGTCTCATTCTGTGGGATCTTTCCAAGCAGATCTTTGAAAAAGCCAAAGTCTCCAAAGTCTGCTCTCCTAAATCCAGGGTTTTTTTTACCTTCCTCCTCACCTTCAGAATCCTTAATTCCACCAACTCATGGGCTCTACAGCAAAGACTGCCTTTGACCTCCACTTCCCCAACAAGTACCTCTTTGTTGGTGAGTATGAGTTCCAGCAGCACACCTCTTCTCCTTGACTCCAGTCACTTGGAGAAAGAAGTTAATACCAATGCACTGCAGGAACCTCCTGGATTTCTCATGCCTTGCTCTGTTATCCTTCCAGCAGATACCTTGGTGGTTGAAGTCCCTCATGAGGATCAGAGTGAGTGGAGCTTGAGGCTGCTTCTCTCTGTAGAGGGCATCATCCACTTTTTCTTCCTGACAGGCGGCCTACAACAGACACCCAGTACGTCACCTTTGCCTGTCCTCACTTTAATCCTAACCCATAAACTCTCTGTTGGCTCACCCATCCCAAGGCAGAGCTCCATGTACTCCAGATGCTCTATCACATAAAGGAATGAGATTTCTGAGACTTAGACATTTCTGCTGTTCTACACTGTCCTGATGTTCTGTCATGGTGGAAGAGCAGATGTCATAGTATAGGAGAACCTCTCAACTTTGGACATTATTTTTTAAACATGAGAAAAAATAAGCAAAAACAAAACTATGAAAAGAAACTGTTGAAATGTGGGTTTTTTTTCAGTTTCTGAATGCATTTTTCCAAAGCTAAATATAGTTATCTTTCAAATTCAGTGAAGCAACCTTAAAGGAAAATACTGTATTTTCTTCTTGTAATATTCACAGAGGTATGAATACTAACAGAATAGGGTCATTTTTCATTACTTTTATGTGGACTCCAATTGAGCTATTTCTTTTTCTGCAAAGCATGTCATTTAATGTGCCTGTTAATGCAAATGTTCTTAGCTTTTTTTAGCATCATAGCTAGCATTTACATGGCAGATTAGGTTATTATGGAATTTTCTTATCTAACTTTAGGCATTAAAATAGTTTAAATACCTACATTTAGACACCTAGTATGCCTAAATTACCATTGCAGATAGACTTACTCTTAACAGGTTTTATTGGAATTCAACATGAGATAGTTTACTGAAATAGTAAAATATTTTATTTTATTTTTGTTTTATTTTATTTTATTCTGATTAAAGAATCTTCATCTGTCAAAAGAGCATTTTTTTATTATGTCATGATTTGCAGCTTTAAGGTTTAACAATGATCCTTTAATATTTTACTTTTTGAGCTTCATTGTTGTATATGAAAATGAAGCCCATCAATTCTCAAGTAATGTTTTGTTAGTTTACTAAAAAGACATAGTAGCCTATAGTTACTTTGATTAGTATGAGCATTTTGAAATACATTAATAAATTTATTTCAGCTAGCCCATAGAGCTGGGGGTAGTAAAGAATGCTAGCACACATAGATGAAATGACAATGATTTCCAAAAATGGTAAGGTTAAAGACTGCACAGGTGGGTATTATGATGGGTCTTCCTAAATGTATTTCTCTCTAGTGCAAAGACTCTTATCTGCTCAATGTATTACCAGCATGTTTGCCTGGTAAATTTTAGAAGAGGGTATATGATAATAAATCTGTTTTATAATGTCTCCCATGTAGAAGTTAATCAATAACCAATTGCTTTCAAAACAGAGAATTGGAAGTATCATGAGTAACGTGTAGTTCCTTCTATAATTTTTGAGTAAATGCAGTAATCATCATTTCTTATTTTAAAATGCTCATAGATGAATACCAAATAATGTGCTTCATCTATTTTTTTCCACTGTAGACTATTTAGGTGAGTTTCATGAGTCTTTTTCAGAATCTCTTGCTGTATTACTTTGGACACCATTTTATTCTTTTAATAGCTATGGAAACTTGTTGTAATTTTTTTTTTTCTGTAACACAAACTGACCTTGTTAATTTCAAAAAATACAGCACATTATCACTCAGAACATTTTTCTTATCATTTTCAATAGCTTATTTACAGACACTAGTAAGTATTGTAGTGCTTCAAGAACTTGTTCCTCTCTTTTTTTTTATTTTTGTCTTAATCTTCTACATTATGTGAGATGAATTTGACCACAACAGTTTCTAGTCTAGTTGTGCATTTCCATTCTTAAAGAATACGGCGCACCAATTACTTAAATGCATACAAACAAACATCGGTGGTTTTGTGGGTCAATATGCCTTCATGATACAATAAGGGAAATTGTTGTCCTGGGAAATGTGCTATATTATTTAGTAGAATTTAAGTTCTCTGTATTATTACATATTACTGAGACATCGGTCAATGTAAGAATTATATTGGGTTGTGAGGGTTTTTGACACCAAATAGAATGGAGTACTTACAGATTTCTTGTTCTTGAGTGAATTGTGAACTGACTTCAACCAGAAGTATTATCTGAAGCTGCAGAAGAGTAGTCTGTGCCTCTAGTAGGGAGGAATAATAGAAGTAATGGTAAGAAAAAGAAAATGAGGAGTTCTGAGAAAACTGGGGTAGTAAGTCTGGATACATATTATCAATATATGGATTTTGTTGTTGCAGCAGTAATAGAATGACCACAAATGTGGCACAGTTTCCTGTAGTAAAACCATATTCATCTGTGGGAAGCAAAGACACTGAATAAAATAATTCTGTTCTTGAATACTAGAAATAATGAATGCCAAGTCTGAAGTTCTGTTTCAGGACATATATAGCTTAAAACTGGATGGAAAAAAAATATCCCCCCCCCAAAAAAAAAAAACCAAAACAAACAGCCAACCAAAAACAGGAAGGAGGAAGATGAGAAGTTGAAGGACAGCAGAATTTAGCCAAATACATAAGAAAGTAAATTTAACAAAAATTACCTGCTCCCTGATAAATCTCAAACCATAAAAGTTAAAAAAGATTTGTCATTTTGTAGCTGCATATCTAATGGATATTTCAGGAAAATTCTTCAGATCCCTGTCCGCCCTGAACAAATTCTAGCAATTAGGTACCCAAAAATTAACATATAATGTGATGGACGTGAGGACAGGCAACTGGATATAAGAGAACTCGATACTCATAATAGTTAGAACGAGCTTATTAGGAAAGCAGAGAATAAAAATGTTGACAAGTTGGATCTCCAAGATAAAAGGCTGTGCTGAAGTACTGAAAAATTTGTAAGTAAATTATGGGCAGGAAGACTCTAATAGGGATTTGTGACAGCAGCAGAAGAAAAATGAAATACGAAAGAAAGACAAATACACAATTCTTATCCAACAGAGAAGGTGCCCAGGAAGTGGGAAAAATGTCACTTTGTATGGCAAAAGATATTTTTTTCCCAATTGGATGAGAAAGAAACAAGTGGGGAGATGGGCTTAAAGATTCCTTGGGCAGTTAAACACCGTGTGGTCATTTCTTGCACTAGGAATCAGCACATAATGTATAACTCTGAACCTTCTTAACCTCACCAATACTGGTTAGCATCTGCCAGATTTTAAAATAAACTTACTGCAGAAAAGTTTACATAATTCTTGGACATTTCAAATATTATGTCATAAATATAGTACATTTCTAACTGTCTGGAACCCACAACTGCAACCTGTGGTCACAGGAAATGTGTTATACAATAGATGCACAAATGGTACCAATTGCATTCAGAAATTTTTCCAGTGGGAATTATAGCTGAAAATCCCACAATTCCTTTTTAGGAATTCAGACCAGACCTAAAACCAAATTGTTAATTACCTTCTGAACTTGTTTACTTCACAGTAAACCAGTTATTGTTCTCTACTATGTAAGGAAGTTTTGTACAATTTTGTATTTACATTTTTGTTAATTGATTAAGATTGTATCTTGATGTTTTGGCACAAGGCTGTTACACAATCATATTACACAGTGTCATATCATCATTGGATACATTAGAAACATATTTTTAAAATAAGTCCATTATTTATTAATACAAACATGATACATATATTTCTGAACTTCAGAATATGTTTTTTTTTTTTTAAGTCTCCTATACAAACAAATGCAAGTTCTTCTAAATCTCAAGAGTTTAGTTATCAACGTGTTACATTTGCATGAATTACTTTAAAAAATTTTGAACAGTTTATTTTGTGAGCATCTTAGGTTTAGATAACTGTCCAGGTCAGAATTCGTAGAAACAGTGTCCAAATAAAATCTTAAGTGTTGTGAAAACACAGTGAGCAGATAACTGTGTTACTCTTACAGAATCCCCTGTATACATCCTCTGCTGACTCAAAGAAAGTGGACCTTGGCTGACCATTGCCACCCACTGTGGACACTACAGAAAGTGGAGGGAATTGGATGTACAAAGCAGTCAGCCTTGCATACAAGCCCCAAACACCATTATCTCTTTTAGAGTACTGGACTAAATGGATCTTTTTCCTGACCAGGACAGGCATTTCTGATGTACTCAGACCAATCAAAATTTTGCATTCTGTCACGACATGATTTAGCCTGTTAAAGCATTTCATGCCAGTGAAATAATTGTGTTTGCAGGTTTTCATTTTTTATATTCTGTCCTGATATTTCTAGTATTCCTAGATAAATATTTTAACATCTGTAGTCCAAGCAGGCACAGCCAGGAGGGACAATGTTTGGTGTATAAATCAGAGTATAGAACATGATTCGTGATCCTAGGCATAGAAATCACAGTGTGATTTAAACCCTGATGGTGCTTCCATTAAATTATAAAGTTTCCTGCTCTGACTGGACAAATAAAATAGAATTGCAGGAACCTGCTTTGCTCACATAATTCATTTGTGTTCCTGTTTTCAACAGCAAGGAAAAATAATTTGCAAGAAGTAATATTTTCAAAATAATACAGCAGTTGGGAAGCAAAAGGATATTACAATATTTAGTTCATTGTGATAATTTTGTAACATCTTTATGCAGAAATAGTTTCAAAAAGTTTTCTGCAATGCCACATGTTCTTGAAGTGCATATTGAATTGTATGAATATATCTACAATGAATACTCAAATGGGCATAACCTGTTTCCATCTTTGCCAAATTTTGAAATGCAGGCACTGGGAAATCTATTGTACAATCATGTGGGTCAGGCACCATAAGCCAGCTGAAGCTTATAAAACACATGTGAAATATATGTTAATGTGATATTTCATTTCATGGGGGTCATGGTGAACAGCAAGCTGAACAAGTCAGCAGTCTGCAGCTGCAGCAATGAAGGTGAATGAGATCCTGGGCTGCATCCACAGGGGCATTACTAGCAAAGATAGAGACATGATCATCCCACTCTTTACAGCACTTGTCAGGCCACACCTCAGTACTGTGCCCTGTTCTGATCCCCACAATTCAAAAAAGACATGGACAGAGTGGAGACAGTCCAAAAGAGGGCCATGAAGATGATCAAAGTGCTGGAAACCTGCTCTATAAAGAAAGACTGAAGGAGATAGGCTTTTTCACCCTCAAGAACAGAAGGCTCAGGGGGCACCTTTTCACTGTCATCCAGTACTTAAAGGGTGGCTACAAAGGGGACAGATTCTGTCTTCACAAGGAGCCACATGGTGAAGGCAAGGGGTGATGAGTTGCACTGTGAGAGGTTTCATTCTGATGTAATAGAGATTTTTAACAGTGACAGAAATCAGTCACTGGAACAACCTTCCCAGGGGTGTGGTGGAGATCCCATCACTGGAGGTTTTCAAGATGTGACTGGACAGGGTGCTAGATAATCCCTAGGGTCCCTTTTCCACAAAGGTGGGACCAATGATCTTTAGATGTTGCTTCCAACCTGGGCTGTTCTACAATTCTGTGATACTAAAACAAGTCTAGAAAGGCCACAAAGAAGATTACAGATTCAAGGAATTGTTGAGGTAATTTCTGTCTAGTGTATCCTTCTGTGATATGTAACCAAGCCCTCTTGAATTGGAATTTTCTATAATTTTATTAATGCTGAAGTAGTGCTACGCTGGTACTCTGCCATTTATCAAAGGCTATTACTTTCCTTCTCACTGCTTCATAAGGTAAGGAAAGGATATTCAGTGGGATTAATATGTGACATGGACAAATTTTTTCTATAAGTGGTAAGCTTTGCAGGTAGCTTTAATGAAGCCATGTTTAATTATCTTCAGTTATTTACAAGATCACATTATGGAGAAACCAGGTTTCCCAAGAAGCTTGGGACAGTACAGACTAGACAACATGATAAACTGGACAGAAACTAGTTTTAGCACACTGTGACGTAGTGTTATAAACCCCACAAATGCAGACAGTGAATGGATCCTGTATTTCCATTTCAGCTTATTTTTTGCCTGACTTGGAATTTCTCCATATTACACAAACATATTGTGTATATATTCATTTATATTAAAAATAAGCCTGTAATTCTGTTATTAGGAAAAAACCACAATCAAACCAAATCAAACCCTCACAGCAACACTTGGACAATAATTTCATATGAACTTCCATGGAAAAAAAGGCCCTACCATTTAATAGTTGGGAGTGGTCATGTCACAAGCCACTTTAAATTTCATTTGTTATGTTTATATTATAAAAAAATGAATTTGTTAAAACACAGGCTGTTTTTAGGAATCAATTGAATCATCAGGATTATTGCCAGTAGAAGTGGTTCTATAGCCTAAACTATAGTTACTGGATGTTTCTGCAATATTTTTGCCTTTTGTAGTCACTTACACTTTTTGCTTCAAGGTCCCAGCCCCAGGTAATAAAAGAAATAGGCTATTTCTGATGTCTTTATCACACTTTGCATCAGAAACTGAGCTTGCTCTTCACAGTCCTTTTGTCCTTCCCCTGACTCAATATTATTCTTATACATATGTTCTGATTTACTTCCCTGAAGAAACTTTAACTTTAGTGTGTCCCTCATGAGGGTGCTTTTTACAGTGCTAGGTCCTTTTCACATGTATTTCCACACCATTCCAGTCCGCCAATGAAACACTGCTTTTTCATCAGTCATTTCATCACTGATCTGTTAAAAACTGCTACATTACTTTTCAGTCCTATGGTCTTTTGCTTTTTTTTCCCCCTCATGCTCTATGGCACTGTTCTATAGAGTGGCTATGCAACATTCCTTCAAGTACTTTACACAGAAAACAGAAAATTGCACAGAAAGTTGTAATTACTGTCTGGGGCCACAAGGGCACCACACGGGATCTAGTGGAGATATTTACTCTGTAGTATGGACTCCATCAGTCACCTGTGGAGAAAGAAAAACCTAAGAAATGAGATTGCTAGCTAGCTCCTGAGACTTTTTTATTTAGTGATATAACTATTAAGTCAATACTTACCCCTGCCATTACTGTGCTATCTGAGCTCAGACTGAAAGAATATCAGGAATCTGTGAAAGTTGCTAACAATTAAAAAGTGTACTTCCTTAAATACCTTTCCTTCTGCTCCAAAACTGCTGAATGATTAGTGCTATGTTAGCAAACTCTGTATAACTTAATGAAAGTCTTTCTTAAATAAGTACTTAATGTATTTAATGGTTATTAAATAATAAGGGGAAAAGGTACAAATATGGCCGGAATCTGTGTTTTTAGCTGTCCAGTAGTCAGCTGAGCTTCATGGAAGCTTCAAGCTGTTATAATTATCATAAACCTAGTAAACTAACTATATTTGTTGTGGTTCTTTGCATTCTTACTTAAAACAATAATAATAATAAAGGACTTTCAACAAAAGATACATGATTTCAGTTAGGCAAAACAATCCTCTCTATTACTTAAGAGCTAACACTATTTCCTTAGTACAAATATTTAACTTTTTTCTTTCTTTTTCTTTCTACATTTTATTATATTGTTGGTTGTTTTACCTAAATGAATAAAAATACACTCAGGTGTATCACTTCTAGAAAAAAGGAATAGATGTTTTATACTTAGAAAAAAAACACCCTGCTGGCTTCTGTTTGTTTTTTGGTTTTGCCTGCCCCCGTCCCTCACCCCCACTAATTGGCTATTAAAGGTATTATAAAAATATATATTAAAAAAGGTATTATTGGAGCACAAGAGATGTAATACCAAATTAATCAGTAAATCCCAAAGGGATTGTAGCTAATGTATTGTAGAAAAAGAACAGTCTCAGGCATTCTGAAAAGACAAAATAAATGTGCATATATATGTATGTACATATTTAAACATTTAAATATCATGACATTTCACTACAAAGGACAATAAAACCCCCCTCAGTGCTATAAAGAAAACACTAGACATAATTTTTACATTTCTGGTTTTGCATGGCTTAGAATAATATTATTGCCTTTTCTGTTTGTAGTACTCTTTAGTTTCCCATCATGAAGAGTTCCTGCTGAAAGCCCTGGTCTACCACTCTTTTGTGAAAATTCTTTTTTTGAAAAGAGTTAAAGACAAACTGTGAAAAAATAAAAATCAAGCTACAGGTCTTTTTTGAAGTAAAACAGGAAAGAAATAGATTTTCAGCATTATTCAGTACTATTCTTTGGTATTCCTGGAAGATTTTAACATTAATATATGTACTTGCTTTTTAATTTCAAAATCATGAACCTGTTGGATGAAACATGAAAAATCTGGGAAGTCATTGCTTTTTTTTTTAATATATTTTCTAGAAAAAATAAAGGTAAAGCAGAGCAATGTGTTGTGTCTTAGAGAGGTGGAAAATAAACAAAATCTTTGTGGGATCAATATTACTTCTCTTTTTCTTAATTCTATAAGTGTTTAGACAGTGAAGAGACCAAGAAAACTGACCAAAAAAGAATTATCCTGATCTGTTATAAATTATCTGTTCAGCTTTTATCTATTTTCTGTCAATCACTGCTTTTTGCGTCTTTCAAGGACTCCTGAAATATGAATAAAAGAAAAAAAATATATCTTAAACCTTACAGGATCATGAGGTGATGTAGCATATGAAATAAGCTTGAATGACAATTGTAATGCACCTAGATATAACAAGTGCTCATTTCATATAGATATTATTTCTTAAAAACTCCCAGTCATAGTAATTTGTTAAAAAATAACACATTGTTTCTATTGTGTTTTTCCCCCTTTAAAAATTACAAGAAGTTGCCACATAGTGAAAATAGAAGTTTCAGGTTACCAATTTTGGTATGTTTACATCTCACACAGATAGCTTTTTCCTTTCAGATGTTCTTATTGCCAGGAAATGTCAGCACAAACATTTCATATAAAAGTTAAACCAAACCAAAATATTATTTCTTTAAGTTGCTGTTGGCAAGGATGGTGTGAACATACTGATTCAGTCTTTATTTGGCCACAGAACAAATATAGCATTTTTGTAGCACCAGCATGTTTACAACATAAAATTATATTAGTAATTGTTTCCAAGTCTCTCTAGGATTCCATTTATAATTTTAAATACTAAGTGTTGCCTGCATAAGGAACATTACCATGCATTTCCAAAACATCTTTTCTAGTTCATTCATAAATAATTATACCCTTATTACCGTGCTCTGAGTATGGCACCAGACTTGATTTTCCAAAGAAATGTCATTCTACTATTCTGGACTCATAGCTGGCCAGAAGAACTTGCTTATCTTCTGTCAGACAGGGAGATAGATCCAAAAAAGAAAAGAAAAAACTTTAAAAGTTTACATATCACTTTGAATGGAGGTGAAAGACTGGATAACATCCAGCTCTTGTTGATGTCCAAGATTGCTAATACTTACTCAGTCCCCCTGATATTTAGAAAGCTTTGGCAATGAATGAAAGTATTCACTAGAGAGGAAATAGTATTTGAAGAGTCTAAAAATAAACACAGGCTGTGTTTATTTTACTGTAAATAGTACTTTGAAGTATATCAGAAAATTTTATGAAGAGAATTTTTATGATCTGACAGTTTTATGATAGTAGAAAAAAATAAAACAAATGTATACAGTAATTTCAAACTATCCCCAATATTTCACAAAAGTAGCTGTCTTAACAACACCACAAAAATAATTTTAGAAATCTGGGAAGACTTCAGGTGTTCATTTATCCCATCCTCTTGCCTGGAGGCAAAATTAACATACACCAAGTTCATTCAGTGCATGTGCTTGTCTAGATTGTTTCTAAAGACTTCCTCTGATAGAAGTTTGAAAGTTTCCAAAGTAATCTATCTCAGTGCTTCCTCATATTTCTTGCAGGAAAACACACCGTCTCTCTCTTTCTCTCATTCACAATAATTTAATGTATTTTTCTTTGTGCTATCTACCATGGGTTTGGTGAACTGATTATTCCTTTCTTCTGTGTATCTGGCCTTTACATCTAGAGTTTTCATTTCTCTAAACTAAATATCCCCAGTTCCTTACTTAATTCTGTACATCATGTTTTCTGGATCCCCGACCACTTTCTTTCCCTGGGTTCTTTCCGATTGTTCTATATCCTCCTTGAGTTGTATGTGTTCCAAAATGAAATACGTGATTGGAGCTGATGACTTACCACTTGCCATGTAGGACGGAAAAAATCAATTAATTTTGTTTCGCACAATACACCTGTTGTACATGCCAGTAATATTTTCGTTTTTCACAATAGTGTGAAAAACATTCAACTTACTACTCATTGTAATTTGCAGTTCCCTTGCTCAGTTCTACTGCTCACCTACTAATGTTGCCTTATCTATTTCATTATCTAATTATTGCAAAGTATAAAAATTTTGCATTTTGTCTTATCAAATGTAATCTCCTCTGAGTATCTTATTGAGTTATTGATACATATTTGACTTAAGCCTATCACGGCTGCTTTCAAACCTTCCACTGGCTGTCAGCATCAAAATCAATAAAATAGTATCTTTCTACACAAGTTGTTGATATTAAATATTATGAGATCCAGGACAGAAGAATAATCTTGCAGCTTGACAATAAATCACAAATAACTACTGCCAGAATATATATTTTTTTTTCCTAGGTAACAAGTGATAGGATGGGAAGAAGTGATCTCAGGTTGCACCAAGGGAGGTTTAGATTGTATATTAGGAAAAAAATTCTTCACTGAAAGGGTTGTCAAGTACTGAAAAAGGTTGCCCAGGGAAGTGGTTGAGTCACCATCTCTGGAGGTATTTAAAAGGTGTAGATGTGGACTTGGAGACATGGTTTAGTGGTGGACTTGGCAGTGTTAGGTTAACGGTTGGATGTGATTAAAAGTCTTTTCTAGCCCAAATGGTTCTATGATTCTATGACCCTCAGTGATGATAATTACCAAATTTTAAATAGTTTTAAATATAGTGTAGCTATATTTGAGTTAGTTTGCTGGTAGTTAGTAAAGAATTAGTTTTAGACTATAATTAAGTTGACAATGTCTTTGATATATACTGTAGGATTGATAGTTTTCTTGTCTGATGCATTAGAGTACCTGAAACCTTCATGCAAATCTGGCAGGTATTGTGCAATACCTGCAAGCCCCCCACCCTCTGGAGTGACACTTGAAGGCCAAGCAAGATACTCTAGACTAATATAGTGGCATTAAACATCTAATTTAATCAAAAATTTGCACATTAGATATTTTGGGGTAGAGAGAATCTTGATTTAGCAGCCCTTGATTTAGACTACTAGAATCAAATGTTAAAAATGTAGGAACCTGTGTTTCAGCTGGTGTTTAAGCTCCCATTACTATCGATAAAGTTGAGTTACTCATCTTACTCTCAGTAAGAAATGTTCGTCAAGTTAGCTGAATGACTTCATTCAGATGCCATCGACTGTTCTGATTAGATTATCACTGATGAAAATGAAAATTCAGGCATCTACCTTTCAAATTAACCTTAGTTCTAGATGTCCTGAAGTAGCTGGTTATCTGTTCCAGCACAAACATTAGAGAAGAAACACTTCTTGGACTTATTTATTTGTATGTGGAAACACAAGTTTGAGAAAAATCAAATTATAAATATCCTAATACTGTCATTTCTAGCCACTCAAGGAGGCTCCAGGATGGCTAGTTTAGAGGTAGATTGCATCTAATCTACATTGCAGATTTCTGAGTTCAGGTGTGATAAATCTTATTCCTTCAAGAGAAAAACTGTTTGCTTTCTGGTCTGACCCTAAACTAGACTTCAGGATATCTAGATTTAAATCTCACTGTTACAGACTTTCTTTGCTGGCTGGAGTGACACTGTGGTTATGTCACAGCATCATAGATTCAAGTCCTAAAACAGTATAGTAATGTTATCATGGCACTCTGATGAAACTCACTCTGAATTTTATTCAAACTTCTGATGTTTAGATCTCTGTCATTATGCTACACACACAGACCGTTCATCATAGAAGGGGGATGATAATGCTTTTCATATTCAGATTTTCTGTTCTTTCAGAAAAGGTACTTCCTGTGTGCGTGTAAAATCTATACCACAGTGAAGCTTTAGTTTCAATATAATCTTCTCTATGTCAGCATCATAAAAACAGAGGAAGATTTTTAATTTTATTTTTGCTTCTCAAATGGCTTATTGACAAAGCTCTTAAAAAAGCCATACCTATAGCTTTATAAAGCTAAAATATTATAACTAAATTTAAAGGAAAATGTACCACCATTGTTAATGCAGAAGTCTCTAACGAAGTCTTGTTCTAGGTACCTTAAATTACAAGGCTACATTTGAATACTGAAGCAGAGACTCCATATTGAGAAGATTGAAATGAATAACTTTACAGAAAAATATTTTACCATTGTTCATGCAGAACTAAGGAGAAGTGAAGGTTCTACGAAGTTTTCAGAGAAATGTTTGATGTTTCACATTTGACTGATTGGCAGTGCTCTGTCAACCTCCTTTCAAAGAACTGCCTTCAATCATCTCACATGGTGAAGTTCCTTCAACCGAGAGAGCCTTGACATTTTGTAGGGCAATATACTAGCTGAGCTTTCCTTAGCAAACACTGATTTCCACACCTCTGGCTGAACGATTTATAGAGTCAGTGAAGCAGATTATGCATCCTGGCTTAACGGATGGACATACTTTATCCTGTATAACAGCTTTATTGTGGGGACAAGGGGAAGGACAGCTTTAAAAGAAATAGTCCTGCATTAGGTGTAAAACTTACGCTACCCCAGCATATCACAAAATGTCAAATTGACTCATTTCCTCATCATTACTTGTAATTATGATCACGAAGAATTAAATTTTAAGGATAAAGCCGCTATAATGCAAATTCTAACCTAATGCTTTACCTAACGTCATTAAAATCTAAAGCCCATTTAAAGAATTGCAAACATTTCTGCTCCTGCTCAGCTCCATGCAGATCAGCCTGCAGTACCTTAGAGCTACTGTAGACCAGCATAAAGGGAAGAGGATCAACCTTATTTTCAGTTTAATCCAATCCACAGAATGAAGAGGTAAGACCCTTGCTTGTTAAAAACATAAGTATTTCACTGGGCCTAGCTCTGTTGTGAGAGATCTGAACCTTCTGCATAAGTGGGGTGGGAGGGAAGCATGAATAGGGGCAGGGAGAAAGATCTGAACCTTAAGCATTAAGGAGTGTCGGGAGAAAGATCATTAGTATTGGTTACCGGATTCAGTAGGTTATTTTAGGGATTTCTTTTCCAGTATCCTTTTTCCGGCAATATTAACTTCTTAATAATAGTTATAATAGCAACTTTTTTTTTTTTTCCTTTGAGCTTTGCTACTGTTTTTCCACATCTTGTAAAGGACAGAATACACAGAATACATAAATTATATGTTATGGTACGACATTTCTATTGATGAGATTGGAATAGCTAGATCTTTTGAGTGGTGTGGGTCATTCCAAACGAATGCTTTATATCCTCTATCATGTAAACAGCAAACACTGCAACCTGAAACAGTTTAGTCATTTATCCTTTATTTTTTGTGTCTTTTAAAATGAGCTGTATTTTACCCTACAAAATATTTCCTGGTTCCCATGGAAGTAGAGCAAAAGGCCAACTAACAATGGTTTAAAAAAAATAGCTCTGCAAGTTATACCACCACAGATTGGGTTCAGTGTGTAAAGCCAGAAGTAGGATGTATTTGAAACTTAGAGGTCTTCGTCCAAACTGCAATCCTAATGTCCCTGCAGCCTTAAGGCATCTGAACTCTTTAAGGCAAGTTACAGGTTTATTTGATTTGGAAGTTTGGAAGGGTTTTAATGTGTGATATTTGCCCTAGCTTGAGATAGCTGCAGTTCTGAGACAAGAATGAACTATACAGATTTACATTGAGACTGACATATTTTAGACAAATACCTTAACATGAGTTGAAACATTACACTTTATGTAATATGTTCTCTTCATTTTTATGAAGAGAAAAAGAGACATTTTTCTTTTCATTAACTATAAAGTGAGACTAAGCTGGGTATCTGCAATACAATTATTTACAAAAGAGGTACCTAAAGTCAGTGCAGAGACATCGCACATCCAAGAGTCATGATTCTATTCACATGAGAAGCTTCCCCAGCCAGAGTAGCTGAGCATATGGCTCACCTGGCTGTTCTTTTACTCAAGACTCTTGAGGATATAAATTTAGAATGCATAACCTAATATCTAATAAATAAATTATTAAGTAAAATAACAATAAATAAAAATTAATATATTAACAATAAAAATAAATAAAATAAAAATTTAAAACCTCTCTGATGCCTAATTTCTATAATAATTTAGTAATTATAGTATTTACCAAAAATGCAATTAGCAGTAGGCTTACTTATCACCACTCCTCATCTATAAACTCATCTAAGATTATTCCTTTCAAAACATGGTAAAAAAACATGAAGGTAGAAGAAAATGAGTTCTCTCCCTCTCTACTTTTGTGCTGCACTGCCACAAAAATTCGAGACCTCTGGGACTGGAAGGTGACTTTATGATTGGGAGGATCATTCTAGGGATGACACGGACTTACAGATTTGCTTCAAAATCAGGAACACATAGATTTTAATCAAAAAAGCCTTCCACCAAGCATAGTCTATCAACTAAGTAAATAAGTAAATAAAGAAACAAGCCTGTGAAATTGGGGATCAATGAGCTCCAGATAGCACCCTATGTTGGATTACTTTATTAGCATGTTTTGATCAAAATTTGCAAATGTTTACAACAAAATGATTGTTAGCAACAGTCTTAAATATAAATATTCTTGTTTCAGAACTTTGGGACTACCAAGGGAAATGTCAAAGACCTACAGACTTTTTTTATGAAATAAATCCACTAAATTTATGAAATTATATTTAGTTTAAAAATAGATTAAATACAAACTAAGACAGGGTAAAGCAAGTTTATAGATTTGATGCATTTTTATTAAAATTTAAATCGTATAGCTTACAAATAGTACAACAATAGAGAAAGAAAGACTTTAAGATAGCACAGTTAAGAAACTGAAAGATTCATGTTGTGGGTAGATTGAGACAATAAAGATATGCAGAGAATCCGAGCACTGTGACAATAAGAGAAGTTTTGCTGAAAATTTATAACCTGGCATGAATAAAATAAAGCATTATATAAGTAAAATTCCAGTTTTAACTCACACCTTTGTCTTATTTTTGTTTTACTTTAATTCAGAACATTTTATGTTCTTTTTCTACATTTAATTCTCTAATGTAGCTCACATTCTTTTAGTCCCATCTTCTATTGTTTATTTTTATTTCTATTTTATATTCCTTTCCTGCTTTAAAATCTCTGTTATCTGTGCTCAAGCTCTTTTCTTCCTTTTTGGTATTTCTGTTGCTCTCACTTCACAGGTTTTAGATTTTATTTTTTATTTTATTTAATTTTATTTTTTTTACTTGCCTTTGCTTGCTTTTCTAAAGAAGCTTGGCTTATGCAAACATTATACTTTTCCAGCTGTCTATCAGTCTCACATCAATAACTTCTGAATCTGATGGCTCATTAACCAAAATTGGCAGAAGAGTACAGTCTTACCAGATAAGACGTTTCCCAATGGGTTTGGGAAAGTTGACAGCTGGCTGAAGGAAGAAATTCAAATCAATCTCCCATCAAATGAAAGGCAGTTACTACTGAACACCGTTCTGAGAAGCAGCAGCCGAAGATGCTGTCAGCTAGCCCAGTTCATTTTGCAACTTGCCTTGCCAAGCAGGTGAGCAACCTGGGTGGCCAGCAGCCCCAGACACTAGCACAAGGAGAACTTTTGTCAACGATCTACAGGAAACTGTTCAGCTTCTTTAGTTTTGTTGCTCTTCAACTTTTATTTTCTCCTCTTCCTCCTGCTTAATATATTAACTGTTTGTTATATATATTTTTATAATTTTATATATTAATATATATAATAACTGCTGAAGTTAAGCTAAGCCAAATGTTTTGACTATGCAGAAAGCTGTTGCAGTGCTCAGGCTGTTGGATTTGTCCCCAATATATACAATAATTGACTTTGGTGACAAGTCAGGAGAGAGATTTCTATTCCCCTGTGTACAAAATGGACTTACTTACCAATACTGGATGAGCAAAGCAGGTAGTTAAAATTATGGTTACCAATAAAATATTTTTTAAGGACTCGTGTCCTAAATTATTACATAAAAGAAGCAAAGTAACAATAGGTAACAACATATTCTATAAATTCACAGTTAATAAATTAAAAAAAAACAACAAACAAACAAACAAAAAAACCCAAAAAAACCCAAACCGAAAACCAAACCAAAACCAACAAAATAACCACCAAACCACAAAACAAGCAAACAAGCAGAAAAAACGCAAATCAAACCACCACAGGGATTACAGTGCAGGAAGGGATTAGAATTCTGTTCTCTGCAGAAAAGAACATGAGCACATAAAGCCTGATTTCTCTCAAACTCCCAGTGACTTTGTGATATTACGTTTCTTTCTTCACAACAGTATTTAACAGATAAGATGTAGAGTTCCCCACATATCCTAAGTCAAATCAATAACTTAGATGCTACAGACTCTTGTGAAAGTGAAGAATTTTATTTTTAATCCATTGGTAATGGAAAAGGCATAAAATTAAGGTTCCTTATTCTTGGCCAAATACCATAGCTGTAAACTGTATGTAAAAAGTGTGCATAATTTACCTTTCTTCCAGTTACCTCATTTTGAAAAGGATGCATCTGAGTATTTCTGAGACCACTTTTTATTCAATATACATTCCAGTCAGTATATGTGAAGTGTATACAAAGTATATCTTAAATCAGGCTTCACAACAGAAGTATGTAATGTTTTATTTACTTTCAGGATCATTTTATGGTTCAGTTGAGAGCCAGACAACTTCATCTGGATAGGTATGAAAGAACTGGAGAACTTCCAGATCAACAGGGAAAGAGCTAGTAAGTTTATGAAACTTCAAGGCTCATGGATGTCAGTGGTTTTTGTCTTTCTCTTGGACAGGTAAGGGTAGGAATAATAGTAATTACAATTTTGATTTTGAGAAGCGAATTTAAGAGAAAATTATCTGGTTTTTGGAGGCAACAATGGCTTTTAGTGGTCTTCTCTTTCATTTCACTGAAAAAATATTACTTTATTACAAACTCAGTATCATTTGAACAGGGACCTCTAGATCTATAAAAATGATTGAGAATACACTGGCCAAACAATACTGAAAGCAGACTGAAATGTGATGATCAGGAATAAATATGTAACACACACCAACCAGTGGCTCACAGAAACGGTTTGTCAGTTAGCTCTCTAGTCACACTTACCTCTACAATTCTGAGTCCTCTGTCCTAAATTCCTGGTGTTTGTATTCTCCCTTCACTACTCTGCCATAACCAATCCTGATTGATTCTTATTTTTTCCATCCTATTCTTTACTATTCTTAATCCCAGTATGTTAGAAATAACCTCAAGGATGCATTAATTTAATAGACTTCTTAGCCACTCTTGCTGCTGCTATAGCTATCACCACCTACAATTCTGAATCAAAGGAAGATTTTTTTAAAGCTTATGCTTCTGATATTCTAGCTAATTCTAGAATGATCACTGCCAAAAGGTTCTTCTTCCTAATGAATCTGCTGAGAAAGCCATGAGTGAGAACGGTTCTAATTTACCTTTTATACAACTGAAAAACCTGAAATTCTTCCTAAATTATTTCCTGTATTTGTATGTCATTTATCTACTCTGAAATCCAATAAACGGGCTTTTAGTTGTCATAAATTAATGTAATATAAATCATGTCTTTAAATATTAATTTTATTTTATTTTTTTTAAATTTTGTACAACATTTGTCAAGCTCTGATGCATGGAAATATTCAAACAAGCAACACACTTTGGACAGAGACACTAGATTAGAAACAATGAGTTCTTTGATGCTAACCTAAAAATCATAGGAAGTAATTTAGATATAAGCCTGTGTGATCAAATTCTAAGGTAGAGATGTGCAACTTTTTTACAAACTAATAAAATCCACTGAATTTGGACACTGTATTTGAATCTTAATCTGGATTAAAAAAACAAACCCAAAAACAAACCCCAAAACCAAACCAAACCAAACAAACAAACAAACAAACAAACAAACAAAAAAACAAACAAAAAACAAACAGAAAACTTTTAGGATATCTTATCAATCACTGTGCCTCCAACTAAACAAAGTGCCATTTAAACTCCAGCAAAAAAGGCAGGAACTACTCCCAGTAATTTACATGTTTACAGTTTACAGTTATAAAATGTTCATTCCTATATTCTTTTAAACATTGGCTCTTTGAAAAGAGGGGATAATTGTCCTCTTTTAGATCAAAAGGACAGGAAATAGTGTATTGAATTTCAGAAAAAAAAATTTCTGCTGGAGTGCAAGTAATGACTAAATGAGAAGTCATGAAGTAACAGCTTTATTCAGTTGCTGTTACTGTCATCATCCTGTTTACATACTGAACTGAATTACCTCTTGTACAGTATATTTTTGTAACTTCAGCAAGACAGCCGTAGCTGAGGCTTGTTTCACTACAGAGCCAGATATCAGCCAGAGTCTGTAAATGATCTTTGCCTACTGTTGTTGAGCTGCTGCTAACAGAAATAGGAAAACATTACTGCACAGTTTAACTAGAAATACACATGCCACTGTGTCAAGCACAGGAGTCACTGAGAACTGAGGGATTCCTCTTGGCAGTAGTAAGACAACAGGGGAATTGAGAGCAAAGATCATGGTATGATGATCTCACTGTGACCATAATTTAGATTTTTGTTTTGTGTGTGCCTGAAAAAGAATGCTTATGGCTGAGACAAACTTTGAGAGAGAGAGGAAAAATTATGTTTGAATAAAAGGCCTCATATAAGTTCTGTCTTTTCTTTCTTAAAACTGTAATCAGTTTCAGTCAACCACAAAGTTAAACTCTAGTATAGGCTAAGTGATATGAGCATTAAGTAATGACTACAGAAACATAGAAATGCCATTCTCTTATTTGACAGAAAAACAGAAACTTATCTACACTTTCATTAAGATAGGAAATTTAGCATGCATTTTTTTACTTTTTTAATATGTATATTTTTATATTAAATTTTCCAGCTATATAAGTGACTTTTTGTTAGGTAAGCCACACCACAAAATAAGGTGGCGGAAGTCCCTTTTCTCCAATTATATATGTCTTTGGGAAAATAAACAAAGAAACCTACATTGCCATCCAGTACCTGGTTAGCAGTGTTGTTACAGCTTTCATTTGATTTTGCACCTTCTTTCTTATTGTTATCTGTTGATATTTTTAACTGTGGAGTTTCATGACATTATTACGCTGATCCTGCAAAGCAGCAGTCCTCTGCTGAGAAGTTGAGGAGTACGGCAGGGCTCTGTGACAAGAGTCAAGGCCTTGAGACTTGACCTTTGGGTGAATACATTTTAACCAGGAAATTTGATTACCATGCATAGGACCATTAGGGACTCTTCCTTCTCTGCTTGATTTAAAAAGGAATGGAGCAGCTCCTCCAGAAAGTTCAGGTTAATAGTGCTTATTTTGGAAAATCCTGCTCTGAACTCCTGAAGTTGTGTAATGCCAGGTTTTTCAGACTTCACACACAGCCATGGTGAGAAACACGGTATGAGGCTCACACAAGATTTTGAGCAGTTCCACCCATACGACTGACTATGCTGAGTACATCAATCAACTTTCTCATGCAAGGCATCATTCTCCACTGTTGAAGCACAGTGGCTGAGAAATGCATCTTACTATGTTGAAATTATTTTTGAGGCTAAAAGCTATGTGTCAGACAACACCTAGAAGTTTACTACATTTACAATGAGGAGGAGGAAAGATGTAATAAGAAAACAGTTCTTCAGTCTTGCTCAGCTCATTATCTTACATTTTTTGACACATCCTTCAGAAGTGGAATAGCTTGAGACAAAGCTAAACAATTCTTTGCATTTGATTTAGGTTTATCCTTCCTCTAGTCCTTATTAGTGTTACAGTTCCTTGCTTGACAGGGTAACAAGCAACTTAGATTCTCCCTTGATTCATTCCAAAGCATGTTAGCCTTAGTGATATGTGAGTGATTTAGGAGAAAGGATTTTTCCCCCCTTTGTTCAACAAAGTAAAGCTATGATGTTTGTCTTCATGCAGTCTGTCATTTTAACTGATTAGAAAAGAAGAGAAGGATATGTCAAATTCATCTGGAGGCTTCACCCAAATCAGATAATTGCCAACTCATAAAATCTGCTTTTAGGGTCTGATTTTTAATGTACCATTAGTAATTCTTAAACTACCCATTAAAAACACTAGTGAGGGGAAAAGAAAAAGTCAAATGAATCCCTTCTTGATTTTGTAGAACTTATCACTGGAGTTGTAATTATGTCCTCAGAACATAATTATTTTGGATTTTTGCATTAGCAGATTGAATGAACAGCTAGAATTATTAAGAATTTGAATTAACTAACATCAAACTTAACATTTTAGAGAAGAGAAAGGAGTCAAGTTGAGGCCATGGCTTGGTAGCTTGCTCCTTTCTTTTGGGCATCTGGGATCTGAGTAGCTTTGCAAAATACAAAAGCTTCCATGAACAAACCCTGGAATTATTATTCCAAATTAGAATTTGCACGCTCAAAATTAATGTTGACATCATGCCAAACTGTAACAGCATACAGGTTTGATCCTAAGAGAATTACTAATATGGAGTGGTTAAAAGCAAGTGTTGTATGTAGTTGTCCTGGTTTCAGCTGGGATGGAGTTAACTTTCTTAGTAGCCGGTGCAGTGCTGTGTTTTGGCTCTGACGTGAGAACAATGTTGATAACGCACTGATGGGTTTATTGTTGCTGGGTGATGTTTATATTCAGTCAAGGACTTTCCAGTTTCTTGGGCCCTGCCAGCGAGAGGGCTGGAGGGGCACGGGGAATTGGGAGGGGACACAGCCAGGACAGGTGACCCAAACTAGCCAAAAAGGTATTCCATACAATATGACGTCATGCTGAGCATATAAACTGTGGGAAGAAGAAGGAAGGGAGGGTGGGGGGGACATTTGGCATTATGGCATTTGTCTTCCCAAGTAACCATTACACATGATGGAGCCCTGCTTTCCTGGGGATGGCTGAACACCTGCCTGCCCATGGGAAGTGGTGAATGAATTCCTTGCTTTGCTTTGCTTGAATGTGCAGCTTTTGCTTTACCTATTAAATTGTTTTTATCTGAACCCTTGAGTTTTACATCCCTTTCCAATTCTCCTCCCCATCCATCTGAGTGAGGGGGAGTGAGCAAGTGGTGCTTGGTTGCTGGCTGGGGTTAAACCACGACAGTAGTTCAGCCAGTAAGAATATTATCCATAGTGTTGCAAGATCATAAAAGGTAGATTCTGAACATGAAGCTTTCACTTAATCTTCCAATATCTCTTCCTAAGTTTCTCAAAAGGATTAAGCAATGTTAATAAATGAATAGGGGTATGAAACAGGTCACTGACAGAAGAAACAACAGGGAGATGGTCACTGATGAATACTGCAGAAAAGCAGAAAATCAAATTAAGTCATGCACATTAAAAGAAAATATGTTTCTCATTCTCTGGGAAATAATAAACATTATTGATAGAATAGCATGGCCTGGGAAAATCTCTTATGACAACTCAAAAATTAGTATTTTACAATTCACATACCAGCTTTACTATCTAATTAAATGTCTTGACTTTCTAATTACCTAAGGTCTTATTTTATTTTGCTGTTTCAAAAAAAATAACATTTTTTTTCACTTTAGAAGTGGTGGTAAACAGATTTCTGTCAGAAGCTGATGCTTCTATGAGTTGATACCATAAATCAGTAACCCCTGTGGTTCATCTCACTTCTCTTGGAAACTAGTTTTAGAATGGCATAGAATATTCTGTGGAAGAGTTTTCTTCCCTGTCCACTGAGGGAACTGGGGCACCTATCCCAAAATAATTTCTGAATGTCAATAAAAGGGTGTGGTGAATCATATTCATAAAGCTTTATGCTGTTTTCCAGAACTGTAATGGAAAAATACTCCTCCCTTCCCTTTTCAAGATTCCCCTAGAATCAAACATCAGACTTAATCATTCTTGCCACAGCCCTTCTATTTATGTTCTTTAAATGAATAATGGAGTATTCACAAAGATGACTAGGAGGTTTGAAATAAAGCACTGAAATGGGATCCAGCCACAGGATCTTCATTAACATATTCTGATTTTAAAATGGAGAGTTACTAGGGTTGTTGGGTAGGAATAGTCAAGGCATGTATGGTATGTTGACCCAAGGCTGTTTAGGGCTTGTGTTATACAGGGGCAACAGCAGAAAAATATATCTATGTTAAACTAATAGTGATAATTTTTTTCAAATACACCATTATCAGGTTCTGATTGGAAGGAAATCAAGGGTGATTTATATGTTATTTCTTGCTTGCTTTCTTTTCTCAAGGATAGCATTCCAAGCCCTGAAGCTGTGTGGAAAAAGTTGAAAATTTAGGTAAGAACAGGAGAACCACTGAAGAATCCAAGTCCAAGTAAGGAAACATTACATAACCTGACCTTATTTAATTATATTTGAAGTATTCTACATATTTCTATCAATTGTCAAAGGAATTTATTAGAAATCATTATTCCTTCTTATATTTTGTGCTCCTACTGAAATAAGTTATGCTAGGCAAAAAAAAAAAATGTTTTCCAAAAGATTAGGTGCCAGAAAAGTTTAAAGATTTAATGTAAAAGTTACTTTGAATACCTTATGAAAACAACTTAACATCCCCTTCCCTTCAGCCCTCCCTTTCCTCAAAAATCTACTGAAAATCTTTTTATTTGCTAAGGGCATCTTGAAACATCAAGTGCCATATAAAAATCCTCTGAAATATATTTCTGACATGTAAGAACTGCTTCACATTTCAGAAATTTGTCACTGGAACATTAGTTAAAAACTATAATATCATACTTTAACCTTTAGCCTTTCTTTGGTGATGGAATGCTTTTTCTTTATGGCTTATGTACAAATGAGGCTTGTACTGAGCCATAGTACATCATGTCTGCCTTATTACTGTGAGTTAATAGTAGTCTGAGAACTGCTTTTTTTCTCAGCTCTGCTGTTTATTCTTCTTACCCAGAGGTCAGTAGCTGCTCCAACCATCAGGAACTGCTGAAAACATGTTCACATTTTCTTTTGAACCAGGTGCTGATTCTGCGACTCTGTATGGAAATCCTTACCAGTGAAGAAGAGCTGTAAAAATACAATTTTCAAGCATAAGTTAGAGATATAATGGAAAATTTAACAGAGTTATTTTGTAAGGTTTACAGTAGAATTGGATATTGTCAAAAAAAAAGAGGTATTTTACATAGAAGTGGTGTAATAATGCAAAGCAGGACTTACTGATGTAGTTACAGGTACAGTGAGTCAATAAATGAGGTCTCTAGTTTTTCAAAAGACTATGTTCAAACTTTTTTTTTTTTTAATTATTGCAAGATGGAACAATGAGCGAATATATTGTTTTCTAGTATTTTGGAAAAATTCTGAAGTGATGAACTTGTCTTTAAAAAGCAAAAATTAGTAGAAAACTATTGAAGGGTTTGCTTTTCTATAGAAGCCAAATGAAAATCATTTCTGTTTCTTCAGTTACACACATTGCCTGACTTTAAATAGCGAAAGAAAATGCCTGCACAAGAATAAACTGCATAACAAGGTTATGTATACCAGGTAAATCATGGTTTTTCATCTAAAACAAAGGGAAGAGATTTTAAAACTATTCTTTCAATGCAAAAGTCATCCCATTACTCTGGATCACAAAGGACTAAATGTATTAGAGCTCACTGAAAGGTCAGACTAAATAGCACTGCTGTAGGACTCCCCAGTCCTGAAAATGTCTGGAAAATTGCCTGATTTAAGACTGTAGCTTTCAGTTTTACGATAAGGATAAACCTAAGAGATGGATTCAACAAAAATATCTGTCTATCACGTGGGACCCAGCTCAAAAAAGGTCTAAGAGCCCACATGTTGATGGCTCTGAAGACATAGGTGTTCTGCCCCTCTGCACGTTTTTAAGGCCCCCTCAGTAAAAGTGCCTCTGCCCAAGTGGAGCATGACAATCCCTAATCTTCCCTGTAAGGCCCTAAAGCAGCTTGCTTAGAATATGCTTAGCAAGTCAGTTCAATCAGGGCCACTGCAGGAGGGTACCACATCAGCAGGAGGCATTACTTTCCAGGGTTCTGCTATAACCAAGTTAAGCAGCAGCACAACAGCTATTTATCCTGAAGTCTGTTGTCTCATACAGATTGCCTGCATATAAGACTTAGAAAATAACCAAGGCAAATCAATTATCATCCTAAACCACATCATCAATAATCTGCTTTATGCCCTGAAACATGATTCTCTGTCTTTTCACAAATTTATTTTGATTGATTTATTATATATCCCTTTGGTGAAGAGAAAACTGACAGTCCATGGACTGCAAAACATTTTTTCTGTTTAGAAGTGTTGGTTTACTAAAACCTAAATAGTTAGGAATTGAGTCTATCTTAGCTAGAGGTTTCTTTTCTTTCTTTTTTAAGATAACAGTTAAAGAATTCCAGACATGTTAATATTTTGTTAATACTTTGATTTTTCATGAAATATATTACTTTAACTTTTCAATTTAAAACATCCTGTCAAAGCAACTAGAAATAACATTTTTAACTAATCTGAAAAGCATTTTCTTCTAAATTTTATTTTGAAAGTGTTTGAAATTTAATATTTATTTCAAAGAAAACTCAGAATTTGCACAGAAGATCCTATTCTTATCTTTCTGTATCAATTAAAGGAAAAAAATGATATATGTGTGCATTATATATTAATTAATCACACACACACATATCAATTCATGAAGAAGATTGATGCCTGTAATCTTCATAGACAAGTAACCTGTGATTCTTACTGACTGCTGCTGGAGCAGCAGGATTGGTTAAAAAAATCCACAAAAGAACAAAGTAAAAAAAAAAAAAAAAAGAGATGGCAATGGCATTTTCAGTATTGTATTATGTAATTTTGTTCAGAAACTTAAATTAATTTACCATGATGCTAAAGTGTATGAGATCTGTTTACACCTCCAGTTCTGCCCCTTGAGGAGTTGCACAACAGAATTATAAGCCACATGGAAACAAGTCGTAGGTTTTGTGACAGACAGAGAGTAAATTGTCTTGTCAGTCTCACAAGCAGAGCATCTGAGGGTTGCAAATGGAATCTCATCAAACTTAATTTCTATTCCACTTCGTATATCAAGTGCCCCAACTAAAATTCCACATTGTACTGTCACTGAAGGAACTTGCTTCTTCTGGACAGCTACATTCCCTGAGCCTGTCACTACTCTCAAAAGGCAACAAAACTGTCCTTAAGAATTAAAACTGAAAGATGATATAAACAGAGGAAATTCACTGATCGTTACTGCCATGTTTTTACCTATCTAA
Organism: Falco naumanni; assembly: GCF_017639655.2. Taxonomy (NCBI): domain Eukaryota; kingdom Metazoa; phylum Chordata; class Aves; order Falconiformes; family Falconidae; genus Falco; species Falco naumanni. The sequence continues at coordinate 51,427,989 of NC_054055.1, forward strand.
TTGCAAAGTGAGAAAGACAGTTTTATTTGGCTTGCATTAAGCACCTATCAGCAAGATCCATGCCCTGTTTGGTGAAACTGTGTGGAATATGTAATGTTATGGTAAATTCCATTGGAAACAAAGACCAAATAAGGTAACAATACCTCACCATCCTGTCTGTTTTGCTTCTATTTTATAAAGCTTTCCACATTCTTGTTTCTCCAGAGAGCACCGAGTATTTCTCAGTTCCTTGTAAATCTGGTGTTTCTCTCAGGTGCTCTCAGCTGCTGTTGAAGCTGCTAGCTATTTCTAAAATCACCAGCAATAACAGAGAATGCAGTCCTTCCATGTACCTCAGTTCCAAAATGTAACTTGAAGTTTGGCATTATTTAGGGACCCTCTGATAGAAGCTGGCAATGTTGCATTTCACCTTCAGCCCAGTCTAGCAACGGTGTCTAAGCAGACAGTATGTAGCAGTTCATGCAGGGTGGAGACCAGCACCAGTATATTTGTGTTTCATTTATTATAAAATGAAAACCGTAATTTCCTGATGATCCTAACTAGTTTTGATTTGATAAAGACTAGGTTAGTATTTAAGCCCATGTTCATCAGCAAATCCCATGATGGTCTGAAAAACCTTTGAAGCAGCCAGATTTGCTCTGCAGCAACTTGCCATCAATTGCAGCCCTGTCTTGTATAGAGATAAAATGGCAATGCTCAGCTCTCGGTGATTAATTTTCTCCCTGAATGCAGTAATTCTGGGCTTCTGATTATTCTTTGTGTGAAAGTCTGTGTTTTTAATCACACCCAAGAATCACTTCTGATTTTCATACAACCTTGCATTGATAACTGCTGAAGAAATGTGTGTACTTTATACATAACGTACATTTAAAAGTTAAACATGTAAACAGTACTGAAGTATGTAAAGAAGAAACATAAAACATTATTCACTGACACTAAAAAGAAAAAATAAGCAAAAACTATGTTAAAACGGATTCAAGGTTTAAAAAGGATAATATTAGTGTAGGGGTTAAAAAGTTAACATAATTTGATCCAAAAAGAAAAATCCATAAAACGTAGTTGTTATTTAAACCTGAAAATCCATATGTATTGTTGTATGAAGATGGATTTTCAACAGCTGTAATTCTAGCATGCAGATAATTTGAATTCCTCTGATGTCCTAAAACAACCATTCAGAATGATGGCTTAACTGACATTGCATTCAATCGTGACACATATCTACATTGTCAGATCTGAGACAGTTTTCATTTAAATATAGCTTCTAATAGAGTGGAAGTGTGAAGATACTTGTCCTGGTTTCAGCTGGGATGGTGTTAACTTTCTTCTTAGTAGCTGGTGCAGTGCTGTGTTTTGGCTCTGATGTGAGAACAATGTTGATAGCACACTGATGGGTTTATTGTTGCTGGCTGATGTTTATACTCAGTCAAGGACTTTCCTGTTTCTTGGGCCCTGCCAGCGAGAGGGCTGGAGGGGCATGGGGAATTGGGAGGGGACACAGCCAGGACAGCTGACCCCAACTAGCCAAAGAGGTATTCCATACAATATGACGTCATGCTGAGCGTATAAACTATGGAAAGAAGAAGGAAGGGGGAGACATTTGGCATTATGGCGTTTGTCTTCCCAAGTAACCATTACACGTGATGGAGCCCGGCTTTCCTGGGGATGGTTGAAAACCTGCCTGCCCATGGGAAGTGGTGAATGAATTCCTTGTTTTGCTTTGCTTGCGTGTGCGGCTTTTGCTTTACCTATTAAATTGTTTTTATCTGAACCCTTGAGTTTTTCATTCCTTTCTGATTCTCCTCCCCATCCCTCTGGGTTGGGGGAGCAGCTGCATGGTGCTTGCTTGTTGGCCAGGGTTAAACCACAACAATACTCTAAGCACGGTGTTACTTAAAGTGACATATTTTTTAATATGTCATGTGACATTTAAAATGACATATTTTTAAATAATTCATAAAATAAACAGCATTCCAAAATTCTCAGAATCTTTTCTTTAGAAGCTAACATCCTCAGTTTACAGAAAATGCAACATATGCTTACTTATAACAAAGGGATTTATTCAAAGCTGGTATTGACATATTTCTGACATTTGGCATAAAACAGGAGGATAACATTCTGATTGTTCATTTATGGATAAAAAAGTTAGATGGACAATCGAAGGTTGCTCTAGCAGTTTTAAATCATATGTATTATCTTATTGAATGTATTGAAAAATACGTTTAGCTGTCTTCCCAGACACTGACAACTAGGAAGTATTTTCAAAGCAATCTTGATTCATCTAAAGCAAGCATATAGTTCTACTGCAAACGTTTTCTTCAGTCAGTCAATTCTGTTACTACCTATTTCTAAACAATTATGAGAGCCCTGTAAGATTAATCAAAATGGAAAAAAAAATGTACTCTTGAATGATTTCAGTTAATTATACCAAGCAGAAACTTGGCTGAGAAGGTGAAGTGTCATAATATGTACTCCAAGTGCTTCAGTATTCTGGAATAAAATTGCTTTGATCTTTGAAAAAGTTCATAAAAGAGGAATGAATATCACTAGCTGCATAATTGTGTATATTTTCCAATACACATTTTTTCCCTAAAGGACTGTAAAAGAGGTCTGGGACTCCACAAAAACAATTTAGGACTATTCACAAAAAGCTTACTTTATTGTCACCTAAGCAGAATTTCACAGATCTACAAAGGTCCAGGAAAAATAGGCTAAAAATTACAAAATTTATTCTTTCCAGAAAAGTCTTTTGTGTGCAATGAATTATTTGACCTACAGGCCCAAATTGTGAAGACTGAGGGGAAAAAGAGAGTTTGCCTCTTATTTTTCTTCACTTCCAAGGTACAGAATATAGCTTCCTATTTACAGACCAGATTAAATGCACTAAGTCATCGGGAAAACTTTGGGTTTACCATTTGCTTGGTTTATTTGGTGTTTGTGTGAGAGTGTGGAGATGGGAAAAAGGTGCTCTGCACATGGATTGCAAAGCAGTCATAGCCCAGATGGCTACACCTGTCACCTGCATCTGTACACACGGCAAAGCAAAAAAGTTGTTTCTTCATTCTAGCAATGAGACATTTGGAAAGAAAAGGAATTTTATAAGCTTAATATCTAAACATGTTTAATTATAAACATTGTTTTTGCAACATGGACATCTGCTTAGAATTTTGAATACCTTGTATGAATTATTTTAGATACAAACAAACTTTTGTGGTTTGTTCATTTAGCACAAATGAATAACTGACAAATATAAAATGTTATTAATCTGCATTTACAAAATGCCAGTGCACACAACATATTTTGGTTCTGTTTCTTTAGCTTTCTGGGGTATTATCAGCCATGCAGGACTGTATGTCACCAGAAATAATCACAAATTATCAGCTTGTTAGTCTTCTATTTCAGTGCTGAAGAGGGATAAAAAAAAAGGTCAAAAACCAAAACTGAAAAACATCAGGAACCTACAAAAGAAAAAAAGTATTTTCTATACATTAAATGGTTGTTTTAAGAACTCCAAATTATTTAGGTCCTTCACCAGTTTTAAGCCAAAATTTTGAGATTTATATTTCAGGCAGGTTTGAGCAGTTGTTGAATTACTGACCTGCCTGGGACCACATTTGGACCTCCTAAGATTCAGTTTGGACTGAAGAACCAAGCACCTAAGCAACTACTTTGTCAGTGTGATTCTTCTTCTCGCCATATCAGAGACTATCCACAGATTGCTTCCCATAGAGGTAAAACTGTGCACAATCCCAGACAAAATCAAGAGCAGTTACACAGATGGCTCAAAGAACTGCCGCACTAAGCAGTTCAGACAGTATGATCACTACACATTTAAAAATGGAATTCAACTTCAAATTGAGACCTCTAAATATAGATGTCTGTAAAGGAGTTCTCTATATGTGACTTGGCTATCTAAACTGTCATTAGATCCAATGGAGGTCTGCTGAGATGACAGACTCCCTATATACTTGGTTTAAGCATATTAAATCATCCCTAACCATTAGAAGGCACCCACCTCTAGATAATCATAGGTCTTAATTTAGGAGTCCCTTTGGTAGTGCCAAGTGTTATAATTCCAAAGCATGAGTTTGTAAGGATAGCAACTTTTAAATAAGCAGCTGACTAGTTTATAGTCTCAGCAACTCAAGGTATTGTGTTGAGGTAGTAAATGTATTCATGCAGGACAATAAGAGGAGATGGGCAGTCCATAGGTCTTCTGTTTTCCCCCATGCAGGCTAATACGGAATTTCTGTTGTTTGGGGAACCTATAAGAATGATTTCTCCAATATGTGGATTATTTGTAGATATTTGTCTTTTAAAATGTTAATTAAGAAAACCCTTTAATTGAAAAATACATGGCTAAACATCTTTGACAGCTAGATATATAGTATGAGCAAAACTCAGTCCTGAGGTAATACTCCAGTACATTGAAGTTAAAAGAAGGGAAAATTTTTCTCTATACAAGTCACAGTTTAAATACTGAAAATTATGTATTTTTCTTTTCCTAAAATAACATTTCACTAGTTTATTAGAAGAATCTGAATTACATCAGAAAGCTTTGCAAGTCAGAGTTTCATTTTTTTGTGTGTGGGTGTACATTTTGCCTGTGAGTTCTTAAATTAACATGTTAATTACTTAGGGTTTGGTTATGGTTTTTTTTTTTTCCCAATTAATAAACAAACAAACCAAAGAAAACCCCCCAAAATGCAAAACTCAGAAAAAAACAACCAGTAAAAGAAATACACTCCTAGAGTATTGCATACAGCTGAGCTGGAGAGAATGTGAGTCTTAAACATGTGCAGTACTGAATTAATAAGGTAGAAAAAGTTTTCTTCTATGAGTTCCTGAGAGAAAGATTTATCACTTGCTTGTTGAGCCTGACTGACGGTGAAAATAAACAAGTAATTCCACCTCAGAGACAGCACATCATCAAAATTTAGCATGACACCCTGACTTACAAATTTTAAAGTCTTCACAAGAGCATTATGTTTCTGTTTGCCAGAATTCAGGCTCAGAGTTTAAATGAGTGCCAGAAGTGAAATTTCAAATTTTCAGCTGAAACTGGACCAATTAAGTTATTCAGCCTGATACCGTCTTTGAATTTCATCAGGAGATTTACATTTCTATTAGTTTATCGGCTTCATAGGATGTGCTGCTTACTGTTAATGTAACATGTTTTGGGGGATAGTTAGCACTCCCATGCTGTTTCCTGAATCTGAAAATAAGTTTCTGGGGTGCTTTGATCAAGACAGAGGATTTTCAAAAGATTTTTTTATGGATCAGAGGGCTTTAAAAACAAGCCTGTGCTATACATGCTGCAGGGCCAGTGAGGTGAGATTTTATGCAACTGAATTGGAATTAGGCCTTATGAAAGCTCAGCCACCGAAGCCTGCAGAGGTTCTCTGGAGAACACTTACAGAAAAGTCATTTTCCTCAAATCATATGTTTTTTTTATGGTTGAATATTGAAAGTCTGGTTTTATTTCCTATGGAAATCAGGGTCAATGTGAATGCTTCTTTTTTTAGTATGTTTGGAATGTGACAGGCCCTGGAAGGTAGTTTCTCAATGTCTGTTAAATACCTGCAGGGGATATCGTGGAAGCCAAGTGAAAGACAAAATCATTGAAATAAAAATGAATTAGCTTTTTCTACATATTTTTCTGCTTCTTAAAAATAAATCACTCTTTATTTTTCCTTTTTATAGTTATATGAGAGACACACAGCATATATGATATTTAATTTCTTGCTGATTTTATTGCTTCCAAACAAATGCTACTTGGCTTTGAAATGATTTAAATCTGTTTATTTCTGTGCATTTTCACCCCATCTATGGATGCAAATAAAAAAATATAATTCTGCACTAATATTAAGAATATCTCAGGTGTGTTTGGGACCCTTTTGATGGGTCCCTTTGATGATCCCTGAGACTAAGGTTCTCAGATGTGCTGCTGTTTGTTGCTGTGCCTTTGGACAGTGACTTTACTTTGTAGTTCTTTGCCAGGAGAAAGGATTTCACCATAGTGTCTTTGTCTATTCGACAAGAAGAAAATCTATGTAGTATCAGGCATGAGGGAGGAAGAACAAGAAAGGCAACTGTCAAATATATAAAATGATTGCTAACAAAAATAATTGCCTTTTGATCTTTTCTATGAATCATCTTGCTCAAAGGTCTGTTATTACAGGACTTGAATACCCTATAATAATGATTAGAGGTTTACAATGCAAAATACACACCGCACAGAGTAACACTGAAAAGCTCGTGTCTTTAGGACAATGATTTTATTTTTACACAAGGTAGGTGGCTATGATTTTAAGAAAGTAGGTATGATATAGCAAGGGAAGAAACACATAAAAAGTATTCTTGCAAATAGGTGCAGAAAATAAAGGAATTCAAGGTTTTCTTTAAAAGAAATATTTCCAAGTTTTTTTGTCCTCTTTTTTGTTTATTATTTATTTTAGAGGTCACCATTTAAAAATGTCAGCACAATAATATCTTTAAAGCAACTCAAATCTACTTAATCATATTAATAAGGTTAAAACTATGTCTCATGTTAACAAACAGCTCTGCTGAAAAAAGCTTTGGTTTCACAGATTATTTTGGTCCTAATTCCTGTGTCAAAAGCATTCAAATGACAATATAATAGTAATAATCATTTGTTTATTTCAAGATTCCTCACTAAAATGAAGGTACAGCTTGTAAACTGAAATTTAGGTCCACATTAGTCTGCTTGCAGAAGTTTTAGTACCTCATTGTTTTGAACTTACCCATCAGAACAGTATTGTGACTAGGAACCCAGAATAGAGATCCCTGGGTCAGTTATGAATAGTGTTTATGAAAGACACTTTTCCTGGGAATCTCTAGCTCTGACTGTATGATACTTTGACTGTGAAAACTTAGTGTAATGGCATCCACTTCCTTTGTTATGCAAATATTGAATAAATCCCTCAGAGTTACAAAGGTTCATATTAATTGTATTCAGCTTGTATGTATGTACTTGATTATGTGAGAGGGAAAGGCAATGAAGCATACAACTCTAAATGACAGAACTTCAATGAGATAATCACAGATTATTCTGCATAGGATCTTTTCACACCCACTTTTCACTTATTAATTTTCCAGAAGTAGGCTTTAAAAGACATAGTATTTTTCTTTGACATAGGTAGAGTATTAAACTGAATTCTTGGTAGGAACAGGAATGTAACGTGGACCATTTTTACCTCCATAATCAAAATTCGATTCATAGGTGAAGTACTGTAAAAGATGCTTACAGAGTTGGATTTGGCAGTCATTGATCTTTAAAAGTTGTATTTGTTTATTTTCGATTTATGTAGATACTTGTAAGTACCTCCTTTTAGCACAGTTTTCATATCCCAACTATTTGTTACAAGTTTTTTTACCATGCATAGACCTTTTTTTGTGACTATGTTATCAAAATATTATTGATCATATCATGTTCAGATGTTATGCTAGAAATATTCAGCAGCATTTTAGCTTATTGATCCCTGCGCAAAGCCCAAGCAAACCAACTTTTCAATCATTAAGAGTATAAGCAGCATCATTGTTCCTGTCTACAGCCTACAAATGAAGATGTGTGTTACTGACCTCCTTCAGCAAAGTAACTGCAGGTACAAAATACTTTAATCTCCATCCAATAAAGTCCTATTCAAAGTAGATTTTAGTTCCAGAGTGGACAGGCCAATACACTCCTTATGTATTCCTAACACTTTAGGAATTCATTCCATCATTTAGCCTTTCAGTTAGAAAAATAAGAGGAATGCCTTTTTCTTTCATTACTTTCTTCCATTAAATTAGTTGAAATTTTGGCTCAAACTATGGAGTGAGAAGTTGGTCAAGTAATGGATACATTCGTTTATATTTTGAAAGAATAACTGGCTTATTTTCCAGTTCACATTTCAAGTGTACTAAAGGTAAACATACCAGTTGATAACATTTTCTATCAATTGGCAAATGGTAGTGCATGGTATCAAAGTGTCACCTGGAAAACAAGTGGTGCTGTTGATTTTAAAATAACAGTTTTACAGTTTAAAAGAAGACCATGAAAAGGCCTATTCTTTTCCTGACTACAGTTCAGAAAGCTGCCTCCAGGCCTGAAACTGTAACTGCCTCTCCCACTTTCATGCCATTGTCAGAATTAAAATCTTCCTCCTTTTTAATCTGAGAAGTAAAAATAGTTTAAATACCACATCAGAGGACAAGTCACTTAGGAACACAATGAGCTGTACTCTATTCCATGGATATATTAGAGAACTAAAAAAAGACTAATAGTGATAAAGAAAAAGGATATGAGTTTCTTCCTGTGCAAATGACTTCAAAGAGCAATCTTTGAAACTAAAATAAAAACTGTAACACATATCTCATAAATTATTCTGGGGTATATGTGACACCAAATAAAATGAGTCTCGACTGATCTGTATTTGATAGTTAGCTGGGTTGTTCAGAGAGGTTCATTACTGACTTCATAACTCAGTGGTACTAAACATTCTTTGTGGTAAACACTGAAAGAGTGCTGGTAGGTGTGCGCTTAGTTTTCAGACTAATAACTATTGATGTTCACTGTAGCTGTAGGCACTCTAAAGGCCAGGTAGGGATGTCTTTTGATTTCCTTTCTTATTGAGGTATATCAGGTATGTGAATAAGGTCACTACTTTCTGTGACATGTGACAGTTAATATTGTATTACATTCTGCTTACATACCATATCTGATTTGATTGTCTAGATTATTTTTAGTGCAAAAGGCCTCGTAATTTATGAATGGCAAAACAAAAAGTAGAGCCCAACATGCTGCCTGATCTTAATCAGAAGGTCAAATATGGGTGTAAATGCACAAAACAAGTATATAGTTGGTGTGTTCTTCAGTGTGCAGATCTCCAAAACAGATGTTTAGGCCTCTCACAGCATCTTCATCTTCTACTAACTTTGCTAGAAATTCTAACAGTTACAAAGATCCTAACTTTTTTACATTGATGGTACTTTATAACTTCAAAAGCTCTTTTTCTGATGGCATACCCTACTAGTATGATTAGTCCTATGATGCTGTAAATATATATGCATGTGTAAAGCAATTTCCTTTGTTCTGAGTGTGGTAGCTCATTATATTATGTAATCAATTAAATCTTTTAAAGATAATGTATTTATTGAATAACTTAAACTTCTAGCATCATGGTCCTACAGCTATCTCAGTAAGAATAGACATGAGAATTTGTTTGAAACATGAGGGAAGATTAACAAGTCTCTCTACAGAAGTCAGCTTGGAGGGACCTAAGAGCAGGATTTGTCACCAAAACAGTTCATACAGTTGCTTCCTGGATCCTGTGGCAACAAACCTTTGGAGACCATGAATCAGACCTTGTTTCTCCTGTGGAGTTAGTAAATATCAAGCACAAGTTTAATGCTAGTAAGGAAATATTGGACATGTTTCAGGAAAAAATTAAAGGAATGGACTCAGGGAATACAGATTCTTTCGTTACACAGGTTTTTTCACTTGCAAAAGTTACAAGAACTGCTTTTTAGGCTGCATTGTGCCAAGTGAAAGAATAGCCAAGACCTGTGCTATAGAACTGTAAATTCATTAGATTTTCTATAAATTATTTGAATGTTTTGGATTAAGTAATACAAAGTAAGTGTTGAAATTGCTGTCTAACTCTAGCATTGAGACTATGCTCAAAAGTGACTTTGTTTCTTTAGGAGTGTTTTCATAAAAAATATTCTTTCCAGATAAAAAGAAGTTTTACCTATGATATGTAATGAAATTTTAAAATTTATTCATGAAGAGTATTTCTGTTCTAAATCAATCTTGCTGACTCTAAATATAGTTTAAGTCCAATGTTCTGAAAAGTGTTCAAAGAAAAGGAAATAAAGCAGTTGAAATACACATGCCTTGAAATTACTTCAGAGGCTTAGCTAATAGAAATAAAAATTTCCATGATATAAGCATGCATTTGCCATCCAAATGAGGTGCTCATTAGAAAATAAAAAACACATGTTGGAGCAGTCTGCAGTACAACTTTTTTATCACAAAGCATTTGATTATGCCAACCATGTAATCGTATCTTGATCCTTCCCACAACTGTTAGATGTGTTACTATTGGGTGCAACAGAGCTAGTCTGAGTGCAAAAATTAACACCATGGTTATGTTTGTGCAAGACCAGGTCTGCTTTAGAGGTTAACAGTGAAGATTCAGGGAATAAAACATAAACAGAACAATTCAGGAGTCACTCTTTAAGTGACAGTAAATATGAGTTTAAGTGTATGTGACTTTAGATGAAAAGATATCCAGAGTCTCTGAATATTGCAGATACTATTTAAGTTAATAGAAAAAGTGCAGCAATAGCAGTAGTTCTCAAACAATTCATCTGAAGATGCAAAAAACAGCAGTAAAATATTTAATCAATCATTTTTAGGAATGACAAAAAGGAGACCAATATGATACTGAAGGTAACAAGACAGAAGAAAAATTTTAAACACTGTGCATAACAAAGTGCAGGGAATCACGGTTTCCATGCTACACAGATGAATAATAAATACTGGAATAAATAATGGACTTTTATAAATAATTTTAAAAAATAATAATCTCTATTTGGAGGGCAGGGCAATTTCCCAGGAATCAGAGAAATCAAAAAAGAAGCAGTTCTGATGAATTCTGTAAACAATGGAAAGTGACAGTAAAATGTGCTGTATCAAAAATCATAAAAAATATTTTAAGTATGATGCTAGTATTTTTGGATGACTTTCCACCATATGGGTTTGTTTTAAATTACCACCATGTATGAGAAATAAGGTAGGACTATGATACAAATGATTGAACTGGATAACTACAGAGACAGTGCTGTATATTGAAGATGATTAATTACCCAGATTTATTTAAGACCATGTGAAATATCAACTTTTTTTAATATGAGTAAGCTATGTGGGCAATTTACAAAATGGAATGAAAAGTAAGTGTTCTAACTTCCAAAAAAAATTGGAGATTTAGGAATTTACAGCCATTTCTAAATATTAGATTCACAGGCATAGCCTATTAAAAATGTATTGTTATACACATATATAAAAATATACAAATATTTATATATTTAATTATAATTAATACAAATTTCTGGTTTTGCATTTCAGTTAAATGAAAATACAATTTCTTAAAGGTCTTTATTGTCATGATACCAAGGTGTGTACCCTGTTTTCAGATTTCTTATTTCTTTGGATGTGTCTGCATCTGGATCATGTGAAGTTGTTTCCTGCCTTTCTAATGATAACAGTGTCCACTGCTGTCGGAAAATAACCTGAATATAGTTATTAGCAGTAAAGACCCATTTGTATCGCCTTTAAAATGCATTTAATTTTATTTACATGCATACATAAATGCTCTGGTGAAATTTACAAATTAAAACACCTTGGGTTTTATTTACTTCAAAGTGCATTTTAGTTAAACTATGAATGATGCTTGAGATGTCACTATGTAAATAACTTTAAGTAAAGCCTAAAGAGACTAATTTTATCTCTAAAAAGCTTTAAATGTACATGGAAACTATCTGTGTTTTGACACAGATATTAAAGTACATTTTCTTGTACTTGTTCAACCATCTGTGAGCAACTCTTCTGCTTTGAGCTACTTTGGATAATGGAATGTAGTACTTTTAAAGTTCACAAGAAAATGTTTTGCCCATTTCAGCAGAAGCAGCTAGTAATATGACTTTTATTCTAGATAAAATGTGCATGTTTAATATTTTACTAACTTATCTAAATAATTATTCAAGTTACTTGAAATTTACATGTTCAAAAATATTTCTGAAATTATCTAAATTACATAGTGAATATTGGTGTGCGTGTGTGTAAGGTATCTGTTCTGAGTGCCTGGTTTTTAACATTTTGTTTGTTTTAGTTTGTTCCTTTCTAATGAGAGACTTTAGAAATGAGGTTCCTTGTAAAGCATTCAGGAACCTTTGATACATACTTCCCGCCCTCCCTCCCTCCCTCCCTCCCTCCCTCCCTCCCTTCCTTCCTTCCTTCCTTCCTTCCTTCCTTCCTTCCTTCCTTCCTTCCTTCCTTCCTTCCTTCCTTCCTTCCTTCCTTCCTTCCTTCCTTCCTTCCTTCCTCCCTTCCTTCCTTCCTTCCTTCCTTCCTTCCTTCCTTCCTTCCTTCCATGAGCTTTGGATTACATCCACTGTGAGAAAGCTCCCACACTGAAACATCTATTTTCCAAGCAGCCAAATGAAGTACATTACAGCTCTTTCCCCATTCAGTTATACTTCTTCATCAGTGTAATAATCTTCCCCCATGCTTCACCGCCCCGGCCCCCCCCACCCCCCCCCACCCCCACCCCCCCCCTCCCCGTTCTGGAAAATCTGTAATTCCTTACTCTATTTCATTACATAGCTTTTCACAGAATCACAGAATGGTTGAAGTTGAAAGGGGCATCTACAGGTCATCTAGTCCAACTTTGCTGTTCAAGCAGGGCAATTTAAAGCTGGTTGACCAGGACCATGCCCAGAGGGCTTTTGAAGATTCCCAGGGATAAAGACAACCTCTAGTCAAACAGTTCCAGTCTTTGACCACCCCCACAGTTAAAAAAAAAAGTATTATCTCATGTTTAAATGGAATTTCCTGTATTTCAGTTTGTGTCTACTGCTTCTTGCTGTCACTGGGCATAAGTATCTGACTTTGTCTTCATTCCTCCCCATTAGGAATTTACGCACACTTACAATCTGAGCCTTCTCCAGGCTGAATAGTCCCCGCTCTTCAGCACCTCATACATCAGATATTCCACTCCCCTAATCATCTTCATGGCCTTTCAGTGAACTCCCTCCAGTATGTCCAAGTCTCTCCTGTACTGGGAAGACTGACATGGACCAAGAAATCTGGCTGTGGTCTCAGCATGGCTGAGCAGAGGGGTAGATGACCTCCCCTGACCTGCCGAAAATGCTTTTTCTAATGCAGCCCAGTCAATGGTTTTCTTTGTGATGGGGGAACATTGTTTGCTCATTTGATATTTTCAAGGTATTGCTTCAGATTTGATTGCCTTTCATTTCTTCTATCCCAGAAGCTGTTCCCTTTTTGGTTTGTTTGTTTTTTTTTTTTAACTTTTCTTGACTTCATACAAAATATAGTTGTTAAAAATACATTTTCTCAGTATTCTAAACATTGTTTTTCTTCCATTATTTGTAATATTTCTTTTTTTCATGACTACAATCAAAGGAATAAGACACAGAAACAAAACAGATCCTCAAAGTGAACTGGATTAAAGCACTTACTGTTTTGTCATGTCACTTTACCTATGCATTTCTACTACCTTACTGTGTTTCTGTTTCTAGCATGAGAAATTTCAGCCAGATCATTGTTTGATGGTGTTGAGTAATCCCATGTTTAATATACTTTGTTGTACTTGGACTATTATATGCCTTTGTTTTATCCAAATCAAATGTATTGATGTATGTGTAGTTACGGTATATTGCATTATCCTCAAGACAGGCTTGTCTTCTTTATTCCTTCTCTGGGGTCATGTTACACAGAATAAAATGATCCATTTATATTGAAATAGGGAACTGATTTTTTTCAGTATGGGAAAAAGACAAGGAAAAAAGGAAGCCTTCCCCTAAGTTCATATACACTTACAAAATCTTATGTATGAGATTCCAAAGACTGTTTCTTTCCTGTATTTTGGAAAACCATGTAACAAGGGGAATAAAAATGAGTTAACAGTTTTCTTGCTTGCCTGTTTTCTTTAAAAAGAAATGGCTGAAAATCCTGTAACTGTTGTGTGAAAAATCAAGGTTGTTTCAAGAATTTTTATGCTTGTAAGGAGTCATATAATTTTTTTTAAATATTTTTAAATAATCATATACAACAGGTATAGGTTCTGTTTTCCCTGCTCTAAAATGCCCACATCAGACTTCATAAGAATAATGTAATCTTCTGGGCATAAATGAGGAGCAGAATCTGGGAACAAGTGGAAACTCTACTTTTTTTTCTTTGTTATTTTTTGTTATTTTTCTTTTTAAATGTATAACGACTGTTAAGGGTTTTCCCATTTTTAACCAAAAATTAATCTATGACATCTGTGGGGACCACTGTACTCTGTTAGTGAAAGCAAACTCTGCAGTCATAATAAAAATGTGCCTCTTTTTTGTGATTGTTTGATCTATGAAGTCAGAGAAGGGTTATATATTCTGTTAATTTATTTTACTAACCGCTACAGAATCTGTGCCATTATGTTGTGATATTTGCTAGAAAACAAGTGAATTGAAAAACAAATGAAAAAAACCTCATATATTAAATCCTTGTGTAGAGTTGATGGTGGTGGGGGGGTTTCCCCTCTTTTCAGCTTCATTTAGTCGTTATAGAACAGGGAGTCATACTGAAGAAAAGTAAAATAAAATAAAATGCAAACAGTAAGACTTTTAGCTGTCAGAGAGAATTAAATCCTACAAAATGCAGCCAGTGTTTAAATAAAGACAGTGGGGGGTTTTGGGGAGAAGTTAGTGTTCACAACATATTACTCATTTAAACGGGTTGTTATGGGAAGCACCAGAGTCCATGCCTTTAATAATACAGCACACAGCACTCAGGAGCATTCCTGGGCCCTGAAATGCATCTCCATATACTACTGCCCTGTTATAAGGCTCTCAAACATGTTTTGTCTTATGGCTAATAGCATTATCCCAAACAGTTTCTGAGCACAATCTGGGAGGTTGATTTTTCCAGGGACTATTCAACATAGGCAGTTCTCATGCAGTAACCTTATGCCAATAGCAAAAAGAATGTCCCAGAGCAGTCACAGGCCACTCTGTTTAGCCAGCTTCAATGCTTGTGAACACTCAGGCATATTTTAATTTACTGATATAGACAGAGCCAAGTATTTTCCACCACTGTTTTCCAGTAAACTATCAGTGATGCTTATTAAGGTGTCTCTGAGTGAAAGCAATGATGGCTTATTTTGGGAAAGATTTAACATTTGGAGCAGCCAAATAATTGCAAATGTTATGAATTTAGACAAGCCCCCTATTGCTGTTTAAGGAAGATTAGTTCAAGTAGATTTTTGCATGACACATAAACGAACAGCAATGCACATTACCTATGAGCTCAGAAGAAATGGTCAATAGAATGACTGCCAGCTACGAACTACCAAGCAAGTTGTATTAGCACTATCTTCAGTTATTTGTGGAGTGGTCCCTGACAGTTGTTTGTGGGGTGGTTTTTTTCCAACCTTGAAGATGTAATAGTGTTTATTCAATTAGAGTTACATCACGCAAACAAGGTTTTACCAAGATCTCAATATATTTAAAAATAACAAATAACCTTGTGTTACTTTCCTCTCACAAAGTGCTAGTTCAGAAGAGCTTTTCAGTTATGTGTTCTAAGATTTTGTTCCTGTCTGTCTGAAACACAGAAGAGCTGTAATCCAAGTACCTTGGTGTTTGATTTAAACCCCTGCCATTACCTTAATATATATGTACATACATATTATACTCTCCTTTTCTTTCTGTTTTTCTAAGGATGAAGTTTTCCTTGTTTTTAAAATAAATAAATTAATAAATAGATATATTTCAGAGGAAAGATATCAACTTTTTAGAACCTGCTCTAAATACAGAAAGCAGATTATGAGAAGCGGAGCGATGAGGAAAAAGTTTACTTGCTAGGCCCACATAATATGTTAATGCAAATCATATTGTGGCCTGTTTTCACCATTTATTTCAGGTCCTGAAAACTGGCCACGATTCATTTGATTTGAAGTCATAGTCATAAAAGCAAGATATATATCTCCAGAAGTGATACAGGTGATCACAATTAGATGCATAAAAATATACAGTCTAAGCCATTTCCAAAGTATTCAGTTGTGTGAAATGTATTAAAGATTATGATGATGCATACTGCAAAAAATCCCCATGATTGTAACTTTCCAAGTTGAGATGAGGGCTGGAAATTGGTAAAGACTTGTGCAAGAGCTGAGACAAAGTGAGGAAGATACATGTGATACAACATGGTAAACAGCCCGTAGAGCAAGGAGGAAAACAAGATATTGTTTTTTGTAATCAGTATTTCTGGTGAATATTGTTTAAAGGGAAATTTTTTCTCAATTTCTGTGGAAACAAAATTGTTTTCATTGTTGATCAGTCACTGTCACAGGAAGAGTATGATTCAAAATATCTAGTAAAGGAAAATTGAAACATCTAAGTATCTGATGCAAATACTTGACATCAAAGAGTACAACAAACTTTCCACAAATGTTTCACAAATAAGTACAAAAAAATAAAAGTACAAAGTTCAAAGATACCATTTTTAAGTTGTGAGTTTTATTTATAGAAGGGGCAGGGTGTAAAAAGGAGTTACACCACAGCATTGGTTTGTACCTATGCACAATCATGTTCTTAAAAATATTTGATAATATATTATTATAAATGTATATTTAAATAATTGTAGTCTGTATTTGTAATCATATAAATTCTATGTAATTAATTACCATACTTGCTGCTAGATTCAAACACAAAAGGGGATTTTTATTTTCTTATTATTAGTTTTTTTGCTTTTAGTATCCAAACTGACTTCTTTTAGTACAGTTATTTGAGATTTCTTGAAAAAAATTGAGAGTATGTTGAAAATGGGAAAGATTACTTTCTTTTATTTCAAGGTGGATATTGTGCCCTTTTTAGCCATATATTTTACATACTTATCATTTTCAAATTGATTTCATCGCCTTGGGTGTCTGGCTTTCAAGAGGTATTTGGAAATACTTATACACAAAAGAACACGTTTATGGGAGTGTGTATAGATATGTAAGTAGGAATCAAGAAAGGGAAAAAGTATAGGCACTGCTTTCGGATGCAGTTAATCACTTCAAAGTGGATAAGCTTTATATATTTGGGTTTTTAATAACACACAAGAGTACAAACAAGGAACATGCACAAAGGGAAATAGGAAGAGTAATTGAATGGAAAGTAATTGAAATGGAAAAGGGAAAAATATAAAAACCACAAAGGAAATTAAAAAGAACAACAGAAATACATTTAAAATGTCACCTTATTCATACTTTGAAATGAAAATACTGACAAAATTCCAATCTTAGACATTTTTGGGGGGAGGAAGGGAAAGGGAAGAAAACATAAGTGAGTTACTCAGCTAGCAATATGGCTTTCATCACACTTTGCAAATTTAATTCCTGATAGAATGCAGGAAACTCTTTCGTCCCACTTAATTATACAATTTCCCTCCTTTGGTTTTGGATGTTTCACATATTACTTTTTCATTTTGGATGGATTTTCTCTCTTCCTTTATTATTCTTTTAATGTCTTTTCATATGGCTCAGTAGATATTGCCAACACCATACTTATTTCTGTTATCAAGGCGTAGATATTTATAATCATATGCTAACATTGATAACATCAGTGCTCTCAAAGCCAATAATTAAGGGTATGACTTGATTAGAAAGTGGGTAGAAAAGTAATTCAGGGTAATCAGAAAGGGGAGCTAAATTAAGGGATTTTTATAGTCTTGGCTAAATACAAATTTCATAGTTTGAAATATTCTTTACTATTCTAGAGAAAAAAGGCACACAAATGGCACTTATTGCACTGTTTAAATGTCTTCTATTCCAGATCTTTAGCAGGAAATAATGAAGAGATGATTTGGAGTTTTTATTCCCCTTCACTTTTCTAAAACTACGATGGATCTAATCAATTTTGTTTTCACTTTGGACATGTTTTTGCACATTTGCTGAACATACATAATGAATCCAGTCACATGTAATATTATAATTATATTATAGCCATGGAGTCTTTACCTGGGACTTTTTTGTTCCAGTTCTTCAAAATAAATCTTCATTCCTTCTCACCAATAACTGGAACACATTTTTAACAAAGCTAAGAAATTATTCAATAAAGTTTTAATACTAAGACATATTGGGCTGATTGTATAGATTGAAGAACATAAGATACCCTCAGTGAATATTTTCTTGACCTTTTTGATTAGTCACTATTATTTGGTTGACTATAAAGATTATAAATGGTGGGTTTTTTTCAGGTAAACTGTAGATCTTCAGGAATATGGATAACCTGGGAGTGTCAATTAATGGACGATGAATCAAATTTACTATCTGGAAACAATCACCAGTTCCCTGAAGGAAAACATAAACTATTAAGTCTTTCCCAAAAGTTCAAAGAGTTTTTAACACTAGTATCTTATAAACTGAGGAGATAGGCAGGTTCAGATTCCCGCCACGCATGATGTTGATAGTTACCCATAGTCTTCCTTTATCCCAGTAGGAGATCAGACCTTTAGATGCAATTAATCTCAGTGTTAACATCTAAAATAAATCAGAGAAATTATAAAGTGTGCATTTGTCTCCATTTTCTGTAGGGGAAACCTAGGGGTAATTAGCTCAGATGCAGATACCAAAATTGTGATAGACACATCCCTATGACAAGTGCTGTAATTTTGTATTGATCACAGGCTCTCAAAGAAGTCTTTGGCTGGGTTTAAACTTATTGTGATGTATTGAATTATATATTTGATAAACAACAAATGCACTACTTCAGTCAAAAAGCAATGTGTTAAGGAAATCTCATCTAAAAGATTCCACTTAGAAAATATTTATTGACACATAGACATGGAGAATGTCTTATTAAATTCTGTGCTGCAATAGTTTTCATTAACAAAAAATAAAAAACACTTCATGAGGCATCTCAAAGCTGAATATGACTGTCTATGAAAGCTGGAAGAGAGGAACAGAGATGCAAATAATAAAAATATACAGATAATTAAATTACAGAGTGTATTTAAAAAAGTAAGATGGTTGTATGAACTAGAACAATTACATGTTTCAGTAATAAATGAAAGCAAGTGTGCTGAGTCTGAAGTCATTATATCAGACTCTTCAATCTTGCAAGCCAGTGTGAATCTAGAATGGACAAGTGCTGTTTGTAAGGATGTAAAATTTAATTACATTTGGATTAAAACTGTAAAAGAGATAACCAATGTGGTAACACAGCAATGATATCTAAAAGATAAGTGATCAAAAGTAGTTATTGAAATTATTTTTTTATTAAAAGTTTTCCATGTAATATGTAAATTAATTCAAATTCATTCATAAAAATAGATATTGCTCTACAATATGCACATTCTAATCCATTTGCAGGATTTACCATCAATTTGGGTGTTATTTAAAACTGTTCTTAATTACTAAAACACATAAATAATGAATCAAAGTCTCCAGAGAGACCTTATTGCAGCCTTTCAACACATAAAGAGGATTGATAAAAGTCTTTTACTGCAGCCTGTAGTGACAGGGCAAGGGGCAATGGTTTCAAACAGAAAGCGGGTAAATCTAGTTTTAGATAGGACATAGAAAGAATTTTTTTAAACTACGGGTGGTGTGGCTCTGGTACAGGTTGCCCAGAGAACTTGTGGATGCCCCGTTCCTGGAATTGTTCAAAGCCAGGTTGGATGGGGCTTTGGGCATCCTGATCTAGTGGAAGGTGTCCCTGCTCATGGCAGGGAGGGTGGAACTAGATGATCTTTAAAGATCTGTTCCAACTCAAGCCATTCTATGATTCTATGAAAATCTGCCCTAATATTTCTCTACTGTATAATCTCTGTAAAGGTACTGAGAACTTTTTCCAGTAAAGAAGTTATAGTAACTTAAGTGGGTGATTACTGTCAAAATGCTTACAGGTTTTTAGGAAAACATTATTTTAAATTGTCCTGTTTTGGTTTCTGCTAAATGTGTTTCTATGTGTATAATTTCAGCTTTCAAATATGGAAAGCTGCTTTTCCTTTATTTTAGCATATTATTTGTTTTCTGTACACTTCTTTATTCTGAACACAATAAAACTGGTCATTCAGGAAACAAGATATTACCTACCCAAAGGACATCTGCTGCAGATGGTTTGTCTTTGGCAACCATATGGCATACACATTTTGGCAAAAAGGTAAGTGACTTTTTTTTTGCCAGCTACTGTGCAGTAGCCAGATATTTTTGAAGCAAACCTATAAATAATACATTTATCCACCTCTTTCTCTTTGTCTCTCCCTGTTTTTCTTTCTCTGTCTTGACTTAAACCTAGTAACATAATTTATGTAAAAATGTGTGCTGCAAAATGACAGAAGACAAAACTTGTATACATTCAAAAGAAAAATAATGCAGAAAATATTTCAATTCTTCAGGGCTTTTTTTCTTACAAATCCTGTTTCACAGAAATTGAAACATATACCAGAAATGTCTCAGAACTGATGGCATATAATTTCATGTAATCATGAAATGTTTCAGTAAGGTCAAACCAAAATATTTCGCTTTGCAAGGTATCTGTTATTGTAACAGGCTGCATGCATATAACTGGATCTAGAAACACAGCTTAAGATGCATGTTGCAGTTATGTCATGACTCCATGCTAGGACATGGCTTGGATAGTGTCCTTCCTTTTAACACCTCCTCCATGAGAAAGAAAATCACCTGCAATAGGCGTTCTGAGACACAGTTTAGAAACCAAGCATAGGAATCACTACTCCATGATACACAGATGTAGTATACCCTTTCTACTTTTTAAGGTGAATAGAGATCATAACCTTGAAATCACTGTTGAAGCACTATGCTTGCACTTTAAAATTGCTTGAGACAGTTAGGCATAAGCAGTGATCCTCTTTTGTCTTTTCCTTTTTCCTTTAGTTGGATGGAACAATCCACTTAACTGTCCAGTACCAGGTGTGAAAGAAGCCTTTAGTGAGAAAGTGTGTTTGTTTAACCAAATGTAAATTTTTGCAATATATAGTTGAGGCAGCTAGCCAAATTTGTCTCTGATGTTGATGTTGACCTTTTAAGGCACCATGCCTTTCCTAAATCAAATAGCTAAAATAAGTCAGATAATCCATGCCCTGACATATTTTTTTCTCTACATTGACATGAAGATGTTATAGTTCAGAGGTAAACTACACTGTTGACATGATAGGTGACTTAAACCCCACTGAGGACAATCTAATTGCTCTTGCCTAATCAATTGCATGGAAACATCTGCTTTTAATATGACTTAGGAATCAAGTACTTTTGAGCAACTACATTGCATAAGATGTTTTCTCAGGGTTTTTAAAATTATAAGATACATTCCACTCTAAGGAGGGTAAAAGAATGGACACACCTATAGTAACACAAAGAGAACAGTTATGTGTGGAAAACAATATTTTGTTTAAAGACCTTTCCTGAAGGTGAAAAAGTTAAAGTTATATTTGATTTTTAGTTGCAAATAGGTTCATTTTCCAGATGGGTTTCTGGAACAATTTAATACACTAAACAAATAGCAGTTTTATATAAAACCTACATAAAACACTAGCATTTTGGGGAATATATATTTTAAGTATGGTTTCATTTTTGCTTTTTTTCTTTTCTCCCCTCACCCCCCCCCACCCCCCCACACCCCTTTTTTTTTAATGATTAAGACCCTTACCAGCTTTCTCTCCTGATTTTGCGGCTTTTCCACTTGTGTGGATTCAGAATAATAGTAACACACCTCATTAGTACAGGACACTTTTATCTAGGCATCATGAAAAAGGCTGATCACTTTCTGAATTTCTTTGTGTTCAGATACCTATTGTTAGGATAGCATGATTTCCTCTCCTTTTCAGGTAACTGCATGAAACAAAGTATATTTAAAACAGGAAAAGCATGGAATTCAGTCTTTAGAAACATCTGGCATATCATACATCAGGTCGTACTTCCCTTATGCCAAACTTGAATGGCTTATCTTAAATAACTTAGAGAGTAATATGTGTATAAGTGAATAACAAACATGAAAACCATCTCCTCTGTCCCACACTGATGGCAACTGTCAACTTCATTGCCAACTGGATCCAGCTTATTTTTTCCAAAGTTGTACATTCCTAAATCCTTCCAGGATCTGCCTCAACTTATGTGTTCAGGAGGACTTGCTTCGACTGAAGGCAGACATCATCATTCTTGACTAAGCTGTCTCCAGCAAGTCACACACAACACAGAGTTTTAGATCTGGGATTTCCTTCATCTCATATTCTGCTGGGGTTACAAAGGTCTTTCAAAGTTATCCTGGGCTCTCACTTAAAAACACCTTTAGCATTTATATATGCAATGTCTTTGTTGTTTATTGCATCAGGTTCTTGTATAAATGTAGTTTGTCACAAATACAAGCATAAGGCAGGACACAAAAAACATGAATACTAAAGCTGAGGCTTCTAGAGATAGAATTTTGTGTAAAGTAATACTGCAAAGTTGAGAAAATAAATTAATTATGTTGCTGCAGCAATGCCTATCACAACCTTCGGTGATGGTGATTTCTTAAAGGTGATTTCTATAGAAGCAACTTGCAAGCACACAGTAACCAACAAAATCTGATTTTCCATGGCTTTTTGTCATGTGGTTGGATTCGTTGGTCCCTGGTGCAAATCCAGTTAAAAACTTGTTTCTCCAGAGTTTAATTAGGTTTAATGATTCACTGAAGTCTTACTGTATGAAGGCAGTAAGTTTTTCTTCTCATTTGGCTGGCTATTTTCAGAAGCTTGAAGCACATCTTTATGTCTATGGTCTCTATTATATCATCTTGATCTGTATGATGTCTTGATCTTTCTAGCAATTCTGATTGAGATTGACCAGAAAGTTCAAAAGATACTGAGATGAAGCAAGGTTGACAGAGTGTTCTGTGCATCCAGCCAGGAACAGAAGAAGCAGATAAGCTTAGTTTCCTTAGGTTAAAAGAAATCAGAGGTGTTCACAATTCATATATTCCATCATTGCAACTTAACCAATGTAAACACAATACCATGAAATCTAAGTATTACAATTGTACTGAAATGAGATCAGCTTTATATGATGACAGATAAGTAGTTCAATACTGAAATAAGATTTCTGACGTTCAGCAAAGTATTAATGAAAGTGTATGCTTACTGAAAGACAAGTGGTGTTTTGGAAAGGACATTATATAGGCCACTAAATGTCTATATAAAGTCTTCTACAAACCTGAAGCATGAACTGAACACATAAAAGAACCGTGACTGAAACTTTTCTATGTATTTCAAGTGCAAAGTAGAAATTAGTAATGGAAAGCGTATGAAGGAATCATATTGAAGATAGTAACCATATAGAAAAATGCATAATATAATGGAACACGAGTTGACTGACATATGCATAAATTGTAGAAAATACCAAATTATCTGGATTCAAGTTTCTGAACAGTTTAACCCACAGTGTGGGTACTGGTACAGAGTGATACACTTGCTATTTATTATATGAACATGAGTAAAGAAATGTCTGTGAACAGTGTTCACTAAAATTGTGCTGCTAGACTAGTCTGGGGAAGACTGGTTTCTGGAGACATTCTGGTGTAGCCCATTGTGTTTGGTGACATGCTCCACCCTGAGCTACCAGAAACAGTTGAGACAAACAGCTGGAGAGTAATATCTGATATGTCAGCTGCAGACAGTAGCCAGCAGACCTTGGAAGGACCTATCAACACTACTCACTCTCCATGTTTGTTTAAGATTTTACAGTAAACCCGGTGTTACTGAGTATTCATAAGTGTGTGATTGTGTCCTTAGACACAATCAGATTTCTTAAATCCTGCCTAAACTACTAAATGTAGCTGAAGAATGATCACATTAATCTAAAGTATAATAATCATAAATGGATAAGGGAAGCATATATTTTTGCTATTCAGCCAAATAACGAAGTACAATCTTTACATATCAGCTTATTCTTGTATTAAACAGCAATTTTCAGAAAAAGTAACTGTCTTGGTTCACCCCAGATTGCAACTAAGCATCACACAGACACTCACTCAACCAGCCTAGTGGGATGGGGGAGAGAATCAGAGGGTAAAAGTGACAAAACTTGTGGGTTGAGATTAAGACAGTTTAAGAGGTAAAGAAAAAACATCTACACAAGTAAAGCAAAGCAAGGAATTTATTCACCGCTTTCCATGGGCAGGCAGGTGTTCAGCCATCCCCAGGACAGCAGGGCTCCAGCACGCGTAATGGTTATTTGGGAAGACAAACACCATCACCCTGGATGTGTCCCCCCTCCTGCTTCCACGTTCCTCCTCCAGCTTTTTATTGCTGAGCAGGACATCACATGGTATGGAATATCCCTTTGGTCAGTTGAGGTCAGCTGTCCCAGCTGTGTCTCCTCCCAGTTTCTTGTGCATCCCCAGCCTGCTCAGTGGTGGGGTGGGGTGAGAAGCAGGAAAGACCTTGGCTCTGTGTGAGCACTGCTTAGCAATAATGGAAACGTCCCTGTATTATCAACACAGTTTTCAGCAAAAATCTAAATCATAGCTCCGCACTAGCTACTATGAAGTAAGCTGTCTCTATTCTAGCCAAAACCAGCACAGTAATGTATTCCCAAATAATCTGAAATGTTATTAATCTTGGACTGTGCAAGAGAACAGCTACAACGGAAGAAAACCATCCAACAATTCACAAACAAACCCCCATTTTTCTTAACTGTCAGTTTTCATGAAAGCTTGATCTTGATCAGTTGTGCCCAAAGGTATTTTTTAATACAAAATAATAATTTCACATTGTCTGCCTTTTTCACTTACTGTACTTACACAGAGACAGCCTGGAGTCACGTCTGCAACAAAGCAGTGGATTCTATCACAGCAGGGGCTGAAGGAAGTGAAGAACAGAGCCTTGCAGAAGCAAGCTGGCGTGGTCTTGAGTGTCTTCTAAAACTGAGTCTGAATATCAGTCAGAAAACTTTGAGAAAGTAAACAAAGGTCTGATTGTCAAGGAAATAATAACTGCTCCTTCAGTAAGAAGACTGACCACAAACCTATTCTGAAAAGCTCTTTCTCTGTTTTGTTTCTGAAAAGCTCTTTCTCTGTTTCGTTTTGTTTCTCTCTTGCTCTCAGTGATAGTCTTTATCTCCAGCCTCTCACTTCAGAAGCCTGAGGAAGAAAAGCCACTCAGAAGTGAGAAATGCAGTACAAAGAAAATGCTTACCACTCAGTGCTGTAAGGAAAGCAGCATGATGAAGTAAAATGGTCATCCATATGCTCTCAGATCCTTTCAGACATTGTGCTTGTTAGCCCTAGGAAGCTGCCTATGCTGATGCTTCCGCATTAGCAGACAAGATCAGACCTCTCCTGCTCACCAGATTCTGAGGGAAATATCTCAGTGAATGCACATTTTAGATTTTTCCGATGGGCAAATTCCTGAAGTCATCTGGTCTGAAATAACTGAAAGAACATGCAGTTTCGGTAGGCCAGACCAGGACATTTTGCAGACAGGACATGTAGTTACCCTTACCTTTCTGAAAGAACTGAACAATTCTACTTAATAGTGAACACAAAAATTAATTTCAATAGGAAATTTAATTAAAGTGAGCTGGTTATTTTGAGCAATAGTATTTTTATATATATATAAATAAGCAGTTGTGAAATTTATAGGTTTGTTTTCTGAAAGTTAAGAAAAAAAATTGGATGTATGAGTCTGAAATTTTCAAAGTAAAGCACTGTGATAGTAAGGAGGTGAGTAAAAGGTCTCTTTTCCTTTCACAAAACCATGGAACATTTCAGGCTTGTTAAAATCCATTAGCTGTTAATAAGTTGTTAAAACAAATATTTGAAATGAAAGGTTGATCCTTTTCTCATTTTTACCATAAAAATCATACTTTCACATGGAAAAGCACAACTGTAAAGCTAGTTACTGATAACAAATATAACTAAAAATGTTTAAATTCAATAAATGCTTTCCTTAGATGTGGTTATTGTTCTCCCCCAAAAGGCTATATAATTCTCTCTTGAAACAAATTGCAGTAGTATCACCACTCTAAAGAGGGTTTTAATAACAGTTTTTTAAGAGGTTTTAAATAACAAATCATTTTACCCAAAGGGTTTGGATAATTTCCACATAAAATTGGCCCTTAAAAAATGTCAGAACCATTTACAGTGATTAATGAAAAAAAGTACTTTTAGCACTCATAATATTTTACAATGCCAATTCCTTCATCATGTTTCAATAAATCAGTTATGCAAATGCCAGTCTTTTGGAATACAGAATATTACTGTTTTTATTTTCCATCAAAACTATAAGGTGATTTAAAGACAACGAGCTGTTAAAGAAAAGGACAAAAAGAGCAAAAGAAAGAAAGAGCTGAATGTTGGAATTCTTTTGACTTTATGGTATTATAGGAAAAAAAAGTTAAAAGTGGAGTAGAAGAATAACTGTTATTTTCAAAGTGAAAAGATGTACATTTTTCCATATGTTTTAGATACTGCACAAGATGTTTCCAATGTTATTTAAACACTCAAGTAATTAACTATAAGGACTGAACCAAGACCATTTTCTAACCACACCTTAAAAGCAAAATTAAACAAAACAAGTTTTGAAAACTCTATTTTCTATTTACCTGAGAATTCACCACTACTCTTGTGCAAGGCTGTGATTTTAATGGTACTCTTGCAAACCAATGCAAGTTTACAGATTTGTGTCTGAAGTATTCATGCTTTTTAAGAAGTTAGTGTTTATTTTATTTTCAATTGATACAGAGTTTTTTTACCCATTGATTTAAGCACCTGACTGTGGTTACTCTCAGGATCAGAATATCTCACTAGGTGGGACAGAGTTCTGAACTGTTATGGTGAGCCCATGTTTCTGTAACAATAGATCTCAGGAATCTTTGTTACAGATAATTTTATATGTTTTAGTCAACTTTTTCATGATGGGTAATCATAGGACAGATTTTCTTTTGTGATTATCTGCCAGCTGTAGAATATCCTGCTACTTTTCCTCTGCTATTCCCATACAGATATTGTGCAGATTCTGTAGCCTAAAGGCAAGCAACCCACTGGAATCTTTTGGCCGTGGTAAAACAGCTCAAGTGTATAAGGATTTGTCCCACAGCTCCCATAAGACTTGTTACTGCACAGGAATGCATGCTCCTTCAGTCTTACCTCTGTGTAGACACTCCAATGAGCCCAGTACACAGTGTCTAGTGATGGCCCCAAAGGCTCTCTGTGAGGGGACCTGGTAGTCCTTTCCTGTCTTACCAGATGCAATGGATGTGGACTGCCTGCTCACTCCTGCTGGTCTCACACAAACAAACGTTGTGGTTTTGAGTGCATGGGATCTATAAGGCTCTCTGTAAATCTTAATATGAATAACAAAGGACCTAGGACCCTGAAACACATTGTGATGCATACTAAAAATTACGGAGCCTCCCTCTTGCTGTAAGTATAACAGCAGATGAGCTTTAAGATGCAGCTATCCTTTTTTTCACAGAAAGGTTAAATGTTATTTATCCAATAGCATATAGCTCACTGGAGGCAGGATTGGATTTCTTCATGATCAGCTGCGGTGATAAACTTCATGAAGTATAATGCCTTCTAGGCTTTATTATCCAGGATCTCACAGCTAGTGGCCAGCAGAGTTGTTTTGGGTTTGGTTGGCTGGTTTGGGGGGTTTTGGGGTTTTTTTGTTGTTGATGGTGGTGGTTTGGGTTTTGTTTGTTTGTTTGTTTGTTTGGTGGTTGGTTGGTTGGTTGGTTGGCTGGTTGTTTTTTTTTGCTTTAGTTTAACAGTATTGGATGTGTTGTGAATTTATATGCCTGTCCACAGACAGTTCTTGTATGCTCTCTTTCTGGTAATAAATAAAGAAAAGTCTAATAAATTTTAATGAGTCTTCTTGTCCATCTTATTATGTAGGATGAAAAAGTAGGAAGCATGACCAGTTTTCATTGTATTCTGTGAGTTCAATCTGGATCTCACTAGTTTTTTTCCTGTTTTTATTAACATGAAGGTCTGAAATGCCTTTCCTCAGCCAGAGTCTGTTGCTCTTAATGTATGGCCCTATGTGGAGTTAAATGAAGTTATGTGAATTTATATCAATTTCTCCATATGTTTAAAATGTGCTAAGAAGTAGTCTGTAATTAATTCCCACCCTCAAGAAAATAGATACATTTATGCACATGCAAACCATATGCCCTCTTACATGTTTGTATGTCTCTGTGTGTGTATACATAACTTTAAAAAGTTAAATATATCCTCACAGCAATCAGAAAAACTGTCATCTATGCGAAACCACTTTCCATCCAAGTAATACTAATTTGGCATATTTGAAAATGATGGTAAACCCCTCAGAGTGAAAAAACAGCTTAAAGATAACAGTAGCTCTGGGAAAAAATTTTGTTTAATTTTTAATATGCAGTGAAACATGCTCTCAAGCTTTTTTTCATTGCAGTAAAAGCTAGACATTTAATTTTATTCAAGGGAGAATTCTCATTAATTATATGGAATTGGGTAAGGAGGCATTAAGAAAAAAAACTACTCGTAAGGAGATCTGGCAATGTTACAACTTCCGCTTGCAAAGAAAAGAGAGAAGATACTGTAGCATGTGTGATCCACCTTCAGGCATAAAACAAAGAGAGGTTAATATTAGAATAAAATGCACTTGCAGTCAATCTACTTATTCTTTTAATATATGGTCTCACTCAGATGTTTTGAATGATCTATGCCATGAATTTCTCATAGTCCAGGATAACAAGGTTGTTTTGGTTGTGGAGATGATTACAGTGTCTCATATATGCTTACTATTTTTGCTGAACATTTCAGAGCACAGTTTTATTAAAGGAAGTACCTCTAGATCATTCTTTAAGGATATAAATATATATATATATATATATATATATATATATATATATATATATATAAATTTTAAAAAAATAAACTGAATTTTAATGTTTTCCAATGTGGCTTTTGGTGGTTTTTTTTTTTTTTTTGGTTTTGGTTTTGTTATTTTTTTTAGTAGAAATCCATACTTTGTTAAATTTTGGTTATCCAGTGTTGTGAAGTTGCAGCTAAGGGCTTGAAATACATGGCTGGTATTTTGGGTCAAATGAAGCATGTCTCTAGAACTTTCTCACAGTGCTTTGTTGGGCAAACACGGTCATACTGTATCTAAATTCTACAGTTTATTCTAAGTGAGCTACTTACACATTTTGTTTTGTCAAGCCAAGCCATACACCTGGTGCATTATAGTAGGGTCTTTTTCATGACTCAGTAGGCTTCAGGACACCCTCTGTGAAGCTTTGCTGCTAATCACCCGTTGTGCCACTTCACTTCTAATTGGGTGCCTTTCACAGAACATCTTCAGCAGAAATATATTCACAATTTGTTACAAACCTGTACAGAGACATGGCCAGAGTCATCTTGCCTCACTTAAGAAATTAACTTCTTTTAGTCTCAGTGTGGAGAAAGACATTTCTTAAAAGCAATTCAACCCACTGAAGATCTGGAAATAAGGACAACATTCTCTCCAGAAAATGAACACTTAATTTAATTCCCCATAAAATGATATTACAGTATGCTAAATAAATCTATGTATCTTGTAAGCTCTTTAAAGTTTTAACTGGATTAACTTCACAGAGATGCTTAGCTGGGAAATATTTCAGTTATGTCTGCTCCTGTGTCTCCATATATGGAGACAAATTTAAAGTTATTTTTATATATAGAGAGACATTTATTTCTATTAGGATGCTTAATTGAAATTGTTTGTATCTTTAAATGGTAACTCTCTGGTGCTACTTTTCAACCAAATAATAAACCATTTCCTGCACAAATACAATCAAGTCATTGAACAATAAAACTAAATATCTATGTAAGAATGGAAGTATTGGCATAACTGTATTTTGAATCATCAACTGTTGTAAAACAGCTTCTTGCTAGATTTGGAAAGATATAAAAGGCTTGTACAAAGCTTGTTATGAAGAAAAGTTTCTATCTTATACAGTGAGTATTTAACTGAAAAGATTTGAAATATTCAGGTTTAGAAAAAACATTTGAGAACTAAAGCATCTCTCTGGGTACTATTAGAACTCAGAAAGTCATCTGAGGCAGGAATTTAACTCTTGCTTGTGGAGCTGAAGGAATTATTTTAATATACAGCATGGATAAAAAAAAAAAAAGTAGTACTTAACAAATGTTCTGAGAATTTGCATTTCAAGACCAATAGTTTGGAAATTCATATGCTGAATAGCCAGCAAAATGTCCTACAAAGCCAATGAAGTGTTGATAGTGTCTGATGTTTAATTTGTCCATTTTTGAAAAAAAAAAAGTGTCACTACTTCCTTCAGTAAAATGACAGATAGAAATACAGAAAATCAAAGAAGTGAATGCAAAGTGATATTCTGCTGCTTTTTTCTTCCAGCTGCAACAAATCCATATAATTCAAACCCTGAAGCCCTCAACTTGTATCATGGTCCAACAGCATTCAAACAATAGATCTTGAAGACAGCCAAAGAGCAGATCCAGACTCTTTCCAGCCTAACAATTCAGCAATGCATGCATGTTCTAGAGTTATCTGTCAAAGTGCCTTCAGTTACAAAGATCATTAGAATTAAATATAACATGAATGTACTTAATTTGAAAAGTAGTAAAAGCTGTTTGCATAATATGTTTCATCACACATCAATGTTTTTAAAATACAAATCTATGTCAACTTTGCCTTCAGAGGACACTGAAGATTCTGTATTTCTGTATTCTGGATTTGTATTTGTGTTACTTTTTGATATTTTATTTCACAATGAAAGTGAAAACTACATGAAATTCTGAAATATCCACTAGCATGACTACAATATAAGAACGGAAAGAAATGTATGTGTCTTTCTTTTTGCTTTCTCTCATTCTTTTCAGGACTTAGTTATCACTGTGTGTAGTTTATCTTTTCTAATTTTTATAATTTGATAGTCAGATGAAATTAAGTAGCTATAAACACACAGCATCTGTCAAGCATAATCTCTCTTCGAGTAAATATTTCATATTCCTGTATACTGAATCTATTTTATCCGGTACAAAACTCAGGGCACTATTAGATAAATCAGTTATATCTCTTCTGTAACAAAACACAGTAGTTACACCAATCTGAAATGTATGTAAATCAATAAACTAAAAAATTAGTCAATTTATGATCCATTCATTATCTTATTTTTACAATAGCCTTGCATACAATTACATTTAAATATTCATCTCCACAAATGAAGTGTGAGGTTTTAATATTAAAAATTTCAAACACGTTTCCTCCCTGTTTCAGTTTACTGTTTCCATCTCATAACAAGTTTTGAGTTTCCTTTGCAGTTAGAAATGCAGAAGTTTACCATTTGACCCTTAACTGAACATTCCGTCTCTTTTCAAAATTAGGGCAGATCAATAGATTTGGAAGAACAGATGTATTAAAATAACACCCCTAAAATTCTATCATACACACACCACTCCCCCCACCCCCCCCCATAACATCTGTGCCCAACACTGTATGAATGCATTGCTCTGGTATGTGGTCAAACAGGCTGGCTTACAGTAAAGTTAAGCATAAGATTATCTCTTCCTTCTGTATTTTTTCTTTTCTCCTTAAGTAGGCAGCTTTTCCCAAACATTCTTTCTCAGAGTTTTTAACCAAGTGCCTAACAATACGAGGATGCTCTTGTCTGTGTTATCAGGCTGCGTCAGTTAACACTGGCTTGTTTAAGAAACACTTTTTCTCCCACATTTATAATAGTAGAATGAACTGCTCTGTGAATTCCTTGGACATGAGCCAGACTCAGGGAGTTTACTCCTAGATCCTTGTATGTGAGTGAGTTGGTTGTTAAGGTGTGATCAGAGAAGGTGATGCCTGCACCCTGCCCTGGAGGCATGCAATGTTTCATTGCAAAGGAAACCAACCGATCAGAAAAGGCGTTACTTGTGCTTTGGATCAGATAACTATTTTGAACATTTTCTACTCCCTCCACAAATTAATCAACCTTTTTACAAATGAAAATTGATACTACAATAAGCAAAGCCTTTCTATAGGCTTGTTAGAACATTTGATAGATTTTTCACAAGTGCACAAAGATTAACGATAAAGGTGCCTGCCAAACTGAACTCACCTTTAAAGCAAGTTTATTGCACTTTAAGGTTTGAAGAAACACGCAATACTTTTTTTATCTTCAACTTGTAAAATAATATAGGTTTGTTTTTTCTAACTCTCCAGAGATTTCTTTTTCCTCACTAAAGATTATTCATAGAATTAAAAATAGATAGGCTACCATGAAGCCCGATTAATTACAGGCAAAAAGTATTAATGTGTCTCTTGTTATGACTTGACCAAACTTTTAATAACAATAAAATTAATATTTTTTTTGCATAATAATATGGAATTTCAACAAAGCAAGGATGAGGTCACAGCATCAAAACTTTCAAACACCTTTTCTTAAGCATTCATATTGGAATGCAGAATAATCCTCACTGTTAATTTCTTATATCATAAAAGATTTAGGGACTTCTCTATCCTTAGTACTTGCGCAATGAACAAAAGCAAACTGAACAGCAAAGCTATTAAGGAATCTTGCATGCTGCAAATTCCAAACAGACAAAAGCTCAAAGTCAGTGCTGCAGGCAATAAGCAACCTACAAAACAATCAAATTTCAGGCTAACTCTCATGCTTATTGGCTTTTTCATAGAACTAATTATATTTAAACAGTACCTTATTTAAATGTTTGTAATTTGGCAATTGTTACTTAAAAGCACTTGCTTTTCCTCTATACTATAGAGAAAGCCTGAACAATTCTTTCAGTATTTTATATTTCTCTGCAGAGGTCAGATGCCTATAACTTATGGTTAAGTTCCTCACTACATCCAGTCTTTATGAATTTTAACTTTTCTGTCAGACAGGGGGTTATAACTGGTGATGAGGTGATGAAAAATAATTTTTTTCAAGTACTGATATTAACACAGTGCGACAAGGGAAACATCTAACTTCACTGAATTTTGATTTTGATTGGCCTTTGACATTAGAATACAAACAATAAGTTACCCCAAAAAAGTGAAATTCAATCAAGTTTTATACATGAAAGGATGTTTTAATGCATAGAATTTATTTTCTGTGTAACTACATGGAAATTTTTTCAGTGTGACAAAGTACCCCTTTTAGCTGCTTTCTGCAGAGTCAGCCTCCCATGGTGAGTTTCCACTTTTGGCACTACTGTAATGCAGATGTCAACAAAGAGTACATACAGATTTTGGGTTAGAAAAGGAAAAAAAGAAACCACAAAAACCCCACAACCTACTTGAAAGCTCTGTCTTGCTGCTTTTGCTCAGGAAAAAAAAAAAAGCAAACAAAACCCCCAAACCCTAACATCTAATTGAATTAATTGTATAGAAGAGTAACAGTTTCCTATCCACAAGCAATGAGTTCATAAGCACATTTTATGAGATTTAAATACAGAATACTCTGCCTGTCACTGTGGATGACTTAACTGGCAAGTACTCTCTTTCTGTAATATTTTTTACTGGCCAAAAGTGGCAAAATCTCTTGTTTGAAATTTTTGTTACTATCCCCAGTCTCGTAAGGTAATATCACACAACTTCTGAGACAGTCATACTAGAAAAAAATCCAGAACACAATCTTCGCATTATCGTACTTTTTCTCTCACTTTCCCTTGCAGAGGTCCTTATGTAGACTTTGTTTCTATTCTCTCCACAGTAGTGAGTTCATGTAAAGGGAAGGACACAATGATAATTCATCTTCTACCCCAAACCCTCATCCTCCAACAACTGATAGTTCTTGCAGTAATTTGCTTGGGTTTTATGTTTTTTTCTATGAAAATATGTAAAGGGTTTCCAAGTGAGTCATTCTGCAGGTAGAAGTGCTGAAAAGAATGCATGCAGCTATCCCACTGATATGGAGAAATAGTGTGAAATGGGGACAATGGACACCGACTGTGATTGTATATGTCTGCTCAAGGAATGTGGGTATGGTGACTGGTCATGGGTGCAGTGTCTGGTCACATAGGCACACAGCTCTGAGGAGACCACTACAGTTTTGAGGAGACGCCTGCCCTTCTTCCTCTAACAAAGGGGCTATTTAAAAAAGAATGAGAAAAGGATGAGAGACATGCCAAGGCTATCTAGAGGGAGGGAGTGCTAAGTCTCCTTGCTGGAGAAGATCGGATGGTCACAAGGACATGAATCACCTACAAACCTGCAAGACCACCACATTCCAGGCAAAGGACTGATAAGCTAATTAACATACGAAGCGGGGGTTAGGTAACGAATATGTATAGGCGTTAATTGAATATTCATTTGTTTTATTGTATAAATGTGAGATGGTTCATCGCTTCGGGCATGCATGCTTGTGGAGGAGCGATCCCCCGTGCACCTGCGCTGTTGCGACGGAGGGAAGACACAGTCACTCAATATGAGTGATCAGCAGACTTCGTTTATTGTCTCTTACAGTCACCTTTTATGCCTTGTTATAATTAGCTCATACATATTACAAAAGTTAAGCTCATTATTGGTTAGTTGCCTAAATATCAAGCCTGCCCCTAGTTTCTCTTCTGTAGTTATCTGTTCCCACCTGCAACATTCTTTTCCCACCGAAATCTTCCTGTTACTGTGTAACAAGAACAGCCAAGGATAGTGTATTTTTGCTTTACTTCAGATAAGCTGAGAGCGATGTGCATTTTTGTCCAGCCAGCTGGACTATGGCTATGTGACCCTTTTCAGCTAGCCAGTTATCCACACTGCGCGCAATAAACATACCTACTTTATAACTTTCGGGTTATAGAGTCTAATTCCGCACATCACCACAACTTTTATAGTTATGCCTGTATTCCTGGGCACAGACTAGTTCCCCAGACCTTGGAGTGTAAATTCATCCCCAACCTGACGTTATCTTGGAGTATAGTACTTTTTGTGCATGCACAGGAAGATTACCATAATTCGTAGTAGACATACAGTTTATGTGCCAACACACACAGTTCTGCATCTATTATTCTAGTCTGTAGTGTTCTGTGGACAGAATACTTCCTATTCTGGTGTTCCTATCAAGTTCTCTGTGTAAACTTCTTAGATTATATATAGGCATTAGGCATCATGTCATAATATATTATAGTTATTCATATCAGATTTTATGCACTGGTTTGTTGGGGTTTGCTCAGGACATACATTGGTCCTAGTTTGTAATACTGTAATGTCCCCCTTAGCAACTGCAATTTTTCATGCATAGGCAGTTCAGTTTCTTGGGTAAATTAGCAGGGAAAAGTGTATCTGTGTTTTGTTGTGGTGCTCTCTGTTCCAAGTTATCCATGTATAAAAAGTAAAGATAAATTAACACAGGACTAAAACACTGACTTTAAAAAAAACAACAAAACAACCCCCCCAAAAAACAAACAAACAAACAAACAAAAAAAACAAACGAAAACAATCAGGTTTAAGATGGTTTAAGAGGTGGCGTGAGGTCCGTAAGTGGGAATTGACTCTACATATCAGAACATTACTACTTCTCAATATTAAGTGCCTGTTAAGCTGACACATTTCACAGGTCTGGATTTGATAGAAAATAGCCTTATGCATTCAGCATTCACAGACAGTAGCCCGACAGGTAGCACTTCACACAGATTTTTTAAAAATCATAAATATCAACAATACCCTTGGTTCATGAACTGTAAACCAATATTTATGCTTAACAGTCAGTATGTTCTGTTTCCACCCAGAGGCAAAACTATAGACTAGATCAATTAAACAGGATATAGCAAGAGATAGAGTTTGTTCTTTACCTTCGGAAGTATTTTTGTTTGGGTTTTATATATCTGGCAGAAGATTATAAGCAGTCTAAGGTGGAGGAACCAGGATCCAAGTATGCCTTTTCTCTGCCACATTCTCTGATCATTAGACTGTTGTGGTGTGAACATCAAGCAATGCCTCTGCAGAGACATCAGAGAATCCATGGAGCAGCCAAGGATAGGAAGCACATCAGCTTTTCAGCCTGCTGAAACAGTAAGGTGCTGCTTGTGCTTTGCATCGAATTCCTCCATCATATTAACTTCCTTCTATTAAGAAGCCTTTGCATTAAACAGCTTTTCTCAGGCTGAGGCATTTCATTTCATAGTTGCAAGGACATATAGCTACTGAATCCTAATTCACAATAGAACTTAGATAAGATGTTTATTTGTTTTCTAAGATGCCGGAACCTCTGGGAATGTAGTGTACCAAAACTGCAGACACCAAAATATATACCCTAGAAAAAGCAGAAACTCTCTTGGTTGTCCAAGTAGTCTGGTGTTTATTTTTCATCACTCTCACTCTCGGTCACCTATGCAACATTTTGATTCTCAGTCCCTTATTCCTATACCTCAATTTATAATATATAAAATATAAATAAACAATTTCTTCTAATCACACAGGAATTTAGTGAATATACACAGATACAGATATAAATGTTTTTTTGCTAGTAGTTAACACCATGTGTTAAGTCATCAGCTTGGTAGATATGAAATATGTTTAGCTTTGAATTTTGTGACAATGTAGTTCTGAAATTCTTGGCAATTTATCAATACATTTGGCTGGCAATAAGAGAAATGTCAGCAGAAATCTGCTTTTTATTATTTTTCAATTCCTGTTTGTTGGTTTGTACTTGCAGATATGCACCAGATGTTTAGTATATAACTAAGATCCTTTATCTGATGTACCGCAGGTAAAAACATTCTGTACCTTCAAATATTGAAATTCAATTGGGATCAAAAAGTTAGGGAAAAAAAAGGAACTTTGACTGAAATTTAGCTGACCTTGACCTTTCAAATAGATTTTTCTCAGAAAACCCCATTGCTTTTTCTGGACCAATATTATGTACCTGTGACTGAAAATAATTGACAGTTCTGGGTTACATACAAACAGAATTCTCAGCTAAATTCTTACTTCAAAACTGGTAATGATACATAAAAATGAAAAAGCCGACTTTGATTCCTAGACCCCATGGTGAGTTTGCAAGGCTGGTGTTTAGTGATATAAGATTTTACTCTTAAACTGAAAAACCATTAGAAATACAACTTGTAGAACCCTAAGATTAAACGTTTGGCCACTTTTCAGGAATATAACAAATAAAACCTATTTTCTCTGAAAATTCAATCTTCATTCTTCACATGTACAGCCTCCATTTTTTTTGTTTTTGTTTAAATGAAACAAACTGTCATAGCTATAGCTATTTTCATAGTCTTGTAAGTAGCTCTCTCCACACTTTCAATAGAAGCTATTTTGTTTTCTGATTAAGCTTCATTTTACAAAGCAGTCTCTATTTTGTCTTTACCTCACTTTTCTTCAAGCTATCCAAGCTATTTTTCCTGTCTGTCATTCTTAGGTAGTGCATTGATCTTGGCTGAAAATATTTGAGGCTGCTCTCCATTGAGGTCATGGAATTAGTCACTTCTAGAAAGTGACTTTTAGTTGGATCCTTTTGAAGAATTATTTCCAGCGTCTGTGGGATCTGACATTGCTCAATGGATCTGCAGCACAAGGAAGACAGGATTACAAACTGACAGGCTGGAATGATGTCACTCTGGTTTTTTGCCAAGCAGAAGCTGAGTATTGTCCCACTGGCATCAGACCTAATGTCCCCAGAAAGGTCTTTCTTACTGAGTGTTTTCTCAGGATGAGGTAGCACATTTTTCTTTACAAAACAGATAGGGCTCTCTTAAATGTTGATAATCCTTAAGGAATACTTTTACACAAGTCAGTGATGTTGATGTTCTGCCTGTATAATCTTTTCCAGTTTTTCTGTGCCTTCTTGGTTGGGATTTTGGTGGTGTTTTTTTTTTTTCTTTTCTGAATCAGGTGGAGGGTTGTCTGCCTTTGTCAGCACTGGGGGAGCACAGGCACTTTCTTTCTTGGCCTACAGCAGCAGACTGACTCTTGTTTATTCTCCCTGATGTTGTCAGCTTTGCATTCTTTGCAGGGCAATCCAGTTTCAGCAAGGGGAATAACGAATGTGTGTTTCTTCTTCTTTTCTCCAATCTAGCCTACTCTATATCGTGTTAATGAGGTCAAGCTCTGGGAAGTGGGAACAGAAAGATGCAATACCCTGAGGGTCAGGAAAACCTTACACAGTGTCTAGCTCTGAAGTGCTGGAATCAGTAGGGCCATTCAGACTGTAACCCTGGCACTGGGCTTGAAGTTGATGCTGAAGCCCAAATCAAGTGAGATTTCAGCCAGTGTGACTCCCAGTGCCCTGGACACCCCTTGCACGCTAAAAGAACCCTTCTATAAAACCTCTTAGTTGCCTCATTTCTGAAGCCTGCTGGTGTTCATTCTTAGAACCAGAATATTAGATTTCCAGTGTTCCAATAATTTGAGTAAGAATGCCTAAAATCTTTCTTTAAGACTAACCCAAATACTTATAGTGCTGATGCCTAAAATTTTTTTCTAAATCTAAGCTCTAGTATGTCAGCTATGGTGGCTTAATTCCATTCTTGCCTTAGATCACAAGAGAAAACAAATCTTAATCCATTGCCTGTTCTGCTCCCTCACAACACTCCACATGGTTTAGTGTAATTTAAAAGAGGTATGTATTAAAGGTAGCTGGTGTTGGAGCACAGAATTTCCATTAAGAAGTAGATTTATGTGGAGAGCTTGTAGATATTTGATATTAACTAAAAGATTTAAATTGACATACTCATGTGTTTAAGGTGTGACTGGTTGTTGGAGGCACTATGTCACAGGTGTGGAGTATCAGTGAGTTTTTGGATGCTGGCTCTTCTAGAATAGGCAATACTAACAACTGACACCTGCATACTCTGGTACTGCTCTACAATGAATGCAAGTAGAAGAGTGAAACTGAAAAACAAGCAATAAAGAATGTGTTGCTACTAGATTCAGAGAGGCAATTAATATTTTTACAGCAACAAAGTAACTGAGTATGTCTACCATGCCAGGGTTAAACAGGGTGTTTCTGTGCTGGACTGAACAGTAGTGTGTTTTGCCGGAGGGAGAGGATTTTGTGCATAAGAATTGCTATTAGAGCAGTCACAGGCTTTAAAAAAAAAGAAAAGAAAAAAAAAACATCAAAAAAAAGAAGCTAGTAAACAGAGGCTTGTATCTCAGCAATTTCATGTTGCCACCTACTTGCTCTCTGAATCGATTCCATCTTGTCACCTGTTGCTGCCTCTGACAAGTCCTGCTGGGTGCTGAGCCATGCTCTAAGACTAAGTCCTTGACAGGTATAGACATTTTTTTAGTGTATGTTCAGTTTTAGTATTGTTGTACTCTTTGTCATTCTATTTACCTTCTCATGGTCACTTCAGGTATGTTCTCCTCTGAAATGAAGGGATTCTCAGCTTGGAAATAGTGGTATTGGTTTACAGGGCAGTGAGTGATATCAGTAAGGACATAACAAAGAGGGAGAGCCAAAATCCAGGGAAAAACTCCTATGGGAGGAGAGGGAAGGGGTTTGTAGAGGCATAATATTGTGAACTTCTGCCTTACTTTTAATTAAAATATCTCTTTTTTTCTCTCTCTCTCTCTTTTTTTTTTTTTTTTTTTTTTTTTTTTAACTCCTAGAACACTTGAAAAGGGAAAGATCCCCTTTTACATTCGATTTTCCTATAAACCTTTCTCCCCAAAACAGTATCTGCTTGAATATGGAATTACCGACTACATCCCTCCCTCTGAAAATATGG
The DNA here is from genome assembly GCF_017639655.2 of Falco naumanni. Classification (NCBI taxonomy): domain Eukaryota; kingdom Metazoa; phylum Chordata; class Aves; order Falconiformes; family Falconidae; genus Falco; species Falco naumanni. The sequence goes on from NC_054055.1 coordinate 51,467,424, forward strand.
TCACATAACAGTGGAAAGAATGTGAATGGCTCTGTGACACCTCATGTTCTATTTCTAACACAACTTCTTACTGATTTCGTTCATGCAGAAGTGAGATAAGATTATCAGAAAACACAATTTTCTCTTTTTCTTTAAGTGTGCCTTTCCTAGTTCTAGAATTTCTTTATTTATTTGTGTATTTCCTTTCTTAAAGTACTTTCTTTTGCAGGCTCAGATGAGTATAACTGCATAAAATGTTATGTCTGCATGTTGCAATCAAAACTGCTGTTAGGATTTCTCTATGAATGGAACTGTGCTCTGTATGAAGTCTGGATAGCTAATGCTCAATAACCAGCTCAAAAAAATATTGCAGAGTTGTGTGAAACAGAAAAATAATTACTCTACACAGACTCATAAATGTCCTAACTCTTTTTAATGGGGATTTTCAGATAGTAGCCTTTTAAAGTCAGGCAATGTTTTAGACATAGTCTGATTATAGCAAAACAAACAAGAATTCTGTGTGAGATTTCCAATTGTCTCTACTCCAGTTTAAGAACAGGAACCCTTATCCAGACTAATGTTGTATGTTTGGAAGCTACAACATAGCTGTTAATCTGAAGTAAAGCTTAATGTAGCTGATAAAAATGTGATTTGAATTTGCATGATGAGTAGGGGGGACTCACAATATGATATAAAAAATACTAACTGAATTTATAGAAGAGATAATACCTAGATTAAAACAAAGATCTCTTCTAAAATAGTGTAGAGTAATGAAGTAGAACAGTAGTGGTTTAGAGTGGCAATGCTGTTTATCTCCTCCTGTCTGACTCTGAACATTAAACTGACCTTTGCACCACACAAAGCCTTCCATGCTTTGTATCATGCTTCTCCCTATCTCTTTCTTATGCTATGTGATGCAAGTCGTAAGACTGAATTCTCAGCTGGTGTAATTTAACGGAGCTGCTTGAGCCCATAGATCTTTTCAATGACTGGACCGAACAGAGAAGGAGAATCCTTTTGTCAAAGATCAATTATTTTGTAATTGTAAGTAGAACGACAAGTCTATTAAAGACACTTCCTATGGGAGATGAATTATCAATTTAATAGTGATTGGTGCCAAGGTGCCTTATCAGTTCATGCTTATTCAGCTAACTTTGTTCCACTTGACTGTGCCTCAGGTACTCTAAATAATCCCTGCTGATACATTTTAATATCTCACAGTATTTCTAAACTGCTATGTATACTTGCAGTTTCATTATTGTAATTTTCCTTTAGCTAAATGATACATACTTGACTTATTTTAATTTTTCCTGCATTTTTTTCACCAATTTTTCCATTTCTATAGTTTCCCAGCTCTTCCAAAATCTTTTTAGAATTAAGATGCAGATGTTACAATTTTCTGATTATGAGGTGACAAAATTTAATACTTCAAATCAGATCACACTACAGATTTGTAATGAAGGCTGCATCTTTCCTGCACTACAATAAACTTCTCGTGTGGACATCACCCAAAAATTCTTTGTGCTTTTCTGTCATAAAAATACTGCTAATATTTTATGTCTCTTTCATTGTAAAAGACATTCTAACAGGATCTATCACTGAAAGAACATGGCTGCAGGAAAGAAGTAGCACTGTAATCACAGCCAGAAATGCTTCAATTAGCTGCATGGGCTGTGCTGCCACTCTACTAAACAAATGAGGAACTGAATGGAAAAACATGTAAAAGGGATCATACTTTGTAGATATTTTTTTAAATTATTATTTTAAGTGAATATTCAAAGTGGTATGGTTGTTTTGTAAGTTTGCATTGGAAATAGTATGGCTCCAGAGAGCTCTACTATTTGTATAAGGTACTGTTTGTACCTTATCATCCGATACGTTATAGCAGAATTCCTTTTGGTCAGTATAACCAAATAATGTTTCTGTTTTGCAACATACTTTGACTACTTCTGCCCTGTCACAACTTCATTGCTTTTTCCTATAAATTGGCATAACAATCCCATGTACCAGCGGTCACCAGAGCTGTGACCTTTGCCCTGCATTTTCATTTTCACCCTTCTCTGCTTCCTCTCACACCACAGGCAGTAAATAGTTTAAACAGGGAGAAGCTTTAAAGGTCAGTGTTTTGCAAATGCCCTAGGCAGGACTGAAAAGTCCCTGACACTTCTGGGATATGACTTTGTCATAAATTCTCAGGTACCACTCTCTGCTTTAGCAGAATCTATTTGAGTTATGTCAAAAAATCTGAGATAACTGATTTGTGATTAAGGTTGACTTCACAAAGTCAGAGGATTCTCTAGTTACTGATTGTATTTTACTTACTATTAAAACCCAGGTTTAGCTGCTGGCTGACAGCCCTAGTAGTGAATGGTAAATCAGAAAATGAATGCTAGTTTAATGAAAACATTAACACCTCAATGGTGTGTGAAAGATTCTGACCTATGATATGATCTCGTTATACCAAAAACAGGGTATAACATGGAATAAGTTACAAAGTCTACATTTGTAAGTGAAACTGCAGGAAGACAATGCAGAGTAAATGTACTACGCTGCTTCTAACCCTTCTGGTATGTTTCCTGAAGATATAATAAACGTAGATACAAGCTGGAGCAACCCAAATATGACCCCAAATTGTATTGAGCTGGCTTTTTAAGCACAGCAGAAATGTAATAGTAGCAGAAAGTTACATTGTCCTATTCTTTGTATCTGTGAATTAAAAGCATCCTGAGAATCTGGGTAGCAATCTATGAAACAAAATTTGGAAGAAATACATCACAGCCTATGGTTCAAATAATTTGTATGCTTCTTTTCTGACTCTTCCCTCCCACTTCCCAGCTGTAAATCCCAAGATTAATATATTTTGCTGTTTGGCTTTTTTTTTTTTTTTTTTTTTTTTTTTTCCTCCAGTACAACAAACCAAAATTACACACTGCTTCTTTACCATAAAATCACTCTTTGGAAACAATTCATCTTCTTTTCAGCAGTATTTCCAAATGTAAATCCAGTCCAAAGACGTTTGAATCAGACCATATACTTCACAGCTCCATCTTACTATCTGGCTTACTGTCTGGGCAAAATGCCCATGGCAGACCCAGCGCAGTCAAAAATGATTCAAGTGTTGGTTTGTGGGTTTTTTTTTTGTCACCCAGATTAGCTCCCTTGTCAACATCTGCTCTGAGTTAATACTTCAAACAAATCTGAATGTGAGTCTCCTCTTGTCACAATTTTCCAGTTTTGTTTGTTTCACTGTCTTGAATGTTTCTGCATCAAATATGTGGCAAGGAAGGCTTATCTGACTTGTCTGAGTATCCTATATGACAACGGTCCTTTCTTAGATTTCTAGTTTCAACTGTTATCTTAGTTACTCAGCACAAGATCAATTCTAAAGTTCTCTTACATAAGAGAGATTGTGACTGTTTTGTTTTTGTTTTTGTTTTTTTTTTTTTTTAACCAGTGTATTCATTTACCAATTTAAAATTATACAGGCTTTTTACATGTCTAAGTCTACAGGATAGAAAGTGTTCCCTGTGTCATTAGTTATTCAGTATTTTATATCTTTGTTAGGATTACTTTCTGAGGTACAGTTCTCCCATCTGGAATTACCTGCATTCTTCTCTCTGAGATGTATGACTTGACTTTAGGCCACAGTAAAATTAATATTTTCTGATTGTGCATATTTTGCTGTGCAAATCAGACTTTTTAATCTATTTCTTTAATATAATTGTCACAACAGTAATTTGCAAACTTCAGCAGTGGTTTTTATCATTATGAATCAATGATAAAAAGGTTAAACCTCGGAGTCAGGCTTAGAACTGCAGATTGTGTGACATCACTTACTGAAAGAAGATAGTATGTTAATAATTTATATCTATATAAAAGCTGATGCATAATGAATCCTGCATAATATATGCTGTGATAAACTTACTCATCTCTTATCAGATCACTAATCTAAATCATTCTCATAAACTTTTACTTTTAAATATTTGAATAAATATATCATTCAATTGCTCCTACCAAACAAAGTTAAGTCTCAGTAAAAAGAAATACTGAAGATCGAGAAAACCAAGCCTTGTACCAGCTCTGCCATTATTTTGGGATCAGTGTTGGAACTGTAATGGCCTAACTAATCTCATTTATGAGTTTTTAATGACCTAACTTACCCTATTCATGGTTTTTAGATATTGGCACCATACTGGTTTTCTCCCAGGCAACTGTAATTTCATCAGTTCCAGACACTTAGTGAAAATTGACCTTTATCTTCCAAAGCTTCCAGCAGCTAGTTCTTCTAAAATTGTCCAAAGCACATTACCTAGATCTGATAACGTTAAGTTTCTAACATTAATAGATGTCCTTTATTGACCTCTTAATTATGATGAAGTGGGAAAGTTTTTATCATGTGATATGAAGGTCACCTGGCTTTTTCCCCCTAAGCAGCTAATGGGATATTCATATTTTATGGATGTGGATATATATGTTGATGTCTAAATATGGTATATATTTTCAGTTAAATGTACATCCTGACATTTTTACCAATCTCTTTGTTATTTCCCAGGTTTTTTTTGTGCTTCCTCCCTACTTTCCCTTATTAATATTCTGAAATTGTTTCTAGCAGTGAATCAAAATGAATAATTTCTTTTTTCAATTTGCTATATGCATTTGTAGACATATGTGTATGTGCATGTATGTCTACATGTCTTTTTATACATGTACATGTATACATTTTTTATATACGTACACTTAATGTGCACTTAATATTATTACAGTTCAGTAGTAGCCTACCTAATCAGTTCCTCAAAATTTCTTTAGTGGTAGCTAAGATGTGTTTAAACAGAGACACTCCCCCAGCATCTTTTTATTAATGAGTATCTTATGATCTCTACCTTATTTTCTTTGATCAGTGCTTCTTATCTCGAGATGCTTCTCAAGAGACAGATTTTTCTTTTAATTTAAAACGTTGTTTTGTATCTATATCTATGCTTTCAAATCCCTGTGTTAGTACCTCAAGAGTGGAAGTTCTCCGAAACTAGAATTTTATTACATATTATGAAGGAATAGAGTTTGGTCTTATTGTTCTCTTGCATGATATGGCTCGTGAAGTATACTTTGCACTTTTTCTTAGGTTGCTAATCTATAAACAAGATCATTTTTCAGTTGTCAGTGACTCAGGAAAAGTTACTGTATTTTTCATATAAATTATCATTTTCCCTTGTTCACTTCATCTTCTGAATAGTTTATAATCTTTTCCCATTAATATTTGAGCCACATTAATCTTTCCTCACAATTTCAGTAATACTGCTAGGACATTTATTCTCATAAATTTAAGGACTGCGGTATATAAGCAACTAATTTTTTTCTTCCTTCTTCGCTTGCTCTTGTGCCTTGATTTCTTTAGTTCTAAATGTGTGCTCATTTGTTCACTCCTCCTTCCATTCTCCTCTTTTGTTGAGGAAATCCTCTGTATGGATGGATATTCAGCAGACAGACAAATCAGAGATGCTACAGAATAAAACATGATCAATTTTGAAGTTGTCTTTGGTGAACTTAGAAATTACATTCTAGTAAACATGTGAGAATATGTACCACATGAACAGAAAAAAGCTCCCTTATGAGGCAATAGCTACTCTCCCTATATGTATGCTTGCTAGGAAGTGTGGTGATGCTAGAGCAAGGATTACCAATCCTTGCTACCTCCGCCCCAGGAAATTGAACACTGCAGCTCGTATCAGAAGTTTGCCACATGAGATGAGGCTGCCTGTGTGAACAGGGAGGGATGAGGGAGCTCTGACTAGCATTAGTTTAATTTGGCTGAAAAGGGTCTTGAATGCACCAAAATGATCTCTCTGGGCTTGGCTGTAGTGTGCGGGTACAGCTGCCTGCTGGAGACTGAGCCAGCAACCCCAGGGACTCACCTGGGCAGGCTGCCAGCTGTAAAAGGTCAGGGGCCAGGCATTGCTGTGGGTTTTGTTTTGCTGTGCACACCAAATTGAAGCTGCTAGGCACCAGGTGAATCAGGAGTGCAAGCTCTGCAATGCTTTCTCCAGGCCAGCTAAGCATCCAGGAGTGTGATTTGACTGGATATCTGCATGGCTGAGTGTTTTCCAGTGACTTTGGCATAACTGTGCTCTCTACTTCAGACAGCCACTCTCAATAAACTAAGTGGAGAGTTGCTTGTATCCCACTGGATACCAAAATTTGACTGAACATTTTGTCATGACTGCTTTCAGATTAAAGGAATGACATTTTAATAATTTCTGATTTTCTACTCTGATTATAAAGTAAGTCTGGAATAATTACATAAGAATCAAATTACATGTACATAGCATAATGCAATTAACCTGTCTATATCCTTAAACACCGTAAAAGGGTACAGGAGCTTCAGTGGGAGCAGTTCTCCCTCTGTATCATCTTTCTACCTAAGGCAGTGAAGAGGAATTAAAACTTAACTTGATTCTTCTCTTTCCTACTTAAAGACTAATTTAAAAACCTACATGTCTTACCTCTTCTATCAGAATCAGATGCCGACAGCTATTTGTTCTATAAAGCACTGAATACATGTATACAGTGTTTTGCACCATGACTGCTGCTACCACAGTGGTCTAGGGGTTAAACCATGACTCACAATGCAAAGTGCAAAGGTCCTATCCACCCAACATTCCTGTGATTCCTATCATAATTGCTACCAGAAATAATCTTACCTAGATGCTATATAGCATTAACCATCAGGCTGCAGATGGAATTATGACCAGATGAACCCCGACTAGCATGTAACTCCCCTATCTTGGTTATTAAGCTGTGGCACGATTTTAGATTATGGGCCTATGAGAGCTGAGGTCCCTGCAGGTATTATGGTGCACCTCCTCATTACAGGTTTTGTTCAGATCAGAGCACAATGTGGAGGGGTCTCAGAACACAAGAACAGAATTTCATTTGGATGAAAGTAAGCTTGGAAGGTTTTCCCAAGAGTGTATGTAATGAACACCAGTTGCAAATGAACACCAGTTGCAAACGGGCATCAGACTAGCCCTTTATGAAGTTTTACCAAAAAAAAAAAAATAAAGGGGTGGGGTGGGGTGGGGTGGAGCTGGGAAGTATGAGACTTGACATTTTGACATTGTGTCAAGGTTTTTAGCACCAACAATTCCTTGCTACAGATCCACTAGTTTAGTCCTCGGACTTCTTTACTCCTCAGACTTCTTTACTCCTCAGAATATGCTGACATAGACATAGCTATGAAGTTCCCTGCAATGCAGCTTCTCTGCTCCTCATGAGCTCTACCCTCACCTCTTGTGCATGAAGTAGATTGATGTTGGTGACTTCTAAACCAGTATATATGGCCAGGGTCCTTTTAAGTAAGGACTGAGGTGCTCTTTAATGAAAGATATGAGATGATGATATCCCCTCAGACTTCCTTCTTGCTTTTGAGAGATTATATTCTCTGAGTGGGAATAAAACTGAAGGATACTGCTAATAGATCCATCATTCATAGTTTTAACTGAGAATATGGGAAAAACATGATACTCCTGACACTAATCAAAGCCTGCATGCATTGATTACATGTATTTCTTCATTATCTTCCTCCTGATTACAATATGTTGAACAAGACTTACTGAGGGGTAAGTAATTATTCTTTCCATAAATTCAACATATGACCCTATAGAAGGGTAACTGCATGCTTGACTGCAGATTGACTGCTTACTTTTCTTCATGGTCTGTCCGGCAAGGTTAATTACACAAAATCAAAGAAAAGCTTCTTAGCTTTCCCTACTCAGATGAAGACAAAATGAACACACAGTCCTCATATTACAGTCATTGGACACATTTGACCCTTTGCCTGGACATTTACATTGTCATCAAATGAAGAGGCAAGGGCAGCAAAGGCAGATTCTGTTCTTGAATCTACAAGAAGAATTAACAGTTCTCTGAATTAAAACCACAGGTCTGCTTCCTGAATTTTGCCTCACACATCCAAACTCTTCCAATAGCAGATTCCTAGGAGAAAAGGAAGACTACTTGTTATATGGAGACCCTGTGTCAATCTTAAGGAATTCAGATTCATCCTGGCAAATCTTGTACTTGGCAAGATCTGTTACAATTATCACTTAAACCACTGATACTGATTGCTAAAAAAAATCATTAAATTACTAAATTAAAAAAATTGATACTCTATTGCTGTCTTTCTCATAAGACTTCTATGAAGCACTGCTCTTCAGGATGAGCATACTTATTTCTGTGATTCAAATATGATGCTAGGGGAAAAGGTATAAAAGAAATACAACTTCAATCACATGAATAAGAGTATATCACAGATTCTTCTAAACCAACTATGGTTTTCCAGGCAGGAATAAAATTACATCTGATGTGACTTTGAAGACAGATTGAAGAGTTCTGAATTTTTAAAAACACCTCTGTGCTGTAAACATTTTAAGAAAAAGTAAAAATATGCATATTTTGAAGAAAAACAGCAAAAATATGCTAACTTTATTGTCTTAATTTTCTGTCTTTTTTTTTTTTTTTTTTTTTTTTAAGAATGGCATTTTAAAATGTGAAATCACCTCCATCCCTATCTTCAAAAGTGTACATGGTATATTACATTTCTGTTCTCAGCAAATCTGAATTTATGAAACTCCTGTGAGACCTGATCCCCAGCAATTTAGGTGGCTCCTTATGCAAGTAGTCTTTTTTAAAACTGACTTTAAAACTTTGCTTTGTTTTAATGATTTTTCAGTTTAACAGTATTTTCTTTTCTGTTTTTGTGAGATAAACAGTGAAGAAGCTTACACATATTTTTGTGCAACATACATGATAATAGAAGTGCTAGGGTGACAGGCTCCTAATATAAGATCTCTTCAGTTATATCAAATGGAAATTGCAGTCAGTATGAGGAATCTCTGAGTCCCCACAGTAAGAAGCACAGTGCCTAGCTGCTTTATGATGGCCATGGCTATTGGACCCATGCTGGTAAATTTAAATGACAGCTGGGCTTAAAGCAGATAATCAATTTTTGTGTATCTAACTTGCATGGTATTTCAATGTTCACTTTTGTGTATCATAGTCGTGTAAGCACTGACTGAACAAGGAAATCACTAGGTGCAAAAGGGGAATCAGTGCAACCAAATGGAGTCTGTCTCTGAGACAGTTCCCCAACCTCCCTGTATAATCAGTGGAATAAAGAGTTTTCATTTCTTGCCACTGAATGTAGAAGGAGCTGACAGGATCCACCCAGAAGTAGGTAGGTTTTATTGTACCCAAAGAAAATAACATAACAATCCTTTAATAATTTTCTTTTTTCTTCCTCTTTTCTGCAGCAGAGCACAAATCTAATCCTTGTACTTAATGGGTGGGACTTGAATATTTAAAGTCACAGAATCCTAATCTGATATGACAAACCTGCACATCATAGGCTAAATTCCATTCATAATGCTTGAACTCAGGGACTTGTTTGACTCCTGCTAGCCTTCCAGAAAGGAAAAGTAGTCTTGAAATGAAGGTTTCAAAGGACAGAGAATCATATTCTTGGATCATCCCAAGAATCAGCGGCTAAAAAAAGAAGCCAAACAGATCCAGGCTACAAATGATACACCCTTTAAATGACAGTCAGCAATTATGGGAACAGAAAAACAAAATGGACATTGTACTTTAATATTTTTTTGCTTTTTTTGCAATATTGTAATAGTTTTTGAGACTATGACTGAACAAAACATGACTCATACAAGACGAGTTCCTAAGCTGTTATGCATAACATTAATGTCATATAAGCCATAGATTGCACAGAGCTGCTTCTGCTGCTATCTTAATTTACAACATAGGGCTTGGATCTGTTGTTGCTGCTTTATACCACCTTTGAGAACATCATTAATACACTTCTAACAGACACTTGAGAGAACAGAATGCCTGGAATATGAGTAAGGCATACTCACCTATTTGTCATGACATAGAGACAATGTAAAGGGACAGGGGTTTTCATATTCAGTTCAGTTCTGTATTTAGAGTTTGGGAATCTTACGGATAATATTTGCTTTAATAAAAAATATTGCTTTAATGCAAAAGATATAACCAGTGTTAAAGTTCTAGAGAAGCGAAATTCTAGTGAAAATACAGTGAATATGTAAGAAAGTAAACTTTTTTTTTGCCTGCTGAAAGTTAGTTTTAGCTCTGTAAATTTTGCTTTTAACATTGTAATAGTCAACTTTGTTAAATATTGTTTTCTATTCTGAATATGGCTGATAATCTAAATTGACCAACGATGTGCATGCAAGTGTGGAACACCATGGGAAATGTGTCAAAGATTTTTTTCTGTGGATTCTTTTTTATGAAGCAGCTTGTCATCTGCACACCACTCTCTAGTGGTTGGTTGGACAGGAACTAGAAATAAATGGACCAGCTTTGTGTACGTTGTGCAGCCTTCAACCAGGCTGCACATCAGAACTGACTGCTCAGAAGTGTCTCACTCAGTCAAACAGCCTGGGTGATTTTAATTCTGCCCTTCCATCAGAGGCAGTTTCACAAGGAGAAAAGGTGCTGAACTTTGGGCTCTGGTTTTAATAGTTGGTATATCAGGTCTTTTTAGAGAGAATTTCTTCACACCTGGAGACAGGAGATAGACCTTTCTCTCCACCTGTCACTACTGCATCTATCTCTTGGCTGTAGAGCAGTCCCTGCCTCCAGGACTGGAAAGCTTGTGCAGAACTTCCTAGAAATAGCCAGCCTTAAACACTGATTTAAAGCTTAAATATGGGGGACACAGGGTCTAACAAGTTGGAAAGTGTGAACCTTGTGATGGCAGAGCTGTCAGGACTCAGCTCTAGGCCTGCTTGCTTGAGCCCACATCTTTCAGTTGCTGAAAAAGCAACAGAAAAGCTAAAGATGGGACTTCAGAACTACTGATTGTGTAGTTTGTATTGTTAAACTAGTTCATTCAGAAGAAAAAAAACCAAACAACAACAAACCAAAAGTAAGGGTCTTCTGATTAATAATGAGGACACTGTTCTGTGCATTCCTTTTCCCAGTTCTGCAACACATGTAATTTAATAAGCATTAAATCAAAAGTGTAAAATAATGCCTTTAGTAGGGACCCCTGACCTTGGGTGTTTCAGTTAAGAGATTCTTCTAGATTTAGGGACCTAAGTAACAATAATAATAGTTCATTTCAAGGCCTCAGTGTTTTCTGTTATGTATGACATTCAATTCTCTGCAGAACCAGTGAAGTTATGGCAGGTTAACAGTTGCCCAGTAATGCAGTCAGAACTTTCCACAAAGGAAAATCCTATTCCCCAAACTTCTAAAGCTGAAAGATTTATGTTACTTATAAGCAAACTTTATAGCCTATTTTAAACATCTTAAACATTGGATTGTCCATGTCATTAGGAATTTTGACATGATTTTGAGAAGAATGGAGATAAATTATAAACCTAGGCTGTTTCCTTCTCCTTCATCTTCATTTTCCACTGCAGTGGTTTCAAGAGATTTCTTTTTTTCCCCCCAAATGCTCATTCAATCCTTTTTTGGATGTGTCTTACACGTTTACACAAGTGCAAAAGTTCTCCTAATACAGTGTAAAAGCAATTAGAGCAGTAAAGAGAAGCTATAACTGACCTGATGGTTTCATGCCCACCAGTCAAAATAAAACACTGGAATGAAATTACTACTACACAGAAACAAGTGCCGTTCCACAGAAATCAATATCAGGGATTCTATTTTACACACTTTACTTATGTTGACTGCTATTTTACGGTCAACTTGATTTTAGATTGCATGTGTAAGTACCGTTCAGCCTTAGTTAAGATTGTTAAATAAGGTCCTATTTATTGATTAGCATTGTGCCAACATGTGCAGTGCTGCCTGGATACCAAACAGAACTGATACTTAATTAAATAAGCAATCACTCAACAGCTGATCTGATACAAAAAACCCCTCCTAAAACTCAGGAAATTAAAAAATCCTTTAAAATCCCCCAATCTCCCCCATCCAACCCTGAAAACCAGAAACTACAAAAATACAAAATAGAGCCACTGGAAATAGATATGTAAGGAAAGCTTAAAAATATAGTTGTAGTTAATTGACTATATATACATAAATATCAGGAACAGAATCTGAAAAATTTGGAAGTTTCCCCGAAAGGATCATGTTAAAATGGCATACAGCACAATGTGCATTAGAACTACTCCTATATATATAAAATTAGCTCATTGAAACTTCTACTGATTTTAAGGGGAAGTCTCATATGTATCATATTTCACTCCTCCCTGAACCCCGGGCTATTTCTTTATACAGTTATTTTAAATTAAAAGTATTTTATGCTGCCACTTCTTTCAGTATCTTTTCAGTTTCTGTGTTCTCTGTTTCTGAAAAGTCCAGATATTACTTTGTTTATTACCAGAGAATGAATTTCTTTTCTTAGTTTATTCTCTTAAATGAAGTTTGCATAATGTCCAGCTGTCTAGCAAAATAAAATAAAATAAAATAGCAGCCAAATGCAAATCTGAATAATTCCCAAAGATTATGGTATGTGCAAAGGCAAATAAAAGTTTATAGAAGGTACATGTTTCTGAAATTTTTGCATGGCATTTGTATGTAAGCTGGAGGAATAACAATTAATATTCAAGAGTTTTACACACCTATAATTAATGCTAGGAAATATAATATCTATTACTTCAAGACTAGCAAGCCAACAGCTGTGGCTTGTCATTCAGCTCAGTAAACAATTGTCCCCTCTGAATAGGAAAATTAATGTCATAAAAGCACCACAACAACATTCCGTGCTTCTAAGTCTGCTGCCTGTTTCTGATGGGTCTTTTCAAACGCATTAGAAGTTTACCTTTTCAAAGGTACTAGGTGTCTAACAGATAAGTGAAATTAGAAATTACTGATGGTGTGTCTGGCAGGAATTCTGTATTGTGATGGTACTAATCAAGACTGTAGGCCTGCAACAGAACTAAACCAATCTGGACGTTCAGCGAGTGTGTCCTGACATCTGTATATATTATACCTACATCAAAAGCCCACTGAAAACTAGAGTATCTCCAAACATGACAAGCATGCATGACATACATAAAAGCAATTGCTGTGTATGTATAAAATAAACAAAAGTATTTTGTAACCAATTAGCAAATTTGTCATGCTATCCATGACAGTGGGATTTTTGTTGTTTGAGGATTTTTGATTGTTTATTTTTTTCACAGGGAAATGTAGCAAAGTCCAGCTTTAGTTCATGCAAAATTATTCAGTATTTTTTATTCTCTGGTTCAGCCCTTTGATACTGTCAGACTTGGAGGTTAAGAAGGACAATGTTTGCTGGCTGATGGAAAACACATCCCTTAGAAACAGCTGTACAGAGCACATCCTGTGTACAAATCCCTAGAGAAAATACCACAATTTAAACAGGATTTTGGAGTTTGTACAAAATATGCACGCTATCTTGCCTTTTGCGGAGGAAAGGAAGGAGTAGGTAACAGCACTGTAAGGAGTGTTCCATTTATTCCATAAAAGTGTGTTGTATGTTTTAAATCTGTGAGATACAACTAAAGATGAAAAAGGATTTATGTCTCTAATTTCCTCCTTTTCTTTCCTTTTGTGGCTGTAGTGAGCTTGTCTTGGAGGAAGTCTGTTGTTTTAGAAATTATTCTGGAAAGATTAGGCTAATTTTCTCAATTGCTGTAGAGCTGGTAGGCAGATAGCAATGCTAAAACAGCAATAAAAAAAAACAAATTGGATTTTGGGTTTATCTGGCAGGCTTGAAATTCTGTGTGGACTATGGACTGAACTGATAGGATTCCAGATGAAATAGGCAGAGCAGAATGCTTTTTGTGAATTCGTTTATGAAAAAATGCATGCCATAGGATTTTGTTAGAGGAAAATAAATAAAATATTCCATAAATCTCTCTCAAAAAAGTGTCATGTTTGAATAAGCTAGACTCCTGCATTTTCTGGGAACAACGCCACAGAGTACCAATATCTGATATCTGTGGTGAAGGAACTTATACTGTAGTCCAACAAAATGACTATTCAGCTGGTAAAGTAAAATGAAGAAATTCTGTATGGTCAGGAAGCATATCCTCACTTATATCTTCCAGATATCTTACCTTCCCATTTTTTTCTAATATTGGTTTCTAAGAATTAAAAAAAAAAAAAAAGTCATTTAGATTTACACTTCTACGTCAGGTTAGATCAGAAGCTCTGGAATTCTGAAAAAAAGAAGGTCAGAGCACCTTATGGACTCCCTATTTTGGCAAACCTGAGACAGAAAACTGAAAAGAGAGATGACCCTGATGTAAAAAATATTACCTTATTGTTTTGGTTTGATTATAAAAACTACCTAACTGAAGTAATGCTCAAATAGTCCATGTTGACAAACACTATTTTCTTTCCTAGCAAGACAGAACCTACGAAGGTACTACCAAACAGCTAAGAAAGATACAGTGTCTTGACATCTTACTGTTCACGCCTAGTCTGCTGGTTGATGTATTTTAAAGTAATATACTTCTTTTATAACTGAGGCTGAATCAAAGTTTCTTCACTGTCAATTACAGCTTTACAGTAGATGTCTTAATAGATGGTAGCACAACTGCTGTCTACCATGTACCCTCATGTTTAAACTAACTGTGAAAGAGTGAGACAGAAAGGAATCTTCATTTCCAGGCACTAGTCCTCCACTTGGGAAATTCCTTCAACAAGATGTTATTGATGTGGGAAACAAACACTAGTACTAATGATATAAACCCATTATATGCTCTAGTATTATTGATATAAACCCACTAACTGATGTAAACTGAGGAAAGTTTAAGAGGAAACTAGTCATGCAGGAACAAACAAGGAACAAAACATTTTAAGCTCCCTCGACTATTGCTCTAAGTTGAAATCCTCCAGCTTGACATGGAAAACCAAGACTAATTTGGACATTTATTTTGCCCTTTTTTAATTGAATAATGTTTAGTTCTAGGAGACCTTTTCATTCTAATTTAAACATTACATTCTCCATGAATAAATATTTATTCATTGCATATGTTCTTTTCATTACACGCAGACTGTTTAGTTTTCAGACTGTATAAGGTCAGTTCATCAAAGAATACAGGTACCATAATGAAACAAAAGAAACCATTTGAATAATTTTAATGGTGGCAAACAGTCCAGGCTAACAATAGAACTAAGGACTAATTTAATTTCTTTCAAGATCTGCAGTAAGGAAAATGTGAAACATCAAACACTTCTCATAAGAATATGTTATAACTACTTTTGGCACCTAGAATACAGACTGAAGAGTCGTTTATTCACAAAACTGGGAAAACCCCTGGGGCTGCATGTATATTTCTCTACTAAAAAGTTCTTTGGAACATCTTGGGACACTGGAACTGGATTTTATGTTATGTTAAAGTGCTTGAACAGTTCCTTACATGCTTTTAGGCTATGTTGATGATGATTACCTCAGCCCTTTTTCCAGTCATACTGCCACATGTTGTCATTTTTCAAACACATTGATATCGCTTGCACATCTTGGATTACAGAGAATACTAACTCTAAGAGACACAATCATATTAATAGAAGAATCATTCTCCCTAATGAAAAGTATGCTTTTGTTAAAGGCAGATATACACATGGTTTCAAACAATGTTTTTATTACTTGCACTGATTCAGATGACTATTTAATAAGGTAAACTGCAACTTGCACCAAAAAACCTTCACCCCCCCCGCCTCCCCCCAAAATCATTCACTCCAGCTACTAAAAAACACAGTTACTAGTGAGAAAAGGACTCTAAAAAAACAAGTCATAATTATGAATTATACAATTTTTCAGTTACAGTCTGAGACTATCTCTGTACCATTTTTATGTTCTATAACCCCAGATGGATGCTTGTCAAAAGAAGAACAAAAGGGTTGGTACAATGTGACTGAAGACTGTACTGCAGTACTTCTCTACAAGGCTTGAATAAGCTTGCAAAAAATTTTTTAAAAAAATTTCAAATGGATAAATCTGCAGATGTCATTTTTTATATTTTTACAGTAGTACTTATTCAGGAAAAAAAAATAAAATTAAAACATTTCATTTCCCCCCCTTTCCTTTCTTTTCTAAAAATTTCCTTTCCTTTTAAATTTGCACTTTAATAAAAGCAAATTAAGGACATATATGGAGGTAAGGTGCTTATTTTCTTATCAAAAAAATTCATAGAGAAACAATTATACTTAATGTTTTAAAACACAATAAAATTTTTAAAGATGAAATGCATATACAGCCTGAGATTCATGTGTTAGAAACACATTAGATTAAATGACTGTCCATACAATGCACACCTCGCAGAACGTTTAACAAATTATGTGGAAGTCAGAATACTAATGCACAGTTCCATCAACCATATTAAACCAAAGATTTATCTTAAACATCAAATCCTGCTTAATGATGCCTATTCATTGCAACTCAAGGAAATTAAGGAAATTTAAGCAAAAGAAATGAATTCTAACAGCACATTATAGATGTTTGTATTATAACTTCTGTGGAGCTAGAAAGAAGCAGTCAGTCAATACATATATTGTATTGTCAATACATATATTGTAGAATATTGTCAATACATATATTGTAGAATATATAAAGAATGTTCTATCAAATTCCCTTGGTTTCTCCCCAGAATCTCAATATTGTAAAGTACTAGACATGGAGAACTAATATTTTATATCATAGGGGTTTTTTTTGGTTTTTTGGGGTTTTTTGTTTTTTTTTTGAAAGGTAACTATCTTTATGAGAAAACATAGGTATTCAAATGAAACTTCTTTTCCTTTTTCAGATATATTATCTTTCCAAATAAAAGTGCTTTTGTAGCTGCATTCATCTAGGAAAAAAAATATTGGGATAGCTTTGTTGGGGGAAAAAACACTTTCAAATCTGACTTCCTTAGTTTGTGGACTTCTAAGTGCATTGTGTTATGGTATATTGAAAATTTTTCACCCTCACCTGCTAACCCTCAGTATTTCACAAGAATCAGTTACATCTCTCTCTTTCTTTCTTCCCCACAGTGTATAGTTTCATAAGACAATGGCTTTTCTTTCAAAGACAGTTTGGAGTAGCTGTGCCATTTGCTCCCTTTGATCATAGCTCACCTGCACAACAGCTTGACCAGCAGCTGTAAACTGGCTCACTGAAATTACCTGCACTGGGAATAAGACACCATTTTGACCCCTGCAATTTCACTCAGCTACATCTGTGGAGGGCCACAAACAGGGACAAGATGGGGAACTCATAAATTGTCTTTCCTGAAAAAATGGTGTCATGAAATTACATCTTTTACCCACTGGCTTTATCTTTTGCTTCTCTCCTTGCTAACCTGTCAGTCGACTCCAAATGTTAACTAACCTTTTCTGTCAAACTGATCAGTTAACATAATTAACTAAATTTCATGGCAACTTTTCCCAGAGTTTATATAGTATCAAGTTTGGTTTTGTCTTTTCAGATCTGAAGAAGATTTGAAAACACATGCCTGCTTCTTTTTTTCCCATGTGTATCAATGGGACTAATATGAGATACTGGCTCCCTTCTAAATTCAGTAACATGTGATGGCAGCATGTAATAATGCAAAATAATGATACTATGAAATGCATATAGAAATCCAGAGGTAGGAGGAAGAAGAAGGTTTTGCATCCAACCTTAAGTTGAATAAAATTTCTTATTTTCAGGATTTACATTGCTGTTGTCAAAAACATAATTGTGGCTACAGCACAAAAGTCTAGCTGCTCATTTCATAATTTAATATTCCACTTTCGTTTATAATGACATCTACAAACTTTAACCATGTTTTGATTGCACTGAGATAAGGCAAAATCATTTATTTGGCTTCTGACTCTGCAGTTGCAGGGCTAGGTAGGACCTTCTTGGGATCACAGAAAACTGGTGCAGTGGCTCCCATGACTAGAGTGAGCCACTAAGGGGACACAGGCTCTTTAGGAAGGACAGACTTGGAATACATGGAGAAGGCATTGCCCCCTTTATCTGAGAGAGCAGCTAGAGTACATGGAGCTCTGCCTGGAGGTGGAAGAGGAGCTGAAGGAGAGTTTACATGTTAAGATTAAAGAGATGACAGACAAAGGTGACATTATAGTGGGTGTCTACTATAAACCACCTGACCAGGAAGAATGAGCAGATAAGGCCCTCCACAGACAAACAGGAACAACGAGATGTTCATAGGCCTGCATTTTCATGGGCGACTTCAACCATCCAGGTATCTGCTCAAGCAACAGAGCCGCAGGGCATGAGCAATCCAGGAGGTTCCTGCAGTGCATTGGTGATAACATCCTCCTCCAAGTGACAGAGAAGCCAAGGAGAAGAGGTGTCGTGCTGAAACTGATACTCACCAACAAGGAGGTGCTTGTTGGGGAAGTGAAGGTCAAAGGCAGTCTTGGCTGTAGTGCCCATGAGTTGGTGGAGTTAAGGATCCTGAATGTGAGGAGGGGGTTGAAAAGCACCCTGGACTTAGGAGAGCAGACTTCTTCGGCCTTTTCAAAGATCTGCTTGCAAAAGACCCACAGAATGAGACCCTGGAGGGAAGGATGGGCCAAGAAAACTGGTTAATATTCAAGGGTCACAGCCTCCAAGCTCAAGAGGGATGCGTCCCATCAAATATGCCATCAAGCAAGAACATCAGGAGGCCTGTGTGGATGAACAAATAGCTCCCAGCCAAACTCAAACACAAAAAGGGTGGAAGCAAGAATAGATAAACTTGCAAGAATACAGAAACATTGTCTAAGAATCTAGGGATAAATTTAAGATAGCCAAAACACGAATGGCCAGGGATGTCAAAGACAATAAGGACTTCCATAAGTACATCGGTGATAAAAAGAAGACTAGGGAAAATGTGGGCCCACTGCTCAACAAGACAGGGGAGCTGGTTACACAGGACATGGAAAAGGCCTTCTTTCTCTAAGTCTTTACTGGCAAAAGAGAACTTCAAGAATTCCAGGTCCCAGAGAGCAGGGAGAAAATCTGGACCAAGGAAGATTGGTACCCTTGGTGGAAAAGGATCAGGTCAGGAATACTTAAGTAACATGGACATACATAAATTCATGGGCCCTGATGGGATGCACCCAAAAGTGTTGAGGGAGCTGGAAGGTGTCATTGCAAGGCCACTGTCAATAATCTTTGATCAATCATGGAGACTGAGATAACTGCCCAAAGGTTGGGTGAAAGCAAATGTCACTCATATCTTCAAGAAGGGCAAGAAGGACACAGTGAACTACAAGCTGGTCAGCCTCACTCAGTCCCTGGGAATGTGACATAGCAGCTAATCCCGGAAACTGTTTCCAGGCTTATGAATGACAACATAATTATCAGATTTAGTCACCGTGGCTTTACCAAGGGGAAGTCATGACTGACCAACTTGACAAAATTTCTATGCTGAAATGACTGGCCTGGTAGATGAGTGGATAACACTGGATATTGTCTACCTAGACCTCAGTAAGGCCTTTGACGCTGTCTCCAGTAAGATCTTCATTGGGATCAGTCCATTGAAACTGACTTCTCTTGAGCTTTGATGCCAAAATGGCACAGAGTAACTGCTCAGAGAGCAATTTTGTCTTTAAGCAGCAAAGGTATTTATTTCGTGCAACGTTAGGGAGCTAGCCAATTTGCACCAGACAAACTAGCTCCAAAGTTTTCAGTGAAAAGTTAGGGATTTTATACAGTTTCCATGAGAGGTTGCAACATCTTTACATACATATTCATTTGATTTTGACACCCAATCATTCCGTTCATAATAGGTGGAACAGACCTTTCAATTTTCTTTGTTCAATGATTTCCTGACTTGATGGTCTCCTTATCTCCTTCAGGTGCCTACCTTATCTTTTCTAATTATTCAGAGTACATTCCTTTCTCAACACAAACAGAGCATCACCCAGAGCATTGTACCAAACTCATCCTGACTGATCTTTTTTTTTAAGACTTTGTTCTGTTTCAGCTTGGAAGAGACGTTCCTCATACAAGGTGTTGATGCATGGGATGGAGGAAGAGACAGTGCAAATGGGTTGAAAATTGGTGTGGAGAGTGATGATCAGCAGCTCAAAGTCTAGTTGGAGGCTAGTAAGTAATGGTGTACCCCAAGGGTTTACACTGGGTCCATCCTGTTTACCACCTTCATTAATAATCTGGGTGATGGGGCAGGCTGTACTCTCATCAAGTTTGCAGATGATGCCAAACTGGGAGGAGTGGTTAATACGCCAGAGTGTCATGCTGCCATCTAAAGAGACCTTGACTATCTGAAGAAGTGGACTGACAGGAATTTCATGAGGTTCAACAAGGAGACATGACATCATATGGTGTGGAATGTCCCTTTGGCTAGTTGGGGTCACCTGTCCTGGCTGTGTCCCCTCCCAATTTCCCTGTACCCCTCCAGCCCTCTCGCTGGCAGGGCTCAAGGAACTAGAAAGTCCTTGACTGAGTATAAACATCACCCAGTAACAACCAGAACCATCAGTGTGCTATCAACATTGTTCTCACACCAAATCCAAAACACAGCACTGCACCACCTACTAAGAAAATTAACTCTATTCCAGCCTAAACCAGGACAATTACAAAATGTCAGGTTTAGCTGTTCCCTTGCATATTGCTTCAATGTAGTTTAATTTCTTTTTCAGAACAGAGTACTAGATTTTGAGTTTGACCTATAGATCATTCTGAAAAGCCATAGCCAACAGAAGAAAAATGTAATTCTTAAAAAAAAAAATAATATTTTTTTACTTGGAAGGACATTATGATTTACATAGCTTTTAGCTTTTTCTTCCCTCCTTTTTTGTTTTTGTTCTGTGATAAACATACAAGCAGAATCTCTACAATTATTTAAAAGTGAAAGCAGGTATGTAAAAGTATTGTTAATTATTATTCTCCATGGTGAAATTCACTGACACAACATTATGAAAGAAATTGAAGAGCTTACATTCTGTATAAGCTTAATTTGGGCTTCAGAAGGAAATTGAAAAAGGCAGTAATAAAGGACTTACTTTAGGAACTGAACTTTAAGATCATGTATTTGCCTGCTTTTTCTCTGACGTCTGAAAGCCCATAGTCAGAATAAGATTAATGTACTGGGATAGAATTATTTTTTTTGTAATAGGTGTTTTTCATGGTGTTTTAAGCTTCAAATACTTCTTGCATCTTGAAGAAGTTGGGCAATGCTGTCTGAGTATTGTTTGAAAAACAACAAAAAACTTTCATCAGGCTGACAGTCTGGAAAAAAATGACAAATAATTCCTCTACACAGATTTTTTGAAATACTGTGTTTTGACGGGTGAGATTAAATGTTTTAGATTGAGGACACTTCTTGCTTAGAGGGACAGTGTCAACGTTAACATCTTTTTGCTTAAATAAAGGCTTTGCTTTGTTGCTAAAACCACCTTAGATACTCAGACTTGACTTCTCTTCAAAATGTTACTTTTTCTTTCACCAGTTTTGCAATATGTTGCTTGTTTTAATGTTTCTCTTGTTTTGAAAGCACAAGCAGAGGTGTTGCCATCTTTTCTTCTTCCTGTTGAACTGCTCCAACAGAATAACAATGTATTAATAACCATTGCCCAGAGAACATCATCTGTGAATTCCTAGAGGGATCAAATTTGATATTCTTATAATATCTTCCAGAATCCTGAATGTTGATTGGATAAATTATCTTTTCATTTCTGAAATAAACCAGGTTTGAAATTCAGTGCACGAATCCTCATTAGTACATATTTTACGTGACAATCTGTTCTAGGGTCTTTGCATCAGCTGGAAAAAGTGGAACTCTGGAAAACAGTGGCATTTTTATTCTAAAAAGGCCATCATTGGTTTTTAAAGCATATTACCAGCTTAGTCTCCAGTTGTACTGAACATTTTTTATGAATTTTCAGATACCCTAAGATGAGGAAGGATGATATTATTAATATGGTAGGAGTTAGGAAAGCTAGATTCAAGCACTTGGTTTTGCCACAGATGTATTCTGTGATTTTAAGCAAGTTACTTTATCTCCATTCCACTCAGTTTCATGCCAGCAATATAAGACAACAGGATGTTGCTCCGTTATTAAATTGTTGTTAGGATATTGAAAGCCTAATCGTTGCCCAGTGGTGAAATCACTCAGCCAGGAACAAAAGACTGGAAAGCCTGTTCCCTGTGTTAAATTTGTTTTCATTGAACAGTTGTTACAGAATTAAGAGAAGGATAATGGCCTTCAAGTCAGCTGCAGAAGGGCACAGCTGAAGTAGGCTCTGCCCTTCCCATTGAACCAAGCAGCTCTTGTTGGTAATTTTCAACATATGCTGTGCAATACCCTCACTAGAGATTTCTGTGCAAAAGTACCATAATTAATATTTTTCTGTTCTAATCTAACCAAGCTAGTCCAAGCTGAGTGCTTGAGCTAAAGATACCCACCATTTTGAGCTTCCTCTGTAATTTGAAAAATTAATAATGTACTGGCTACCTTTTAGGCCTTTCAAATATGTAAATTACCTACATGGTTTGTTTAATTGTAAAAAAAAGAATATTTTGTCTAAACCTCAGAATATTTCTTTCAATTCTGTACTTATATGCACAAAGAAATGTCCATGAACTCATTTCACTGTCTCACTTGAAATATTTACAAGAAGAGTAAAATCAAACATTTGTGTACATAAGAACTACATTTTCATAAAGTCTTCAAATGTGTTTCTTAAATGAAAAAGAAAATAAGAAAACAAAATAAGAAAACAAAATTAGTAGAAGACATTTAAGAAATTATAAAACTAAATGTAGTGTTCAAGTCAACAGGTATACCTCCTACTTTCACCGATACAAGCACATTGATTTATTTCTATAGACTAAGATACGCTTGAGACAGGGACATTATATTAAGTATTTTGCAAGAAATTCTGTAATGGTGCTGTAATTGTGTGTTCTAAGTACAATTACCAAGGAGAGAGGCTTATGACATTTATACCATTATTATAAAATATTTTTGATTACTATTTAAGTATCCTTGCAAAAAACATTTCTCATTTTGTATATACATTGTATGAAAAATTATCGTTGTTACATTAATGTTAATTTCTCTCAGCTTTGTTTTTTCTGTCACAATTAATACCTCACTCCTTAGAAATTTCTAATTGAACATATAGATGTAAATATAGACTAGGTCTCACTAACACTAAATAATGTTTCTTTGTTTAATTTTAGCACATGATGGGTGAAATTCTGGTCCCATTTAAATCAGTGGAAGGGTCCTCATTAAGATTAGTATCATCAGGATTACGCCCAACATTTTTCTCTTAGTTGCAGCAAAAGAGACAGGTCTATTACTTCTTTTCTGCCAGTGGATATAGGAGCAGGGGTTATAGCTCAGCACTTGAACTCATCTTTCAGGCACACAAGCCTGGGTGCAATCCTCTGTATTTCTGTGGGCTTGTCTGATTCTTTCTTCATGTCACCGTCAGTCAGCAGGGGACAGTAAATTCTTCACTTGGTACTGTTGTAAACAGAAGGGATTAAGATTAAAACTTCAGTTCCAAATACATTGCATATATCTGAGGATGCATGTCTAGAACTATAGTTGTCTGCAAATACCTTGCAAACACCTGAAAGCATGCACTTTTCCCCTATGTTTATGATCATGCCTAGACCAGAGTAGCCTGAAGCACTCTCCAGTTTAGCCTCAAGATTTCCTATGGCTCAATGAATTTCAGCCAGAGTAATACTCAAGCATGCAGCAGTTCCTCCTGAGCTCTAATTTGTATTGGAAAAAATGATGTTCCATCTGAGTTGGCAGGAAGCCATGGACTGCTTCTGCATGTCTGAATAATTAGGGGAAGAAGTACCCCAGGATGCAACAGGTGTGTTTCAGCAGGAATTAGAGACTTAGCAAATGGGATGAAAGCATATAGCAGTATGTGTTTGCTGATGTCTTCAGAATACAAGGACATGCATTTGTCAGAAATTCAACTCATATATAAACAATTATTTTAAAATATTTATATTTTAGGCATGCAAACTGTATTCAGCTTTGTTGTTTATGGGTTTTTTTCAAGGATGCTTATGTTTGCACTTAAAAAAAAAAAGACCATTTTAGGGAGAAATTTGGAAGCTGAAATGTGGGTTTAGGTATCAGCTCAGGAACTCTGAACAGTGCAGTAAATAATTTTACTTACATTAATTAAACCATAAAATACTTAGAAAAAACTTGGAGTGAAAAAGAACTGAGTCAACTTATCCTGTAGTTGAGTGCAACCACACTATGTCTTGTGAAGACCAGAAAAATATAATTTGGAAGTTAAAGGAAGAATGTTTCATATACTGTGCTATTATACTTTCAACTTGGAAAAGAGATTATTTATAGGGCAGAAACTACGACAAGAAGAATCCTCAGGGGTTATGTTGTAATTTAATTTTTTTCATTATTTTTTGTGTCAGGTTTTATAGAAAACAGACCAAGGGAAAATCTGTTATCACTATTTTAACAAAAGAACATAGAAAATTGGTAAGTCCAAGGACTAGAAGTTTCTATGTCTATGTCTTTATGTTTGCTTGTACTTTACCTTGTACATCTGTGATCTTTATTAGCAAATATAAATATATTTGGAGTAGAAATAAATAACCATTATTTGTATCTTTTTCCCTTTCAACACTTCCTGTAGAAATTTTACTGAGTTATTTCAGTGAAGCAGTGTATACATTTACATAATACCAGCATGATTCTACATAGTAATATTAGCTTTGCTCATACAGTTCCATTTAGAATAGAAATGTTATTTAAAGATAGGTTAAAAAGTTTGAGAAAATCAAAAGGGCTTTCCTTTTAATTTTATTCTAACTCCTACTTTAGTTTGCAGACATTACATTGTTAGAACTCTTAGAAGACTGTAAGGTGCACAACCCTTTTATTCAGTATCATGTATCTTCTCATGAACCCTTAATCAAGAATAAATATCAGTGATCAACCCTCTGTTTATGGCACTTATTTCCAAGCATGTTTAAATGTAACTAATCTCATTAT
Organism: Falco naumanni; assembly: GCF_017639655.2. NCBI lineage: Eukaryota > Metazoa > Chordata > Aves > Falconiformes > Falconidae > Falco > Falco naumanni. The sequence continues at coordinate 51,492,365 of NC_054055.1, forward strand.
CTCTTTCAAAAGGAAGCTGCTTTAGAAAACTAAGGTTTTAGAATTTTATTTTCTGACTCTCTCTCTCAACATTACAGCACAATTAAATATACCTGTTTTTGAAGGAAGACCAAACAAACATGTTTCCTTCTTGCTTCTACCAAAAAGGAAGTTATCTGTTTTATTGCAAGGGCTTTTCATTATAAATTGCTCTTATTAAAAATTCAGGGATTTTTTTCAGCTGAAATGTTAAATTCTTCCAATCACTTAGAGCTAATGCAATTGCCACAAAAAGAAAGCTTTTCTTCTGAGTAGTTCTATATAATCAAATAAAACAGGTCATGTTCATAAATTTTGCATAGGTACTGCCACAGTACTGCACGTCAGGAGAGGTGCAACATATTATTGGACTGTTAAAGCACCTCTCAAAACCAGGAAAAATCTCCTCAAATGTAATGTCCTTTGGCAACTAGCATAATATCAAAACTTGTTTAAATATTGCAAAACGCCTGCAAACTCACATTGGATTATTGGTACCTAATTTGAGATGAATGTTTCTGATGGGTGATGAGCCCGTTTCCTGAGAAATGCTGATAAAAAGACTCTCCCTTACACAGAGTAGCATAAGGTGACACAAGTTATAAAAATACTTGGAGCTATCTCTATCTTTAAAAGGAGCTTTTGCTCCTGAAATGAAGAAATGCAGAGAAAGAAGGAATGACAGGGAGACATGGAATTCTCTTTTTGCTCTTTACATAAAGTAACAACAGGAGAATAATGCTTTTGTCAAAGTCATGAACAGATTAGAAATTCTATTTAAGTACATATTTTAAGGTCAAGGGGTAACTTTGAATAGTAAGTGGGGGCAGTTGCTTGTTTCTGTAGTTCTTTTCACACAAATTAGGTAAAAAAATGTTGACACATTAAACTTACTACATTTTCACAGGTCTGAACCTGCTTTTACCTTTTCTGTACAGCCAGAAAGGAGAGCTTTGTGATTGAAAATTGAAGCTGAAAAGTAATCACATCATTTCAAGACAGGGATGTTAAAATAAATGCATATACCAAGATTCACAACAAAATAGTAAATGTAAGTAATACTGGCATGAACATAATGTTTGGACTCTGAGGTAGGATTTCTAGCATCTCAGACTGCCAGGGAGCCTCTTTCCATCTTTATCGCTGTTGAGGACTGAGAGGGGATTTGCAGTTTGGTTCTCATCAGCAGCACCACCACTGATTTGTGTAGAGGTCATTGTTAAATGGCAACCAAATGGCAGGCAATACTGAACAGCTGCCTAAACAGCTTTTCCAGTATAGGCAGTGAGAGAAAGTGAGAATTAAAAACTAGGTCTCCTGGATGCTGTGCTATTGCATACCCCTTCTCCTTTCTCTTCCCGCCACCCCTTTTTTTTTTTTTTTTTTTTTTTTTTTTAATCAGAAGTTCACTGAAAGTTTGAAAGACTCTTCAAATGTGAGGTAAATATTGCTAGGTCACTAAGCTGTTTGTCAAACACTACACAGAACATAACAAATCTGCAGAAGCCCCAATGTATGAAAGGATTTTCTAGATGGGGCCAACATGTTTTTATCACATGTAACATCTGAACAAGAAGCTGCCTTCTACAAATATTTCATGCAAATGAGAGCATGCACTCACATGAGGAGTCCTGCTGACTTCAGTGAGACATCTTGCAAGCATAATGATTTGCAGTATTGAGACTGCTCTGCAGCCAGTAAGGCTCAGCTGGAAGGTTCTCAAAGTCAGTTCTAAATTTATGCAACATAGGAATCAGTCTGTGCATATTGTCTCCATCTTTGCATCTGGTTTGAGGTAGTGTTTGTAGCTAGTGGGAATAACGGTTTTATTTCATCAAGTTATTCAACCAAAGAAAGTAATGTAGTGTTCAAAATTTATTTTTGTTGTCTTTTTATTTTTTAAAAATATGCCTAAATATTTAACCTATTTATGCCTTAAGGAGTCTATGCCAAAGTTAATTGAAAATTACATTTAAAATGTTTTCATACCATAAGTTGAGAGTTTCAGCATTTCATGTGTACTTAGCAGACCATCTCTGAACTGGAAAGGCACTGAGGCAGACTTACATATGGCAACACCAGTGCATGTCACATGCATTTTGTCACTTTTACAGCTCTGATTCAGGCACCCACAGGATAACATGTTGAATCCATTTTTTTGTGGAAGCTGTTCTTGGAAAGGAAGGCTTTTTAATTGAATGTGTGTGTTGAGGAGGATAAGTGTACCGGATGCCTGAAATTAAGTTTCTCTGTAACCTTCAAGGCACTGTGCAGACTAATGAGATGTAGAATTGCCACTACATCTGTTCCGATCTGCTCACATTTAAGAGGAACTCTTAAAAAAATATTCATATTATGGAGCCCTATTTGTTGAAAATAATATAATTTGTGCATACACATTCATGCTGTGTATTTAGTGCTTGAGGAAAGCAACTAAATGGGATACTTTTCTTTCCTTTTATATTAATATTTAATTAAAAGCTCAAGAAGATCACATGTTGACAGATACTCTTTTAGCCATAGGAAAAATGTATCTGCAGTAACACTTTTCTTGTTTGATCTCTTTTTTTTGGGGTCAGCTTACATTCATACACAGACACACACATTTGCTGCATTGCATGGTAGGGACACAATGCTGTTAGTAAGTTTTTATGCTTGAGGCCAGGGAAATTGTATCACGCTTTTGACTCCAGTTCAAGAACTGTAGATGTAGCATGAAAAAATAAAAATACAAAAAAGTCTTTTAAGGTTTGAAAAGCTGAAATTCATAACTCTGACTTGTTAAACTGGTTTCTTGTTCACAGTAGCATTTGCTGCCTTCCTAATGATCTTCCAGTTGGGATGGATCCAGCCAGTGTATCTACTATTCATTTAAACTCATACAGAATTTTGAAACTTCACAATAAACTCTTTCACTAAGACTTTGGAGTTAAAAAAAAAAAAAAAATCAATGACCCTGCCAAAATACATCCAAAAAATAAAATATCATGAGATGTAGAACTTTTTATTTACACAGCATTTTCTAAGTCAAAGAATATTATAAAATCATTATCCAAGTTCTCCACTCAGGGCACAGTCAAAATTCCAACTGAAATAAAACTCCTTTGTGATATAACAGTCACCATGTTTCCAGTTTTACATGTACCTATCTTCAAAACAGTGCAAAAGGGGAAATTCTATGTAATCTTACCTTATAGCTGTGTGAAATAGAAAAAATAGTGCCTTGTGTGCTCATAATGCACAGACATTGTAATTTACAGAGCCTCAAGCAGACAAAAGTGTCTGTTTTAAAATAAATTAGACTATATAGCACATCCCAAAAGTGCCTCAATTCACCATTCTATTTGTTTCTGACAAATTATTACTCTAGAGGCCAAATTTCCTGTCAATGATTTATGAACTTTTTGAATATAATCATTCCAGAAGAGAAAAGGGGCTCTGCCACAGAAAAATGTACAGACATCTGGAAATTACATTATGGTTACTTGTTATATATTAAATATATATACTATTGTAAGGCTAATGTCTCCTAATACTAATACTAGCACAAACATTTCCTTTATCAATGTAGTTACTGAGTTGAGGCTGAGTGCAAAAATAGAATATAGTTGTGCTTTTCAACATTTTTGTTCTGATATCAATAAATGTGATGGATAACTGAGGAACTGAAGTATTACCTGGGTAAATCTGTTCAGTAACATTGACATTTAGACAGTACGTAATGATGATTTTTAATTAGATCCAGATGCCATGAAGCTTGAACTATACATTTCCAGGTGGATGAAGGTAAAAAAAAAAATATTAGTGGGGATCACAAAGCAAAAATAATAAGAAAAAAAATCATATACTTTGAAAAATAGTTTTGAGTATTATATTGTGGAATAACCAGAGTGAAAACTATTAACTGCATAAGACAGCAACACACAAACTTCTTTTTTAGTGGCCTAGCTATCATCCTGTGCATTTGCACAAAGGCTATGCACCTCTAAACCTACATCTGCCATTCAACCTGACATCTCTTTGCATATGCGTCATGCATAAGCTCTACATTTTTAAGAAAACTGGTGTGTCCCAAAAGAATTGTATCTGCTCCATAAGTACTGCTAAGTGTATATCTCCTTTTACTAGACCTTTACCCATTGTTCTCATGTTGGAAGATTTTTTGGAAAAAAGCATTTCATACCAGATGTATTATGGCTGAATATTTTTAGTTTTATTGGCTGAGTTTTTCTGCATGCCTACCAAGTAGCTGATGATAAGTGCTCTTTAGCATATTTTCTATTCTGTATGAAAATCTGAATTGCAGAGATACTATGCTAGAATTAAGCTGCTTTGGTCTTCATTCATCTATCTGCAAACTGAGATGACCAGAAAACATAATAGGTAGTTCAAGGGGAAAGACTACTACTGGCACTTGAACTTTAGAAAAAGGTAAGTCATATAATTTGTAACAAAGTTATATCATAAACAATTTAGGTCAGTTTGAACAGGTAACATAAAGATCTGTTCTTCAGCAAAAACTGACAGAATCAAGTAATTTTTCTACCCCAGCGAAGTCTCAATTCTGATGTCTATGTGACAGTGCAGTGGTACTTACACTGTGATATGTTTCATGTCAGGACAAGAATATCTAACAGTTGTTTACTAAAACAAACACTGAAAGTTCTGACTCAGTCAGCTGGGTTTTGATCTGAAAAATTCACCCTGCCCTTTTCCTTTCAGAGGAATGACATAGGCCCAGCTTCTGTGTAAGTTTAACCACACAGAATCACAGAATTATAGAACTGTCTGAGTTGAAAGTGACCTTAAAGATCATCTAGTTTCAACCCCCCTGCTATGAGCAGGGACACCTTCCACTAGACCACATTTCCCAAAGCCCCATTCAACGTGGCCTTGAACACTTCCAGGGATGGGGCATCCACAAGTTCTCTGAGCAACCTGTTCTGGTGGCTTGCCACACTTACAGTAAAGAATTTCTTCCTTATATCAGATATAAATCTACTTTCTCTCAGTTTAAATACATTACCCCTTGATCTATCACTACATGCTCTTGCAAATGTCCTTCTCCATCTTTCTTGTAGGTACCCTTTAGGTACTGGAAGGCTGCTATAAAGTCTCCCTGAAGCCTTCTTTTCTCCAGGCTGAACAGAACTCCAACTGTCTCAGCCTGTTTTCATAGCAGAGGTGTTCCACCCCTCTGATCATCTTCATGGCCCACCTCTGGACTCATTCCAACAGGTTCATGCCCTTTTATTTGCTGGGGGCCCCCGAGCTGAATGCAGTACTCCAGGTGGGATCTCACAAGAGCAGAGGGGGAGGATCATCTTCCTCGACCTGCTGGGTACACTCTGATGAAGCCCAGGCTTTCTGGGCTGCAAGCATACATTGCTGGGCCATGTTGAGCTTCTTGGCCACCAACACCCTGAAGTCCTTCTCCTCAGGGCTGATGTCAATCCATTCTCCACCCAGCCTGCATTTATGCTTGGGCTTGCCCAAGCATGTATGCATGGGATACAGCCTACCACATCTTTTCCCCATAACTTATTTATTTCCCCCCTCTTGTGCTTCCCAAACTTCTTCACCATGAAGGTCGTGAAGCACTGGAACATGTTGCTAGAGAAGTTGTGGATGCCCCATCACTGGAAGAGTTCAAGGCCAGACTGGATGGAGCTTTGAGCAACCTGTTCTAGTGGCAGGTGTTCCTGCCCATGGCAGGGGAGTTGGAACTAGATCATCTTTAAGGTCCCTTCCAACCCAAGCCATTCTATAAGTCTATGATTCCTCTATGTAGAGTACAAAAAATTAATATATTTTAGTTAGGATTTTTTTTAAATGGTAAAAACAAATTATTGCCTTCAATTCATGTGATGTATGCCTCTTTGTTTATTATCACAGTCTTTTTTTTTTTCTACATACTTAAGCATTCATCCAAGCAATCCATGAAAAAAAGAAAAGTTAGGTTCCAAGTAACTTTGGGAAAGGTTGTCAGAAATATCGGGAAACAGAGAGCTCCCAATGCTGATGAAAATGTATAGGAATTGTATGTATGCATCGCAATGGGATTATTTAAAAAAAAAAACCAAACCAAACCAAAATTAGCCAACCAGAATACTCCAACACTTGATTCCAGAGTGGAACCAAGCTTGTGACTATCCAGTTTTTAATAAGCCAAGATTCCTTTTAGTAAATGTGATTTTGAGATGGGATTGAGGGGAGGTATTAATGGATTATTTTAGAAATCCTAGTTATGGGGAGTTTCAACTGTGTCTTCACAGGTGAAAATTTTTGCAATCAAAAAGAGAGCTATTTATCTTGTTTCTAGGAGACCCACAAGCTTCACTTCCTTGACTTGTTCCTAGAGGAAGTCTCTGCACTGATCTGTTCCTGGCTTTTCCACCGTGGACACTAAGGACTCCAGCTTCAGGTACTTGTAGCTTTTTAGGCAAGTACATCCATTAGATAGCAAAGCAAGAGGGAAGACAGGCTACACCATCATTGTTAAATACACCACAAAGCCTATCGCTGGCATTTAGGTCAATAGGTGCAGCAGATCAAGTATTTCCACTTTGCACAGCATTTGCATCTACACTGGGGCTTCTGTCACTCTCTGAGATAACTATTATGCTCCCCTGTGGTCATGTGTGTTGTAATTATAGGGCTAAATTATAGTCTGCTAGAGCAAAGTTTTTATAGAGTAAAAGGAAAAAATAATACAAAGCTTGCTCTGAGTGCTAGATAGCAGATGGGGTCTGTGAAGGTCAAATCCTGTTGGAACACTGCAGAGAAGAAGGAGCCAAGGCTAGCACAGTCTTGTATACATTGTCTTTCTCAGAGTGATCCCCACACCCTTAATCTTCAAACAGGTTTTGTTTTAGAAGCAGCTAGATGTTGCAATCAAAAAGAGAGCCAGGTAGAGAAGGCACATTTGTGCAGTAGAGGTATTAAAGGAATCAGGATACAAGAATGAAAAGGGGACTAAATTTTTTGAAGGAGAGATGTGCTCTTTAAAACCCTGTAGCTAGCAGAACTCTATTTTTGTAGTTATTGCCATTTCTATATCACAGGTAGCCTGGTTAAATAACATTTTAGAATGACCAATGAGCTGTCTATGTCACTGTTTAAGATTTTATTCCATGCATGAGGTACATCATGACAGAAAGCCCTAAGATAGTCTTTAAAACACTACTGACATGGGTTGTGATGAAGACAGTATTCACACCTTGTTAACATGTAAGAGGTAACAATTAAGGCCAAAATAGACTATGATGGATATCTGGGTATCTTATTGTGGGTACAACGGAAAGATGCTAATACGGGAATAATTTGAACAAAGTGATAAGCCTGGAAAAATAGAAGAATAGAATAGAATAGAATAGTTCCATCAGAAGTAACCTGCAGTGAGTATCTAATCCAACTGCCTAAATCTAGTCCAACCCATCTCACATAGTCCAGCTGTCTAGATGAAGAAGAATGCTATAAGATGCATTCAGCATCCTTTTGAATGGGTGAAGATGGAACAAGACCACATTTCTTAGTGTTGGAAAGTAAAAGACCATAACAAACAAAACACAGGAAGATGGACTAAAAAAATCATCTTACATGTGTTATATAAACCCTAGATACTTAAAAATTATATCAGTGCACATATTATTGCTTTTTATTTAGTTGTATTGCTTCAGATGTTCCACAGGAAATATTTTATCCTTATCACTTGATTCACAAGAATTTGGAAATATTTTTAAAGCTTTAAAATTTTGACTTTTGTCAAAACAAGAACTGAAGCAAAACACTCCAACTGGCATGAGGATTTCCTCAAACAAAGAAAGGAGCAGATAATACAAAATGCAAATTTTATTTATTTCTTTATTTGGGTTGGTCCACAAGTGTCATGTCAGCCCATCCATAGCAAAAAGGAACCATTCAAGAATATTAAATCTTTGGCCAATTTATATAATTCATGACAGAACCAAAAATGTACATAACATTTTGTGTTTATCTAAATCTTAGAAAAATATTGTTGTTATTTTCTTGAATGGGATGGCAATACCAACTATCTTTTAGGATCAGCCTGGTCTAGCGTTAAATGCTGATCTGCAATCAGGCACAGGTGGCACAAAGTGGAGATATCAAAACAACTGACATATAAGGAGTTATAAAGATTTTTTTCCCCTTGGAGATAGATTTAGTTATTTATGCACTTTTTTTTCCCCCAAGAGGAAAATAATGTGGATCATTAATATCCTCTGTCTGTGAATTAGGGAGATATTTTGCTAACAGAAATAGTATAACATATGAACAAAAAGGCTTTGAGCTGTTATGAAGGTGCAAAATGATAAAAACGTGATATAGAGATCCTCAAATGGCATCTGAAAGCAGTGTCATAAAACTACATGGTTTGTCTCCTTCTGAATTTTCACTTATGTTTTCTTAATGGTTATTTAAATGGCACAGGCTTGTCACTCAGCACCATGTTCTAAGGCAATCATCCTAAAAATAATTTTTCTGTAAGCTTATGTTATTTAATTGTCATTTAATATGTTCCTAATTACAAGGCAAGTCATGTGTTTAAGAATACATTTTCCCTGACTGACTTTTAGGATGCTCTGGGTGTCTGGACACGCACGCACATATTATTAATGTTCTGCAGCACAGCTCAGTGTAGAAGACCAGGGATGTCATGAACAGGAATCCTCACTACCTGCAGTGTTTCTGTAACAGAAAGAACTAAAATTGTAAGGCATACAAAATCTTTAAAATACAGCCTAATTCAACCTTGGACAGGAAAGAAGGATTCTGTTTCTTTAAGATTCAAAATAAGTACATGATAACCTGATTACCTTTGCATCTCCACAAATCATAGCTGACCCATACTATTTGACTTCCTTTGGCATTAGCTTTGTAAAAATGTCTCTTTGTATCTCAGTGACAGAACAGATAAGATTCGAAAGAGGTACTCAAGTTTTGATATTTATAACTTAGTAAAAATAGTCGACTAATTATATGAGCAGAAAAGCAGTAGGCATATGTTTCTCAATTCTCAAGTTCTGCTTCAATCAAATTACTACCTGAAGGAAATTATAAGAGTGACTTACTAATCTCTGTTGAAGTAAATGGGCATGCCCCTTCTGATACTAAGTCCCTAAATTGCCAAAGTTGAGCCTATGCCTCAAAAAGTTAAGGCTAAATATTTGAAAAGTGACCAGAGATTAGCAGTGTTGCTTTCTTCTCCTTTCTGCTTTTTTTTTTTTTTTTTTTTTTTTTTTTTTTTTTTTTTTTTTTTTTCCATTCTAGGTTTCTTTACACTAACCCTCTCATCATTGATTCTGGTAAGGCTCCTATAAAAGATACTAAGATGCTTTAGAATACAACAAGTTCAGAGCATTGAAAAAAAATATGTTTTCTACCAGATGCTTATTACATATCCAGTTACATATTTGTAAAGATGTAACACTTTTCTCACATACAGAGACAGTAGTGATCCAACAATGTTGGAGGGGGTCTGCGCTTTTATTAGAAGTCAGCAAACGGATCCATATCTCGATCATACATGTGGAAAACCACGAACAGTTCTGAAAGTCTGTTTCTTATATCATTAAAAGAAAATAATGTTGGAGGGCAGAGTCACAAAATAAAGCCACACCATATATTTAAAAAGATGGGGAAAACAAAGAAACTGTACGTACATTCCCCTTATTGTGTCACACCTCTTTTGCTTTGTTTTGAATAATTTCACATGACAGTGAAAAGGACAATAATCATCAAAAGTTTTCAAGCTATTATTGAGAAAACAAGGCAAACACCACCGGCACAAGGACACGTTGTGGTGATTACTCACTGCATTTTGCAAACACCAGCTGAATATAACAAAAAAGTACACCGCCTTCTCAAGTTTTTATTTTAATAAAGTTCTAAAGGTAAAAAAGCCATTGGAACTTGTAATTGCTTTAACAAACCACCTTTGTATACATTAATATATGAAGGAGAGGAAAATAAAAAGTTAAATATATCTTCATATACTTATCAGGGCCAAAATAACTTGTTTGGGGTACGTGACAGGGAATTGTTTTTCCTTTTTTATTTTTTGCTTCTTAAAAAAAAAACAACAACAACAAAAAAAAACAACGAACCCAAACCCTTATGATTTCTTAAACTGAGAATACAAATTCAATTTTTTTTTCATTTTCCTATAGCATATGTGCTGTCAAGCAGCAGAAGTTGCTTGTACATTACCATAGTCCAGTTTATTATCAAGAAAATTACTACATTGTTTCTACCTCAAACTGTTGAAGATCCATTTATTTTCCTTTTCACTTGTACACATATGCTCAAGTGAAGTTAGATGAAAGCTGAAGTTGAAATTAGCAGTAGCCTAAGGGCATTACTGTAATTACTAGGCCATTTAAAATATATCAATATCATGCCTAATATAATGAAAGTAGAGTCATAGCTGTAGCACAATTAAGAACAAGAGACTATGTAAAAAAAGGTTGTCAGATTCTGTTAGATGAAATCAGAGCTAAATTAAATGCATTATCTGTGTGATTATGGCTACCGTTTCCCAACAGAAAATCATCTGCAGAAAGAGGGCCTTTGATAGTTCTGACTCTGTTGCTTTTTGCTGCATTGTTTTGTTTTGTTTTTTCTTACAGAGGTGAATTTACCGAAAAACAGCAGTATAATTTTCTTTTTGAAAACAACATAATGAGTAACAGGGAAGCAAAGAAAAATCAAGATGTTAGGTTATGCAGAAATGAAAGTTTTTATCTGTTAGACTGCATCATAGAAATTGGCCTAATGTTTCATATTAGAATTATTAAGAATTTTGAAATTAAAGAGATTTTTAAAAATCTTTCTCTGCATTACTAAGACAGCAAAAGTTAAGCGAACTTCAAAATGGAATGAATAAAATGAGTGAGTGCAACAGAGATTGACACTTAAGGTTCTTCTGAGATTGTGAATTAATTTCTAAACACTCATATATCTTAAGGGACAGAAAAATGGACATGTGTTGTGGTTAGTGACAGGATGCAAGACCCTAAACCAGTGCCATACAGGGATTTTTTTTTCCACAAGGTGAGACCTATACTGATGGCCAAAAACAAGGCCAGGGCACCAAAAATGCCAGCCTGAAGGATGCAGGTGTTCTGTAGGCAGGAGAAGTTGGTGGGATACAGAAAAGCTGTTAAGCAGAGCATCACCCTGTCAAAAGCTAAAAATAACAAACAGATTTGACTTATAATTAGGTAACAATGCACACTGCTATTCAGTCTTGCAGTACAGTCTTCTGTGTCCTGGCCAGCTGAGCATAGCCAGGTGGCTGTTTCCAGGCTTTACTTGCTTGACAGCATGTGTGGCAGCATTGATGAGCCTCTTTTAAGATATGTCTATTTTGGTCTTCTGAGATCAAAATGCCTCAAACCACAGAATATTTTAAGTTCTTACCTTGATATTTTTATGGCTTGGAGGGTTCTGGGTTTGTGTTGTTTTGGTTCTGGTTTTGTTCTTTTTAATATGGAGAAACATTTTTGTACCTAAATAAAGCTGTCTTTGCAACAGCATGTAAAGAGCCTTGAAAGGTATTGGTATAGAAGTAAAACATTTTTTTCCACTCAACTATTGTGCAAGGGACACATTTAGTTCAGAATGTTCAACGACTCCAAAGAGAAGAGACATCTGGGTTCAATTCATAGAAGCCTAGGGCAACTGAAAAAACTTTCTAAAACCACATTAAAGCAGGAGGAGGAGGTGATTGTTTCTAAGTCAACAAAGAAAACTCATCCATTATGCAGAGACTTAACAAAAATATATAGCTATATAAAAATTTGAAGTAATTAAGGAATATTCAAGGCAGGGAACAGGAACGAAGGGAAAGACTTCGGTAGGGTGCTTTTGTGAGAGTGGTGTGGATGTCTCCAATTCTCTTTATGGTGTTTGCAGCAAGAGACAGATGTATTATAATAAAGATCAACCTTATGAAAATGCCTGGAAATGAAAAAATGTTTTAACTACATGACATTGTTATACCTTACCAACTATCCAGACATACCACTCAAATATTTCTGGAATACAAGAAATACAAGTTTGTTCTGTACACAAACATCCATTAATCTAGTATTCTCTTTCTACTATCAACTTCTGTGAAAACATCTTCATACGCCCAACTATTCAATGACATGTTGTGAGATAATGTTTCTTTGACCACAGTGGGCAACATTTTTGTGGTATCAGCAGAAAACATTTCTTTCATTGTGTCTTAATTCATGTAACTGCAGCCTTCTTTATTGCTTGATATAAACCCCAACTGTCTTTTTTTTTTTTTCTTTTTTTTAAAAAAGAGTATATAGAGCCATTTGTTAAATTTGTGGCATGTTATCAGTAGGTTAATTTCACTTTATAGCCATTATTTTCCTTTTATCTCTAAAAGTGTTTCATGTTACAAAATATTTTTTTATGACAAAGAATTTAAGAGCACAGAAAAGATGTCATGTATAATATTAATTAAGATTAATTACTATTTTTCCCTACTTTATTTATTTAGTAATCTGGTTTCCAAATACTTCCTTTCAGGTTTTTTTGGTTGTGGATTTGGTTTTTTTTGATTGTTTTTTTTGGGTTTTTTTGTTAGAATTTGTCCTTCTAGACTAACTTATTTCAGAAAAAAAATCTTTTTCTAAAATATTACATATCTCTGTTTAGATTTATAACTGCTAAATACACCGACAAAATCAAACATACTTAAATAAATTTTGTGATATACTAATAGAGCTTTTCTCCTGATAGGAAGTGTTTAATGAAATACAGAACATCTGCAAGAAATGCTGGGAAGAATGCACTCCCTTATGTCCTGCATAATGTGTCCTCATGTGATCAAGGAATACAGGACAGCAGGGTGAATTTCAGAGAAACTTTACACAAGACAAGAAGATCTTAACAAAACAGGAAGGAAGGAAGAACAGAAAATTGCAATGTTAAGTTCTCTAAAGGAATGAGTTAGAGCTTGCACCTAGTGTCCTTATTTTGCACTGGCATGAAATACTGGAAGATTAGGTAGTTGTAACTTGCAGTTTTTCTGTCTTTGATGTACTGTGTCCAAGCCGAGTGAAGAATGTACCAACATAACATTTCTAAGCCATACTGCTGAGGCTGTCAGGCAATAAAATTGAATTATCTAGTACAAAACCAGATGTTCTATCTCCTTAAGTATTTACTATTTACTTTCATAAACAGTAAAGAAAAGCTGACAAAAAACCCCACCCTTAAACCTAAAATAAGAGGAAGAGAAAGACAAAAGCATTTAGGGGGAAAAAAAAAAAAAAAAAGAAAAGTTGTAACTGTAAGCAAAACTGAGTAAAAGAGAATGAGAACCATTAAAAAGCCCAACTAACAAAACCACTAAAAATATTGATTAATATTTAACAAAGTAGAGTGAGTTTTTAGCTCTTTATTGTTCTATTTATGAAAAACATAAGCCTACAAAGCACACAGGAATACTTCTCTCACTGGGGATTCAATATGCAGAAGATATGTGAGGTTATAGTCAAACTCAAAACATCTAAAGGGTATAAAGACATATTTCTAAAAACAGATTCCCTAAAGACCTCTAAATTAGGGTTCTGGGTTTATTATACAATTTATAAAGAAATTTAGGCTCTGAAAAATGAGGTTTTAAAATATGCTTAGAATGAAGGGACCTTCAGTTCAGAATGCTTTTGATGCCTGCTTCAGATACTGAGGATTGATGACTGCTGAACGTCTACTTGAAAAGTATAGGTCAAGAGCTTGATTTTGCTCATTCACCTAAGAAATGTACAAATCTCACAGGAGATTGTTAAGGGCAACTGATCTGATAGACTGAAAGACCCAGTTGATCCTTCCCTCCTGGCTCGCTGGAAGCAATGCTACTGCTTTTCTCTGTCCTTGGGCCCAGCCAGCAGCACAGCTGAGCATGTATTCCCAACAGACACATGGATACACATACAGTACATGCAACTAGTCAAATGCAAACCCCTTCTCTCCATTTTCCCATGCTGTTTGTCCCTGACCCACTTTGATCCCTCCCTTTCTCTGCCTTTATGCCCTCCCAAATAAACAAATGCCTCTATTTTTGTCCCAATTAGTCTTGGGGAAGCTATTACAGTTCCCCAGAATATCTCAACTATATATCATCAATGATATTACCAAGGCTTTGCTGGTCTGGTAAGACTCCTTTCCTCAAAAGGCCCCAATGCTCCCCCTGAAGATCTGCCACCTCTTGCATGCCTCCACCCAAACCACCTGTGATCCAGCAAGGTCTCACAGTAACATTTGTAACTTCTAACAGTTTCTTGCTCTGGTATTTGCCATCTTCAGTCTTTTCTCATGTCACACCCAGCAATTTTTCATCATCTCTTCTGTTAGGTACACCTCAGGGTAGGGCTTAGGCATCTGCCTCCAACCTTAGCAACAATAATGGTAAAAATAACTGTGGAAAAAACACTACCTACTTACTTTTGTAATATAGGTCAAGGTTTTGCATTGCTCTTCTGAACCCAACAAATTAGAGACCCAAGTTGAACTCACAATGAAAATATTAGAGGACAGATGCTGAATTCTCCTGTCTTTCAGGAAAGCACCCTAACTGAGAGACTATTCTGGTTGCAAGGCAGAGAAAAAGGTATTTGTTGTTTCTGGGAATTTTTATGCTCTCTAGCAAATTGTTTCATGTCCACCAGTTCAGAGAGGGAACAAAAAAGGGTATTAACTTGTAAACTTCTGGGGCTGAGACATCTCAGACTCAATTTAGCATTAATTTAACATTTTCAGGGCTAAAATACAGAATTAGAAAGCAGAAGACAATCTCATCCCTCCAGCCACCCTCCCAGCCTGGTGTGAGTACACTAGAAAACCAGAGATTGTGTTCCCCACACAGTTTAGTAGTCACTTCTTACTTAGCTTTTATTCCTGTAGAAACCCGAACTTTTTATTGCACAGTAAAGAGCTTCACACTGCACAGTGAAGCAACCTCACAAGAGTAGGCAGCCCCCTGCTTTATGCTGATTCTCAGTTTTAGCTCTGACTTAGTTAGCAAAACAGCTTTTGGAAATTAGAGCTCAGAAGATTTTAATACCCTTGGTCATGAGAAGCAATAAATTGCCTGACAAATATTTCATCCATTAGGCAAACGGGAGACTAAGGCCAGCTGTGTATGAAAAAAAAATAACCACCCTGTGTTTTGACGGAGCCCAATTGTCTAGGCAAATACCAGGAATGCTTTGACGATTGTTACAATGAATTTCTTGGACAGGACAAAAAAGGTTGCAGAGCTCAATTAGGTTTATGCCACGATGTCAATGATGATACATTTAGCTCCATCAAGCCTCAGAACATCACTTCTGAATAACTCTAGGAATGCTTGAAAACTGTTACATTCATAAAACTTGTGGGAATGGGCAGGAGCTGAATCTGAGATTTAGGTCATAATGTTAAACATAGTTATTTCCATTCCACCTAAGTCATACTTCAGACCTCTAAGACCTTATCTGGAGCTTGTCATAAGGTTTATTGTAAATGTCTGACCCTTTCTAATCTTCAAGTTTTCCTCTTTGAAATGAACCACTGAATTTACTGAGATATAAATTTGAGATATAAATCCCAGATCTAAACTATCCTACAAAATAAATTCTGCAGATTTGTTTTAGCTTTTGTGTCATTTGTGGCAAAAGTAATAACAAAGTTTAATAAATGCATTGTTTAAAATAAACTGTTCTCTGCTTGGAGGAATAGAAACAATAATAAAGGGCTTAGAAAGCCAGTGGCAAGCAATTTCTGGCAAGTTCCTTCTAGTTTTATGTTTGAAATACCAGAGCAGCAGCAATAAAACACAAGTTTCCCCTACTTTTTGTAATGAACTAGAAATAATATGCTCAGGAATTCTGAAATTAATAAAAAATGAAATTAAATAAAAATGTGACACTAATCATGAAGCCAGCTACTTCAATCTTATAGAAACATTCAAGATCGTATGAAGTGTTCTAAAATGTTATATTAAAATTCCTTCTTCTCACCCCTCAAAGAAAAGGAATAGTGGATAGATAGAAATATATTCAGTCTGAAAGTTTGATACTAAACTTTCAGAAACCAGGACTTTTCACAGCGATTTGGTAGAGCTATGTGATCATATTTCAGGTATTTTGACTGGACCTTTTAGAGCACAGGGATTGCTGTTCTAAAAATACCTAACTCCTTGGAAAGAGAGGCTAGAAACAGAAAAAGAACAAACATGCAGAGCTAAGAACGAAGAACTGTTCTGAAGTACTGTGATCATCTTCCTGTGTACTATTTTCCTAGGACCAGGTCTTTTTTAGCCATCATGTTGTCCAGTATCAGCAGGAAAATACTGTTGTTTTATCTTCAGAAGTCTGAGGAAAAATCAGTGGGTTTAAGTTTGCCTATCAAAAAACATTTACTGTGTCAACAATCATCCTTGTCCTGCTGTATTGCATTATCCAAAATTATATTCCATTAACAGAACAGTATATTAATAAATACTAATTAAATCAGAAAAATAATTATAGTAACTAAAACATTTGATCCACAATATGTGGCACAACTCTACCTGAATTATACAAGGATAACTCAGGACATTTTGGGTTTCAGATTTTTTCTTCTGTTGTAAAATTGAGCTTTATCTTTGCTTACATATTTTAGAATGCTTTCTACTGCATAGTGTATTTTATTTTGACTGACAGGAAGAACTTGATAACTTTTTTATTATGGACATCAGATGTTTAAGACATTGTTATACTGGAGTGAATCCAGGGTATAGCCACTAGGATGGTCAAGGGCTGGAGCACTTGTCCTTTGCAGAGAGATTGAGGCACCAGGGCTTTTTCAGCCTGGAGAAGAGGTCAGGGCAGGGGGACACCTAAAAGCAGCCACATAGTTATGGGAAGGCCAGCAAGGACACATACCCAAGCTTTTCACAGCAGTGAGAGGTTTGAGGATAAGAGGACATACACGTACACATGAATTAAACCAGGCAAGTTCAGACAGAATAACTTTTTTTCCTGCGTGGACAGTTAAATAATGGGACAGATTGCCCAGGCAGGAGGTACTGATTGGTCCTTACACATGTTCAAGACTCAACCGGACACAGCCTCAGGCATCCTTGTCTTACCTCAGACCTGACCCTGCTTTCAGCAGGAGGATGGACTAAAATCTTCCCAAGGTGCTTCCCACCTGAATTATGTTATGTCTCTATGAGCATAATACATTAATATTATATAGATATGAAATATCTATATATTAGTAGATATGAAAAATGTACTTTTACTGTTTTATCCAACCTGTGCACAGAACAACCTGAAAAAAACATGGGAATGTCCATGGACAGGTAAATTGCTCCTCATGGTTAAAGTATGTTATTTGTTTACCTTTTTTTTAATTTTTCTTGATTCAAATATTGTACTCTTTATTTCAAAGTGATAATTAGTATTTATAATTATTATAATAGATGCATAATATATGTTATATATTTTAAATATACATAATATATATATAAATATAATGCATTAGTAAATAAATTTAATTTTAATTAAACCCCTGTAGTCTTTTTCCCCTCCTCACTTTTTGTTCTAAGACATGTTCAGTTCTGACCCACTTCTGGGTTTATACTTCTACTTTCTGTGCTGTTCAAAAATCCAAGAATATAAGCAGCAGTATATTTTAAATAATAATGGTTCCTCTAAAGCCTGAAGCTCTGTAGAAAATGTACCATTGGGAAATGGGTGTCCTTAGTACCCAGTGTTGCATGAAGTCAAAGCAAAGAGGTCACCCTTGCTCCAAAGGATTTCTTTCTAAATACATCAGAGCAGACAACAGTCACATATAGACAGAAAAAGATGAATTATAGGGAAATTTAACTGTTCAGTTCCACCAGCAGTGACCTTTCTGGTAGGCATCTTTGAGCCTACTTATTTGCAGTTTTGGGGGGAATCTGAGTTTTACATCTCTAAAGAAAGAGTATGGGTTGATCTGCATACTCTTTTTTTTTTTTTTTTTTTTTTTCCCCCTTTTTTCCAGAGAACACATGTTTACATGGAATTTCCTGTAATTCAATTTGTGGCCATAGCTTCTAGTCCTGTTACTGGATAACTCTGAGAACAGCCTATCTCTGTCTTTTTTACACCCTCCTGTCAGGTATTTATAGGTATTGCTAAGGTCCCCTGAGCCCCTGAGCTGAACAGATCCTGCAGTGGGTAGGGCTTCTCATGTAAGAGGCAGTTCACAGCTCACTCAGACTCACCCATGTGTCATGTAGAAGACATGGTCATGACATAAGAAATCTGCAGTAGCATCTGTGAAGCTATACAACTTCTAAGCTGAACGTGGCAGGGTTATAACTTGAATTGCAGGCAGAATAGTAGATGAATTTATCAAGGATGAAGGTTATTTCAAACTGTATTTGGTTTGCTTGGCAAGGTTTTGATGGTGGGGGGAGCTGCAGGGGTACATTCTGTGGAAAGACATCAGGAGCTGCCCACATGTCGGACAGAGCCAGTTTCAGCTGGCTCCAAGGTGGACCCACGGCTGGCTAAAGCTGAGACAACCAGTGATGCTGGTGGCACCTCTGTAATAACATGATTAAGAAAGGGTAAAAAATATTGTGTACTAGCTGTGACAGTACTGAGACAAATGTGAGAAACAGCCCTGCAAACACCTAGAAGGAGGTACTCCATGTACTAGAACAGATTCCTCTGCAGCCTGTGGAGAAGACCATGGTGAAGCAGATTGTCCCAATGCTGCCTACGGAGGACCACAGTGGAGCAGATACCCACCCTGCTGCCAGGGAGGGACCCCACACCAGAGCAAGTGGATATGCCCTGAAGGGAACTGCAGCCCATGGAGAGCCCATGCTGGAACAGGCTCCCAGCAGGAACAGAGGCCTATGGGGGACCAATACTGGAGAAATCTCTTCCTGAAGGACTGCAATCCATTGAGAGGACCTATGCTGGAGCAGTTCTTGAAGCAAAGTCCTGTGGGAAGGACCCACACATGAGCAGTCTTTCCCCATGTTGGAGCAGGGGATGAGTGTGAGGAGGAAGGGCTGGCAGAGAAGCAGAGTTATGAACTGACTGCAACCCCCATTCCCCATCCTGCTGCACTGCTTGCAGGAGGGGGAGGATGTAGAAGAGATGGGAATGAAGTTGAGCCTGGGAAGAAAAGGGAGGTGGGATGAAAATGTTTTTAGTACTGTTTTTATTTCTCACTATCCTAAACTGCTATTAACTGGCAACATACTAATTTAATTTCCCCAAGTAGAGTCTGTTTTGCCCGTGATGGTAACTGGTGAGTGATCTCTCTACCCTTACCTCGATCCAGGATCTTTTCCATTGTATCTTCTCCCCCTGACCTGTCGAGAATGGGGCGTGGTAGAGCACCTTGGTGGCTGCCTGGTGGCCAGCCAAGGTCAGCCCACCGCAGAAATCTACTAGGATTTTAACTTACAAAGAAGGCTGAGATTTCATTTGGGACAGAATTAAATTAATCAAAACATGCACTTCTGAGACAACAATAAGTATAGCTCTGTTCATGTAATATTAAGTTGAGAAAGAAGAAAACAAGAGCAAGTAGGAAAGAATCCTGAGAAACCCCAGCTGAAAGCTGAAAGAAGTTACTAAGTTTTTCCAAAGACTGACAGTTGGAAAGCATGGTATCTTCAAAGGCAATTATTTTTTTTAAAAAAAGAAAATGTTGCAGACAAACATCGTGCTGGATTTCTGAGGCCCATTTGAAAATTTTATAGCCTGTCAAAATTAACATTAGAGGCTAATAGCATGAAGGCCCAGGACAAATGAGAAATCTTCGCCACCAGTTTTTATTTGACATTTATAGGGTACTAAAGAGACTTGAGTTTGTGACTCAAGGAAAATAAATATTTGCTCAAGATCTTCTTATAGGAACTATCACTTTTAATTGAACAAAATAGTACTTGAAGATGTGGACCAAACTGGCATTAAACTTTAGCTTTCATTTAAAATATATATTTTAAAAAATCCCTTTTTGTTTAACTTCAAATTTCCTTGTTCAAAAGGAACAGAACTAGAAAGTCCCTACATATATATTTCATTTACCTGAAACGATGAGACTCAAAAAGTATACTTTGTGTGAGACTTCCAACACAGGGCTTTACTTAAGCATAATTCTTTACTGTCAGTGTCTTGTAAAAATAATAAAAGTAAGTATTTTTTTTACAATGGTCTACACTGAAGTTTCAGGCCTAGCTATTTCTCCATATTTAAATTTGTATCACCCTTTATCTTCAGTAATGTTTGCAAAGAAAAATAAAATAGAGAAAATAATTAGAGAGAGAATTCTACAAATATTTGGTCTAAGTTTCATTTAATTTATCTTTGTTCTCTTTCATGAATATTTCAGTTACTTTGTTTAGAGGAACAACTATTCTCAGTGAGCACATTTCTCAGTATTTGTACTAGAAATGTTTGTGTACATATTCAGAAAGACCTCACTCCATATGGCTCACAGTAGCAGCAATAGCTAACCTATAATTATAATAAAAATTTTACTCCAATTAAAACTCTTTTTAAAAATAATATTTTTATTTAATATCCCTTTATTTTAGAACTTTTCATTAATACTTAATTGTGAGATTATTGTCATTAATTTTGTCTATGAAGTTCTTTAGCTGAATTCACGTTAGTTTTTTAAACAACTGCACAACTTTCCATTGACCTTTTTTCAAACAAACAGGGAATTCAGCTAGATGTCATTTCATTTAGACAAGCCAGACATGTAGAGGTTAATATTCATGTCTCAGCAGGCAATAGAAATGGTGCCAGCAAAATGAGATGGGTTAATGATAAGCTTAAATATATAAATGGATGGAAGTTTAAGCATATATGTATTGTATTTGAAACCATTTGTCTATGAAAAAACACTAAAAGCTTAAACTAATTACCTAAATATTAGTATATATTCTCTGGTTGTTTCTCTTACATCTGTTCTGTAGACTGACCATTTTTTCTAGGTCTTAATTTGGTGCTATTAGTCAGCTTCAGTAAAAATCAATAGAAAACAACAGTTTGATTCCAAAATGCAGCGTGTATGTAATTTAACCACAGTTTCCATTATTACAAGTGCAGGGGGAAAAAAGGGGGCGGGGGGGGAAAGGAAAGGAATGATCTTTTTGTAAAGATAAATATTTCAGGAGTCTACATTTAAAAATAGCAACAAAAACATTCACTGACTTCTTTTTATTTTAGATTGCAGGATCAGCTCTGTTACCATCACACCCTGTCAGTCTTTTTATCCTTCAGCAGGGATAGGAAAAGCACTGATGGAACTGGACATTAAATTAGAGAGGGAACACATATGGTGAAGATGCTGTTGAACACCAGCATATAGGGAATAAATAAATCTTTAATGAACCAAATCTGTCACCTCCAATTACTGCTTTCTTTTTCTTGACCCCGTGTCTTCACAGGCTCCCATGAGACCAGGTTCTTACATGAAAAGAAATGACAACAGATAACTCTAATTGTCTGATAGTGAAATATATTTTTGGGTTTGTTTACTAAACAGAGCAGCTAAAAACAGCTTGAAACTTTAAAACTTAAAAAGTTTCACTGATATAAAACTGAGCTATGTTCTACCATGGACTGTCAAAAACTGCTCAGGTACCACATACATGGATGGATGCAACAACACTGCAGGCAGTGTGGTTACCTACAGCTATTATAAGAAAGGGACATAAAGATTCTGTTGTAACCTTCCTCTCCATGTAGTTAACTAGGAGGAGAAGATCCTTGTGATTATAATATAGGAGTAGGATTAAAAAGTATGAATGGCCTAAAAGATACTGCTAAAAATTTCTTATGATATGTCCATGTCTTGTATGTGCCACATAAGTGGCAAGCTGTGAACGAGCATTTAAACAGTTTATCAGCCTTCATTCAGGTCTCTAACCTGTTTAGTGTATGAGAAGCTCCATCTGCTTAAAATTACTGGCAAAAATACTTTCTAAAGGCCTAAAACCATATAACTGCTTGTGTCAAACATGGCCTTTTTGCTGTTTTGACTATAAAAAGCAAAAAGAAGCCAATAAAAAGGAATTGTTGCTCTTAAACCTCCTGACAAATCTGTTAATGCAAGACTCGCATAAAGAAAATTTGTCCAGTAAGAGAGGAATTTAAGTGCCTATGTTTTTCCTCAGTATCATCCTTCTGAGGCTATCCTGATGACCATCGCACCATCAATATGGAGTTGCTAACCTGCCTCCCATCCCATTGCTGAAGCCACATCAATGTCAAGTTAATGGAAAAATAACAGTCCCAAAAAATTAGGAACAAAGGAAGTTTTTACAGCTCATATTCAGTATTAAGTGAAACATTCAAGACACTGAAGTAATTTGAAGGGCAGAGAGGTAGTTTGTTTTGTGGTGCTGTTTCTCTAGAACACATAAATAATTAATAAAAAAGGGACTGGTCTTGAGTAAAAAGAGTAATACCTATTTATGTAAATCTGGGAGATGTTTCAGACTTTCAGTCCCAGTTTCTCAAGTATGCGTTTGCAGGTCAGAATATGTGGTTTCAGGTAGATACACAGCCCTCTTGGGGCTTTTAGATTTAAAGATGCTTAAGCCTCCCTTGCAGTTAACATGATGTCTGTTGTCCTCATCCTCATTTCTAGGTACCTCACTCAATTGACTCTCTGCATGAAGAAATCCAGTTGAAGACAAAGTCTTCAGGAAATGTTCGGACCATCTGTTTTTATGCATAGATAGACTGCTTGAATGAAGGGGGTAAAGGAGACTGGAAAATGTACAAAGCACCTTAGAATAATGAGACAAGAATTGCAGTTTCTACCAAAAAAAAAAAAAAAAAATTAATCTACTGTAAACACTGATGTAATTGTGTTATGTGTTCCATGTAAACGTGGAAAATATGGGGAAAAGCACAATGTAACAGAAAAATATGGAATAATGTGTAAGTACATAATTAAAACAATTATTACCCTAATTGTTTAGAATTTAACTTGCATTATGGCAGATCGGCATATAAATATATAAGACAAGAAATCTGTTTTGTCTTGCATCAGGCACTTCTGTGTTAAACATTCTTTCTTTACTAAATCTTTTCAGTTGTTTGGAGAATTGTTAACAATGACAAAGATTCTTAAGGATTTATATATTGTCATAGACAAACTGATACTGTGCTCTGACGTGCCGATAATACTGTACTGTACCTTTATTCAGAAGGGACAAAATGTAGGGTGTCAGAAGAGCATTGCTAAAATTTATTTTTCAAAAAGTAATTTTAAGGTAGTGGCCATGGTCTATATTTGTGCATGCTTACATATCTGCATAAATTGTTTAACTTATGTCCATCATATTGATGCTTCCTAATATCTCTGAACCAGTTGAACATTGTGCAGGAACCATTTCTGTCCATATGTTTGCATATGGCTGAACTCACCATTCATTCAATAATTATATTGAGCTGTCAGAAACTGTTTAGACAGGAAGGGTATAACTCATTTTCCTCCTTTACATCTTTTCATTGCAGGCTGTTGTTGAGGAAAGGAAAACTGACTGCTTGCTTGGCTGTCCAAGCGATTTGCTCTGGGGTACACTAAGAGCTCAAAGTTTCTCAGTAGTGCAAGCAAAATTTGGTTTTGAGGTGACAGCAACATTAATTTAAGGAGAAACTGTGGTATATTAGTATTTTGGAAGGGTGATGGCAGCAGGGAGAGATTTGACAAGGTTTAGAGCTGTTTTTAGCAGGTCATGAATGAGAAAGGGAGTCTGAAAAAGCTGGAAGAGTTTCCAGGGAATGAGGTGAAACTGGAAAACTTCTAGAGAGCTGTAGCTTGATGGCAGAACTCTCTCTTCCTCCCTTTCCTTAGTCTTCTTCATGTCTTTTTAATATTCCACATTCTTTCTTCCTTCTTGGGGATATGAGGCACAGCTACTATCTTGTCCTTTTCCACTTCCTTCTTTGGCAGATGATCCCCATCCATATCAGACAACCCTTTCTCTCACAGTTCCTGTCTGATCTCCCTGTAAGCTCACTTCTCCCCATTTCCCTATGAGCAGCTATCTTCACTCACTACATCTGCTGCCTCTGCAGCAGCCCCAGCACACTCTCCTCTGTGGCCATGCAGCAAGGAAAGGGAAGAACATAGCATGGCACTACTACTAATAGAGGGTGGGCTGGGAGAAAGAGCTATGGGAAGCAGAGCTTTCTTTGTCTCTCTTACGCTTAGAGAGATGGAGGAGATGTAACGAGCCATGCCACATGCCCTCAATTTTCCTTTAAATTGAAAAAGAAAACTGAGAAATGGTTTTACAGGACATGTTGGACACATAATTAATCTATATCTCAGTTTACTGTCTTGTGTGACTTTTAGAACAGACCTTTTTACAAACAGTTTTATGATGGGTATGATTGAGCTTTTCTGTTAGACATGCATGAAAAATCATGGTGTTGTGAAACAAGGAAATGACTAAATCTTGTTTCAATATATTAAAATGTGCTGTGCTTGTTTGACTTTGTTTCTACAATGCTTTGGAGTATTTTTGAAGAAAGGTTGGATTTTGAAAGTAGTCAGTGCCTTTTAAATAAGATTGCATAATAAGTAAAATGATAATTGGACAATGAAGATATTAGAATGCTTAGTAGTCCAGCAGTTTTGTCACTTGAGTACTATCAAGGTCAAAAGCACCTGCCTCAGTGTCATTACTAATCTGCAGGTCACTCCTCCCTCCATGTTTTTTGTGCTATAACTGCATGGAGAAAGCATAATTTCACTGGCATTATACCTGCTTTTTAATGGAGTTCTGACTAGTAACAATTATCTGTCTACAGAAGTGTAAAAGCAATGCTTGTAATTAGGCTTTCCTAACATTTTTCATCATTAAAGAAACTTACAACCAAATACCATAGAAAATAGAAGCTTAAGGGAGGAGTTTATCAGAAGGAGATTGATGACAGAGTATTCATTACAGTCACTACTTCTCTTAAGTGCAAATTATTGAAAGGCAAGTGAGTATTCAAGCACAGCACCACTGTTTTACTCATTATTAAACTCGTTCCTTGATATCTGTCTTGGCCACTGTAAGAGGCAGGATAACAGTTTAGATAGACCTTCCTCCCAATCCTGTAAGCTGGACATAACTTTTATGTTATGTCTTTATTTTAGGGGTGTTTTTTCCATGTTTGTGTGCTTGCTTTTGAAGGAGGGAGGGACAGAGCCAGCATCTGTTCTGTTTACAGCAAGCCTCTAAAGCTTTGTATCCCCTGGGGTAAAGAAGTACCTTTTCTTTGTCACCTCTGAGTATAATGAGGCTTAGCTGTATGAAACACTATTTAATATTTTTTTTCCATTTATTACTTGTATCAAAATTTGAGGTTTTCTTCCGTTAAAAAAATAAGTTATTTAATAGTGGTCCAAAACAATGAAAAGCTAGGGGATTCCAGATTTACAATAACTTGCGTAATCTTATTTAGGTTGCATTGTACCCTTAATTATCTTTGTCTTTAGTTATATGATAATATATTATATCTTTCCCACATTCCTTTTTGTCACATAATACAATCATTGGCTTTCCAGTCAGTTGCAGATGTGCCATTTCTAGTGCCTCAGTACCTAAGTAGTTGTATTTATAAATATAATTTGGGTGATTTGCAGTATTGTAGACAGTAGGTTACCTGTCAGAAGCCTCCTTCAGTGAAGAGTGGAGGCAGGATCCTCCAGGATGCCTTGCTAGGTCAGAGTCTTGCACATTTGCTAAAGGTAAGCTAGGAAGACTTGACTCATTCCATTTAGACATGTGACCATGACACCTAAGTTAATTGTCATGACTTCCTTGGTTCCTTTTGTAGTCAGTGACTATACAGGAGAAAAGACTTCTCAATAATTAGGCAAGATGGGTCTGAATTTGTATTTGCACTTCAGCACATGCTGCTAAATCAGCTAGTATAAATTCCTCTTCCCAGCCCTTACTTGACTGTATACTGAAAACTTAGCATCATCCCCTATTGTTTTTCCCTCCATGGGTTCTGTGCTGAAATTACAGATCAAAAAAATTCATGAGGTTCATGATGGTAAAATGGTCTGGTATGATGTCTCAGAATCTTGAAATAGTTTCTTTTTTAGGCTGCGGTCCTTCCTCTGGCAATGTTGTTTTGTTTTGTTTTGGTTTTCCTTTCTTTCATTATTATTAATCTGTTCAGAATGCTGAATCTGTGAAGTAGTCCTGACTAGCAAACATAGCATTCGCTGATCCTAGCTTCTCCACTTAACACAACTATTTTTCTTTTGTGAATCCAGAGAATGGAATTGCTATCTAATTATCCAGACTCTCCTTACAGTAGAAAAATAAATAGGTTTCTGTGGTGTGATTCAGCCTTTTAAATGTAGAAGCCAAAAATATTCCTGAGCTAACCAAA
This sequence comes from Falco naumanni, assembly GCF_017639655.2. Classification (NCBI taxonomy): domain Eukaryota; kingdom Metazoa; phylum Chordata; class Aves; order Falconiformes; family Falconidae; genus Falco; species Falco naumanni. The sequence continues at coordinate 51,518,830 of NC_054055.1, forward strand.
ACAGGAGCCTATAGTGACTGCTGCACGTATAGGTGTTTAGAGAGTAGATATTAAAAAGTTAGGCAGTGTGAACTGCACTCAGAATACGAGAACAAGAACTTATCTCAGTTTCTTCCACTGGAGAATATAACGAATAAACTTAAATTTTACATCTGTGGGACTTCACAAACATACCTGGACCTTCAATCTTACAACGAGTCTGTGGTGGTGAAAACCTGTTAAGAACTGAAGCTTGCTCAGCCTACAGTTGGCAGAAAGCCAGAGAAAAGATTCTATGAAATGTAGTACTAAGAAGCTGCTAAAATAATTCTAAATATTACACTAGAGAAAATGTACAAAGAATATTCTTTGTTTCATTAAAAAAGTCCACTGATATGAAGTAACAGTTTGCCAACTCAAACAGCATCAGGCTTTCTCTCTCTCTCTGAGATACTGGATTATCAGATATGCTGATAAGACTCCTGACACAGCACTTGAAAGCCTCCCTCTGTCCCTCAGTTCTAGGCTCGTTGCTCCTCCTACCAGCTGTGCAGCAAAGAACATATATTAAAACATAGAAAGTGCTCATAATAGCAGAGAACAGGCTGTTCTTCCCTCCAGGAACAGCTTGGCTGTAAAGATGAATACATTTTTCTAGAAGAGAAAGAATGGTATTCTATGCCAGTCCATCCTTTCCCTTGAAGAGGAAGCAGTAACTATAGGCTTAAAAGCTTTGTGCAAGGATCATAACCATGTATCACAACCTCCATACAGCAGTCAGTTAATGAGAATACTTTAGCCTAAGTGGGAGCCAGTGTCTGAACCAGGATGAGCTTGACTGCTTCATTATTATTTACATGACTGTCCGCACAGTCTACTAATAAAACATACATAAGGCTAGGTAGAATTCTAGCCTCCAACTCTTTTCTGCACTGCAAGGCAAAACAAGGTCTCACAGAGCAGATGGAGTTTTTCACAATAGACAGGGATGGTAGAATGTTATTGAATTAGCATAGACATATAGTGACCTGATCAGGAGAGAGCCATAGTGCATTCTGTGTGTCCCTGAGAGAAGCAATATAAGTGTGGAACACATTTTCTCCCTAATCCACCCAGCTGAATTTAGTGTCAACTCAGTTGGGCTGAAAACTTGGGACCCGATAAGATCTCTCCCCTAAATGACAGAAATGTCATTGTCTGCCTTATTGCAACATTGCAATGTATTACAAGAACACAAGTTAGCAGTTTTGGGGGGTTTGTTTTCATTTTGGTTGGGCTTTTTAAACAAAGAGATAAAACAAGTACAAATAAGGAGGGATTTCCATGTTGCAGATTTTTTTCTTCAAGCAAAACACCCAGGGTTGTCTTCCAAAGAAAATATTCTGCAAAATTATGCTTGGTAAAAGAGCCTTGCACATTCTGATTGTGCAAACCATGCCTGGTCCCTGAGGAATGTTCATGTGCCACCACAATTCTGCATATATGCCCCTGGTATTTTTCAGCTCAGGGCTTCAGAGCTCTAGCCAGGAGTTTACTTTTCCCCCTTTTTACTTTTTTCTTTTTTTCTTCCCCCCCCCCCCCCCCCCTTCATTTTCAGACCTCATGATATATATAGAAGTGGAATGTCAAAGAGTCATGTATTTAAGTTTCCCTGGTTTTTCTTCCATGAAAATGAACGGTTTATTTTAAAATTACTGAGAAAAAAACCCCACTAATCACAAGTAATAATGACAACAGTTATAACATTATGTTGAGATGAAGAAATTAAGTTGCCTTGTGGATCCTTTGCTAGGGTTACTTGCCAGTTTGTTAGGGACATGAATTTTCTCTGTACTTAGCCTCAGGTTTACTGCTCACTGGGCTAACATAAACAGAAGGCATTGCAAGGTTACCTTTTCAGTCTCTTGCAGTTTGCATCATTCTTGAGCAATTTAGTGAAGGAACAGCATTAGCATTGGCCTCAGGAGAGATGAAGCAGTTCTGCTTCTCCTCCCAGGTGAAAAGGATGTGGCCTAATATCAGTACGATGGGATGAACTTAAGAACAGCCTGCCATGTAAGATACCATTTCATACCACCTTATGCACCTTATGCTCCTGATAGGAGATCAGAAATCTTGAAAGGAATCTGGCTGCACTGTGAAGGGCATGCTGGTTCCTCCTGAATGAAGACGCCTTAAGCTAACTCACCATCGATTAGCTTCCTAACAACATCTGCATGACTTTCAGAAGCAGAAAAGAAAGACTTCAAATGTCCATACAGGAGTCTAACAGGGATTCCAATCTTATTTAAGAAAAATCTGTCACTGAAAGGTAATGGAAATTATCCTTGGACAGATTTTATAGGAAAGCAAGCAGATAAATTATGTGCCAGCACAGTATAAATAGAGGAGCATAATGGTGACATGAATTAATGATATGTAATGAAAGTGCTAAGCACTGCCATTATCACTTCTTCCCAGCATGTCTTAAACAGCTGCAGCTGCTGCTGAAACAGCTTGCATTAGGGCTTTTTGGAAGAGTTTAGTAGAAATTGCACAGGATTTTACAATAAGCTGACAGTTTATAAATTCTATTTCAATTCCCCCATTATACGATATACACACTTCATGTTACTATTTGACAATACATGTTCACTGAACTAAATCGCACAGGATAAATCACCCTCTGTGTTCTCATGTCATAGCTCTTTATCAAGGGATATATCACGATGCTTTGAGGCCCTGTTGAATGACTAGGCAGTACCTGTCTGAAAACTATCTGCACACCAAAATAAGCCCAGAGATCCCAGAGATTCTAAAATTAAATAGCCCATTTATGTGCAAATGATGGGAGATGAATTCCCACTGATAATATTAATGTGATGGGGCGGGGGGGGGGGGGGGGGGGGGGGGGGCGGGGTGGAGGGAGGGAGGGGAGCAGTAAAAGGTAAGGTATCAGACTGTTAACATAGTGGGTAAGAAGAAAGGGTTCATTCCCTGCAGTCAGTTACTGGATCTGATTTTACATGGAAATAGAAAAGAATCCTGTATTCCCACCCACTGTGCTGTGTAGGAATGGCTAGTTATTGTTTTCCGATTAGTTGATGCTGAAGTACAATTAATATACTTTTCCCATGCATACAAATAACTTTTAAGAAAAAAAAAAGTAAAAAATATTTATTGTTGTTAAACTCTAACAGTAATGTAGGTAATTTTGAATTAATGCAACTCAATTACATAGCATTTTAATTAGCTAACAGTTAATGTGATTAGTCCAAAATAGCATGAGAGAATGGAAATTTAGAATAATAGATCTGGGTATTAAGAAATCAGAGAAATATGCAAGTATAAAGACAGAAGACTTGCATTTTGTAATAGGAAAAGTAGAGTGTATACTTATCAATTTCTGTAATCTGCTTTCTGGTGTACACAATTATAACACCACAGTTGCTACATGCCAATCTGTTGCTACAGTTTACATAATTATAACAACAAAGTTGCTACAAACACATCTGAATAAAGATGTTGATCTATCAAAACAATATTTTATTTCTTTACATTGGAAGTTTTATGCTTCAGTGCAATCCCATGAATTATTTGTTCTTAATGACTTTTAACTGTGTAGCCAAAACCACTGAAGATAACCAGGTAAAATATCTCAGGTTTCTATAATATGTATTGTGGTTTCTATTAAACTTGCAGGGCATGCATATGTACCATAAAAAGCATTTATTTGGTTCTACTTCACAGCAAAAATCTAAACTTTGTAAGTATGAATTAAAAAAAAATATTTTTTGTTCTATTTAACAACACAATAGTATGTTTTAGTTCTTCCTAAAAATTGTTTAAAAAGCAATGAGGATAAAGGTAATTACTAGGTGAAAATTAATTGGGTTTTTTGTGCACACATAAAAAATGTTTCCTGTAAATAATTTATTATTTTGATGATTTTTATGTAAGGGAATATCCCTGTATAGCAAGGAGGTGCTTGCAGGTTTTGGTACTCTGATCACTTCAGACTCACACTTAACTGATACTAAATATTGGTATACTGAAATTTCTGTGATACTGAGGTAGCTCACCATCTTTATGCAGAAGATTTTCAACCAGAGCATAAATCTACCAGTATACTACCTCTGCTTTGGGTATATCCAATTTACAGATTTGTGGAAATAGTGCGATGAATGTTCTATGGACAGGAATAACTAATGTTTACTAGCTCCCAAACGTGAAAGGCTACGATACTACTGCCTTAGGATGTTTTTGAAAGCCTACTTCTTAATAAATACAGGGCTTTCAACTTTTGTAAGTAGTGCTGGAAATCTCAGGTAAAGATTTCTGTGAAAAACTCTTTAGGTAATATCACTTCCTTGAACAGGAAAAATCTGCATAGAAGTCTTGACACAGTACTTTGTACTGCTTTGAGCAGGGTTCTTAGATTAAGCACTGTTGTGGTTTAACCCCGGCCAGCAACCAAGCCCCATGCAGCCGCTCGCTCACTCCCCCTCACCCAGAGGGATGGGGAGAAGAATTGGAAAGGAATGTAAAACTCAGGGGTTGAGGTAAGAACAATTTAATAGGTAAAGCAAAAGCCGTGCATGTAAGCAAAGCAAACCAAGGAATTCATTCACCACTTCCCATGGGCAGGCAGGTGTTCAGCCGTCCCCAGGAAAGCAGGGCTCCAGCACGCGTAACTGTTACTTGGGAAGACAAATGGCATAATGCCAAATGTCCCCCCTTCCTTCTTCTTGCCCCAGCTTATATACTCAGCATGACATCCCATGGTATGGAAGATCCCTTTGGTTAGTTCGAGTCAGCTGCCCTGGCTGTGTCCCCTCCCAATTCCCCATGCCACCAACAGCCCTCTCACTGGCAGGGTCAGAGAAACTGAAAAGTCCTTGACTGAGTATAAGCATCACCCAGCAACAACCAAACCCATCAGTGTGCTATCAACATTGTTCTCACACCAAATCCAAACCACAGCACTGCACCAGCTACTAAGAAGAAAGTTAATTCCATCCCAGCTGAAACAAGGACAAATTATGAATAAAAAACTCACTCAGCAGCACTGTTTTGTTCTATCATATGATTTTAGACACTTTAATATGTTAGGGTCACAGATGAAAGAACTATATAGAAACTCAGAATACAGTCTTTTGAAACCTATCCTGCACTGGAACAGAAACTGTGCATGCCTTATCCCTGAAAGTGTTCAAGGCCAGGTTGGGTGTGACTTTGAGCAACCCTGTTTTGTGGAAGGTATCGCTGCCCATGGCAGGGAGGTTGGAACTAGATGATCTTCAGGGTCCCTTCCAACCCAACCCATTCTATGATTCTATGATATAGTATTACATATATTTTCTCCCTGGTTCATACATTTTTTATCTAAAGTAAAATTAATTTTCAAGAGGTCCGTGAATAGGAAAGTAGTCTTGTAGTTATCAATTCAGGTATCATTTTTCATCATCTGAGTAAAACTCTCTTTCTGCATTTCTAAGTGTTGCTTTTCTGGTGGTAAATGCAGATGCAATATGGACTACCTTACCCTACAGTTACATACACAGTTGGTATATGTTTCCCAGACCAATCATGCTGAGATTCCAGCTTGTGCACTATAACTACAGTACTGTCACAAGATTGCTGGCAACAAGGGCTCTCCCTCCCCTCCCCTCCTCCCTCCCTCCCTCCCTCCCTCCCTCCCTCCCCATCTTTCACTTAATTTCTACTATTCATGCCTTGTTATGATAATGGTACTGCTTGCATCCTGTGTATAGCACTGAGGTCCTGTGAAAGACAGGAAATGCTTATTTATTTATAATTACATTTCCTTTATAACAGACTATCCTAGATTAAATGAAGAAGATGGGGTGAAGACAGCTGATAGCTCTCATTTTCTGTGCTGCATTGTTTAATGTAGTCAGTGGGATGCTGTAGTTTAATATATATTCTTCCAACATGCCTGCTGTAAGTATGTAAGTATATCCCAGAAATGTGACTGACAACTGTTGTACAGTGTATGTTTTCATACTTTGTAGTGAGGGGGAAGCAGGTGAGCAGAGGTATTTGTTTTGGTATGTGTCTTTGTCAATATTTGTTTGGAGCTTCTTTGTTCATGAATGTTTAACACTCATATTGCTGTGTAGTTACATCACAGACTGCAAAGCTTTTAGAAATGTGCTATGCACTTAAAGAGGAAGGTTGTAATATTTAGTTTATTTAAGAGCACTTTTCACAGACTTAGGTCACCACGTGAAAGGAATGGGCCTTTTTTGCAGAGAAGCCTTGCTCTGACAAGCATTACCCTGACAAGCATTGCCCTTGTGTCAGATGTAGAAGCTTAGGTTCTGTGCTCCTAAAAGAGTACAGCAAGACAGCATGTTCTCCAACCTGCTTTCCTCAGACAGAGCCCTACCTGCAGCATTATACCGCCATGCTTTACCAATGCAGCAAGCCTGGGCTTGCCATTCAAGCCAGTTCTTCCTGCTAGTTCTTATCTGGGTACAGCCTCAGCACTTGCTCCTGGTTCAGAGCAATCCCCCTCTCCCTGACTCCTGCCTGATTATCCAGTCAGGTTTCAACTAGAATCAGAGCAAGTAAAAAAACTTCCCTCAATTATTTTCTTTCAGGAAATGAGATTTCATCAGAAACCAGGTGCTGGAGAGGCCTTGAGAGGCTTCCACAGTGAGACTGCTAGTCCTCTAGTCAGTGCTGAAGTGTCTCTCCTGGTGGACTAGACATGTCACTGTCCCAAAAATATTTAATAGGTCTACAACAAGGAGAAAAAAAAAAAAACCACAACACATTTTCAATTTCTCATTCCATTTCAGGGTATTTTCTTTTACATGCTTTTGTTCCTTTTTTTTTTATTTTTTATTTATTTTTTTTTTTTTACTTAAAACCGAAGATCTCTTAAAATCACTTTTTCTAAGACTTCAAAACTCAGTTTACCTGGAATTCCTATTTTAAACCTGTTAAACTTCCTAACTTTTTCATTTTAACCTTGGAAACACATCTGATTTTATCCATTAGAAAAAGACAGACTTAATAATTTTAAAAATGTAAGATTGAAGTGTTTTCCATCACTGTGTACTTACAAATTTCTTGTGTTTGCTTCAAAGTTCTAACAGATAGGATAAAGATTTAAGCACCAAATAACAGAAAAGTAAAAAAGCACTTATTCTTTCTGTGAATTACTGATGCTTTCTGCAGTCAACAGAATTGAGAACTAGCTTGGGAATCACAGAATCGTATCACAGAATGGTTTGGATTGCAAGGATTTCATCCAGTTTCAGCCCCCCTGCTATGGGCAGGGACACCTTCCACTAGAATCTCCTGATACAGCTAAATTCTCAGGAAATATCAAGCATTAATGTAGCGAACAGGAATATCAGTACCCAGAAGTTACTTTATGCGTACATTTACCTTTCCTTCTTTGTGAAATTTTTTCCTTTAACTGTAATTTCAGATAACTCTGGTGTAACTGCAAAGAGTGAGATCCAAGCTCTTCTAACCACACCCTGTATGCTGAGAATGAGCAACAATGACTAGGAATATGCAAACTGATTTTCTGTGGAAAATGAGTTACATAAAAATGGGGGGGAGGAACAACTTTGAATAATAAAGGTAATTTGACTCTAGAGAATGGTACAAGTTGGTGGTTTGGGTTTTGTTGGGGTTTTTTTCATATTTTATCTGTAAAATATTTTTACTTATTTTGAGAATCATATACAAGATGTGGAGAACATGTTTAAGAGTTATTAATCAGGTTCTATTTTAATATTGATAAATTCAATTAAATTTAAAATTTAACCAGGACCCAAGGAAATAGAATTACCCTGAGGAATTCTTAGATGGACTCACCTATGTTCTTTCATGCCTATCTGAGGTATAAAACTATTGTCCTGCCCAGGTAGTATACTTATAATAATTTGTTCTGTGAAAGGTTTTTCAGATGACAGGAAAGGAAAGGTGTTCAGCTGCTTATGTGTCAGCAAAGCACATCAGATGACACATTTGTGTATTTGTTGTGAAGTTGTACAAAAGCTCTTGTTTACCTTTAAAGCTTATCTTGTATGCAGTTATACTGAGGTATATGTATGTTTAAAAAGAAGTTCATTGAAAGGTTAACTGAAGTAGTGTTTTAATACCAGTACTGAGTTTTTCCTTCTTCAAAAGGTTTCTTATATATGTAGGTAAGGCAAATGTGACTTCTAAGTCCCATTTCTTGTGTCTGTTTTTGTCTGAAATACACAGGTTCCCTAAGTACCACTTTGAGAGTTTATGTGGTACTCAATACTTCCAAAGGTGAAATTTTGAAGGAGAGAAAAATGTCTTTCCTCTGTACAAAGACTACCTGTTTAAAATTAAAATCAAAGATAAATTGGTTTTGATAAATGGAATTAGAGTTAATGTGCATCTGTCACAAGGATTCTGTTAGAAAGTCCCATAAGCATTTTTTCCTATGAATACAGAAAAAATGTCTTTGATACGTGAATACTCCAAATCATTTCCAGATATTTCCAAACACCACAGGAAACAAATTAACAGACCTTTGAGATATACTCCCTCTTAACTATGCTGATGCCTTTTGGTTCTCCTTCTTGTATTCGAAGCACATTGAGTCCTTTCTTATTAGAACAAATTTATTGATTTCTGTGCAAGTTACCAGCATGCAGAGAAACCTTCCCATCTTATCTTTCATCTTTGGTTTGTATCTGATGTAAAACCAGCCCTTTTCTTCAGTGGATTTTTCTGGTTCTACCTGCTAGTAAAATTGTGACAGTTCCAGTCTTTAACTGGTATATTCAGTATATGTTTTAAAACAAAACTCATGACAGTTTTTGTTTTGGTTTGGTTTGGTTTTTTTGTTTGGTTTTTTTGAGTGCAGTGGCAATGTGAGCAGAGAAGTCAGTATTTTTGAGCATACCATTTTGGTAAAAGTGTTCTATATAATACCTTGCCTCTAACACTGTTCAACAGCAGATGTTACTGGCTACAAGGGAACAGATTGAACTGTTCAATCCCTCAGAGCTCTACTGAGCTGCATGCTTTTTGGGTTTTGTTTTTATTTTTTATTGAGTAGCTTTTATTTCTATTATTTTTTCATTATTATTTTTCTTTCATTTTTTTACCACTTTCAGAACCATACTACAAATGCTGCAGCTTATGACATGCAGCATTATGACATGACAGATTATGACATACAGTGTGAATAAATACTCAGATTTCCCCCTTTTTTCCAGCACCTACATTCATACTTCCCATGTTATAGATGCAGCATTTTGTACTAGGGAACAGGAGAGAAAAAGAGGTATTCTGTGATATCTAAAACTGCGGTTTGTTTGGAGGCTCCCTCCTGTTCACAGACATGAACTTTTAAAATCCTACAAGAAATAACCATTGAACAATTGACTTCAAAGTCTCCAGGTGCAATAGCAACTTTTTTTTTTGCTATAGGAGTTCTTAGATTTTCTTCACCATTTCCACACATCAGGTATCTTTTTTTGTTCTCTGAAACACACATGAATGCCTAGCCACTATCAGACAAAAGGAACTAAAATAATAACTAACACATTTGTGTTCATTTTAGAGGAAATCAAAAGATCAGTCCCGGATTTTTCTATAGAAACCTGGGGAAATAAAAGCTCAAAACACTAATTCAGAGGAAATGCTGGGCATACTTTAGTACAAAAAGCAGCGTAGTGTACCTTAATCAAATCTATCCAGAATAAGATCAGATCATGGGAAACACATTGCAGAGTTAAAATTGATGACTCTTCCAACTTACTATAGTATTTAAATTGCTACAGTTGCACTGTTGTATGCCAGCAGCTCAGAAGAAAATGGCTTTCTTGGTGCTGCATGTAGGTAACACTGTAAGGCCACAGGAATGAATGAGTGTATTATCAAAGGGCAAAGAAGGGACTGAGAATGATGTTAAAGAAAAGCTTGTTGTGAAGACTGGATACTAAGCAGTTATCATCACTTGCTTTGCATAATAAGATAAATTCCCAGTAATTTTGAGCTGTATTTGAATTTCTGGTCTTCAAGTTTGTTTATAGAGTGAGCCTCCCCATTTATCTCAAAAAGAAGAGAGAAAAACCCAAATCCTTCAGCATAACTGTAGATAATATTTCATTGACTAGATTTCATAAATGAAAAATCTCTCTGTATCTATAGTTATGTTGAATGAACTAGTAAGGGAGTAATTTGAGATCATGAGCTGAAGATTCCAGTTATCTCTGTACACATGAGGACCCTTTAATGGAAATTATTTCTAATCATACTGACTTCCTTTTTATTAAAGCAGCAGACACAGTACTTTTAAGGATTAAATACTCTTGTATAAATTGCAAAAGGTACAGTAATTAGGTTCATTCTTGCTGAACTGTATTAAGAAGCCTTCCTGAACAACACCAGTCCCTCTCTTGAGTCTTAACAAAGGCAGCTATAGACAATTTCACTGAACTATTCAGCAAAGTATTCAGTCAGAACATTAAAACAGTGGACAGAACTATTTTGTATCCTGAAAACATCATAATTTTTTAATAATTTTAGAACAGTATTACTTCAGTTGCCTTTTTTAAGTACTGAAACTGTAGGAAAGGCCAAACTGAAATCGTGTCTTGGTTTTTTGTCTGTCTTTGAGGCTTAAACCTGTTATAATATTAATAACTGAATAGATAGCTTTATTAATACTTCTCTCAACATAGTCACAGAGATAGCCATCTACCTGGTGAAACACTCTAACGCAGTAGAAGTGGGAAATCCTGCTTCTTTAATTATTCTATCAGCTCATTGGGCTGAGGGATAGGTGAGAGGATTTAATGGCCTACAGAAATACTGCCTCTCAAATATCCATGGCCAAATAATTGTGGGGAATTTTTGTTGTTGTAATGGGTTGAAGGGACAAGGGGTACAGTGTGTAATAATTTTTCACCTCTGTTGGTATTGTCATGATGCTATTTTTGACTTTGGTGTGGGGAATTACTGATATAAGTGAAGTTTGAAATGATGTGTGCTATGAACGATATTCCTGCAACCATGATGTTTTGGTTCCCAGAGATGCAAGCTGAGGCTGCATTTGACCCATTTGTGGTATGAGTACTCATAGTGGAATTATGTTGGTAAACAACTGCTTTAATCCTTTAGTCATATGGCTTTGGAGGTAGATGACACACTAATTGAAAAATTAGTTACGTTACGGTCTGTACAGGCACTGTCTGTGTAAGGCAGTATAGAGATGTTTTTCAGCTGAAGCAGAATTTTCAGCTAACAGACTTCTACTTTAACTTCTTTCTTCACCCTGCCAACCCTGTACATTACTCATAATGCATCTGTATGTTTGTAAAAAAAGGCAGCCAGCTTACTACAGCAAATTTGGAAGTAACGCTTTTGCCATCTTCAGTACCCTTGTTGTTTCCCTTCCAGACTGAGGAACTGAGATTCATTTTCATTGTGATTTCATTCTTTCTTATAGACCACGGCAGCCTACTGAGAATATTGTAGAGGTGTTAATTTTCTACATGTTGTTGCATGAAATTAAGTGAGATTGCAGGTGGTTCAGACATGCAGACTATATAGAATGAAAACAACCAATCAAAAAAACCCAAAACAAACGAAAATACACAGGAAGTTTCTCAAACTTCACTGAAAACAAGCAACGAAAGAATGGGGGAAACACTCCAAAGACTGAATCAGACTGTCTCAACACCTGGATTCTGTTAGCAAGTGGAAAGCTCAGACTGATACACACATTGTGTTGCAGATTTGTCATGGCTTAGTTTCGTGTAATGTGTGTGCCTTTGTATATTATTTAATTAACTTCAACCACATAATCTAAAAAGTTACTGACTGCTGGAAGAAAGATCGTATTTCTCTTGCAAAAATTTGGATATGCTTAGAAGTGTTTTTGTCTTTTTTAAAGTGGCATTGTGCCTTGTAATAGATTAGAAAGTTTCCTAATTATGCTTTACTAGGTTTATGTATACTTCTTTGCATAAGGTCATCTTTAAAGCAGAAAAAAAAGGCTGTTCTCTGAACAGGCAAAAACCAAACTAAACCAAAACAAACAAAAAAAAAAACCAACCCCCCACCCCCATTTAATGTCTTGCACACTAAAAATTATGTGTGAGATAATTCAGTTCAGACATTATATGACCTGTATTATCTTTATCTTTCCAGGTGTCATCATGTTCTCCAGTTGATGGAATTTTTTTAGATTAAAGTTTCTTCCCACTGTGACATGAAAAAAGCACATAGAGTTGGTATCTATACACTGAGAAATCCTTTAAAAGAAGAAAGAGCAGTAACTGTCGAAGCTGTAATCCTGCAGTGGACTGCATTTAGCCTCAAGAACATTCAGAAACCAAGAGGAGAGGGAGAGGAAAGAAAAAACCACAGTATTTCACACAGCTAGTCATTGTTTATGTTTTTGTGTTCTTTCTTCCTGGCCTGAAGATTTCCTCAGTAATGATTACCCTGCACCTCACAGACTGAACAGCATTCCTATTTTCACTATTTGTGAAACTCTGCAAGCAAGTACTTGAAGTAGGCACAGCTTCCTGTGTAGTTTTTTCCTGCAGACTTTTTTTTGCCTTTGTTTTTAAGTAAAGGCTTCACAACTTCTTTAGTATCTAAGCTAGCATGTTTGGTATCTTCACTGATTTTGGTAATTCCTCTTTAGATTCTTGTCTTTCAGAATGCAGAAGGTTTGGGTTTTTTTGAAGATAAAAAAACCCACACCAACTTTAAGACTTCAGTTCAGAGGTCTTTCCTCCCAGTGAAAGAAAGCCCTTGCTTCTCCATTAAACCGGAGGATGTGAAAGTATTCTAGGCTAATTCAGTTTTTTCATGTGTTACCCTCTGTCACTATTGAAATTGTCACTACTGGAATTTTTACAATCTTGATGTGTCACTAATGAAATCACTATTGACAACTTTACTTCCATAACCAACCTTTTTTGCTGTGTATATACAAAATTCACTCACTTTTTTTCTTACATTGGATTGGATTTTCTTAAATTGGATTACAGTTGCATAGTGCATTGAAAACTTGCTGGATTAAGCAGATGCTTTATCACTACTTTACTGAAATGATGTGAGCTGTCCTATGTTGGTGTTTCATCTGCTAAAGCTCTGGTGAATCTTCCAACCAAATATTTCTATTTTTTAATATAGACCTAAGTGCTATCTAGAAACCTAAGTGCTTCTAGAAAAACCTAAGTGCTTCTAGAAACAATGTGAAAACCTATTGAAAAGGCTTTGTAAATTGCACCAATAGCCCAGGTAGTGACTAAATTATAGAAAGGAATTTGGACGACTGTGCAATTATCTTCAAAAATTCTGCGCAACTTTAATGTGAACCCTAAGCATTAGAAGGGGTTTAACGTAATATGATCTCCCATGGCACAGATGAAACTAAATAGATCAATATGCATCTCAGATGCATCTTAAATTTAACTGTATCATCTCACCTGGGAGATCAGGGTGCAAAATGCTCAAAGACAAAGGTAGCAGAATTAACAACAAAAATATCTCCCCAAGCACTGATGTTAAACATGACAGAGATGCTAATCCTGTTCTTCTGCCCCAAGCTGCAGTTTTACCATGTTTAATGTGACATTTAGAGATTCAGTTAGCAACAGAGTGAGATACACATTGATGTTATGGATATATATGGATATATATGGATATAGTAGATTTCCTAAATTCCAAAGAGAAAAATCTTACAGAATAGCATGCTACCTAAAACTTTTTGTTTCTGTTCCTATAATGATGATCGAGATTGACTGGAGTTTAATAGATGCATAGGTCTTCTTAGTACAGCCTCAAACTGAAGATGTGTCAGCTCATGATTAATAAATCTATTTTTGAAAAACAAATATATAAGAATCACTTTCGTTCCTGAGTCATAGCACTATTCACACCAGATTATTTCTTATTTCTTGTAGACTTACAAATTTGAATTTCTGTGCAGGACTTCTAGGTTAATTACAGGAACTCAACTTCATCTAAGTCCACAAGTGAAAAAATTCCTCTAGAGAACAAGAGAAATTTTAACAATCAAACTTAATTAAATGCTCACATCCCTTAGCCACTTACAAACCCCTTTTCTAGCAAAATTATGAAATATAGAGGACTTTGAAATTAAAAATGGAAAAAGTCTTGAAAAGTTATTAGATTTGGAATTAACAATGTCAGTGGGAATATCTTCTAAATAGATCTCAGTGATTACAGATGTTGTATATTATAATTTTGAAGGCACTGAGCAACACCAGGCTTAGAAATTGATATTGCACAGTAATGATGTAATAAGGTCACAACATTCTTATGACATTTCTATTGTGAGATGGAATAAACAAATCATAGTACATTGATGTCCAGCCAAGGTCTGTTGTTCTGTTATTACATGTCTAGCTAGTAAAACATGGAAAAATTAAAAAAATATCAAAAACTTTCTTGTCCACAGAATATTATAAAAAGTCTCCTTCTACCATCTTTAGTTATTAATGCAGAGTGATCTCATGAATCCCTTTAGGAAGAAATTAAACCAGAAGATTATATTCAACACTGTACCTAATGCACACCAGCTCCTCATGAACATTCAGATCACTATATCAGATCTGATGTAGTCTAATGTAAAAATCCCTGAAATGAGGAAAATGAGGATTCCATACCTTTAGCAAGAATTTTCATTGTACAAATCCTTTCCTCTTGGGACAGATAATTTGCTAAAGTGGGGATAGTCAAGGAGAGCTCAGGACGTTTAGTAGAGGTCTTACTTTATTATAAGAAGTCTCTCTAGCTATGTCTGAGATATCGTTACAGAGACACCTACTAAAGACAGAAGAAATGGATCTTTCTTGCTGTTAGTGTCTTTGCTAATGGCATTTCTCACAGAGATGGCAAAATAAGATTAAATGCTAAATCAAATTAGGATAAAACAATGGTTACTTAGTTAAATTCTCACATATTTTCCAAACATATCTTCTTCCCATTTTTGAATTCTACTGAAAATCAATTTTCTTTTTTTCCTCTGAGCAGATATAATTATAAAGCCACACTTAGCACCAACCATTAAACATTTCTGTGAGCTTTTTCTTTCCTTTCTGTATTTTTATCATAAAAACTTACAAGAACAGAGAGAGAAGTCTGAGTCTTAGAAATCTGTTTCAAATTGCCTGCAGAGTTTTTCTATTTTATAACTGATGGTAAATTCATAAAGATAACAGATAACTGTATTAAATTAAGAGGAATAAAAAGGGGCAAGATTTCAGGTTCTCATGTCTTTAGGTGAGAAACAGACTAACTTCAGATTAAGTATAATTTGATGTACAAGAATGATTCTCAGGTTATTTATGTTAACATTTTTTTTTTTTTTTTAATGAGGGAAAAGCCTTGTCTATGAAACAGAAAGGTCTGTTTCACAGGTCTAAGTGATAAGTGAATAGTTTTTGTGGATCAAAGAAAGAAATAAATAAGTCTTTTGCAATCTCAAGTGTTTTGTATTTTTCAGCTCTGAAAAGAGTATGCAATAGGCATACAGAGTGTATTAGGCATTCTCTGGGCAGTGAAGTGCGGAAAAAAGAGACAGAGAGACTTCTGCTCTCCTGATACCAACGTTAATATGTGACTAACTGGATTACATGAAGGAGAAAAGGGGAAGAGCTGCTAGCAAGAACTGAGAAAAACTTTGAATTCTTTAATGCATACCGTATACACCACCTTCAAACAAAATTCTGTGATTGCATGGAGTGTGTTATGTAGATAATTCTCAAATGTTCATTTTGGCAGATTTAGGGTTTCCTGTATTCTTCAGGAACATAACCTGCTCTTCCCATTGATGTCAACTTCAAGTGTAACTGTCTAGATTAATGCTAGTGTGCATTTTTCAAGTGGCAAGTGACTGCCAGTGGCAAAGCAGCAAATGATTGCATAATACAATTCCAAAACAAAGATGTCAGAGTCTACTGTCCATCTCTGAAAAATGTGACAATATTTAAGTCACTTGTAACACTGAAGATTATTTTTCCCAAATAGAAATATATTATTGAAAATGAGAGGCATTGCAGCTACTTTTGACCATCTAGGCTACTTTAAATGAATTTCCAGCTCTTATCTTTCTGTTTTCAAAGGTGAGAGCATGCCTCATCTTTGCTATTCCAGCAGTGTTATGTAGTGTGGCATTATTTAAATCATGTTATGCTTGTTCATTCTTTGATATGTTGGACAGGTGTTTCTCATTGTACACTTTAAACCATGATTCTTTTTTATAAAGGAGGCAAACTACTGCATGCCAGGGCACTTGTATTGACATATACTCCATCAGTTGAATGGGTGTTAAAAAAAGGAGCAGATAATATATATACTTGGTATAATTAAAAGGTTGGAATCTGGCAGATTCATCTGTGATGACGTTATCCTTTTATTTGATGTAATGGAGTTGCAGTATGACAAGTATAGGTGGTACTGGACATTTAATTTTCATGCTTTTTTGAACTTCAGTATTTCATAACTGCCTTCTTCACAAGATGTTTGGGATGTTAGTTCTAATACAGGGGAATGTGAAAAAACACTTGCTTTTATGTTCAAACAGATGAATTCCTGAAAAAGTTTGCTACTGTGGAGTCAAGAGAGATCTGCACAGAAATGCGAACGTTTGTTTTAAGGGGGGATCTTGTCTAATTCAGTTCCTAATATGTATATAATTTTTAAAATATACCGAAAAAATACATTTAAGGACTAAGTTTTATGTGTCACTTTACTACCAGTAAAGCTGGTGGCTTTTCAGGCTAAAAAATAATTACTGGGAGAAACATTGACATGAAATTTTATATTATGTGTCCATTATGATCCTGAAGAAAACATTTACATAGACTGTTAGTCTCAGTGCCACAGAAACTCTACAATTCTTTAAAATGAGGATTGTAGCCACACAAGTGACAGAGTGATTAGGGTGGGGAGTTTCTTAAAGAAAAAAGAAACCACTCTGTAATTTGTTCTTTGCATACTAAAGATAAAAGCTCAGTTCCACTCTTAGATCATGAACATTCTGTCTGCATTCAATCTCTAGACAAGTCTATTCTCCTTATGTCATATTTTGTTTTCATGCCTTTTTAAAGTCTTTCAGTTATGGCTGGACTTCATCACCCTTCAAGCTAAGGAACATTCTTCTTGATGAGTAATCCCATTTCATTCAAATGAAATACAGTAGAATTGCAGATGATATAATGGTATCAAAGAACAGCTTATTGTTACTTTTATTTTTTTTTTTTTTTTTTTTTTTTTTTTTCTTCACTAAACTGCATTAACTAACAGAAGAGAAGTGGAAGAAATGTGAATGGCTAAGTGGAAAGTCTTACTGAGCCCTTCCCTAAGGGCTCAGTAAACTGAACCCCTTCATAAATTACCTTCTGCTTCTATTACTTTCTGACTCTTGCCTTTGCTACACATTATTGCAGTAGCCTGTGATTTTATTTTATAATCACTCATAACTAAAATCCACTTTACTTAACAAATTAAGCTATTTCATAACATTTTATATTTGTTTAAATCTGTTACCTTCAAAAGCAGAGAACATACGGGAAATGCAGAGACTTTTCCTTGTTTTCAATACAAAAATATTGCTTTTTGTGAGGTATATAGGAATTTATCTTCTGATTTTCTTGCCATCATGAATCTTGAACAAAATTCTGGTTTATATTATATGCTGATTTCCTCAGTGATTTTGCCTTGATTATGCATGGAGTTATTAGGAACATATTCTGCCTCCCCCGTCCACCTGTGATAGTAGTTTCTCACCCTGCAAGTTGTAACCAGAAAAAAAAAAAAACAAAACTTCATTGAAATTATTTAAAGTTAGGCATTGCACCATGTGACCATAAGTGTCACAATCTGGTTCACAAAAAGCATTTACAATGTCACCAATTAAAATCTGTTTAACCTCTGTAAGAACTCCTGCAAAACAGGACCTTCAGCTTTACATGTCTGGAAATAATCTTGATAAAATAGCAGAACTCCTGACCAGATTTCAGGAAAACTACTCTTTGCAGCATGGTAAAATACAAACACAGTAGATGGGAAAAAGAGAGAGAGGGAAGAGAAGAGGGTAATGTGGTATTTCTCCAAAGCCATTGACCTTTTAACTACATTTATGCAAAACATAAAGTACAATTAAAAAAAAAATATCACTCTCCAACCTTTCCTCATTTCCTGTTTACAAAAACTTATTATCTCTACCCCTTAATACTGCATTTTAGTTCATGTCTGTTTTCCTTCCAGTCCTCAAGGTCTTATAATCAGCTATTACAAGTGTCCTGCCAAAAAGGAGGGTGAAAGCCTACCACTACCATCCAGAATTCCTATTTTTATCTCCCCTAAGTCATTACTGAAGACACTGCTCTTACTGACATTGACTCTGCTTGATTTATGCATCTGCAGTTTCAAGCACCCTTTAACTAGGTACCCAAAGAGTACTTTTTATCAGTTCTCATGCTCCCAGGATTCGGAGCTATGGTGTGGAATTGATATATTAGTCAAACCTCTCATTAATCTTTTTTGCATTGTAATCACTGTAGACTCAAAGCGGACATCTAGATAAAACGCAGTTTGTAACACAATGAAGAATTCAAAAGTTTGTTAATTTTCATGTCCATCTTGTAATTCTGAATACCACTGCATTCCTGTTACCCCAAGGACCATACTTCATATTCTCCCCTATTAGGTTTTATTAGAATTGCCTTTATCATTAGTGAGATGAAAGGCAAACTTTGTCTTTACTGATTACACTTTTCTAATATCAAAGTCTTACAAACAGGTAAAATAAACCTTAGCTAACTTAGAATCTTAACCTAACTCTTTAAGGCAGAGTACCTGACTATTCTAGCAACGATTCAGAGGTGAGCTTTTGGGGGTTTAATTTCTTTGACCTATTTCAGATATCTACTCTGTTATACGAGGCAGCTATTTCTCTTATTAACAGGGGAGGCGAGTAGGTTAGCTAGTTTATACATAGATATCTCTGTCATTACTGAGGCTTCACCTACAGTCGTTAGTGTGATGTTCAAGTTTCTTCAGAACCTGTTGGGAACACTCCCTGTAGCTGAGGAGCGCAAGATCTCATATCCTTTTCTAAAAACTAGGTCTAATGTCATACTCCAGCTAAAGAGATTTACTTTGTATTTGGTGGTTTGCCAGGCTCCCCAAGACTGTTGAGTAAATGTGTTGACCAATAGGACTTACTACCCATCCTACGCTTTCCCTGGTTCTCAGCTTCCAAAGAGAGTAAGTTAGCCATCTGCTTGCAGTGGGTCTCTAGAAAGAATCCAGTGTTTTATAGTTCACAGACCTGTCCTCTTAACTACAGGTCTTTAGGTGTACATTTTAGCACAGTTCTTTCTTTTCTATAGATACAGATTACCACACACATAATGTTGCTCTGCACCATGGAGGAGGTAATTTTTCAAGCCATCTCTAAGTAAGCCACACAAATCACTGATTAATTCAATGTACCATTCTTCAGTTTCACTTAACACAAACTCATGGCGCTTCAAATCTCTGTTCCTAAATCTGCATTTACAAAAAACCCTGAATTAATGGAATAAAGAAAGAATTAGTATGGTCCTGGCTGCAGTAAATGGAGTCAATTAGCATTTTGCTGATAGGAGAGAGGACAGCTCTGAATTTGTTATGCTATATGTGGACTACCCTGGTTATTTGAAAAACAAAACAACAAAAACCTCTGGTATTTCAGTGAAGCATGGAGCCAGTTCTCAAGTTGTTTAATGATGTATCGTCAGTAAACACTTCTATGTGGTGAGACTTTACAGATGGTTTTTAAATTCCTTGTGAAATGAAGAATAATCAGCTTTTGAGAAACTGAATATTGCACAGATTCTGCTGTGCCTTTTGTACTCAGATGCAGGGATGCTAAACAGCTCTTCAAGAAGTTCAGATACGAAAGGAGCTTTTTCACTCACACTGGTTATTAGTAATAACCTCTTGAGTTCTCGCACAATATCACAATACATATCTCAAATGGAGAAATAACCCTTTGAAACAAGAGAAAAAATAATTACTATCTGAAACTTCAGTTTTATCATGGTCACCTATAAAACACAGAGCAATTTACCATTTTTGGAAAGTTTACAGAAACAGAACACCTTGTAAGCACCAGGGATTATGATGTTAGGGCTGAGTAATTGCTGTAAATCTGTAGTGTGGTTATTTCCCCTACAGAACTCATTCAACTTCAGTGACCTGAGTACTTCTGGGCAAAAGGTGAAGACACTTTTGAGGTATCCACCTTATTTATCCTTACATGCTGAGAATGTAAATGTCTACAACTGAGTCATATTTTTCTTGTATAAAATTAAAGATCTGTTCTGCCCTAGAATTTTTCAAAGAGATTAATTTCTGGACCACTTCTGTAGCCAGGAAGGAATGTGGTAGCAGATACATATGAAATTCTGGTAAATGGATTTACCTTAGAGAATATTTTGTTATTTATATCAGTATTCATGAACACAGAAATTTACTTACACAAATACAATGAATTTAGGATGTTACAAAATTAAAATGCAGGGAATATAAGATTTTAAGAAGATTAAAATATAGAGTGAACAACTGATCTATTTGCATTTATTACTCATTTTAGTATGTTTAGTGTTTATTGCTACATTTCATATGAACATGTCAAACACTCCAATAATGTGGAGACATACATTATTAATCTTTTGTGCTTATTAAGTCACTGGAATCCTTCAAAATTCTTAAACTCAAGCTCACATCTTCCTTCTTTTAGTTGATAATTACAGACTATATGATGTCTGAATTATAAGGTATGACATTTGAAGGCACAAATAATTTATAAACTAAAGGTTAAAGGACCTGAAATTTGTCTTTGTTTTAATTCTGTTTATCAGACTGATACTTGTTCTGGAAGCTGAAGTCTTTACATTAATTTCAGTGGACCTAAAATTTCAGCCACTAAAAGCTTATTGTTTTATATGAGCCTTAATCACCAGTGCACTTTCTCTCACAGTCCAGAGTGCATAATGAAATAAAATGGGTTTGTACATGCTAAATCTGGTTTACTTTATATACATACACATAGCAGTTATTAAGGAGGTTTTATTTTTAAAAAAGAGAGGATTTAAAAAAATAGAATAGAGACCTGGGCAGCAAATTTCCACACTTACTTGTATTTAAGGAATTTAAATCACAGCAAGTCACCTAAGAGAATAAATACGCCATTATTTAATCACATTTATTTCTGTGGTGTTAACTTAAAATTTAGCAACTGAAAGTTGCTTAATTTTGAAAGCAACTGATTATATAATGAATACTATATATTCTATACTACAACAGAACACTATCCTCAGGGACAAACAGAGAGTACCACTCATATCCACCATGTCTACATCTGTAATATCAATGGGATTTGAGTGCTCCCATACGTCTTGTGTTGAGGGTAAAGAGACAGAAAGCTGATGGGGGCAACTATTATAACCAATCAGACCTAATTTTCCTCAGATATACTTAAAAATAAAAGATGTCTATGACAATTTTAATGGATTAAGTATAAATAAAATCCCAGGCTTTTGCTGAATATTCTGAATGTATTCTTACTAAATAGAACAAATTGTAGTGTTAAGTGGATCATATGATGATAAACATTAAAATATTGTAGGATTAAGACTGATTAATTCTTAATCCTACTATAGTGTGGCAGCATACCACTGATCGTGCTGAAAAGGTTGTACATATTCACCATATTTGTTACTAGTAATTATTTGACTCTCTTTATTTCATAGTATTTCAGGCATTTCAATCTCACCATGCTGGTACAAAATATATGAACAAATAGCTAATTCAGGAAAAACTTGTTAGGGAGAGACTGAACAAATTCTTATTCAGTGAAGACTTTGATACTTGATAAAACTCTACAGACTCCAGCAGTGCATAAGCACAGACTGCAATTAAACTCTTAGTTTTGTTACTGAAGTGGGATCTACAACACAAACAATATACAATGCATATCTAATAAAGAAAGGGTAAGTGAGCATATTACAGAATCATTTAGATTAGACAATTATTATGCCTTTGGAGGCAGAAGCTATAGAGGCAGTAGCCACTGAAAAAAAACCAGGACTTCAGGAGTACTGTTCACTATGATAAGATTGTTTAATTTATGCCTGAATTATACATCTGAGACATGTTAACCTTGAATATTCTCTGTGATAGTATGCATCCTACATTCTCCCTCAGCACAGTTCATTAAAAACTTAATTTCAGATTAGCTTTTCCTTTAATATAAAATAAATCTTACCTACTGTTTCCTCCAAACAGTATTTTGTCTTTTGTTCTTTTAACAAAAGAAAATAACATTTTGCCACCTTCATAGTTCTCCTTTACGGGTTTTCAGAAAGAACGTACGTCTCCTTTCCTCAGAATTAACAGAGGAATTGCTCATAACCATTATTCCTAGGGTGTAGCTTTCTTCAAGCCTTTTTATAACTTTGCTTATTTTCTTAATTCCCTGCAGGTTTGGTTTTTTTTTTTTTTTTTTTTTTTTTTCAGATGCATGTCACTATATTTTCCACAATCGTTTTATTCTTTACTGCAACATCTTACCAACTGTGTCATTTCCCATGCAACACACATCTCTTTGATTTTCCACTCATTCTTTTGCAAACTAGATGAGAATGACCTTACGTCATAACTGGCTTTGGCAGTGCCCAAATCAAGTGGGTAGTGCACAAGACTGAAAACAGTTACCCCACTTTCCCTAATATCATATCTTCCTGACAAATCTCTTTTCTCTGCTGCAGTCTTTATCCACCCACTCGCAGACATCGAGGTCATTTAAGGATGTGTGAGGTACACATGCTTTACAAACCCTCGGGCAGGCTGAGAAGTGCTTCTGCCCCTCAGATATAAGCGAGCCAAATAAATTGCTGGGTCATAGCCTTGGCTTTTTGGACACACGCTGTATGAGGGGTTTTAGATAATATTTTACTCTGGGTGAGCTTGTCTGCCAGGGGATGTACAAGGAGGTTAGCTCGTGATATTGAAGGTGCAATTTGAAGTATTCAAACGAAATTAAATGTGTAACTGGGTATGCTCATTTCAAACTGAATCATTTTAATATTATTTTAATTCTAAGTAAGCACCCATATAAAGATCCAGGTGAATTAATACATTCCAAGAGATAAAGGAGCACCAATTTTCCCTTTGTAGTTAATCCGTCTTTACAAAGGTGGCAGTATAATGCTCAGAATCCATACAGTAATTTTATTTAATTTGCTTGTAATTTATGGAGGAAACAATAATAAAGACGCAGGTGAGTACAGATTAACTGCTTCCTGTGGCCGGGGACAGCCCGGCCCGGGGCGACCCGACGCGACCCCCCGCGGCGCGGTGCAGCCGCTCGCGCGGCCAAACGCCGCCAGGCGGGAAAGTGCCTCGGGGCGGCGCGTCCGTACGGACACAGCGGCGGGAGCGGGCGGGAAGGGCAGCGCGGGAGGCGCCCGGGGGACGGCGCCGCGAGGGACAGTCACCGCCGCGGGCCCAGCGGCGTCACGCGGCCCCGCGGGTCCCCCGCCCGTCGTGGCCCTTTGTAGCGGCCCGCGCGTGCCCGAGGCGGCCGTGGGTGCCCGGGCCCGTCCCCCGCGCGGGCGGGGCCGCTGCTGGGCCCCGGGCGGTGCCCGGTGGCGGGTGGCTGTTTGCCCCGGGGCTGGGCTCCGCTGCCGGGGGCGGCCGCACCGCCGGGGCGGGGGGAGCGAGCGCTGGGGCGGGCAGTGTGTGGCGCGGCCTCACACAGAGCTATGCCAGCTTTGGTAATGTCAGCCACTGACTGGGGGTTTTATGCTGTTTCTTGTATTTTTCCCTGCAAAATAATAAAAAAAATATTTCCTGTTTGTTGAGGACTTTATGTTTTCAAGGTAGTCTCAGAACTCAGCATGAGCAGCTCTAGCAACTTCTGTGAAACAGAAGGAAATCTGCCTACAAGCACATGGAAAGAACTAGGGATATTCAATGTACTATAAAAGCAAGTTAAAGAAACGCGGCTTAAACTAGTAGTACTGATAAAAAGCTAGGTTTAAGACAATGCTATCTGAATTCCTTCTACTTTATTGATTTCTTACAGTATAGACAAATAACAGATGTTTTGGCAGGGTATAATTTAGGTTTTCAGGGTAATACTCTGCTCACTAAACACTTCTGTTACAGTTTTTATCAAGTTACCCATCCAAAGTTTAGTCAAAAAGGGAAGGTAAGGATCTTCACTGACATACTCTTTAAGTCTAACAGATCACCCTATAACCATTCCTAGTTTTCTCCACTGACTGTAGAAGAGGTCTATAACAGATAGAACACCATAAAAAGCTTTCTAGAATCACTGAAAGCTATGATTTTTAAGAGAAAGGATGGTCCTTCTTGTTCTAAAAACAAATATCTCTCCTGGACTTTGCCTGACCTTTGAAAAGAGTGGTATCTGCCCATATTCTAAACCTTAAAACCAAAACAGGTTAATTGCCACACTCCGTCAGAATCCTAAAAGTCCTCTTGGAATCTCTTTTGTTATTTACCTTCATTTTTTAAAGGCAAAATTGTTTGTGATAGAGGCATGAAAACCAGATGGAAACAAACCTGAAATAATTTTCTCTCTATTAGCATTTTTGGAAGTGACCATGCAGTGATCTGCTCACAGAACCATGCCTAGGCTTGATTTGGGAAGGAGTTGCACTGGAGGAAAAGAGAGTCCAGGAGAGACGAGATCAGGGATTCATCATGTCATCTTTCCCTGTGACCTTTTGTTTAGCAAGATAAACACATCTTTATATATATATATTTGTATTTACATAAAAGACATACATTTAGACATAGATAGGCAATATAAAATATATACATTATAGCAAGAATTACATTATTTCTAAGAAAACAAAGAAGGAGCAATTTAGAACTCCTTCAGAGTCTCCTAGAAATATTTACCATTTGGAGAAAATTATGTCATGATACACTTACCGAGAAAATTCTCTGAAATTTTCAGCTACATTTGTCATGCCTTGGAACAGCCTCTTGAAAGTGTCATTTTATTGAGGTCAAGGTAAAAAAAAAAAAAAAAAATAAAAATCCTTTGTGGGGGGAGGCATATGGAATCTAGGATTAGAAGATAACTTGAGGGATTCATAAGGCAGCAGAATTGTCGAGAAAGTTGATGTTGTGTGCCTCAAGAGTTTAAACTATATTTGAGAGGTGGTGGAGGGAGGAAACAACCAAACCCAAAAAAAGAGAAGAACTGAGGATAAACAAACCTTTTGAGGAACACTATTTAATTTTAAGATTATTGTATTTTTAATTGTTTTATTTCTTTTAATTAATTAAACTGTTTAATCAGGGCAAAACTTGTTTCACAAAATTGTAAAAATGTCTTTCCCTCTGGCTGGAAACTTGAATGAAGAGTCAATGAATTGTGGCAGCACTTCATAGGTATTTATACACTGAGAACTCTGAAATCCACCTAATTATGATACAGCTAGATTGGATCTTGGATCAGCTTCAAGGATTTTGTGATGAAAGTATGTTCTCTTTATTATAGAGTAATAGCAAAAAGAATTATAGCTTTTCTTTTTCTGTCATCAGTATTATTGTATAGCTGAATGCGTTTGAATGGGCTGAAAGTCTCCACTGAGAAAGATTGTTTCTCTATGTTATCATCAAACAATGATGAGTGAATGAATTCAATACACCAGAATAGAATGTGGTGAAATACGCTGACACTGATGTAATTCTTCATTGTGGTGTTAATAAATTAATGCAGGAGTTTTTGCAAGACGCTAATATGAGATATCCAGCTTATGGGCATCTTGTTTGTTACCAAGATTGGTATTTGTCAAGGGTTTTAATTGCATTTAGGGTTTTCCTCCAAGTCCTTAAGGTGAATGGTAAATTCCTAGTTATTGTTGGATATTCTGAACCAAATTAATAAATTTTAAAGCATTTGTTAGCACCCAAATTTTGTATTACTTTTTCCTCTTGTTTCAGTTGTTAATACATGAAAAGTTCTTTTGTCTAAATAAAAGAACCAAAGACTTTTTTAGTATTACTCTTTCATGTTCCATGCATTGGTCTGTGAAGAAATAAATCTATAGAGGATAATTTAAGTATCTCAATTTATGCAATAAGTGTGAGACTGGGAGAGTGGAGTTACGGATTTTGCATTTCTTTTATAGTAAAAGAATAGATGAAATTAACCTATGTTAGAAACAGTAGATCAGTAGTAGTTTTAGAAGCTCATACCTAAAATCAGATCATAGGATACTGTGCAGAATTCACTGGTGTGCAGGGTAGGAGCATATTATTACATTCATATTGTTATTTAAATGTAAGCATTCAAAAAGCGAATGGCATTGAATCCTCTGAACAATTAAGCTATTGAGAAGTGTAAGTTCTCAAATGGTGGAGAATTTATCCTCACTCCCACAAAAAGGATGACAGTCAAAACAAAAAGAAATCCTTGAACATGGCAAATGGAAAAAAAGTTTGATTATATTTTCTCAAATGTTTACAAACTCCTTGCCAAGAAGCTTATATTCCTAAGGCTTCTGTAGCAATTGAGAGTTAGGAATCTTAAGTATCAGTTGAGAAATCCTGAAAGTCTTTCTTCTGGGAGAATCAAAACTACCCTTGATCCCGAACTATAAGATGCTATTAAGGAGCTGGAGAACCTGGCACCTGAGTTACCTAGGAACTCTTAAGAGTTCTGGTTTCTCATAAGTTGACTTCTCAGTAACCTATCTTAAGATGTTTCTTAGGATCCACTAGCTGAAAACTCCTACCTACTTTCCAAGTGACCTGTCATATAGTTAAGTGAGTAACAAGGCTACATCGAAGCCGCTGGGGTAGGAAATAACTCCCAATTTATATACAAAGCAATGCAAATGTGAGCTACTGACAAAGCTTGAAGTTGACAATTGGGTTGAAATAGTTCCACATAACCCAGAGCTACTCAGTTTACCTTTGAGTGAGAACTTAAAATTGATCAGTTGAATGCTCTCTAAACACAGTCCCATCGCAATAAGTGTTCCTTATACTATTCTTTTACTACTTCTCTTCTTTCTTTATCAATGGAAAGCAATTTAATTCTTTCTTCCTTTTGCACATGAAAATACTCTCTATTTCCATTAACATATCCCTTCATTTGTTCTCTGTCATCTTTTTCTAATCATAGCTTTCAAGGTCTGAATATTATTTTGGATTTAGAGTTTCCCTTTTTTCTTTTCCCATCTCAGCTTTAAATCTTTCTTCACTCTTCTGTCAACAGATGAACATTGAACAAATATTCAATGAGTTATGTGCATCTTTCCTAAGTTGAACACATTAAGTTGCATGAATACTGATGTTTTTCCTTCATTATCATAGTTTAAATACGTTTTACTAGAGAAAATGGCAGAACTGCAGAAAGTTCTCCCAATCACCTGTGGATAATTTATTTGTATGTAAAATGTATACATATTGTTTATGATGAATGCAATTAATTTTCAAACAATTACAGTTGGCACAAAAATTAGTATTATTTCAGTGATAATATAGCTTCCTCTGTAGTGCTTTGAGTTTAAACTTGATTCCTAGTTTCTTTCCTATACTCCCTTGAAACATAAGCAGTATGTCACTAGTTTTTTGTGGAACAGCTACTGTGCACTGTGGTGTATATTAGAATTAGACAGTTAAAGCAGACTATCTAACAGCATGAGCCAGTTCAGATACTAAAATTGTTGTTCTTTCCTTTTCATCAGCAAACATAATGGTGTAAAAGCTGCAACAGCGTAAGAAACAGCAAAAGGCTGGAAGAGGGAGAAGTAATTAATAGACAATAAAAATTCCTGTGTAGAATTTTTAAAATGTCTTTTTTTTTTTTTTTTTCATATGGCTGATATATAGCTTACAAGGAAAGGAACAGTTAATGGGAAGAAAAGCTTAAACTTGACAAATGGAACTGCCAACAACAACTATACTGTTAAAGCCACTTAATGAAATTGTCAGCTGATTTTCCAGGCATTTGAGAAGCCTGTATAATAGAACAGATGAAGAGAAAAAAGTAGGAGCAGAGATTTGTGATAATAAATAAAAGGTTAGGTTAAGAGGCTAGTTTGGAAAATTATGGGACAAAAGACTTCTGGAAAGCTGGCTGGCAGGAAAGCACCAATCATGTATAAAGATGAGAAATGAATTACTACAGTCCAAGCAACAAAAAGAAAGCTCATAAGAAAAAAAACCCAACAAATTGGTGGAGAAATAACTGGTATTGGCAGGATGAGGAAAGAGAACTAGAGAGGAGACGAGTGTAAGAAGAGATCCATTTTGATTTGGAGGAAGATTGTGCATATCAGAATGAGGAAGAGGTAAAAAAGTAGGAGACAACATCAAAGCAGATTGGAGCTGAATTTGTAGGAATACTTGGAAGACTAGGGAAGGGGAATAGTCAGGACTGAATGTAAGATAAGGAATTATGTTCATCTGATGTAATTTTAGCTGTCTGTTATGAAGACACCAGCAGCTGAGCTACATGCACTACATTTCCCCAACCAAACCAAAGAACCCTGAAGCTACTTACAAGGCTTTTTTCTTACACAGTTTAAAGGAATGTTTGGTTGGGTTTTTTTGGCTGGGGGAGGCGGGGGCGGGGGGGGGAAGTGTTTTCATTTTGGTTTGTTTGTTTTCCTTTGTTTTGGGAGAAACAAGCAGCACCTAATTGGGGTAGAATTCAGAAGACTTCCAGAGGATAAATAGTGAAGTGAAGTAGTGGTAAGCTAACCATGATTGTGGCAGTAAGGGTTTTACACAGTAGCTTAAGGGATAAAGCTGACATTCAAATTGTGGAAAAAGCAAGGTAAAACACACACACACACACATACATATTTATAAATGTGTTTTGTGAGCTGAAAACTGAAGAATTTCTGAATTTGTAGAGCTACTTGCTTTGGTAAGCTCACTTCAAACATTTTCTCAAGTATTGTAAATATTTACTGTGGTGAGATATGTTATTGTATAATATAAAACAATTTCATGGCTGAAAAAACAGTTTGATGTAAATAAAAATCTCACTTTATATAAGGGAACCATATTTCATTAGCAACTTGTCTTTTATTAGTAAAGTCACATGACAATAACCTGTAGTACTATTACATGTCTCTGAGGTTTGAGAAACAGTGAAACAGAGTGTGGTTTGCAAAAGCAGAGGAGAGTATGGATTCTAATTTAAAAAGTGACAAAAGGAGCAAGACAGAATTAGAAATTTTCTTACTGGAGAAAATTATATATAGAATTTTTATTATTATTATTTATTCGTTTGTATTTGAAATTCCAAAGATAATTTGAGAGTTAAACTTTGATCACAAGATGATCAAACACGTTTTGTGTTCTTTAAACAACATTAAACAACATGAATTCCTGTATGCAAAAAAGTAGAGTGGAGGTATAGTATGTTTTATGTAGATCTTAACTCCAGTCTAACTATAAAATTTTTTATTCATCCCCATGCTGCAAAGGAGACACAACTTTAAAATACAAAGTAAATGAATTATCAGCTTAATTAGCAAGTATGTCAATGCTTTACCTGGAGTGGAACTTGCCAAAAAAATAGTAATATGGATTCAATACGTTCCTCTGCAGTTTTCCTTAGTTGTTATTTCAAAGGACTTCACATGCAGAAGTCCAATAGTATGTGAATAAAAAGAATAGAAAAAGCCACTTGTATTGCATTTTTACTGTGAAATTCTTGAAAAAAGCATACTTTACTGTCATAGTTCCACATAACAGCTCTTTCATAGTATAGATTTAACTGTTAAGAATTTTTTAGGTAGTATATCTCATTTAAACTTTTTTCTTTTTTTTTTTTTTTAAATCTTCAGCTAAAACAATAGTGAACTGGATTGGAAAATGTTGGCTACATCTCTTAAATTCATTTTGTTAAAGGGATTTTATGGTACATTGTTTGCAATGTTTCAAGTGAAAAGTTAAAAGTCTGTTTTTCTTTAATGCTTACCTGATTTTATAGCATAAACAGGGAATCTCTGTGTGGGTAAATTAGGTAGCTTCAAATGTTTCATGATTTTTTTTCCTGTGGAGAGGACTGGTTGAAACTCACCTTTACCCTTTTGGAATGAATAACCTAGATCAGTAGCAGGCAAAGTCTGGGATTAGTTGATAGCTGTAGTCCAGTTTCATTTCCTATGTAGATTAACATTTTAAGTGCTCTTGTAATCTGTGTGGCTAATTGTAACCAATTTCCTTTTCTAGGTTAGAGTGAGTTTTGGACCATCTATTTGGAGAACACATTTGGAAAAAGGGCTTTCAAATGAGCAATTCTGTCATAGCTGGCATCATAGTATCTCTGTTGTCTTCTTGATAGTTGTGGGGTACATTTTGTCTTCATTTTTTTCTGCAGCATTACGGATTAAGACAAGACACAAGATGGTTAAAGTTTTGTTATAGGTCTCCCTGAACCTTCCCCTTAAATTGACCTTCCCAAAGGAAACCTAAAGGGTCTTTCTGAACTAAAAAAGCCATATTTTTATTAGAAAATTAACTAGGAAAATGTATGTATTTTGAAACAGAGGCCACTCAAAGTGATTAGATAGGACAGAATATAGATAACAGGCATAAAAGTAAATATCTCCATGTAGACTGTGTTCTTCCGGATTGGAACTTGCATTTACATACAGTTTTTGTTAACTCAGTAGCTCCCCAGGTTTCTACAGCCTCTGTCACCACAAACATTGGTTGTGCTGTAAACATGCTGTGCTTCCCATATACTTCATAAATATTCACTCTGCTTCCCCCTCTTCCTTTCCTTTAGGGGAAAGTATTTTATTTTTTTTCTCCTGAGATTGCTCTTTCACTACCGAAGGCAGACACAATCTCATGTTTTCTCCATTATTTCCACCACATTGTCATCGTGTTTTTAAGGAAGATAGCATATAAAATGGAAGAAAACAGATAGAACACATTGTATTTGTCACAAAGGTTAAAACTTGCCTTTTTACAAAGCCCAATATTGAACAGAGAGGTTTATATCATCACTTTAGGCAGCTCATGAAACCCAAGACAAAAAGGCTAATGCTGGCATTACAGAAAACAAAAAACTTTAAATTGGAAAGGACCTTTGGAGATCCTGAATGCAGGACTAAGTTCAGAGGTACATCACGCTCAAGGTCCTCAAGGGTCTTGGCCATTAATGTTTTCTAAGGATGAAAATTTTACCACCATTCAGCATAACCACTCTCACTACAAATTTTTCTTCTCCTTATAGTTAATCAGAATTTCTTATGCATCCATTTTTTCTTGCCCTTTTATGCATACCTGTGAGAAAAGTCTGGCTGTGTCTTTCTTTTCATAGCCCTTTATGTTCTGGAAGGCAACAATAAATTCCATCCCTGTGTAATCTCCAGGCTGAACAAACCCATCTCTCAGCCTCCACCTATATGTCTTGTGCTCCAGGTCCTCATACAGACTCTTCACAATTTCTTGGCACTGCTGTGGCCTAGTGGCCTAAATCTGGGAATACATGGCCATTGGAACCTCCCAGGGAGGATAATTGTAGAGGGATGAAGCTGAGTTAATTATCATTGATAATAGACAGCTGTAGGCTGGCTTCAGGGGCGGTGGGTTGGCAGATGTAGATAAGGTGCAGCTGTGGCTGGTTGAGTGGTTGGGCAGCCAAGAAAGAGAGGAAGATGCAAGAGGAAAGAGAGCACATGCCCTGGATGAGGAGAAACTAGGAGAAGGCAGCAGAGGGACTGTATGAAGAGTGTGCTGGTATGAGATGGTAAAAGACCTTGTTGCAACCAGCTAGTTTGGAGAGTGCTGCGACAAATAATCACTTCTCTCAGCCACCCTTCATGTCTGGAGGTACACCTCTACCATATTCAGTTTGTGGTTCAAACTTCCTCACCATCCCAAGTCCTTTCTTGCAGAGCCAGAAAGCTTTCCCCTACAGCTAAAATTAAGGCCCTGTATGTATGTAGCTCCATTGTGACCATATTAGTTGGTCTACTTAGATTTAAAATTTATTCATCCTACTGTGGGTAAACATGAAATAAATTACTAGAATATGTTCACTAAATCTTGCTAGGAAACCTGGGTGAACAGCTTGCACAACTGAAAAGGAATAATAACTGCCACTCGCTCTAATATAAAAACATAAATGCTTCACACAGCTACTATTGAAGTACTCAAAATGAACTCCCTGTAAATTTATTTTGAGAAATTTCTTAAATACAGTTGTATAAGCACATATTTAATAGTTCTCTACTTGATGCTTAATCACCCCTGGCATGAGATCTGATCGATCCCTTTCCTTTCTCCCAATTACTTAGATACGTTAATAATGCAAAAATATATTTTTTTTTAGTTTCCTAACTTCAGATGAAATTAATCTGTGACAGGTTTTCTAGCAATTTGAAAGAAATTTGTATGTATAATTCAGAAAATTTTGCATTCAGGTGTATAATGCACAGGAAGTTTTGGGAAACATTTACTGAAATTTTACCTTTCAGCTAAATAACAGATATCCTATATTTGGGCATTAGTGGAAAAAGTTTCAACACACGGTCCATGGTAGAAATTTTGTATTTCTATTTTAGAAATGAACAGGGTAAAATAAAAAAGGTTCTCAATGAAAATAATATTTATGAAGCATACATAGTGATGACATGCTGAAATGACGAAGAAAATTTTGTTACCTTATGTAATAGGAGTAAGAAAGTCTGTATATTGGATGCATGATTGTTGTCAACTGATTGGAAAAGCTGAGAAAGTCTATTGATTGTCTTGGAAGAGTTTTCTTATGAAATATTATAGTCCTGAATAAGCAGATGAAGCCTCCTCTGAGAAAGAACAATCCTTGGTTTATACCTCATGTTTGGAAATTATTTAGCCATTTTGTACAAACTAGCATGTGCTACGGAACTAGCGCTGTTGAAATTAATGAACTTACTTTTAGAGAAAGTCATAAGTGAAAGGGAAGTGAAAGCGCTGGTTTGCGCTACCTTTTCTAAATGCTAGATGTATATTACCTGCCTGGTACAAAGTCAGAAACTACAATCTCGATAACAGCTTTTCTTCTCCTCATCTTTAACCTAAGTACAGACTAGCACCTTGATTTGCTCAGTGTCTTTTGACTGTGAGCTATGAAGTCATCCCATATTTCTCAGACTGAATGTTCCTCAACTTTGTACTGAAATGATAGTGAAATGTGCGAAGCCCACTTTTTTCCACCCCCATGTAAAATCAAGTTCTTAGGGAAAGGAAATGCAGTGATATTCTCCAATACATAAATATAGAGGTACCCTTGGCGGAGGTGTACATACTCCCTTGTAAATATTTTTAAATTTATTTTTATAGGTTAACACCCCAGAGGGAGTATGTATGTTACAGCATTTTGACAATATTTAACTATTTTGTATAGTATCTTTAGATCCTGTTATGGCTGAAAATTTTGTTAAATAGCTGTTAGTCTCAAAAAGCTACATATTTTTTCCTATTAAAAAATGGGCATAAAAATCTTCCTTTTAAAAATTTCTTCATTAAGTGTTCAAAAGGCACGAAGGTATACTTAATTGCCTTGGAAATTGTGACATTTCTTAGAAATATGCAGATGTTACAGTGTCTGATGCCTTTGTTTCTTTGCCTCTTAGTGTGTTTTATGTGGAAATAGCCTTGCAAATATGCCTATGAAAAGATTAATACTGCAAAATGTAAGTACACCTCTAGTACTTCTTTAAAGAGATGTAAGACTAGATTTTACATCCTTTTGAAGAGAAAATTAGTTAAAAATAGTCTAAAACAACAGATGGCTGAAGTTATCTGGAGCTGAGTTTTTTCTTTCTATTGTGGCATGAGCCATGTGTAACAGGGGAGGTTGCCCCAAAACAGCCATGGCAGCAAAGAGGTTTCAGCTGGTGGCTCAGCAGTGCTACACGAGCAGTGAGAAGAACAATGCCCATGTCAGATACGGGTTTCATGATAAAAGCACAGCACTCCGCACATACTTTGTAACCAGATTTTCCCCGTCATGTTGGAAATGAGTGATTCAAGCAAGATAGCTATTAATGTTCTTTGGCATGTTTACAGGTAACAGATGTCTTCTATTCCAATTCCAGGAAATATGATTTTATTTATTTTGCACAAAAAGAGGAAAGAGCAGGGAAATGTAGATTAGGCCCAAGCACTTGGATTGCTATTAAGCTAGTTTTCAATTATTTTCTTTTTGCTACTAAATTGAATTCTAAACATAAATTTAAGGGGATTAAAATAAGGAATGTGAAGGTAGGAAACACTTTTGGTTTCTCACATTGCATAACTAGACAGGTTTCTTTTTTAGCACGAGCAGTTCTAACTTGTAATTTACCATCTTTCATGACAAATAAGATTACAGATTAATGAACAAAAAAGCCAGTCCAAATTTATTTTTTCCAGTCCAGATATCTGTATTGATGAACTATGCATGGATGCAGATCCCTTTTAGAGACCATTTATACTCTCTATAAAGAGTATATATTCATGCTTAAATTCTGGGACTGTGTGATTTGTGATGTCCTTTTCAGTTTTGTATTCAGGGTATGCCTTTAATGAGCTTGCTGCACCATTGAGAAAACTCTGAATGAGATCATCATGCTGCAGTTATTTCATGATTGTCTTGTAAATTGAAAAAATAATACATATACACCTTCACAAATGTTGAAAAGAATACATTAACTGAAGGGGAAAAATGCTCTGCATGTGTAGAAGTTGAGATATCTTTTACTATATTGTTTAACATAAAAAATTAAGTTGATAGCAGAGAACTATTATTTATCTGAAGGCATCAACACTTATACAAACATTAATGAATCATCTAAATATATTTTAAAAGATTAGACTGAATCTACAGAAGTTTTAATCCTCATGGTTTTTTTCATGTTACATTTCTATGAGCAACCTGCTTCTGCAGTGGAACAAATCCTTGACCAGACCTATATAATTGTATCTAGTTCTATATAGAAAGAGAGTGTGTTGTTTCCGTCATATTTCTGCTAATATACAAAAAATTATCTATATGTGTATGGCAGGGAAAGAATAAATATTTCTTATGAAAAGAATACCTTAGACCATTTGAGAAGAAATAATGCTATCTTTTTCTATATTTAAAAAAAACCCAAAAGTATTCTGCTCACAGAATTTTCAGTTCTTTAAACAACAATGTTTGTGTTCTTGTCTGTGAGAATACAAAAAAAAAGGAAGCAGCTATTTTCCAATTTTAATTTAGCACCTTTTGTTGCTGTATATTAGAACTGTTTCATAGTATTTATTAACTTGTAACAACATTACAAGTGAGAAAGAAGATAGTGAAAGAAAGGCACTTGAGAAAAACGTGTGTTGATTACAGGCTATTCACAATACCAAGTTTTTTTAAATGAAAAATAAAATATAGAATTAATTCCTGCAATGTGACAACAGTAATTGTAATGAAATTAATCTGGATATTTATTTGAATCAGAGAATTTGACTAATCTTTCACTGGACTGAATTGGACCATGTAGAGGAATGAAGCTGGGTTAATTAGCATTGATAATATACAACTGTGGGTTGGCTTCAGGGGTGTTGCGTTCGCCAATGTAGATAAGGTGCAGCTGTGGCTGGTTCTCTTAAGTGGCAGAGGGACTGGCATGAGGAGTGTGTTGGCATGAGATGGTAAAAGACCTTGTTGCAGTTGGCTAGTTTGGAGAGTGCTGCAACAGAACTATTTGCTTTCACTGACAACACTCAAATTAGATTTTTTTTTTCTTTAAATTGAACTAAGTATGCCTAAATTTTGTGGCCACAGCCTTTAGCCTGACGCTAAAGGAGGCAAGCTTTTGTTCTTGTCAGGGCTAGCAGGACTAGCTTGGAAGCTAAGATACACAACTAGTTTGTGTCCATAATGAATAAGCCAAATGTCTGACTCTCAGACATGTTGAAAATGCAACACATTCTTCTGGAGTTTATTCTGTTCTCCAAACATTTTTCCCCATGTTTTGCTTTTTTCCTCCTATTAGCTGCTATATTATGCTTTAAGCATCTGTTTTGCTTTCATAGTAGCATAAGGGCACCAGGCAGCCCAAGGGACTTACCTTCTAGAACGTACACTTAGTAATTAAGCTGTCAATGAAACATGATTTCTGAAGCAGTAATAATGTCATAAGGATGTATTTCTTTCTAGTTGCAGAATAATTCCTTACAATATACACACACTTTTTTTTTTATATGGGTAGATGTATGAGAAAGGGAAAAAGAGAGAAAGAAGTTATGTATGTCTATAGCTATATATATATGTGTGTGTGTATATATATCTCCACGCATATAGTATATCAACTTGTTTGTATGTACGACGCTGTATTCTGCACTAATTTGATAACTACACTATTGCATCTTTCAAATATAGGTACCTGTTGTCATTTGTAAAACAATATTGTCACAGGGTGAAACTTACCAGTTCAGATAAGATAAATCTTTGACTATATCTGTCCAGCTTCAACTGATGAGATGATTCTGATATGTGCTGGGAAAAGAAGAAAACCCACCAGATAATTATCAGGAAGGTGCTACCTGTAAGCAATGCTAAATGAAATCTGATTTACACCTGCTCTGCTCACCCTTAAGGTATGTGTGGGAATAAAACAAAGCACAGAGAAATGGTAACAGCTTTACAACCTTTTTAACACACTTGAGGCAGAGGACAGAGGGTAATGGTAAATGAGATAACAAATGTTAATTGACTTTAGATATGGAGAAGGTCAGAGAGGTTGACCTAGGTGGACATGACCAAGGAGGCAATTGGCAGCTTATGGCAACTATTTAAATTAGAAAGCAGTAAATAGTGAAAACAATAAGCCCTGAGGTGGGGGAAACACATCCAGGGATGTTCAACACCAAGGCGAAGGGAGAGTCCAAAGTGGGTAAAAGCTAGTCTGCCTGCCAGGACTACAACACACTGATTGTTCCTATGAGGGTGTAGTGCTCGTCACAACCAGGCCAGGGGCTTAGCTGGTATGAGCATACATCATGTAGAAAATCCTAGATCCTGTGGCTGCTGTAGAACAGAACCTTAGGAAAATCCATCTGCTATATCCACCTAATAAATAAATAAATATTTTTTATGCCACTGACTAGTGTGATTCTGGTTTTGCAGCTACCCCACCCTAAATTCCCTTATGGCAAAAATTCATATAGCTTACTTGCCTGCCTTTTCTATGATGACTGAACTAGTTCTGATGCAGTTGAAATGTAATCATTCTCTTTAAATCAGCTTGCTTTTTTATTCTCCCTAAAATAGCAAGCTGCAACTAGAGAATTTCACTGGGAATTATCTTTCCCAGGTCTTTTTCCTGCATTTAATTTAGAAGTAAGTCAAGATATATTTTTTTCCATTTCTTTTTTTCCCCAGCAGGGAAGCATAAAGATTTTTATCTAACCATTCTCTTTGCTTTCAAAACTTGGTAAGGTTTTGCTTAAAATAAAGCTGACTGCTCTCCCTTTAAAATGATCCTGACTTTCTCAAAGTAGGGTAAATGGAATTATTAACCCATAGCAGATCCCAAGTATGAAGTAGAAAGTTCAAAGAGATATCATTTCTTGGTGGCCGGTTCCATACCCCGATCCCACCTCTGGCTTAAAGATAATGATTTACTTTTGTTCCACTGTTTCAGTTTATTCTGTTTTGGTTTGTTGTTGTCATTGTTATAAAGGCTGTGATGCCCCCCAAGTTTATTCTTGCTCTGGGGGTAAAATGTATAAAGAAATAAGTATAAAAATCAATTCTTCAGGAAATCACCCTCACATTTTACTGATTTTTGACAAGAAAGATGTATTTTGATACAAATATTTTATTTCAAAAGTAAGCTTGTAGTGAAATGCTACTTTGATGTACAAACATTGTCATCTTTTAGTTAGTGTCATATAATTTTCCCAGTATTTTCTTACTGTACTAAATATTTTGCAAGGTTGCATTCTAAATTTGATAGCAATGATTGTGATATTAGACAATGTACTGTAGCTTTTAGGACCCTTATGAGTTTACATGTTTGAATTTTAGCCTCTTATAAATATATATGTATATAGGAAGTCTTTGTTTGACCAAAATAAGATAACTGCTTTGGGCAAACTAAATAATTTGCCAAATACCTTTGTAAAATCTCAACTATAACTCTTAAGCTTAGTGGAGCTTAGAAATCCAGCTACCATAAAGATACAAACATTTAGAAACACACAGAGAGATTGAGTCTATGATGTGTGTTTTAATTAAAAGTTTTCCTTCTGCAAACTAAGAATGTTCATGATAATATGGAGTAATCTTGTTTAAAAAGGTTGTGATGTATTGTTGTTGCAAGCAATAACATGACTCAACTAAAAAACTTATGAAAAACATAAAAAGGGCCAGACCTTGCAGTAATGTATGCTTTGTGTGGCATTTCCCCTCATCATTCTACTGATATCAAAGAGATTAGCATCAATGTAAGTGTTTGTCTATACTTTGCAGAATCAGGACTTGAAAAAATAAGTGGTCATCATTCTTTCTATGCAGACTACAACATGATTATAATGGACATCTCTGAAAAAAATTACTAAATGTTGATGTTGAGGACAGCTGTTATTCTTCAGAAGTTACTAGAAGACATTACTTTGAAACAAAAAATGTTCAGATTTAAATTAATATTTGTCTTGTGAAAGAATGAACCAGTTCCATTGCTGTTAAATCACATCTAATTTCTTCCAGTATCATAGAACTTATTTTTTTCTTGTTACAAAATGATCCTAGTGAGAAAATAATAGTGGGGTGGTTGCTTTTTATTCTTTTTCATTTTTCTTTCAGGTTTAAAGCTACCTCATGTTTAAAGTGTCTTTTACAGGCTCTGAAAAATCTGTATCATACAAAAAGATACAAACAAGAATACTTATTTTAAAATAGAGGGTGAAAAATACAAAATTACCTAAAAAGAGCGTTCATAGAGAAAACTAAAAAAATATGTTCATAAATTAGTATGATTGTCCTCCAGACTTTATGAAAAACACAGATCTAGATTTAAATACATTTTTCTGTTGTAGAATGATCATGTGTTTATTACCGAATATGTTAAAGTATTAATCTAAAGAGGTTCCAAAAAAATATCCATAAACAATGGAGTTGTGCAACAGTGTGATGTAATGAATAACATGTGGTATGAAACATGCGTTTTTCAGATGAGCGCAGTCTTATTTGATGAGTAAAAGAGCAATAATGAAGGGCTTTGTCAAATTTCAAGTGATAGTGGAAATCATGGTTTCGGTCACATGAGTAAGACTGTCTCTTAATTCTACTGCTTTATTTTATACAGTTGTTTCAGTAAGACAACGAGGGTTGGAAGGGACCTTAAAGTTCATAGTTCCAACCCCCCTGCCATGGGCAGAGACACCTTCCACTAGTCCATTTTCTCAAAGCCACATCCAAACTTGAACATTTCCTGGGATGAGTCATCTACCACCTCCCCGGGCAACCTGTTCCAGTGTTTCACTACCCTCATTGTAAAAAATGTCTTCGTTATATCTAGTCTAACTCTAACCTCTTTTAATTTAAAACCATTACCCCTTGCCCTATCACAACAGGCCCTACTGAAATGTTTGTTCCCATCTTTCTTATAAGCCTCCTTTAAGTATTGAAAGGCCACTACAAGGTATCCCCAGAGCCTTCTTTTCTCCAGGCTGAATAACTCCATCTCTTTCAATCAGTCTTCAAAGGAGAGGTGCTCCAACCTTCTGATCATCTTTGTGGCCCTCCCTATGACTCACTCTAACACAGGGGTCCTCAGACTATGGCCCACGGGCTGGATATGGTCCCCCAGGGTCCTCAATCCGGCCCCCAGTATTTACAGACCACCCCCACCCACCCCCCGCCGGGGGTTGGGGGGCGGGGGGAAACCAAGCAGCTGCAGATGACTGTCTGCCACTTCATCTGTGTGCCGGCCCCCTGTTTAAAAAGTTTGAGGACCCCTGCTCTAACAGATCCATGTCCTTATGTTGGGGGCCCCACAGCTGAACACAGTACTCCAGGTGGGGTCTCAGTAGAGCAGAGCAGAGGAGCAGAATCACCTTCCTTGACCTGCTGGCCACAATTCTTTTGATGCAGCCCAGGATACAGTTGACCAGCTGGATTGTGAGCGCACATTGCCAGCTCATGTCCAGCTTTTCATCCACTAGTATCCCCAAGTCCTTCTTGGCAGGGCTGCCCTCAAACCCTTCATCCCCCAGACTGTATTGATACCTGGGGTTGCCCCAACCCAGGTGCAGGACTTTGCAGCCTTGTTGGACCACATGACGTTCACATGGTCTCACTTCTCAAGCTTATCCAGGTCCCTCTGGATGGCATCCCATCCCTCAGGTGTGCTAACCCCACCACTCATCTTGGTGTCATCTGCAAACTTGCGGGGGGGTGCACTTGATTCCACCATTTATGTCACTGATTAAGATATTAAACAGTACTGGTCCCAATACAGACCCCTGAGGGACACCACTCATCACTAATCTCCATCCAGACATTGAGCCATTGACCACTACCCTTTGGATGCAACCATCCAACCAATTCCTCATCCACTGAACAGTCCACAGATCAAATCCATATTTCTTCAATTTAGAGAGAAAGATGTTGTGGGGGACTATGTCAAAGGCCTTACAGAAATCCATATAGATGGCATCCTTAGCTTTTCCCTTGTCCACTGGTGTAGTGACTCCATCATAGAAGGCCACTAGATTGGTCAGGTGGGACTTGCCCTTGGTGAAGCCATGCTGGCTGCCTCTGATCACCTCCCAACCCTCCATCAACCTTAGCTACTGATGTATTAGAATTAATGTTTACAAAGGCAAATGTAATGCTCTTAAAGAGACTGTTTTCAGCCTAGGATATGTTTATATGATCTCCAAATTCTTCCACTTAAAAGGCTGAATGAGTTCTTTGTAAGTGGAATATTAAGGCAGGCAAATCATTTCATTATCTGGCTATTACATCAACACATCAGGATTGCTCCTGAATGCAGCCTGTTAATATTCCTCTGTCTTCTTTCCAGCTGGCATTTTCTGGCACTCCACTAGATTTTACAGTTCATAGTAACCTCAACAGTAAAGTCCATTCATAATCTTACACTTTGCAAGTCTTTCATATAGTGTAGGCCTAAATGCCATACAAACGAATTCTCTCAGACTAGGGTTCCAATAATATTTTTGGCTATTCATTAAAGGAATTTTATAATGTCACATATTATGCAATGCTTAATTTTTTTTTTTTCTTATTTACAGTATGTAAATCCAACCATACATTCTGTTTAAAATTATTTTTTAAAAAAATATCATTGGGCGTAAATGTGTGGTGTAAAAATCTTCATGCCTGATCCCATGAATATTTCTAAGCTTGCTTAGTTTCTTACTATTATTTTTCCTTTTTTTCTTTGTTCAGAAGAAAAAAATCATGTTCTGTTATCTTCCAAACTTCACAATATGAAATTTGGCTTGTGGCTCTTCAAGTTCTATCTGAGCTAGGATATATGTTCGGCTTGTGGCAACTCTTGGTGAAACATATGAAATGAATGCCTGACCTGGCCATGCCCCTCTTTCACTGACAGACTCCCAGAGGCAGGACATCTAGCAGCAACATCCTTTGCTGACTTCTCGTTTGCTCTGGGTGCCAAGGTTAAGTTCTTGAAGAGGGTTCATCCAAACAGTTTTCTTCCCTAAAGGCTGTCTGTTGCATCATGACTTTATAAGAGGCAAGGTTGATGAACTTTGCATTTTGAAAAGGAATTATGTCAGTAATTATAATGGAAACAAAGGGATGAGTTGTCATGAGTGGTGCTTTTTTGTTTTGTTTTGGGGGCTTAGTGCTTTTTTCAATTATGAAAATATTTTATCAAATACATCTTGCTTTCAATGAGCATTGTTCATAGTTGGCGCAGTATCTCTCGATAAGATCCAGAAGTTAGAAAGAATAAGAAAATTATTGGAAAATGATAAATAGATTTGTGGATTCGGTGTTTACTGGGGACATGCACTTCTAAAGTACTTGCATTTTCATTTGATCTTCATTTTGTTATTTTATCATTCAGAGTTAGAAATATGAAGATGGGCAAAAGCATTAAAAAATAGAAGTTAAGAGGAATTTGTGCACTATAATAATGAGAACAGAGTTGTAAAACACAAGACTTACTAACAGCAAAAATACTGAGTGTAACTATTAGATACAGATATATAAAACTGATAAAGCACAGCATGAGAGAAAATTATTATGACCACAGTCCCATGATCTCAGCTTTTAGTGAAATTGCTGTGTTGTTTGCTTCTATTTATGCCAGCCCATGAATTGTTCCCTGAAGAATTTTTTCCCCAAAATTGACTCCTCTCTTTCTTAGTATTCTGCTGTATGATTTAGAAGAAAACATTTCCTAGGAAGAGAAATGTTTAAAACTGTCCTTATTATCTACAGAAAAGAGGAACTTTTACATCTTTTTTGTAAACCAATGTATGGATTTTTAAAAAATGTTTTGTTTTCAAACTTCCTGATTGCTAGAGATTCATAGAATCACAGAATGGTTGGGACTGAAAGGGACCTGCTCAGGTACAGCCACCTAGAACCAGTTGCCCATGACTATGTCCAGACAGATTTTGAATATTTCCAAGGACGGAGATTCCACAAGCTCTCTGGGCAACCTGTGCCAGTGTTTGGTCACCCTCACAGTAAAAATGTATTTGCTGATGCTCAGACAGACTCTTCTGTGTTTCAGTTTGTGCCCATTGCCTCTGGTCCCGTCACTGGGCATCACCGGAAAGAACCTGGTTCTAATCCTCTTTACACCTTCCCTTCAGGTATTTGTATGCAATGGTAAGATCCCTGAACTTCTCCAGACTATACAATCTCATCCTTTCCTAATAGGAAACATACTCCAGTCCCTTAATCATATTTGAGCCTTTCGTTGGACTCTCTCCAGTGTGTCCATGTCTGTCTTGTACTGAGGAGCACAGAACTGGACACAGGACTTGACGTACAGCCTTAGCAGTGCTGAGTAGAAGGGAAGGATCACCTCCCTTGCCCTGCTGGCAACATTTTATC
Source organism: Falco naumanni (assembly GCF_017639655.2). Taxonomy (NCBI): domain Eukaryota; kingdom Metazoa; phylum Chordata; class Aves; order Falconiformes; family Falconidae; genus Falco; species Falco naumanni. The sequence goes on from NC_054055.1 coordinate 51,561,938, forward strand.
TAATGAAGCTAAGGGTATCATTAGCCTTTTTTTGCAGCAAGGTCACATGCTGGCTGATACTCAACTTGGTGTTTAGCATGACTTCCAGTTCCTTTTCTGGCAAGCTGATTTCTAGCTGGACAGCCCCCAGCGTTTGTTGATGTATGGGGTTGTTCTTCCCTAGGTCCAGAACTTTACACTTCCCTTCTTGAATATCATGAGCTTCCTGTTTGTTAGTCCGCTTCTTCAGCCTGTCAAGGTCCCTCTGGATGGCACATCAGCCACTCCTCCCAGTTTGGTGTCACCTGCAAACTTGCTGAGGTTACACTCTGACCCATCATCCAGATGATAAGCCCTGTGGGCCCAGCCATTCAGCAGTTTTTCAGTCCACCTCACTGTTCCTCCAGCCCATACATCAACACCTTGCCTATGACAATCTTGTGGGAGACTGTGCCAAAGGCCTTACTGAAGTCCAGGTAGACCATATCCACTGCTGTCCATGCATCTAGCAGACCACTCATTTCACTGTAGAAATTTTTCTAGTTGCTCAAGCATGACTTCTTGGTGAAACCATGCAGACCACTCTTGATCATTTTCTTGTCATTCATGCACCTGGAAATGGTTTCCAGAATTAGCTTCTCCCTTTCATAATCTGGGTAAGCTGCTTCTTTCTCTCTATCCCTGTTCTGTCAAACAGGGCTGAAAGCTCTTCTCTGTTATGCTAATAAAAAATGACAATAAGAGACACTAAAAAAGTCAGTTATGAGTCACACACATAACTCCAGAAAGGCGTACTATGTTGGGAAATAGCATGCAATGCAAAATGCTGCAGACATACATGAGGATAAGTCTTAAATAAACTGACACAGGAACCTTGGGATGTGTAGTTGTATTGATTTGATACTTTGAGTTAATTATCCCTAGTATAGCTGATAGACTTGTGTGCTTTTCTGCTTCTGGAATTACAGAGGGTTTTTATGGTGCTATATTATGATGTATGGACATGCCAATTTATGCAGAAGTGGTTTGATGTTGCACTGTGCTGAGTGCATGTTCTGCTGCAGACTAGTCAAGTCTGCACTAGATGGAACTTGTCCCTACATCTTCTATAAACGTTTTATGATGCCCCCTGAGTATACGATCTCATAATTTTGTATTTTTTGTGGCTGGTGTTTGTTATACATTTGCTTATATATTTGTCTGCATATGTGAAAGGCGTATGTGTGGGATGTTAGAGGCAACAGAAAAAGCTTCTAAAAATACATAGGTGGCAAAAGGAAGATTAGGAAGACTGTGGACCCATTGCTCAACAAGGTGGGGAACCTGGTTACACAGAACATGGAAAAGGGGGGAGTATTGAATGTTGTCTTTGCCTCAGGATTTACAAGCAAGACTGGCCTTCAAAGACCAGGGGCAAAGGCTGGAGCAAGGAATATCAACCCTTGGTGAAAGAGGATCAGGTCAGGGAGTACTTAAGCAAACTGAACATACATAAGTCTGTGGAACGTGATGGGATACACCTGTAAGTGCTGAGAGAGCTGGCAGGTGTCATTGAGACCACTCTCAACAATCTTTGAACAATCATAGTGAATGGAAGAAGTACCCAAAGACTGGAAGAAAGCAAATGTCACCCACATCTTCAAGAACAAGAAGGAGGACCCAGAAAACTATATGCTGGTCAGCTTTAGCTTTATTTCAAGGAAGTTTTCCAGCTAACCCAGAAAACCATTTCCAAATGTGAATTACAAGAAAATCATCAGGAGTAGTCACCATGACTTCACCAAGGGGAAGTCATGCTTGATCAACTTAATATATTTCTATGATGAAGACTCCAGTTACTGTGCCATTATTGGTTGCGATTCTTCACAAAATGCAGAAAAGCTTGAAGTGGGTAACTACAGCCTAATTCTTCATCAGTGTCTGATCTAATCATGTGTGTTTGACCCAAGTACAGTCTAGTAAAAAAGTATTTGTAAATGCTACTACTAAACAAATACAGGAATGTTGTTCCAGTTTCAGTTTATTACAAAGAACAGGAATATATTTCTGAGTAGTCATTCCTTTGCTTGTTTTGATGTTTGATATTTGATCAGTAGCCAATTGTTCCCTTTAAAAACATAAAGGCTGCTTTTCTTTTTGATTTACACAGAAGTCTTCAATGTAAATACCTGTTTTATATACTTGTGTGCTACAGTGACCTAACTATACAGAAAAACAGGAGCATAGACTTTTTGTTCTGAATTATTTTGTGTGTCTACTTTAGATCATGGCATAAGAACAATGGCAATTAATTTCTTATCCATGAATTCCCAGTGTTCAAATGGCATAACAACCACCAAAATGTTTCTTATGTTTTCTTCTCTTCAGACTCAGCAAATTGATATATTAGTACTCTCAAAGTAGCTCACCAACTTGCACAACATTATGCTTGTTATTTGAAATATGATGAAATACAAAGAAAAGGAGTTTTGTAAGAAAATACAATAACAAACAAGCAAAAAATAAAATCCACAACAGTGGATCAGAGTGTAATTTTTTTTGAGAAAAAATATTCTTAAAATGTGTCAAACAGTCACACTGAAATACATCTGCTGTCATTTACCAGTACCATATGTTAATACCAAGACTCAAACTAGTTGGTTCTGTTATTAATGAGCATTTGAGGAACAATGCAACCCCAATATAATCATGCACCATTTGTGTTTTGAAAAAACAGTTAGTTGGGATGGAAAAAATAAAAATTATCAACAAGAAGACTGAGGGTTTCAAAACATTCTCTTTCCATATGAAATAGTTGACACATGCTACACACGTGTAAGAAAGCAGGAGATGCAGTATTTCTCCAAAAGGATCTAGGACTCTAAACTTCTATATTTTGCTAAAAATAAAAGCTCTATCTGCCAATTATAGAGAAGTACTGAAGTCTTCAGTTTGCCTTTGCTTGATATGTGATTTATTTTCACTCTAAAAGATTCTGGTATGTTAAGTATAGGGAATTAGAGGAGGGAACCGGTTCAGTAGAACTTTGGGGAATCCTAACAGCTTTCTGGAGTTAGGGTAAAAGGGTGTATGTGTTATATATTAACCTTCACATATTGCATGGAATAGCTGAATATATTTTCCCCCTTAGCTATCCCAGTGCTATGCCCATGTCGTTGCAATAAGCTTTGTAACAAAAACGCAGCTACATGTAACAACATCAAGAAGCAAACCACATCACAAAAATACTTCTGCATCCAATCATACATTGCAAACAACAATCATTTAAAGACAAGCAATCCCAGCTGAATTATTGTTGCAACAAAAACAATCTTGACTCTGGGAATTTTTACTTAATTCTATCTATGGCCAATTAGCAATGACTTCTGCACTGATTCCAGTACTGGTGGGAAAAATCCTCACAATATAACCAAACATATATTTAAGAAAATAGCTTTCCTCACCCTTCTCAACATTCAACTTAAAACAAACACCTTTTCTCGTTTACTTTTCTACCTCCCTTGTTTTCACCACAGGTTACACTGTCTGTTCCATTTCCTCCAGTGAGGTGACCTGGGGTTGGGATGTGGGGCCATTAGTAGTTTCTTATTGCTGCTTTTTGTTTCTCACTCATTTTCCTCTGCCGCTCTTTGCTTATCAGGGTCCCTGCCTTGTTATGTGTTGCCCCTGGGCCTTGGTCTCTCAGGGATCATCCTGCCTCAGCATGGGCCACAGTCCTTCAGGAGTGTCTCTCGTTCCATATGGAGTGCATCCTTTCAAGAGTGACTTTCCAGCTGTGACCTCAGCAGCCTCTTCTTCCTTCTGTTCCTCTTTCTTGAGTATGTCGAACCTGAGGCATCAAAGACTCCCTTAAAAGATACTGTTAAACCAAATTTTTAAATGCTAATGAGCAAACTTAGGTCACAGTATCCATTGGGAGGTTCCTCAGCTGCACTGCTTTGATTCTCAGCTACTGAGCTCTTTACAGATCCTGAAGTTCACAAAGACCAGGAATATAAGACATGCATGTGAATATTTTCCTTTTTTTAGATGATTCCCAAAAGGATTTTTTTCACTAATATAAGATAGTAAATTCACCAATGCAAAATTTTTACTCTGCTGTTTCCACAAATGTAAAGAAGTTGCTAGTACTATCAACAGCAAAATTTCCGGCTATGTTAGGGAAAAAAACCACCACTATAATAACAAGTAGCATGGATCAAAAGAAGCAGACCTAAAAACCAAAACATTTGGTGCAGGGGACCTGATATTTACTTTCCTTTAGACAAGCTATAGCCTAGCCCCATGGACTGTGTGCCCTCTTGCAGCCGAGTGCATCAGGTGTCCACCTGACTATATCTTCCAGTTCCATAACATCTAGAAATAAACCAGCTCATGCACATCATGATGTGAAATAAAGAATAATAACTGGAGGCAATCAGGAGATTGATTAAAAAAATGCACCCCTAATCTGAACTAAAATGTTTATGTGGACTGTATCTAAGAAGTCCCAAAAGACAATGAATGTAACATAAACCACATACAGCAATAACATTTTCTGTCACTTGAAATGTGCATTGCAGAAAGTCTGAGAGCACTTTTATTTCATATTGATGTGCGGAATTAGACTCTATAACTCGGAAGTTATAAAGTAGGTATGTTTATTGCGCGCAGATGCACGGGGGATCGCTCCACAAGCGTGCATGCCCGAAGCGACGAACCATCTCACATTTATACAATGAAACAAATGAATATTCAATTAACGCCTATACATATTCGTTACCTAAACCCCACTTCGTATGTTAATTAGCTTATCAGTCCATTTCCTGGAATGTGGTGGTCTTGCAGGTTTGTAGGTGATTCATGTTCTTGTGACCATCGGTGACCATCCGATCTTCTCCAGCAAGGAGACTTAGCACTCCCTCCCTCTAGATAGCCTTGGCATGTCTCTCATCCTTTTCTCATTCTTTTTTAAATAGCCCCTTTGTTAGAGGAAGAGGGGCAGGCGTCTCCTCAAAACTGTAGTCGTCTCCTCAGAGCTGTGTGCCTATGTGACCAGATACCGCACCCATGACCAGTCACCATACCCACATTCCTTGAGCAGACATATACAATCACAGTCGGTGTCCGTTGTCCCCATTTCACACTATTTCTCCATGTCAATATCACCACAAAATATATCTTTCTTTTGTGCAATTGTATTGTCTTCGAGGAGTCTGACTGACTTTACTCTTCCTTGTATGTATGCGTCTTGCAGACTATAGTGAAATCTCGTGTTTGGGAACTTCAAAATCATAGCAAGTGAAACAGAGCAAGGTCTTAAAATAAAAAGATCAGTCAGGATGAGTTTGGTACAATGCTCTGGGTGATGCTCTGTTTGTGTTGAGAAAGGAATGTACTCTGAATAATTAGAAAAGATAAGGCGGGCACCTGAAGGAGATAAGGAGACCATCAAGTCAGGAAATTGTTGAACAAAGAAAATTGTAAGGTAGACTCCACCCAGAATCCCACCTATTCTGAATGGAACGATTAGGTGTCAAAACAAGTGAATATGTACATAAAGATGTTGTGTAACCTCTCACAAAAACTGTACAAATTACCTGACTTTTCACTGAAAACTTGGGAGCTAGTTTGTCCGGTGCAAATTGGCTAGCTCCCCAGCCTTGCACAAAATAAATACCTTTGCTGCTTAAAGACAAAATTGCTTTCTGAGTAGTTACTCTGTGCCATTTTGGCATCACAACTGCAAATCAATAGTAAGGTGTACACAGTTGACCCAAAACGTCCTATACAGAAATCCAGAAAGGAAGTTCATAAGCTGTAATCACAATGCATTACAAATGAAAGCCAGCTCCTAACGTAGTTTCAGCTTCACAGACTGCTGGATGGTCAGGACAGACAAAAAGAAACAAAAGCGAAAAAGTGAGTATGTTCCTAAATTTTTAATTATGATTTACTTTGCCTGAAGAACTGAGGAGGCCAGTCTACTTTCACAAAATGTATATTAAAATGTGTAATCCAAACTGCATATTCAATGAAACGACAATCCTGTCTATAAATGACTGTCATGATCAGACAGAGCTGGTATAAAGCTATGTGCAACAACTGGCTGAAATTCCTTTAATGTTCTGTCAATGTGTCACTTTCTCTTAAATTTGTTAGTTGGAAACATAACTCATGCCATCTCATAAATCATACTCGTTTAGATTGGTATGATTTATATTTTCTCATTGCCTTATTGTGATCTGTCAGCAGTAGCCAAATTAAAGCCAGTGTCCTTCAAAAGGGAGTACTGGGGGTCTGAAAGGTGGTTCAATTTCAGCTACAATTTGCTTTTTATTTATCCATCAGTTTCTTCTGTTTCTTATTTTCATTATTGCTATTTGCTGATGCTGACAAAATAGCTCATAGCTATATAACTTTTTTTTGTGTTTGTTTTACATATGCAAGCAGGAATGAAGTGGCAAGATGAACTGGTAGTGTGGATACATGCATCTGTGTGACAGATCAAAATGTTGATGGCCATGTTGACTGGTTTGTAAAATGTCACAGTTTATTTGTTATACATCAGTAATGTCAAGAAACCTTTATGAAAGGTACTGTTTTTGAAATAACCTTTAATAGCATTATTTTAAACATGTATTGTGTACAATGAATTTCCAATTAAAATTATTATCAGCATTTTTAAGCATTTTATGTTTTAGGATGATGAATAATTCCCTTTTTTTGAGATCAATGTTTACAATTTTTTCTCAATCTTGTAATTAAATGAAAAAGTATTACTTTTAAAGAAAAAAGAATTCAAGGAGCCGTATAGATTTGACAAAAATACGACTATTGCAGCTGACTGAGCTTTATGAGTAAATGGAAAGATCACAGTCACGTATGAGATCATGCCTCTTAATTCCTTTTAGGTGTTAAATGAAAGTTGTGCTCTTACTCTTTTTTTTTTTTTTTTAAAGTTACATAATTAATGTTATTTCCTAAATATAAAGAAGCTGCTGCTTCTAAGGGAAGTTCATGGCTTAGAGAGAGGCATTGACCATTTTTAATCTCAGCATGAGGTCTGTGTGTAATCTAAGGCTACATTTTAATGGGCAGTTTTTTCACAGACCTTTCCTTTCTGTGGCTAGTCTCTCAATAGAAAAGGACTAGATGAGATCAAATGCACATCTTATCTAGCAATGGGGTTTTCTGTTAGTTTTTAAGTATACTATTTGAGAGATATTTTTCTCTAGTTACAAAATCCCTATCACTGACCAGCAGAAAAACACATATTCTAAGTTTGGGATTTTGAATTCTTTCCTCATTCACCCCAAAAGGAATCCTGTAGCCAAAAGAATAGAAAATAACTTAAGGGGGAAACAAGAAAAATAAGAAAAAACCCTTATGAAAACCCCCAAACATTTGTGCAGGTATAGTGATTAAAACATACTAATAACTCAGTTTTTCATGTTGTAAAGCAATGTATGTGCAAGCAGAGGTAAGCAACTCTCAGAAGATGACAGACTAGAAAAGAGTTTCATCTGCAAATAGTAAAATAGCTACTCTTATTAGGATGATGTTGCAATTATGCAATAGTTCTGCTTTCTGTATGAACATCTCTGTGTAAAAATAACTTTTTGTTGTTTCCTTTCTTAACTACACTATTATTCAACCTAATGATAGGAGTATGGTATACAGATTTAAAATTCTTACTGCTTCCTGAAATACAATCCTCTCTTTTTACAATCATTCTTATTCAAATTCTGCTATAGATTATTTTTATATTGCCACTCTCACTTCTGACATTATCTGTTCTGTCTTAAAAATGATCAAAAAGATAACATAAATAAAAAAAAATGTTTTTATAAGCTATGAATGTTAAAATTGATAACACGTTTATTTAAAGGTAATTTCCATTTTCTATTGCATCTCTGCTCTTTTTCTGAAGCTTTATTGACAGTTTTCTGTATTTCTATATCTTTATTACCTGTTCATTTTCCAGATCTCATTTAGAAAACACTCACCTTTAGTGAGATAAAGTGCTGGTAATATGTACCCTGCTCTTTACATCTGTTAAGTGATGACAGGACATGATGTGTTTTGCACTTGTAAAACATGCTTATCATTGGATATTCAAACACCTGATGGAGAAATGTCTTTATTTCCTCTTCCAGAGTGTTGCTGAACATTATGTTCTTTGACTGAACTAACGCATGTATAGTAACTCAAATATCATGTAAATAATTTTAAATTCTAATTTACTCTGACAGCACAGTAGCTAGGTAGGTCTAGTTTAGTTCTATACTACTGCTTGACAATGTAGGTTGTCAGATCCTTCTAAATAAAAGTGAAAGCAGTGACAAATGTTCAGTGAATTTCTTGAAATGAACATTTCTCACATTCTAACCTAGATATTGTCTTGGAGTAGATGTCCAACATTTTATTTTATTAAAACAATTAGATGACACACAAGTATTATTCAAATATTTTCCCCACATAGTCAATAGTGGAAAACGGCATGATATTAAAAGAGATGTAATATAAAGAAGGGATTTCTGATTTCATTTTAAATCAACATAACAAAAATATTTGGAAATTCTGACTCTATCACCTGTTCAATACACAGTTTAACTAATTGCTCTGGAAGACTGTGATTATATCCATACTCTTATCATCTTATACTTAGGTTAATAAAATGTCAGTTTCTTCAGTCATGAAAAATTCACTTTTACTCTGCTTATCTCTAACTCTGTTGCGAAGATAATTTTCATGGTCCTTTGTTTTGACTCTGAGACAAATTTACATAGCATAATGAAGTGCTGGGGTGGGATCAAGGGGTAGGGAAAAGAGAAGAAGAAGCAAGACAAAGAGGAAGAAAGAAGGAAGGAAGAAGGAAAGAGAAAGAAAGAAAAGGGTGGGAGGGAGAAACAAACACAAACGGTAATGAAGTAATAGAATAATATAGGACCAAAGCTACTTTTTGTCTGGGACTGCTGGACGTTGATTCACTGTGAAGTAATTGAAGAAGCAGGTAGACAACCTATAGAAGTTCAGTTGTCATGAGGATATAAGGAGTCAGAGTCCTGAGCCCTAGCTATCAGAACTGGCCACCGATGTCTAAGACTTTAAGGTCATTGAGAGAAGTGCCACTGGTGCATGACCTGAATACATCCCATAATATTGTCTTCACTTACAGCTTCAACTATAAAGTTACTTCCACAGGTCTTCATATCCCAGGATCTCCTTACATATTGTGTATCTTTCGTGCCTGAGAGGCGAACATACCCTTTCTAATGGTCCCGCCTCCACTTCTCACTAAACAGATTTTATAATAAAATTGTGTTCCCATTTTCTCTGCACATTCAAGCTCTAGCAGAGAGAAGGTCTTTTGTTCATGCAGGAATGCAGGTGATAAAGAAAGAATATGAGAAACAGTTACTAATAAAATACAGATGTACCACATTTTAGCTTTTGGAAGACAAACCTGAACTAAATGTCCAAGTTGTCTAGTTTTCAATGGCCAATAAATCCAGTAATGTTTAGACAACTAAGACGTCTCCAAATGGAAAAGCAGACTATTTCTTTTGTATATGTACCTGCCTTATCCTCTTGCAGTACATACATTATTACCCAGCACATGGGAGAAACTGATCATAAATACTCCTAAACCTCACAGTATTTGTAACATTTGCCCAGAGTAAACTCAGAAAAATTCAAGATTGTTTTCTGCAGACTTCTATTCACTTCCCTCCTTCATTCCTGAGTGCAAAGTAGTCAAGCTTCAAAAAGGGAATCAGGTAAGGTTCATTTTTTTTCACCTTTGAAATGGTAACTCTGTTCTATATATATGGCATCATTAAGATTGAATGTTATCTACTTTAAAATAATAAATAAAGATAAAATGTAGCTGATACAGCAGTTAGTGGAGGTGAATGAGGATGCATAAGTATGCATCACATGCTGGGGGTAGGAGTGCCAACAGTCTTGTCTTTAGGCTTCCAATTCCATGATAAAAGTGCTAGTAAGATATTTGTGGGGATATTTTCATTGGGTTGGTTTCTGAATTAATAGTCATTACGTCTTACATTTCCTTGTATCTTCCATATGTGGAAGGGCTACTACAAAAAGCAATTCAGTCTTTGTGTGTAAACTGGTACTCTGAATTTCCCGTTGAAGAAGTATATTTGTCTGTATTGCCTAGGGAACGCAAAAACTTAAGTTCCAAATTAGAAAGAATTCTTTAACTCACAAGACTCACAGTCAGTACCTTTCACCCCTTCCAATTCACAAAGCATTTCTGTGCTTTTGAGGAGAATAATCACACATACATGAAGGCTTGGATGGGGGCATCCAGCTCATGCTTCAAGGAGGCCTTCGGGCAAATCCTTGCCTTGGACTACGTTTTACTTCCTACAATGCATGACAGAGACTACATCACCCTCCTGCGAAGCTCAGAAGTTGGTTCTTCTGTCTTTTACTCCTCATACATCTATGTATTTTAAACATATACACTTATATTATCGATTTTTCCTTTCTGTGAAACATATTTTAATTCTGTTTTGAAGCTGCTGTAGATAAAAATGTTTCATCTTCACTAAAGCAGGAATCCTTCCTCCATTCCTCCCTGTCTGCAAGCAATGGCTTATAGTAGAGAGGTCATATATGCCTACATTGGTGCTTTTGAGTGAAATACAAAAATAAGCATACTTTTTTTTTTTCTCTTTTTATAGAAATGAAAGTGATTTCACACTAAATCAAAGGTTCCTAAAACTTGTAGATTGCTTAAATCTTATTTCAGATTCGTACTAAGAAGATAAATAGATAGTTTTGGTTTGTATTTTTCTTTTATAAAGAATAATGGTCATTTTCATCTTTCAACAACTTTGGTGGGATCTGTGGCTTTGTACGTGGGGTTTGTATAAATCTGATGGAGTAGAATGAATAAATAGGCCCAACAGTCCATGATATAGCCAGCATATGGTTACTGATTTCAAGATGTGTAAGTAGTGTAAACCAGCACTGATTTGGCCCACAACTTGTCTAAATTATTTTATATTTTATATGATTTTTCAAGTGAAAATCTAAAAAATTCTAAGGAACAAAAAATTCTGTAAAAGTATTGCTGCTGCAAATACTGCCAGGGGCATATGTGTCTTTGACCTGACTATTTAGACTAATGACATTTTTAAAAAGTCCCTAAAAGAGCAAGAAAAGCCAGGAAAAAATGACCAGAACTGGACAGTCTTTGCAAACTCACTGGACTGAAATGTACCATTTCAGGCTAGTAAAAATACAGTAGCTATATTTTCATGACAAGATAGAGCTCATAAGATAGGCTTATATGTATGCTAAAAGCAGCAAAACATCAAGGAGGAAGCCACATCTTATAAACTAGCTATGCTCAGGAAAATAATTAACTAAAATTTGGATTATAAGGTATATAAGATAAATTTTGGGGCAGCTGAACAAGTTACTTATATTTAAATTACTTTTAAAAATTATTATTTGCTTTGAATAAAATTCCTGATATATTTTTAAATTAAAGAATTCACCTTTTCTGTTCCAAAAAGATAAAAACTAGCTTCTGTTTTATTTTAAAAACTTATTTCTTGTTGAAATATTGGATAAGGTTTATGATTTTGTTCAATAATAGATTCTGATGAAATTTTTGTTGTAAAAACTGTTTGGACAAATATCTGCTGTCTTGCTTTGAGTATGTTTCAAAATAGATTTGGAAATGTGATAGAGTCCTCAGGTAGATTAGGTTTTCATCCGCTTTTAGAAGTAAAAAGGGTCAGCTCTCTGGTTCCTGCTGGCTGACCTACATAAGAGAAGCTGAAGTCTGTAATTAATAAAGTGTCTTAGTGGCTGATTGAGGGAAGGCTTGAAAGGCTGTTACTATAGAATTATTTAAATTAAGGTTCACTTTTGGAGTTAATCTGATTAACTAATGAGGAAGTGTACTCATACTACAAAGCCAGGAAAAACAAATTTAATGAAGTCTCTGTAAAAGAGCATCTGAAATCAAAACCTTCTACCATTTTAGAATTCTAAAAGAGAAAGAAGAAAAAATGTGATTTGAAGGAAACCGGTGAAATACATCATATTTAACTTCATTGGTGAGTAACAAGTGGAAAGATAAGCTATTCTGAAGCATCAGTCCAGAAACTACATTAGACTCATAATGACATAACACTGAAAAAGATGTTTATATTTACTCATCATGAATAAAAAACATAGATCACGTACTTTGTTATTTTATCAATAGACATGAGCACATTATGACCATGTACAAAATAAAACTTACATTTTAAAGGGTTTGGGTGCTGGATTTCCTTCTATTCCAGCATTTTTTTTTTTTCCAGTGTGAATAGAACTCATCCATGCCTTGGGAGAGACAATTTGGGGAAGGGATGGGAAGGAATGAGTTGGACCTCAGTAGGGATGAATGATTACTAAAAAAATACCATTTTCTTCTGTTACCCAAAACATTACTTTCTTCTTTATTATTCTGTTATGAAGATGCTAATCAAATAATAAACAAAAATCTGAAAAAAAATCAGTGTCAAATAAAAATAATGAAAAAAAATTATTTCACTATTTTTCAAAATCCAGATTATATATATATCTTCTATACCTCTGAAATCTTGGATGATCTGACATCAGAAAAAATGTCACACCATCTTACTTTTACCAAATTCTGTTGTGAAGGATTTCAAGAATAACATAGTTTTGTAAATCATCCCCTCTTGGACTGAAACCTTTTAGGTTCTCTTTTCCTAACCTGAAATTCTGTTCTGAAGCTTTTTGCCAAAACATCAATTTCCTGGCACCACCATCCCACTCCTGCACACATCCCCGAGGAAACTCACAGTAACATTAAAAAATTTTAATAGCATTTTCACCACTATGCTAAGCAATTTTTGGTTTAAAACTGACAATGTGGTATTTTCCTGAATTTTTATGTCAGTTTCCAGCAGAGTATCAAAGCAACTCCCTTTATTAGGAAGAAACAATGACAGGCTCTGTCTCCGTTCCATTTCACTTTATCCTTTTGTGTTAATAACTGTAAATAATTTACTGAGGGAAAACAAAACTCAAAGAAGTGAACTGTATGTTTTGTTCAGAACATGATGATGTTTGAAGACATTCTCATCAGATTAGTGAATTCCTTAATCTTGTTTCCATTGTTGTTGGATATCTGTCCTCTTTTCTTATAGGTCTGATGAGATGTAGCTGTCAGACAGACTGAAGACTGAAAAAAAAAAGTAAAAAAAGTAATCATGTAGTTCATTTATCAGCACAGACAAAATTATTGAATAGAACTGAACATTTAATGTGAAAGTGCTAGAAAGTGCTTAAGGCCCTGGAGACCTGAGTTTCTCTGAAAACAAGCTTCTAAAGCATGTGCAACTTTGAGGGGGAGTTTTTGGCGTTTCGCTTTTCTAGTACATCGTTTTATTTTTAGAGAAGAGAAAAATAACTCTGGGAATCACAAATTGGCAAATTATCACAGTTCACACTGAGTCTTAACAGATGGACAAATCCTCCAGTCCTTCATGGAGCATATGGGACTGTTGATGAGGCTCGATGGCCCCCTCAGCACTGGATTCACTTAACCATCAATTGCTACAGGAGAACATTTCACTTGAAGTGTTCCCTCTTCTCCAGTACTCTCAGCTTTGTAGTGGTAACTAGTTTCTTTTTATGTGTGATCTAATTCAGTGACACTCTTTAAACAATGTATTTAAAAGTTGTGAGGCTACAGTAAATTTCAGATTTACCAAGTCTTCCATACAGTGAGCTTGAAACACACCCTCAAAAATGGCTGTAGCATATATGCCCTTCAGAGTGTGCATACCTGTTTATCTGTGCTCACTTGCTAATTTACCACAAAGAATCCTTCAGATGGAGAACCGGGATAATTCAGAGCATGCTGTGCTTATGGCCTCTCTGAAGCAGCTATCAAAATAGTGTAGACCTGGTCAGTTGAGCGCTGAACAAGATGTCATGGTGTGGTTAACACTTGTCTGACAGAAGATAAGGAGCTAAGCAGCAGCATCTTCATGCAGTTGACATTTCATAACTGCCATGTCAGTGAATAACTAGCAATGTTGCTTGCAATCAAAGTATTACTGCAACCACAGAACAACTTGCTTAGTGATAGCTTCATTGAATTATTTAGTTATCTTTCAAGGGTAGAGATCTTGCGTTTTAGGTCATTGAAACTTGAATTGCAGTTGAATCTCATGATCTTCAACCACCTAAAGCAAAGACAAAACTGCTACTTTAAACAGTTTTATGTATAGATCTAAAGAACCAAAATATATATTTAAAAAAAAAAAAAAAAGAAAGAAAAGAAAAAGAAAAAAAAAGGCTGGGAACAGCAGTCTGTTGGCAACAAAAGCAGCTGAAATATCTCTAGCTGTCAACACATCTAATTCATTTGGATAGTTTGAAAAATGTGTCATTAGAGCATTTATCAGTGATATTACAGAAGGTTCATTTTGTTTTTCCAGTCTGAGGAGCCAGGATATGCTGTGTCCTAAATATTCCAATAGCATATTGCTTTTTTTTTTTCTACAAAGGGGAAAACATACAACCACTAACAACTTAACTGATTGGTAATTTTGCCTCTTATTAAAGCCAAATAAATTAAAAACTGAAAAATCTTTAGTTCTTTAGAATAATTCTGAAAATACGGTTATATGTGGAAATTAAACCCAGATCACATGATTTTTGCTTGCTCCAACTTATTTTCATTGTATTAACTCAAACAGGTATTAACTACTGGTAGTATCTTCTAAATGTAAGAAAGTATTGGACAAATGCAAGAATGGTTTTAACGGATACCACCATAAACAAGCATAATAGAACTAGAACAAATTTCACTTTCTCCTAGAGATGGTCTCCTGACTTGCTTGAGGTTTACAATTACTGAAAATGAGGCAACTATTTAATTGTGACTTGCATGAATATAAAGCTGGGAAGTAATGAATTTAAATCCATTATATTTCACATATATGTTTCAGAATCTAAGAAATATCAATAGCCAATGAATTACCAGTATTATCTTAATTTGGAAGATGACCACTATGAAGGAAAAAAAAAAAAGGTTTCAGGAATTTGTATCTAGATAAAAAGTCTGGGTTTTGGTTTATAGTATTTTTGTCAAAGAAAAGTATGAAATATAATCATAACACTGCCTTTCCTGTTTAGAAAATGTTCTTTATTGTTATTTCTAAATGTACATTATTTTAAACTCTGAAGCAGATGTTACTTTGTATTGTTGGAGAGATCAGCTTTTTACTGTGGCTGTGTACATTTGGATTCAGGACTTTTTCTAGACTTTTAAAAAAGATAATATTATCTATGTAGCCTTTGATCTGTTTGCTCTCCAGTTTTTTATACTAAAATAAAATGTACCATTTTTTTTATACTAAAGTAAAACGTACCATAATAGTAACTTTTTAGAAGCTTGGAAATCTCCATGTAGCAAAAGGCCTGATACAAGTACCATGTGCTTTTAAACATAGTTCTTTGTTACTATTTCAATCTGCTTTTTTCATAAACATAGAGACTCGGAATACCTATTAAAAACATTTGTTTGATATTTTTATATTTTAGCAATCATTTTACTTTGATTTGTAGTTCTGCCTAACTCCAACTTTCTGGTTAATGCATCAGTTAGAAGACAGGAGATCTAGAGTTTTCAGTAATGTTCTTTTGTTTTATTTTTTTCCAACAATACTTAGATGCAGTTGCTATCCAAAAGATGAGCATATCTTTAACCATATTCTGCTTTATAAGGATTGTGTCATCCTTAGAAGATGGCAAGGCAGGCTTGATTCTGAGTGGTTGTAAAGCATGGAGAGATACACTAAAGTTACAATTAGCTGTTTCCTGAAATAATAATTTCAGTGTGCAGTGGCAGCCAGAAAAGCTAATTAGGTGTTTCAAAATGAACAGGAAAGATATTAAGATGAAGGCAGAGAACATTATTTGCTACCAAATAAAACACCAGCATCCTGAGAACTGTGTTTAGTTCTGCTCTCTCCATGTCAAGAACTTTATGGTAGAGGTAGAGGAGGTACAGAGGACAGCTATACAAGGATGATCAGGATGTAGTAGCTGCCTTAAGAGGAGGGCTTAAAAAGGGTAAAACTCTTGGAGAAGAGCAGGCTGAGAAGGAATATGGCTAAGATTTACAAAATTGGGATGGTAAGGACGTAGAAGAGTCAGAAGTGAAGTTGATTCTGGAAGGAAGGAAGGAGTGGTGAAGAAGGTGTTTTTAGGGTTTTTTCTTAATTCTCACTATATTACTTTCCTAGTAATTGGCAATAATTTAAATTAATCTTCGCTAAGTCAATTCATTTTTTCCCATTGCTATAATTGGTGAGTGATCTCCCTGTCTTTATCCTGACCCACGAGCTCTTTCATCTTACTTTCT
This sequence comes from Falco naumanni, assembly GCF_017639655.2. Classification (NCBI taxonomy): domain Eukaryota; kingdom Metazoa; phylum Chordata; class Aves; order Falconiformes; family Falconidae; genus Falco; species Falco naumanni. The sequence continues at coordinate 51,578,331 of NC_054055.1, forward strand.
CTGCCTGTCTTGCTGAGGAGGGAGAGTGAGAGAGCAGCTTGATGGGCACCTGGAAGACAGCCAAGGTTAATCTCCCACAAGGACTATGCAGGGATAAACTGTGTAATGCCCCTATTATAAGAATTCTGCATAGTGGAGAAATACAAAGGGGATGGACCAAGCAATTGCCTTGGCTCATGTTCTATTCCTTAATAGCATCTGACACAGCATATTTAGCTAGACAGACTGACCCAGGCTGTCTAACTCAGTAGGACATTGCCTATGTTCTGATACTCTTATGCGAAAGTGAGGAAGTAATGGTAGCAGCACTAGATTTTTTTCTGGTCTTTTATCTCCTTTAAAAAATCTCTGGTCATGAAGCAAAGCTGCCTTGTTCATGTATGGCATGAGGTCAGAAAGACACAAGAACTGACAAAGATTAGATATTGATATAGGTAGGCAAAAACCCCCACATAGCCAGAACTTATACTTCTGGGAGCATTTTCAGTATGATAAATATAAAAGCCTGCAAACCTGTGCAGTTTATTAACAATTCTTGGCATCAGATGTCAGGAGGTACAATCAGTCATTATTTCCAACATTATCTTAACTGAACAAAGGGGCAAAAACCTTTGCTCTGCTCGACTTGGAATTAAATGAGGTAAGACTCATAGGGAGAGGTAATATATTTCATTTGACTGATACAACTGAGAAAAATAACTAAACTTTTGGGCACTAAAGGATTTCTGCAGCTCTATGAGAGAATGTAAGTGGACTGCATTGTCTCCTTTTTTCATACTATCACCTACTTCACCACATGATTTCACATCAAGAGATATGACCTCAGAAACCACAGATACATCTCTCTACTTATAAAAGGGGTACTTTTATTTCTAAATGCCACAGTAGTATTCCATGATTTTCTATGACATGAACAAATGATGACCATAACAGAAGGAAAATTAACACATTCATTTCACTTTTTTCCTTCTTAACAGCAGAGTGAGTTATTGGTAGGAAATTAGTGCTATGAATATTTTATTTTTTTTGTGTGTCTTTAATGAGTGCAAGATTAAGGACTATAGTTCAGAATGCTCACAAGCCATGATAAAGTTCAACCCTGGATTTTGCATTGTAATCAAAGGGAATTTAGAAATGCCCTTTGTTCTTGTAATAATGTCCTGCCACAGAGCATTGAATTATACTGGCAAAGAAAATATAGTCAGCATACTATGATTTTTAAAACAAAGTTTAAAGTCATGGTCTATCTTTCCAAACCAAACTTGAAGAAAATATCACATGATTATATTACAAAAGTCAATAACAAAACAGTTGATCTCAATTAAATTGCCAGGGTACTTTTGCCTTGTAGGCTCAAATTTATCAGTTACCACCAACAGCAATTCACTGGCTCGTCAATGCCTTTGTGAATACAGATACCAAGCTAAGAGAAGGAAGTAGTGAATGTTTCACTGTGTTGGCTTTATTTCATACTGTAAACATCCTTCTCTAAATGAGAATAGAGTTGAACACCTACTCATCCAGGTATGGTTTATCAACAAAACAAGCAAACAACCAAACAAAATGCATGCTGAGATAGTAAAATCCAGCTGAAGTCTTGAAATGTTTGGCTGCTCAAATTTCTTGTATAATCAAAAGAATTCTTCTTGTATGTTAGTCTCAGGTTAAAAGCCACAGTGTCATTTTGATATGTCATCAGGAACTGCTTAGTTATTTTCCTAGAATAAAAAAACCAAAAAACCAAAAAAGCCCCCAAACAACCCCCAAAACTCTACCGTCTCCCCAGAATGCCTAATAATCAGCAAATTAAGAAAAATAAGAACCTCATGTTCTATGGATATCACCAAAAAAAAATCAATGAAATCCCCTTCATAGGAGAATACAGTACCCGCAGCTGAGGACTAGGTATATTTATCACTGTTTATGCAAAGGAACGGTAGTGTAAATCAGACTGATATATGTGAGAAAGAAGAGTGACTGCAACCTTGACAAGGGTGGGAAGGAAATTGAGCATTGTGATCATGTTGTATGAGATGGAGTTCTGTCCCTCTGTCAGGTGTGATGATAGAAGTATGGCCCCACCAGATCCTTCCAGGTCCCTTAAGGCTACACCTGGGAGGAATCATACAGCTGTGTACAACAATAACATTTTATCTTCTGTATGGTACTTACAGGTGATTTTCAGGCTAATTATCTTGTTGTAGTTCATAGGACTGATGATCCAGGGAAAACTGCAGTGCCAAGGGGCTCACCAGTACCATGGCAGGGGAAAGGAAAATGGCATCTCACAGAGGAAGCAAATTTCTTGTTAGTCTCAAACAAAACATCATGTATATGTGTATGGGAGAATCCAGTTCTGCCTGATATTTCTTTGACACGTTCTTGAATCAGATCTAGGTCCTCATTTACACATCACTTGTCCTGTAAATCACACTAACTTTGTATAATGTTAAAGTTCATTAGTAAATACATAGACTTAAACAAAAGCATACAAGAATGCCACATTCATTCTTTTTTCTTTCATTTTTCTTTGTTTTATAGAGTTTAGTGTGACTTCATGATCCCAGATCCCAGAATAAATTAAAAAAAAAGCATATTCTTCATAGTCTTAATTTGCATAGTACATCATAGTACATAATGGATATTTTAGAAAAACAAAATTTATCAGGAGGGCTTCACATGAGAGCTTTACAGTATCTCTACTGAAAATGATGTATAACAATTTATATTAAAATTAGTAAAAGGTGAAATATGTTTTTAAGTTTGGTTCAGCTATGCATAGAAAAATGGATATGTTTTTTGAAATGCATCCAAATATAATAACTTCTTAATCTATGAATCAAACTGTAAATTAAAAAAAAAAAAAGTCTTTCAGAAGACTTGCATTTCCAATAGTAGTTTCAGCACACTTGGAAGTTTGACAGTGTTTTCTTTCCCTATCATATGTCACTGTTTCTGTTCTGAATCATGAACAAATCCAGACAGTGCAGATAAATACACATTGGGGGGAGGAGGAGGAAGTAAAAAGAAAAATAACCCCACCACACCTTAAGAATATTTACTGAGCTAATCAAATTTCATAAACAGGTCACCAGAAGATTAAAGGAGTTCTCATTTCCCCTTAAGTAACATACTTTAAAAATGCCTAAATGGCTATACTGACTTAAACAATAAGTAGAATGCAAAGAAGTAAACAGATAGTAGGCACTCTTAAGTTCTTTGACATAAAAAAAATGTTCCAAGGTGTTAGAGAAATCACAAACCTGAAGTGGTGAAATCAGATATCTATGGTCATGAGAAAATACACATAACATGACTTCTGTTTGTCCACTTTTTTCTCTTTTCACTTTCCAGTTCCTATAAGGATTACAAGAGTTTTCTTTCATATTAATAAATTCCTTTTCATCAAAGCATCACTAATTGACTTGTTGCCAAGAAATTACAAGGTTTGAACTTTTTTGTGGATTGCTCTCAATCATTTTGCACCTTCCAGCTAACCTTACTGGGGTCCAACAGAGACCCAAGTGCCAAATTCTGTATGGCATGGACATGGTTAATACGCTTTTGAGGGTAAGAGTGTATCTACAAACCAGTCTGCGTTATTTGGCCTGTGGCTGAGAAACACTTGGTAGCCCTGTTTTATATAGCTAAATATAGTCTTTGTAGTTAATCTGTGATTGATTTTTCTTCCATTTATTTTTCTAAACTTTTCTCTACAATGCCGCTGCAAGGTCCTCTGACTAGAAACTTCACAGTTAAATAACAGGTTGTATGAAGTTGACCCTTTTGTTCCTTCCTTTCTCCCTCCCTCCCTCCCTCCCTCCTTCTTCCCTCCTTCCCTCCTTCTTCCCTCCTTCCCTCCCTCCCTCCCTCCCTCCCTCCCTCCCTCCCTCCCTCCCTCCCAATTTCATTTGACATCCTCTAGTAATAAGCGTTCAACAGCATACCAATCCTATATTGCAATTAAATTCTGGAGATTCTGCTGGAGAAAACCATGAAGCATCCTCAATGAAGACCCAGAACTTTAATGCAAAGCTCTTCCTTACAGCATCATCCCAGAACTTTATTTTCTAAAGGCACTGGCCACAAGTTACTACATAGTTTCTTTGTAATTATTTTTCAGGGCAAGAAATGTGTGAGAGACCCAAACAGAGAACTCGGAGAAAACCAGAAATTTTTCATGTCACATAGTTTAGTGGTGACTTGGTAGTCATGAGTTAATGGTTGGACTTGGTGATCTCAAAGGTCTTTTCCAAACTAAATGATTTTGTGATTCTATGTCAAAGGTTCAAAATTTTATGAGGGTTCTACAGTGCCTGATATATATATGTAGATGTAGTGTTTGTTTTCAATCCATGTACCTCAAGCTTCATTTCACAAAGTCCTAGAGACATTGATTCTACTAGAATGCATGATTTAATAGTCAATCCATAAGGAAACTCAAAATGTCTAGAAACATTCTAATAGAAATGCTTTTTAAGAAATAGAATAAATAAGTAATGAGTAACAACAAAGTCCAGAGATGGACTTCAAATTTTAATATTCTGATGAAAAGATATGTTATTCAGCTTCAGTATTATAGGTTGACCAGGGCAAAGTTTTGTAGTAATTTTATTTTCTTTTTAATTAAAAAACTAATTAAAAAAATCATTGTCTGAATAATGTAATTTGACTTAATATCTCATAGTTCTTGTTAAGATAGAAAAAGTGAAATAGTCTTATATACATAAACCATATTCTATTCTGACTAGACCCTCCAACACACTAACTTTTTTGGAATCAAACAAACAACAAAAAAAAAGAAAACCATAATATTTTGGGCTCAAATAAATTTTCTGGGATAAGAATTTGAAACAAACTATTTAACAAATGTTAAGGCTTTTTTTTAACTGTCCCACATCTATATAGCAGAGGAAAATCCTATATCTTGCTGACTTCTATTTAATTTGAAAAGTGTACTTTTAGTTTTCTGTGTGATTTAAAAATTGCAAGATTTATAAAATGGAGAAATTAGGGAATTAACAACCTGAAACTTAGTATTTAGTAAGTAAATTTCCTTGACCTAATACAGAGGGTAGCATTTATCTAATCAGATGCAGATATTTGCACCAAACAGTTCACACTGATCTTTTTTAAAGACAATGAAGGGAAACCATTTTTAGGGTGGGTGAAATTCATGTCATCCTTAGGTGGACTTCTGTATTTTATCAAATTAATTGCACCTTAAAAATGCTCTTCTCCTCCACTGTCTATAAAGGGAGACTACAGTGCCTACTTCAGCCATAAATATCTATACTGGAGACATTTAAGAAAGATGGTTCTTGTCAGCGAGTCCTCCCTCGACTGATTAGTTATATAGTCATTAGTCTTAATGTATCCAGTGTATGTCAATTAAATCTACACTTTCAAGGCTTGTGGTAAACCCAAATAATCCATCAAATATTCAGATTTAGTCTAAATGTCACTGCATTAATAAAAAAGGAGCTGTGCAGTATTACTAGCCTTAAGTATAGGACTAGCATCAGATCACTAATATATTTTGTCTGTTTGTACTCATGCAGACATTCAGACACTATAAATCTGAACAGAGTTGCTCTTAGTTGAAAAGTATAACAGATATTGAGAGTTTAATGTCTTGTCATAAATGTAAGGAACTTGTTGGCCAGGAAAGCATATTTAACATTTCTGTTTAAAATGTCATCACCTAACTGTGCTTCCAATGCTCTGTTGTATACAAAATTCTGTAAGTTCAGTGAATGATATGGATTTCACCTTGGTTTAGTGGGTTTATTAACTCTTTTTATATTTGTTGACACATTCTTCTCCCCCCCTTCCCCCCAAAAAAACCAAACCAACAAGGAACACCTCCCTCCCCACACCACCTCCTCCCCCCCCCCCCCCCCCCCCCGCTCCCCCCTCCCCCATGTCTTCACTTTCACCATTTGACTTTTTTATTTTTTCCTGGAATTGTCTGTTTTGTTAGCAATTAGCTATGTATACTCCTCCAGAAAGTCAACCCAAAAATACAAGATTTAAGACGAAATAGAATTCATCATCGCAACCTTTTCCATCAGCAAATGGCTTCTGTAGTAGTTCATGTTCATCTCTGAAATGAGCTAGGTCCTCAGCAGATATAATTTAGATTTACACTTTGAGTTACATTGATTAACAGCATTTGAATATCTTGTTACTGGTTTTTAATGGAGGAGTGAACAAAGTGTACATCAAACTTCTGGAGGCTTTTAAATGCCAAAGGGAGTGCACAGAACTTGCATTTCCTCTAGAACTATTTCTTGGGGTGCACTTCAACATCATCAACACCAGTCTTGTTATATGACAAGACACAAGAAGATTCAATGCAAGCAAACTGTAAATAAGTTTCCTTACAAAGTGTAAGTTCTTTCTCTAATTTGTCCCTGTCAGCACTTTCAGAATAAAGCATAAATTAATTATTATTTAGAGGTGATTTCAGAATATTATTCACTATGTAAGAAACACTTGTGTATAAATTGTTTCTAAGAAGATTTATTTGACTTTTCTGGCCTTCAGATAAATGGATTTTTTCCTTTTATGCTACTATGATAGACAAACAGCATGAGCTTCAGTACAGCTACTAAGGAATATGTTTCTACAACAGCTTTGCAGATAAATCATAGTACCTTACTATTAAAATATGAAAAAAATAGTACTAGAAACTTTGACGTTCTTTGTGTCATGATTATGATGCAGTAATGTTTAGTATAAACTTCAGTATCTGTGAACTTTTGTACTATGGTAAGAACTAGAGTTTTGTTCATTAAAGTCTCTTAAGTGTCATACACTTTTAAAAACATTCATTAATAAATTAACTCTATGGCTGCTAAGATGAAATTTTGCTAAATAGCATCTTCTTCTCTCCATCCTTCTTTGCAAAGTATGAAATCCTCACATGCAATATATTAGTCTTCTTAGAAAAGGTAAAATGGACCACACAGCAGGCTGTGCTGATGACCTAATTCAACATTGCTTTCAAGGAATTACTTCTTTACTACCATTGTTATAAGATTTCTGTAGCAGTGGTATTCCTTCCAGAATTATCTTTTGAACAGAATAAGAAGCAATGACCTCTCTGGCAATAATATACATAACATAGTGAATTATCTCTGTGAAGGTAATTCTCAGCCATGTGTTATAATAAATTTGAGTGTATTCATTCATACTGAATTATCTGCTGAGGCTTTTTTCCCTCTGCATTCAGACAATAAGCCCAGGAACTTTTCATGTGTTTCTGTAGTCAGTCTTAGGTGATCATAATAATTCTTGAAGAAAAAATAACATATACATGAGAGCAGAAATGAAGACATATTTCTTTCTCTTACTGATAATACAACTGAGGAATAACTGACTTTTATGCAAAAAATATTGTTACCTAACAAGCATTTTTGCTTTCTTTGGTTAAACCTTATTTTTACTTTCTACATATAAAGTAACAGTGTTGTAAAAAAAGCTTCTTATGTAGTTACATTTTGGCTGATCATTAGGGATTATGTAAGGTACGGGGGGGGGGGGGGAGGGAAAGGAATTTTAAAAAACATTACCTGTATATTATTCTGTTCTTACTGTTCTTGTAGATAAGTACGTACTGAGTACTGTCATGAAGAACTTGAAGTGCTAGGCTTCCCAAGATAAAGTGAATATTCAAATATGGAAAGGAAGTATAACCCTCCCCTGCCCCGCCCCCCCCCCCCCCCCAATCCCTACCTCTTGAACAATGGACAAGTGGGCTGACAATGAAGTGTTTTGTCCTCTGACCTTTTACATAATTAAAATAACTCTTGAGCCTAAGAATATATGTATTTCCATCTGCTTTATTATTAGACACTCAATAACTTCACGAACCTGCACCCTGATATAACAAGTGTACGAGTATCCATATTCTTTCTTACTTATTAAACATGTAGAGCTAAGAGGATTTCCACAATGTTTGTTAAATTAAGAATGTCCAGCATATTTCTGACTTGATTTCTAAGGGTGAACAAGGGGAAAGCACCAGGCAAAGGATAAATAGCTTAAGAAGCTGAAACATAATAACCAAAACTGAGTATGAATAATGATGGTATAAGGATTAGAAAACAGAAATTATGTAGTGATTAGTGACTTCTGCAAGTGTTTAGAATAATAAGCTTTTTAATTATATTGCTCTTAGAGGCGCAAACTGAAAGTCGAGACTGAAAAGGAGCAATCAGAGCAAGTATTCAGGAATCCAGGACTACATCCTACAGTCAAATGTCCTTGAATTGTAGAGGAGTTTACGTGAAGGTATGAATTCTCTGCTGTAAGGCATATTGCTATCTGTGTCTCCCTACAGCATACCCCCAAGCATAATTGCTCCTTTTAGTCTGTTCTCTGGAATCCAGACAAGTTAATTGATTCTCCACAGTCATTTGAACTCAACTAACACAAATCTGCATTTTCTTGTAGTATGAAACTTCTCAGCCTTCCCTGTGGATCTCTGAGTGTTTTCCTAGAGTTCTTGGGACAGGTCTGCATCACTGTTCATCCAACTCACGTGTCAGTCAGTTTCCTGAATATCCATTTCAGTGTGAGTGAAAGAAGTAACACTTTCTGTGGCACGTTATTGAGACATCAAATGGAATGTAACATCAGATTTTTTTTTTTTTTTTTTTTTTTTTTTTTTTATCTTGGACAACACTGAGTAGGAATTAAATGGCTGATTATCAGAACGAAGAAGTGAAACCTAACTCTTGACATACTTTGCTCAACTTCTTTACCACAAAGGAGTCCAGTAATTGATTTCACTGAAATACTTTTTCCTGTAGCAAGTATTGCTAGGTAAGCTTGTAAAGGTCCATTTCAAGAATTTTAAATTATGGCATTTGAATTTCATTTTTAAGATGAAGAATTAATGTAAAACTTAGAAAAAAACCACCTCATACCAGAAATCAGCTGTCAGGTTTCAAGTCTTTTATAAACCTTTATTTAGCCTTGGTTATCTAGCATAATGCAGCCCGAGATGGTAATCTGATCCACTACCTTTGCCATGCAGCTACTTTCTAAATTGGAAATTACAGACCGCGTTGGCAGCTTAGTCGGATCTGATGCTCTTCTGCATTATTGGCGAGGATAAAGAAAGTAGGTCAACCATAATAGTTTACAGTAACAAAGCACAGGAAAGAAAGCATTGATTGTCCGGGTGTCTCGGGAGGAACCCCTCATCCTGTTACCGTGCAGGAGGGCCGGGTTTGAGTGTTCCCCCTGTTGGCTCCTAAGTAGAACTGCATTACGGCCAAGCTCAGCTGTCGACAGCTCCCCTCACTGTAAAGGAGAGCAATATGGGAAGAAAGCAGGAAAGAAAAGCATGACCTTCCAAATACAAAGTAATTTTCTACTGCATTTCAGAGGAAGAAAAAGAAACCTTAACGGTTCTGAAATTTGGTATATTTCAACGCCACATTTTATACAGAAATATGACCTTTTTTTTTTTTTTTTCAAAGTAGACACGTTTCCTTATTCAAAACATATGACAATATATTTTCAGTGTCATGCTATACAAATATGCCACATTTAGAATGTATTTTCCATTTAACAAAACATTAATCGTATTTCTTTCATAGCATGAATTGCAACATGGAACAACATTGGGAACAGATGGAAATGTAACACCATGCTACTTTATCAATCTGGCCTGCAATACACATTAATTGGTAACAATATATCTGACAAACAAAATTTGCTTTCCAAACAGAATTTTGAAACTTACTGAAGATTTAGCATGTCATTTAGACACAGTCCAAAGGCAGAAGTGTTGCAAAACTACACTGGCCTGGGTCAGTATCCTGCAGGTCTCTGCCTGGAGGGGAGAATTATTTTCCAGAGTCCCAAAGTGTGCAGTTGGCTGGTAAACAGAGAGGTCAGAATCATAGTTGTCTTGTTCTTTCTTCTCATGTCTATTTGCATTCAGGACTAGAGTATACATTATAATAGGAAGGTATATAGGTACTCAGGGCTGTAAACATTTGACATGCCCTTAGATATTCTGTGGGAATCACAGTTGTTTCTCCATAAAGACATATAGTATCCCTGTAAATCTTATATTGTATCAAGCCATCCCATATAGATGTTTCAGACATCTCAGTAATAATAACACCTATATTCAGGCTACTGAACATAGCCCTAGATGTCTTAGGAATGAGCTGAATAGCTTTCTAGGCTATGTAAACTGTACTGAACAGCTTGTCACTGGGTATACAAGTAACTTAGGCACTTCACTGCCAGGTAGACATCTCCCCCTCCCAGCCCATATTTCTTTCTGGAATTGAATACATCCTATAAATTCAGGTGCCTGAATACATGTTTTGAATCCTATCTAGTGATACGGGATTTTTGTTTGTACTTTTCTGCAATGCTATCTTTGTATTGAACTCAGTTTAGATGCCCACAGACCAATATCTATTGACATTTAAGATAGTGTAAGGCACTTCACAGGGCCTCCACGTAAACTTGACTAGAATAGAGGTCCTGTGTCATATCTGTAAGGTGTTTCAGCTGGTTTTATACACCTCAGCGTGGGCAACTGAATTGAGCTTATGACTATGAATAAAAAGTGGTTAGACATCTATCTGACATGCAAGATCCTGTCATATGAACAGAAACTACCTGTTAATCTAAAGACTGTTGCAAATAAAGGGGAAAGTCTTTGTCTTTTGAATGTATGGAACAAATCCATGTGAAATATTCCATAATTCATATACGGCTGCTTTTTTTTTTTAAAGAGATTTACACAGTTTTACATAAAAAAGACATAGTGACTTTGTAGTTAATATTTATAATGCAAGGTATATTGGGTAGAAATATGAGAGTATGTATAATATATATTATTTAAAAACCAAAACAAAACGTACATTACTTTTTCTAATATATTTTTTTAAAAAAAATTACATACAACTGCATGCTTGAACAAAGTGAGTTCTTATGGTTCCAATGTATATATAACTTAACTTTTTAAAATTATTATTAATATACAATAAAATGCTATTGTTTGTGAGTTTTTCAATTCCTCTTAAGGTATCTGGATTGTGTTTCAGAAGCTTACAGAAGCAGGATGTTCCTTCTAACTCTGTAGCAGCAGCCAATAGGCAAAAAACTTGTATAATGAGATTTGGCATCTGGAACTGATTTCACCTGAGTCAAAGCATGATCAGAAGACGTTCTTGTATAAGATTAATCTCTGGCTGTTTTTTGCCTCTACACAGCATGATGCAGAACACTAAATCTGATTTTCAACACCATTATGCATGGAGTGGTAAAAGGAATACAAAAGTCGAGCCAAAATTCTAGGTGGGCTGAAGACCATTTATATGTGCAGGCTGAGTTATATGGGTTTTGAGTTCAACAGAAAAGAAAAAAAATAGACTTTGCTGGAAACCAAAGAGATTATTCACTACAAATACCTGGGAAAATTTAAGCCAGTAAAAAAAAAAAAAAAAAAAAAAGAAAAAAGAAAAGGCTCCCTTCCCATTCAACTGCCATAATATGCACGCCCAGTGCCTTTGGAGACACTCTGTGGAAACCAGCTTCTTGGTATAGGGCTGAAACAATACTCAGCTGATAGGCTGATAAGGTTGATAAGATATTTTGTATCTTACATATATTTTAGAGAGACCCGTCCTCTTTTAGATGAGCAGCTGAAGGCCTAGCAGGGGTCAAGTTCAAATCCAAGTAATTAATACTTGAATTTTGGCATACTGTGTAGAATACAGAGAGAGAAAGAAACAAATCAAAACAAATCCAACATTCTTTATTGATTTAAACTTAAATGGTTAGTAAATGAGAAAAGGGACTCACAAAAGTAGACACATGCAATTTGAATATTGCACATAGCCAGAGAATGTTATTCTGAAACTCAGAAAAATGCTATCAGAAGTTTATTAAGCCATAAGCTGTTAGGTAAACTTAGGTGAGATGAAATAGGTTCCATTTCTATGTAGGTTTTACTGCTTGTGAAATTGAGCACAACAAAAACCTCCAAGCTGTTGCTTGTAATGCAACAGTTGGAGGAAGGCAGGCTTTATATACCTGTCCTTGGAAAACAGACAGTGCTATGAGTCATTCTGTTAGCAACCATATTTCTTAACATATCCACAGAAAACCTGACCAGTTTGAGTGACTAAAAAGTACTCCACACCTTGGATAAAGGCCTAGATCCATTCCTATGAATAGTAATTTGTCATTGATTTCTCTTGGAAACAATGGCATATATAAGTTCATTGGTGAGCTGATTTTGGCTGAGGTAAGAGTTAATTTTCTTCACAGTAGCTAGTATGGGGCTACGTTTTGAATTTGTGATGGAAATAGCGTTAATAATACAGGGATGATTTTGTTATTGCTGAGCAGTGCTTACACAGAACCAAGGCTTTTTCTGCATCTCACACCACCCCACCAGCGAGCAGGCTGGGAGTGCTCAAGAATTTGGGAGGGGACACAGCCAGGGCAGATGACTCCAACTGAACTAAGAGATATTCCGTACCATATGATGTTGTGCTCAGCATATAGAATTGGATGAAGAAGAGGGAAGAGAGGGATGTTTGGAGTTAGAGCATTTTGTCTTCCCAAGTAACTGTTACATGTGATGGAGCCCTGCTGTCCTGGGGATGGCCAAACACCTGCCTGCCCGTGTGAAGTGGTGAATTAATTCCTTACTATGCTTTGCTTGCATGTACAGCTTTTGCTTTACTTATTAAACTGTATTTACCTCAATCCACAAGTTTTCACTTTTACTCTTCCAGTTCTCTCTCTCATCGCACTGGGAAGAGTGAGCTAGTGGCTGTGTGGTGATTAGCTGCTGGCTGGGGTTAAACCATGAAAATTGGATATAACTTCTGTACAAATTGAATACTGAACAAAATTTTGCATTTTTTAGCTTTTTTAATGACAGCAGAACAAAGAGGAAGAAAGGAAAAAATATCTGAGAATTAAAAAATAAAGTAGTCATAAGAGTTTTAAAGCATTGTTATAAGGTTTGTGGAGTTATTTCAAAGATCATAAAAGCTAAGAATTTTCACAGCCCAAAACTGAGAATTCTGAAAGGGTAGATAAGCCAGTTTTAGATGAAGAAGAGAAACAAGGAAGATTAACTGTAAAAATGAGGGGATAAACAGATCAGGACAGGGAATAAAATAGGCAATGTTTTATTGCTAAATAAGAGCAGATCAAAGTCATCAATAGTTGCTTGATCACTTATATTTCCTAATGGTAGTTCTCTCTTGATTTGTCTTTGTCCTAGAAAAATCTGCCCTAGAGGGAAGTAAACATAAACAAAATGAAGTAAAAATTTTCCTTATCACTTCATTAGTTTTAACACTTACTTTTGCAAATGTTTTATGGTATTTGGGCTTTATGTTAAGCTACACACCTGCAGGGCTGGGAAATGAAAGAGAAGGAAAAAAAAAATATAAATGTGCTGGGGACAGATCTTTGCAAATGACAAAACTGGTGTCTAGCAAAGTACTTACAGGAATGCAAAACTAAGGTCTCCTACTTTACCTGTTCATTAGAAGTTCTTATTGGCATTATGGGTAATAAATCATCATGCTCAGCAGTCTTGGTTTCTTTGTTCTGAAACAGTGGAAGTCTTTGTTCTTTCAATGATTGAGAAGGATGTGGAAACTGAAAAAAGAGGAGAATTAATCTATAAGATACTTGAGAGTTGTGCATTTATGTCTTTGAAAGTGTGGCTGATAGTAAGGATCATTCCATTTTTTTTACTGCCTTAGATTTCAGAAGTGTCATAAGTATCAATTTAAGGGGGGAAAAAGTATTAAAAATATCTATCCATTTAAAGGGGGCTTGAGGGAACAGCACTGGTTTTTGACAGAAGCTAAGTAAGACTGAAGCTGCCTGCAGCTTTGTTTAGCTTCAGCCAGATTTCTTGAAGCAAACTAACTACAGAGTCATCTATATTCTGGGTACCTAACTTTGTACTTGATTTGTCATGGTTGAGCGGTATTCAAAGGGGAAAAAATAGAGTCCAAAAATGGCTTGCATTTGATTTCTGAACAGAATTTGAATATCTTCTGCTATTTGTGGCAGACTATTTTAAGACTCCAATTTTCCCCCCAGCTTCTCATATTCCTGTATCTATTTCTTTCTACAAGGTTTGCAAAATGTCATTGACTTATACAGGACTGAATATTTATTGAACCTCTTGCATGATTCCTCCCTTAGGAGGTCCTGTCTTATGACCCTTTAAAAGGAAGTGAAATTAATCTGCATGATCATCTACTCTTACTCACTGGCTATCTGAGAAAACAAGTATTAGACTCATAGAAACCTGCAGGGTTTTCTGCTGGCTTGTTATGTAGGCATTGCAAATTCATCTTTTATTGTGCCAATTTATGGTTACATCTAAAATAGTAAAAGAAGTCAGGATGAGAAACCTTCCTCCATACTGTTTAGCTTGCTGTTATAGCTGTTGAGTGCAGTACAAACTAAATATAAGGTCATCTTATTTTAGTCTATCCTTGCTTTTCATTCTCTGTGGTAATTTTAAGAGTGTGATTATTTGCTGTTCTCACTGCAGGAAGTTTTATGATTATTATTTTCTGGATTAAGGGACACTTAGTGTCTGTAACAGAAACACATCATACATTTTTATCATTGGCATTAAGTGGAAAAGCACAAAATATTACCAACACATTTTGCTCAATGGCCAAACCTCTGTCTTGTAGGAAATTATTTGTTCTTTTATGATCTCCATCTGTAACATTCTCAACATTTTAGCTTCAGCTTTCTTAGTTGTGGCATCCTCTTTGAGTTCAGCTGTAATGAAAATGAAAATATAATAGCATTTGTAAACTTTAATAATTTTGAAAGACTAGATGGATGAAAAATTTGTCTGTGCAAGTTCAAATTTAGGCTACAATGATATTTGAATTGAAATTGCTTTATCCATATCTTTCACAGAATCCCTTTACAGGGTTTTAAGCCTTGATCTTGAAGCAGACAAAAAAATTACTATAAAGTAAGTATATATGGTAAAGTTCTTGTGATAGGGTGTCTTGGTTAAAAGGTTAGTAGACAGTAAATATATTTGCTTTTTGCTAATTTTGCTTTGCTGTAAAGATATACGTAGACTCTCTGCTTCAGTATTGTGTGGCTGTTTAATCAGCACGTGCCTGCAACGTTAATTTCAAAGTCAGTTTTGGAAAAAGTGAGTGAAATAAACTCATACTTATTGAAGGGATGGAATTAAGATCAATGTAGACACGTACTGGTGAATACATGTGACATTTCATTTAGCACTATTTGATACATCACATGACTTGTGAGACATCTGCATAGAGTTGACAAGTAAGACCTATGGTAGATCTATGCCATTGCAGAACATCAACTATAGGCATTATGTCTTTGAGCATCTAAATTAACATCACATGCCATACACACAAACATCTGACTCGAGCTCTACATTGACTGTCTTGGCTAAAGCAAGATTCACTGGCACACCAGTAGATGTCTAGTACAATTTCAGATTCCTTTAGACATGCCATGTACTGGATCTGGCAGGTTACAAGTCTCTTTCTCATATCTGCCACATCCATGTTACTGTTTCAGATAACCCATTGATTATATCAAATAAAAATATTTTACATCTCAAATGGCGTAAAATTTGAATGTCTAGATGATTTAATTAAGTATAGACTCTGGAAAGGCTTTTTGCTCACTCTAAAACACCTTTATCAAAAAGTTAGAATTTCTATAGTGCTCAGACTCTATTTTCTAGTAGACAATTGGTTTCATAGGACCACCCATCCCTTTTTTCAGCTCATTTTTTTTTTCCATAATACTTATGCTAACCATATTAGAATACCTCATTGTTAAGATTATTATTTTTATAGTAAGTAATTCCTTTTCTTTGCATTCTTACTTTTTCATTAGTTTCTTATTAGGAAGAAATACACCCCCCACCCCCCACCCCCACCCCCCCAAATTATGTTTTATACATCAGAATTACTTAGGCATATGGCAATATTTCCATATGGACAATTTCCATAATTCCTGGAAATGATGTGGTATTCTCCAGATGAAGCTCATCTATCTTTGGGACTATGGACCTTCTAATAAATTTTTCATTTAGATTGAGGATACTTTTGTGTAATTTTGGTGTTCAAAGGTGGCTTTGTTGCTACTTGTCACATCTATTTGATGTTCACTGATTAGAAAAATGCCAAATTATTTGGATTTTTTCCCAGGTCAGAGTGAAAATACTTTGGAAACTGTATGTAAAAGTCTGTATTTCTGTCTATTCTGCCTCTATAAAACCTTATCATATTCTAAAACATGCCTTAACACTTTTTTCTTTCTTTCTTTTTTTTTTTTTAAATTTGTGTGATGGGTTGAATTAAGAGTTAATAAAGTTGATATTATTTTAACATTTTTTTTTCTTGGATATTCAGGGATTTCTAGGTAATATCATGTCGTTAAAAACACATTTTTGTATGTACTTATGGCTGAGTGAATGTAGCATGAATGCCAAGGTATGGTGATACCTGATTTTCTAACTCAAACAGCTAGACAAATGTAACAAATGCCATCTGAATATAAACATTAAAACCACCTCAAGGACAAAAGAACCAGAAAATCACACCCATCCACACATAAAAAAACAACAACAAACAAACCAATAAAAATCAAGAAGTTCACATTTTTGTTTCAAGGTCAAAGGCTTAATCTGGACATTTCCAAGCCCTAAAGGTAATTCCCTCCTTTAACACACAATATTGCATGCACATATAGGTGCCTGTGTAGGACATACATATATGCTCTTGTGCAGGGTGCAATTTACTGCTAGATCCTGAAAGCACACTGGATATTCTGATGAGCCCCAAACTCTTCTGGGTATGTTTCAAGTGTGCTGCTTGTGATCTACAAGCTGTAGCCACCTTTCAAACTATGTAACTCAGATCCAGTTGTTTCTACATGTGATATGAACAGCAGATGGAACCCTACAAAGATGATGATGCTATTTTAATGACTAGTCTTCAAAGTAGAATACAAACCTAATGTTTGATCTTAGTGCTGGAGGAGCTTTTACCACCTGAGGTGGTCAAAAAGTTGTCTAAAGTTAATTATTGAAGTCATGGGCTCCAGACAAGGTCTGAATCCCAGACCTTGCAGATCTAGCACCTGAATCAGTTTGCAAGACTGTTTCTTCACCTCTTTATGACCAAGAGCACAGAATACTATTTTGCATTTTCATACATAATTTCTTTGAAAGAACTGATTACAAGATGTTATTCCCTATCTTTCATGTAATAGCACAGAAATCAGAAACCTTGACCAAAAGCTTGAGAACTGGATTGGAGAATCCCTTAAGCATACCATAATTAAAAATCACAGAATGGTCAGAATTATGCATCTGTCTGGTGCAGTGTTAATGCCCCTACCAAAAATAGAGTTTCATTCTATGCTTATCAACTCTGGGGTGTTTAGGGGGTTGCTTTTTGTTTTTGCTGGTTTGTTGTTTGTTTGGGTTTTTTTTTCTTTTTCTTTTTTTTTTTTTTTCTGTGGCAGTGATGGGGAGGAGGGAGGTATTTGGCTTTTTAAGACAGTTACTTCTTAACATAATGCATATAAATAGTCCTGAAAACAGGAATCAGAAACCAGGATATTCCCTTCAGATCAGTCTATTAACAATTGCTGTACAGACTCATGCTCTTTCTCTGTCCCTCTGTATTCTGAATTATTTGCTGCTCAAAGCAGGCTCAAAGGGTAAGTAGTTTAACTTTTACCCAGTTTCTTAGTTCACACTTTCTTCCAAAATATTTTCCCCAGAAATGATACACTTGTGTTTGAGTCCTGTCAGGCTAGGAAGAAAAATACATCTAATCATCTACACAAGTGGTTTAGGAAGTTTATGTAAATGGCATTGGCAATATCACTGTAAGTATACATTACATGCCCATAAGCTTTATAATTAGATGAAAGTTTCTTGAAAGATAGTTTTGTAAATATTTGTCATATATCTGCTTGTGTGAGCAGTGTCATTAATTCAGGCTGATGTTACTGATGACCTGGCTCCTTTGCTGAGAAATGTGAGGACAGCACAGTGAAAAACTTGCCAGAATGCAGTTTTATTTTCTGCTTCCCTGTGGTTTTAGAACTGCACGTTTTGAACCACTTTCATAATTTCAGACACTTGTAGTGTCTGTCATTCATCTCACATAATGTGAAATTTTGCATAGACACCTGAGCCGGATCTGGTTGGCCTGACTTCCTTTACAATGAATAAAAAACCCCATGTACTTCTTGAACTTAATTAATAGATATTATTCTACAGATCTGTTTTAAGATGAGATGAATCACCCAGATATGCACATCTACATATTTACCACCCTTGTTTACTCATGTTGTAAGTTCCCCCAAGTACTCTTTTTTTTCTGCATGTCAGGAGCTCAGTGGGGTTAACTCATCACAACCTAAGACACACCAACTGAGATATGAATCAGATTTCTCTATCCTTTTATGACAACCTCACAGGGGCTTCAGATGCATGGCCAGCAGTCCTGGCACCATCTGGTCTGACTCTTTCCACTGCTAATCTGAAATGACAGGTGTCTGGCTGGTGTCTATGACAGCATGGGTGAAGTCAGAAACAAATGGTAGTTAATACTGGACACTTTCTGGTAGATTAGATTTCTTACTTTTAAATACATCTTTGCTACTAGAATTGTTTTGCTGAATTGTATGTAAGTTCAACAGCTTCTTCTATGAAGTCAGGCACTCTTATAGCTGTTACTGTGGTGGTAAATTTGGCTGCTACCTGGGTCTTTTACTTGCTGCAATCAGTCTTAATGTATTACACAGTTTATGGGAGATGGATAAGAATATGTAGGATGTGATCAGGGCAGCAAGTAGAGGATGTTAGAGATCTTGAGCAGGCAACTGATGGGAAAATACAATGGGTTTTTTTTTGAAACAACAGAAGTATTTGACTGCTATCTATTATTGTGACCTAGGAGTACCAAACCTTGAATGCAGACAGAGCTCTCAGCCATTAGTCACTGATGCCACTGTATCTCTGTCTTCTCAGTTGCATTTTTAATTTGAAATATTTTGTGTTCAAAGCCATAAAAATACATAGCAGATTATGATTAGCAAACTGCATTTTATTTATATTCATGAAACATTGCCTGTTGGGATTTAAAAAAATGCCTTTGTTATAATTATGGTTTACCATAAATAAGCCGAAGTGGTATTCTTCAGTCTCTCCAAATAAAGCTAACATGCAGCTACTGAGTTTTTGCCTCCTTCCATTTATTTAAATATAATAATGTGACACATCAAGTCAGTTGCTATTTAAGACTATATGAGAAGTTTCATGCCAAAAGTGGTGGCTCCAACGTGAAAAAACCATTTTCTTCAGCAAGCAATTGTATTGAATTCTGATGATGGTTGTATACTCAAATGGACTTGGAAGTCACTCAGAAGACTAGATTACAAATAAAAAGTAGTGTCAAGAGATGCATTACTTGGCAGAACACTGTGGACATCAATATTGAGGATAATGTCAAAACCTGATTTTACTTGTGAAAGCTGTGTTTGTCTAACAATAACATTTTGTTAATTCTTTTCTGTAACAGCACTGCTAATATTGTATTTATCATGTCTATTATTATATTTGTATAGAGGGATTTATATTTGTCTATTATAGATTATAAAATCAGTGGTTGTTGTGTATCTCAAAAAACATAGCTATGTTCTATTTCCTGGAGCATGATTACTGATTAAAGTAGCCCTTTTTATCCTGTACTTCTACGGTCCTTTGTAAATACAAACAAACCCACTATTATGCATATTCAGTCTAGTATATATATAAGTCATTTGCCCATTCCTGAAAACTATAAATAAAATGTCAAGATACCTAGGGTAGGAAGAAGAACCTTAAGTGAGTATAAGGGTAGGGATGATAGATCATAGAGCACATAGACTGAGAGAACAGTTATATTTGCCAGCTCAGCAGAATATTCCAACAGACTATGATAACCAAAATTGTGTAAATATTGTCTTGATAGTATTTATTTATTCTTTGTAGGATATCCTTGGTAGGGTAGACACAAAGTTGATTTATAATTTAATAGGTTCTAATTTTACAGAGTGTTGGGACCTAGAAAAATATTCTTCAGTAGTGTTATTCTGAGGTCACTCTATTATTCTACATTTTCCCGGGCATTTGCTGTTGGATGCTGCTAGAGGTAGTTCTTTGCTGAATTTGTAATTCATATGGACGAGATTCCTGAAGATGTCAGTTCTACAGCAGGATATTCCATCAGTGGCATAAGAAAAGGGCAAACACCAGTTCCCTCACTCTTTCATCCACAGTATGACCAATAATACCTAACCTCTGAGAGGAATCAATATCTAAACCAATGAGCAATGATTCACAGAACAGTTCTGGATGTTTTTGACCTATTTTTTGAGTATCTTCTTCCTTATACAAATAAACACAGACCCTGCCAGATGGCAAAATAAAATAAAGAATGATGACATCAGCAAATCCAGCACACACTAATGATCTCTGTATCGATTTTAAAATCAGGTCATCTAACCAAATTGCAAAGGCATGTTCAGCAGCTTGTATCAGCAGCTACGAAGTCTTGGCACTCGTGTAGTGAAACTAAGGCTGAAAAATACTGAACTTAATGCAGACAACATCAAAGAAACCAACATGGAAATGAATGAAAACAACAGTATGGTGAGAAATTACAGTTTAAACTGAGGAACAGATTTCAGTCCCTGTTGGAAGTGGAAGGAGGTGAGACATAGTGTGGACTTAAAGAAAAGATGGTGATTTCAAACTGGCAGTGTGAGCCAACCTGTATCTTTCACAGTTGGATACTGACATGGATTAAGAACTGAAGAAGCCAAGAAATGAGGTAGTGAGAAAAACAAACAAACAAACCAAAACCAACAAAAAGGCACTGAAAGAAGAATCCCCAAATTCTAAGTCCAGTAAAATTGTAGGAATTAAAATCATAAGGAGAAACAGCAAAACAAAAGGTAAGTACCAAATCAGAGAAATAATTTTAAAAGGGAAAATGAAAGAAGAAACATTATTAACAAACCAGAACTAACATTGGTATTAGAAATAATCAAACCAATGAACCAGGTTATGAAAGATCTTTATGGAAATTTGTAAAAATAGGCTGACCAGAAGGAAATATGGTAAAAGGGCTACTACTGTGTTATAACAGATGGGTAGAGGGCTTCAAAAATCTTCAACATGCCTTACCTTGTCTAAGCACTGGATTTAAGTGAAAAATGAAATAGAAAATTCTCACGGTAACAGGGAATCCATAAAGGTATCTAAAACCCAGTCTACAACCATGATACTTAAAAACAAGGTGGCGGGAAACAATCAAGTCATGGTGAACACCCTGAAAGCATCTACTGCTTTTCTGCCACTACCAAACAATACATGAAAAAGGGCTAGAATAAGAAGCCTGGACACAGGGAGCTGTGACCTTTTAGTCCAGTAAATACGATACTGTCAGTGTTAGTAACAGGCTACTGTCTTTATAATAACTCTGAGAAGCTCCAGGATTAAGCCTTGATAGGTTTTCTGTGTCTGGGCTTACTTTGGTCTTGGCTGGAACCTTATTTTAGCTTGTTTGGCTGCAACAGCAATTGCCTAACAAGGAGGTGATTATTACTGAACTTGTTTTAGTATAGCTTTGCTTGTGTGATGATGTCCCATTTTTGCAATTTTTTGTAATAGATCTTTAACTAACATAGCAATACAAGCAGTTATTCTGTGTAACAGAAACTCTCCGTAGCCCTAAAAAAAAAAATTACAGAAGTGCAGACTTCAGATGACAGCAAAGGTCTTGAGAGTGTGGGCATGATACCAGAGGTCCCAGGAATATAAACAAATCACTAATGGCCAATTGCTTGTCATTAAATAAATGTAATCTTGGAAGCTAGGTAAAGCTACATTTTAATTTGTAACAGTGGATAAAGGAAGTATGCAAAGTAAGTAAAAAGCAATGTGTATATATAAATACAGTGAGAAACTGCTGCAATGAATTAAAACAAGGTATCAAGTAATCAAATGTTAGAAAATATATAGAAATAACCCCAAGTGGACCTATGGGCAAGAAGCACTCCCCCATAACATCATACTGTCCTGGGAAAGGACTCATAAAGCTGACAACTCAGTGTGACAAACCTTCACAATGATGGAGAATGTTGGCCTTAGGACTCACAGAGGCAGTGGGTGAGCATAACAGCAGAAAGAAGTAATAGATACAAGAAATGTGGGCCCAGCAATCCTAAATAAAATGTCAGTGAGAGAGGTTTTTGTTTGGTTTTGGCTGGTTTGGGATTTCATTTCTTTTCTAAATTTTATTTGAATTAGTTAATTTCCTCTAGTAATTAGATCTGGATTAAAGATAACTGTTAAGATTTCAGTTAGATTAACCTTTAGTTCTTGACTTTGAGTATAAGGTGTATTTCTTTTGTCCAAATAAATTTCATAAGTTACAGTGTAGTAAATTGGTGGAGAATGCATGCAACCAAAGCTGTAATTCAGATTTAATATGTCAAAAACATAAACGCAATGGGGTCAGATGGGAGGTCTTAAAAAGACCTACACTTTCCTAGTTATTGCACTACAAAGCTAAACCTTTAAATGTTCCTGCAGTAGTGGATACCAATGACAGTGATTCTGATAAACATTAAAACACTTACACAATGTAGAAAGGCTCTAGTGAAAAAAAAACCACCACAATCAAAAATATGTGAGTGATAGGAAGGCCTTACAGAAGAGAGAATTGAAACAGGTCAGCTGCATCATGAGTACTTATTGAAGGCACTGAGTTAATGCCTAAGAGAAAGTTCACTCCCTACTACCTTTCTGACCTCAGTGCTGTGAGTGGTGCAGAAAAAAGGGCTTCTGTTTCTACTGTTTTTCTTCAGATTTATTCCCCTCTATCACTTCAGGGAAGAGATCAAAAGAAGAAAGAAAACATAACCTTTTGCAAAATAATTTTATTTCATTGTCCAGTTAAGCTACCAGAAATTAAAAATCATACTATATTGGATTTGGCTGGAGTAGAGTTAATTTTCATCATAGTAGCTAATAGGGGGGCTATGTTTTGGATTTGTGATGGAAACAGTATTGTAAATAAAGGGATATTTGTTGTTGTTGTTGTTATCACTGAGCAGCACTTACACAGCATCACAGCCTTTTCTGTATCTCACCTCACCCCACCAGTGAGTAGGCTGGAGCTGCACAAGAATTTGGGACGGGACACAGTGGGACCCAAACTGACCAAAGGAATATCCCATAAAAAATGACATCATGCTTGGTAAAAAAACCTGGGGTAAAAAAAGAAGGATGATTTTTGAAGTTATGGCATTTGTCTTCCCAAGTAAGCCCTATGCATAATGGAGCCCGGCTTTCCTGGGGATGGCTGAACACCTGCCTGCCCATGGGAAGTGGTGAATGAATTCCTTGTTTTGCTTTG
Source organism: Falco naumanni (assembly GCF_017639655.2). Classification (NCBI taxonomy): domain Eukaryota; kingdom Metazoa; phylum Chordata; class Aves; order Falconiformes; family Falconidae; genus Falco; species Falco naumanni. Next base: position 51,601,853 of record NC_054055.1, read on the forward strand.
CTTGCACATGCATCTTTTGCATTACCTATTACACTGTCTTTATCTCAACCTGAGAGTTTTCTCACTTTTACCCTTTTGATTGACTTCCCCAGCCTGCTGCCAGGCGGGGCATGGCTGCCTGCCAGGGTTAAACCACTACAGTGCAATGCTTCTAGGCGACATGCATTGCTTGTGGGCTACATGCCTTAATTTTACCTGTGATAGACACATCTCATTCCTCACCACAGGGAGCTTTTAAGGAACTGATATATTAATAATTGCCTTAAACATTGCTTAGTGCTCAAATTCAAACAGACTTGCTTAAAAAAAAAAAAAAAAGCTGTTCTGCTCAGATTGGAGAGGAACTGAAACAAGCTGTAGCTTCATCATTAGCTGCTATTGCCTAACTTGGTAACCACAAGGTGGTACAGGATGGAATGGCTTTAGGTCTCACACAGGCGAGATCTAGCTGGCGCTTGCTGGAAGAAACTGCTGTGATAACACAAGGCAACAGCTCATGTGCACAGCAGGGCTGCTTAAAACCCTCATGACACCTGGGACCACCATTCACACACTGAGCTTGTGCAGACACAGACCACACCCTCCCTCGCTTTGTATGTGAATGCGGCATCCTCTTGAGAGCATAACACTCTAATCCAGGAAAGCTTGGGTGGAACTCACACCACCAAGACACCTAGGGTGAAGAGGACCAATGGGATGCTGCTGGATCCATGGGTGGTGATATCTCTTCTACCCTCCCCCCACCCCACCCGCTCCCCTGCCCTTCCCCTCTCTTTGTTTTTATTGAATAGTAAGCAGATCTAGGTAACAACATGTGGCAGGGGACTTGCTTATCCAGTTAAAGTAATCACCATTAAGCTATCATATCTAACCACATGCCTTGTATTTTGTATTAATAAATCATAAAACTGGTTGGTTGGTGTCATTTTACCTTAATTCAGTCCAAGGGTATCACAAACTTGGTCATTGGTCCCAAGGGGAGGGAGGTCATCTTAAAGCAACTCCTTTTGGGTCGTGACAGAGCTGAAAAGTAAATGTTAAACTGTACTGAATTCCACATAGATCATTGGACAGTATTCAACCTCTAACTTTTTACACCAACACACACACATTAACCTTGAACTAGGCACATTAATACAAATACAAATACAAATACAAATACAAATACAAATAAAAATAAAAATAAAAATAAAAATAAAAATAAAAATAAAAAATAAAAATACTCCTGTTCTCATTTGGTCTCTCTAGTTGTCCTTCTGAATAACATTATGTACTGTGAGATAGAAGCTCTGGAATTGTGTCAAGCTTCAAGCAACTTCATACATAAAAAGAGCACAATTCATTATTGAGAGCTAAGCTCTTTTAGTCACCTGCACAGTTTCATCATACTTGTCTATGAGAATTTAAAGCATTATAGTATCACGTTGAGATGGATGTTTGGAAGGAATTGTGATGTTACCTAAGTAGAAAGAGTAAATAGACTCCTCTCTTCATATTACAAAGACCTTTTGTACGGTGGTGCACCTCACCTTGTGAATTATTAGCTGCTGAGGAATCCAAATAATTTTTTTAGGTAAATATTTGCTAACTGATTATGAATAGCATTAGCATCAATTCACCTGGCAATAACAGTACATTACAAAATATACTTTTACTTAGATTGTGTTTGCTAACTTACCCCTTTTCAATTGTGATGAAGGGCTAGGGGGAACTTTATAAGTGTTGAAAGTGGAGAATGGAATCTAAAGTCCATCTCCAAGTTCTTTACTTCTATTGATCATGAAAACAGCTAGGTGCTTGAAAAAGTATCCTCACTGAAGAACCACCATGAGACTGTGAATAGAACACACCATTATACATCTAAACTAGAAAATAAAATATAAAAATACAATATAACTGACACTGTATAACTCAGCTCAATCCAATTCCTTCTCTTTATTTCCTGAAACAGGATGGCCTTATCCCTATTAACTGTTGAGAAGAATCCTTGGCCCATGCTATTTTCCCAACACCATGATGTTGTCTGACAAAGTGTACACAGGCCAAGACTATATGAAAGAGTATGTTAAGTGTAAGCAGTACAGAAGATTAATTTCATGCTGATGCTCAAGCCTAGCCGACCAACTCTTGCTTTTTAGCTGACATCTTAGGAAGCTGGAATAAATTCCAAATATTGTATCCAGATATTTTTTAATTGAAGACTGCTCAGAGCTGCCTCATACCATTTGCAATGCCTTAGGGTACAGTGACTGCCATCTTGGTGCCACACCAATGAGGTCTCCAACAGGCAACAGTCATAGCTGTTAGATGTGTCAACTGTCTCCATGCTTAGGTAGATGAGTTAAGCCTCTGATCTCTATTGACTATGGTGGGAATTTAAGTATCTAACCCATTTGTAGACAGTACATGTAGGCATTTACTTACAGTTAGATATCTAACCACAAACTGCATTCCAACCGTAGTTTTAATTCCTTTTCAGCCAAGTCTTTCAAATCCATACATCTTGCGAAACTTCTCCTCCCATCATATACTAACCGTAATATTATTATAGTTTGTCAGTCATTTAGAACCTACAGTGTTGACAGAATTACTTGTGCATGTGCATTCTGATATAGACTTTAATGACCTGTTTATACTTTTCTTTTGCTGTCTAGTTGGAGAACATACAGTGATTTAATGATTGCCTTTGACAACGGATTCTTATTCTACTCATTGTTAAATTTTAAATCTCACAATATATTTAGCTCACATTATGTGAACACTGCTGTGAAGGCAGAATTCTGAACTAATGCACCACAAAACCACTGCATTTACAAGCATTACCTAGTTTACATTCACAACATCGTCATAAGAAAAATAATGCTGTCCCCTTTCTATAAAGAACAGAGGCACCAATATTTAAGGTCAAACTATCTGCCAGTTTTGAATGACCAATTAAAATTACATGCTTTGGTGGTTTATGGAGCACACAGCATTATGTATTAACTCTGTGTAACACCCCATTCCTTCAAATCTTAGCTTCCATTGATTTTTCAGTTACAGCTGTAAGTATTCAGCAGTTATGTAGCTCATACCAATGAGTCAATTTATGGATCCAAGAAATAAGAAACACCATTATTAAGAGGTTCTCAGACCTCTTAAATAAATGAATTTCTATCAGATAGTAAGTAAAGCACAGGCGCAAAGAACCCGAATTGGGACAGAGGTGGAATATGGCTGTTTAAATCCTCAAACCATCTCAGACCACCCATTGTTAAAGGTTTCACAACCTTCTAATTACAACAGGAAACTCAAAGGTCAGACTAAAGTCTCAGAAATGCCTAAAAACAAATACTGTGTTTATTCATTGAAAATTTAGACCTGTAGTGTCTTTTTATGTTTTGTCTTGAGCTTTTTTTCAAAATAGATTAGAAATTCATACAATTTTTTGTGAGATGGGTAAACCTGGAATCTAAGTCCTTTTCTTTGGCCCACAGCTCTTAATTTTTGAAACAGTGCGCTAAGTATGCAGTCTATGAATTTGGATAGAATTTAGGTACCTCCTCACTGAAATATAACAGTGGAGGCAGTGTCTCCACAACAGGGAGTTTCTGAGAGTGGATGAGTTCACCTCCATTTACATTTTGCTTGCACATCACCTGATGCAGATTTCACAACTCTATGTTTATATTTCAAATCCGCTATTTTGTGTCTCACATGCCACTTTTTCTCACCTATAGGCAGACAAAGAGAAGCTGAATATAAAATTAAATAATTAGTATGATTATGACATGGCAGATGTCTAGAACAAAGAGCAGAAAGACTCAGATGATATAGAAATAAAAGCTCCAATAGCTGAGCAAGGAGCTTCTGGCAAAACTCAAACAGAAGCAAGTTTATGAGATGCGGAAAGGGACAAGCCACTTGGAAGGAATATAGGAAAGTTGTCGGAACATGCAGGGATGTGATGAGGAAGGCTAATGTCTGCTTGGGATTAAATCTGGCAAGGGAAGTCAAGGACAAGAAGGGCTTTTTCAAGTACATCAGCAGGAAAAGGAACACTAGGGAAAACATGAAGCCACTTCTGAATGAGGTGGGTGCCTTGATGACGAAGGACACAGAGAAGGAGGAGTTACTAAATGGCTTTTTTGCCTCAGTCTTCATTGAAAAGGCTGGCCCACTGGTTTCCCAGACCATGGAAGCAAGCAAGGAAGTCTGGGTAAAGGAAGACTTTCCCTTGGTCGAGGAGAATCAGGTTAAACATCATTTAAGCAAAGGTGACACCCACAAATCCATGGGCCCCAATGGGATGCACCCGAGTGCTGAGGGAGCTGGCAGATGTTATTGCCAAGCCACTTTCCATCATTTTTGAAAGGTCATGAAGGACAGGAGAGGTGCCTGAGGACTGAAGGAAAGCCTCACCTCCGTTCCTGGAAAGGAGATGGAACAGCTCATCCTGGAGATCATCTCAAAGCATGTGGAGGAAAATAAGTTTATCAGGGGTAATCAGCATGGATTCACCAAGGGGAAGTCATGCCTGACCAACATAACAGCTTTCTATGATGGAGTGACTGGTTGAGTAGATGAGAGGAGAGTGGTGGATATTGTCTACCTTGACCTCAGCAAGGCTTTTAACACTGTCTCCCATAACATCCTCATAGGTAAGCTCAGGCAGTGTGGGTTACATGAGCGGACAGGGAGGTGGATTGAGAACTGGCCAAATGGCAGAGCTCAGAGGGTTGTGATCAGTGGTGCAGAGTCTGGCTGGAGGCCTGTAGCTAGCGGTGTTCCCCAGGGGTCAGTGCTGGGTCCAGTCTTGTTCAGCTTATTCCCAGTGACCTGGGTGAAGGGACAGAGTGTGTCCTCAGCATGTTTACTGAAAGCAAATTACTGTGTCTTCGATAGTCTATTTATTGAGCTCCTTTTATTAAAAATAATAAAGTTATATATACATATATTACATTATAATTAAAATAACTGTGGTGTGGTATTCTGATAATTACTATTTCATTAAAATAGTTCAGAATTATTTTTTTTCAGCATTTCTTTGCTTTCTGTGTTGTTTATAAGAAATTGCTGGGGGTACTGAATATGTTAGATTTCAAATATGTTCACTGCATAAATCTATATCATTATATAACTAACTGCACACACAAAAATCTACATTTAATCTTTTTTAATGGATTGATTAAATTAGTAAAAATAATTTCTTTTGGGGTCTTCCAATGTGTGTTATAAGTAACATTAGTAAAACAAATAATGGACTTGATTATGACACTTATTTCAGAGGCACTAGCTGAGGAGTTCGCCCATTCAGAGAAAGGACAGAAAAAGGAGTACTAGGTAGAGTTGCACTGAGAGTTTTCATATCTATGCTTAAGTTTATTAAAGTTTTGGGAAATATAATCATATAGAATAAAACAGAAAACAAAACCAAACAAACAAAAAAAGAAACAAAAAAAATATCAGGTATTCTTTCTGCAACTCATGAGAGCATGACATCATTTGCAGTAGAAGGAACACATCCTATGGCTCAGGAAAGCAAACTTTTTGTTACAGCTGACCTGAATTTCACTACAGATACTCTGATGGAGAGAGAGAGGATATGTTAGAGTCACATTGATATGTCAATTGGACAAAAGACACATAAGGTGCTTCCAGTGCTAAGTTGAATTTTGAATAGCCTAAAAATAGCAATTTCCTAAAATATTTATTTTCTCAACTTTTCAACAGAAAAAGAATGCTTCAGATGAGAAAGGGCTTATTTTTCAAAGCTATGGGAGAATATTCAGCAAACTGTGATGTCATAAGACTAACTTTTTTCTCTTCCTGCATCCCCCCCCCCCAAAAAAAAAAAAAAAAAAAAAAAAAAAAGGATTAAAGACATCAAGAATAAGTTTTCAGTGTTTGGTTCATATGATGACTTCGACAAGTTTCAGGGAATTGTGTGGCTCCCATGGACAGTACAGATAAGCTAGGAGTCTTCTCATTGCTTGGGGTAGGAGATCTCTGAAGAAAAACCGAGATGAAGGCAGGAGCAAGGTGCTAGAGAAGTTGCATGTTCCTGTTCTCAACTCAAAGCTTAAAGGAGGGTTGTGCTGGCCTGAAACACAATTCCTTCTGAAAGCTGCCACAGGCAGGTTCTGCATCTCCCATAACTGAGGATATACTTAAATAGCATTATTCACCCCTTAGTATTTTCAGAGAATTGTATTGCCCTTGGTGTTTTGTGTCACATTCTTAAATTTATGTTGTTGCACACCTTCACAATTAAGCCTTCTGTTAAGGTATAGCTATGTGGTGGCATTTTGTAAATTTGCAAGCTGAAACTGCTTTAGGTTTCAGTTTTTACTTAGGAAAAGTAATAGGTTTCTGAAGGAAATACATGCATCTGAACAATCTAAACCACAGAATTTTATGATTAACGTAATGTTTATTTTTACTAGAAGCTTTAGACATAGCTTAGAAAATCTTTAGTATTAAATGTGAAAAATCTCAAATCTGAGCCTTTAAGATGTAAGCCATTCATGTTAATGAGGGGAAAAAAAACAAAGTCCTGAGCCCATGAACTACAAAACAGGTAATTCTGACATGGATATGTCAGTGTATTTCAGGATGAAGTATTGTTTCATTGGCATATTGCTCCTGGAAATTATATCTTGTACAGTAACTCTGGTCTAAACCAAGATCTGTGGTATATTGCTCTTGGTATAGCTTGTATGTATGGTTAGAAATTATTGCTACATTGGTGATTTTGCAGCTTAAATAGAAAACAATGAAAGATGGAAGAGGAAAAGAGGAAGAAAAAGATTTTTTTAAAATTGATTTTCACATGGGGAGTTGAAACTTAGACTAAATGACTGGTAAAGGTCCCAGAGAACCGTATAAATATCTAGAAATAAACTGTCTCCTGAATGTTGGTTCGGTACCTCTCAACAACACCATTAAGTATGAAGAGCATATCCAAAGAAAGACAAGTGATCTAAGGCTATGAAAAATGGCACAATGGGGAAATAATTGGGAAGATATATCATAACAGCAATCCTGCTGCTGAATCTTCAAAGAACATTATACCACTGGAAATCAAATTCATTAATTCACAAGAGAAGGGAAGAGATGAGTAGCATCAGGGTAAAGAGTGGGATAACAACCTCACAATATAAGAAGTAGTTCAACACTAAAGTTATCTGAATACCAGTATTATTTGGTAAAGGGTCCTTTTAACTACATATTTAACTACATACATATAATGAATTTGAATTATATGCTGGCCTAGATTTTTTAATTGCTATTTTTATTATGCTGATCTAAACCTATATTGTGTCTATCAAGTTCAACATTGATACAACAGATAACAATATCTTGCCTTACAATATTTAATTGGTGTCATTTAAGTAATATATTTCAGAAAATAATACTATAGGACTGATTTGCATTGTTCCACACACAATAAATTTTAAAGAGCTAAATTTCATTTAAAAGTTATAACTCCTTGGTCTTTTCATTAAATTAAGATTGATAAATATAAAGAAGAAATAGTCATCAGGTATAATAAAAAGTGAAATATTTTTGATGGACACATAACCATTTAAAGAACTGTACTGTCAGTCATGACATTATTTTTCAAAGCAAGAAAACACTAGTAACTGCAGAATAAAAAAATGTAGCTGCATAATTAAAATATCTAATAACTCAGCATTAGGAATAGCACAAATTCTGATGTATTCCATCAAGTCAATAGAAAGGCATAAAAAATATATAATTTCAGATACAATAGCAAGGCAAAAAAACCACCAACCACCTGTCATTTTTTAGGAGATCCTAGCTGTGCATACATTTTTACTTCTGTTTCTCTGAATAAAACGCATATTATGGTGATGACACTACAGAGATACAGCTAGCCCTTGTTTACCTTTCTCTCTCTCATTTCCTATGCTCAGCGACTGTGAAAGCAGCTTCAACTCTGAAGTGATGCTGAAAAAGGAAGAAGCAGGTGCAGGGTACCCACATCTAATCACATAGCCTGTTTTTCTTTCTCCAAGGTAGGACTGTGAGCAAGAGCAGTCAGCTTGCCATATGGCACTTTGTCCCAGGAGAGCAGAAGGCAATTTAGATCCTAATTCACTGGCCTCTGAAATTACTGCTAGTCATTTCACTGATCTTGGTAGGTACAGGACTGAATCTTTTAATTATGGTCCATCAGTCAGAGAGGAAAATTAAACGGGCAGTATTTTTGTCTTGGTTAATGGCCAAAATAAACTGTTGGCAATATAAAAACCTAGGGTGCTGCTCTCAGACTATTTTCTGATGTACTATGCCCTGCCTCAGATACCTCTGTAGGCATCAAATTAAAGGCTGCAGTTAAAGGGTTAAAGATCTTATTTTAGATGGCAGATGACACTTCGGTCATAAAATTCCAGTGGCATAAACTCCATAGCTGAGGATGCAGTGCAGAAATATGGTAATAAGTAAAAGCACTGGAAGGCAGAAACATGTTTTATCATAGCATGCAAATCTTTAGAAGTGTAAAAAGTTCAGGCTCCATTTTACTCTGGATCTATGCTTCTGTCTATCATTTACATGCCTGAATGTAGATTTCCAGCTACCCTTCTGCTTAATATATGTATAAATTTATATTTAAGAGAGACTGATCTTTCCAAAACTGTTGCATTCTTATCCTAGATCTATCTCCTAAGAAGAAATGTGTACCTACCCTGATGAGCACAAAAGACAGGCAATCACAAGTACTTCAGTAATTTACTTTAAGAACTCCATAGCTTATAATATTTCATATATTATTTAAACAAATTATTAAGAAATAAACTTCTAGTTATCCTTGATAAAAATACATTTCTGACTAAGTGTGTATGACATTCATATTGCCAGTCAAGAAACTTTGTGCTGCAGTACCTGATGCAGCCTCACTGGAAGGAACAGAAAAGAGTAACCCAAACCATGAAATTCAGCTGTGCACACTTTGCCCAGACTTACAACCTTCCTTTTGTCGACAACATACCAGTACTGGTAAGGCTGGACTGTCACAGCCGGCTGCCAGCATAATGTGCATAGGAGAAATACTACCTATTGCATGGATGGTGTATGCCTCCCTTCTCTTCTGGTGAGCAAATCTTTTGCTTTGTCAACTATTTTAGTAGATCCTGTCCCTCAAGGAATCTCTACCTCATTGAAATGGTCTGTCTGTTTTCCTTATAAATAGAAAATGTGCCCATATGTCTCAAACACTCTTGAGGGGTGGCATTTAATCTTGTAACAATCTTTTGATGAGACTAAACTTCTCAAGAAGGATGAAATAGCAAATGAGGAAATGACAGAGTTTTCTTCTCCCAGCACTCATTTGTGTCTTTTAGTGAGTTAGCCAGCCTTTTGACAAACTTTCTTGTGTGTAGATGGAACTGTGAAAGCCCTATTTATGAATGCCTATAAATAATAGTAACAGCACTAGCACATTTTTTCCTCAGATTTTTGCTGATACTGCCTCTTTTGAGTTGAATGTATGGTGCTTACTGTTGGTATTGACATCTTTTTAACTGTGTATGAATTTCAGTAACTATTGTTTTCATGAAAGCTTAGTTTCATAAATGGAATTTTTCAGAGATGACCGGATAGATCTCATCACTTGTATTTTTGTGATTTTTATCTGGTGTCTCTTTTTCTATATCCTGCAGTGCTCCTTTACAAATAGTTAAAACTGTCAAATGACAACTATATTATTCTCCAAGGGTATATAATTGTATAAGATGTAGAATAAAATACTTTAATTTTTTGAACTTTTTCCAAATATATTTTGTTTTTTAAAAAATGAATTTAGGATTTTATGTCTCTTTCAAAGTTAAGAAAACTGAACTTACAAAGATCTGCCCCCCACCCCCATCAACTTCTACATTTACTCTGGACACTGAGGTGTTCTTAAAACATGTTATTTCTTTTTAATTTATGTACCTTTTACAGACTAATAATGAACATATATGCAATCTTTTGTTAAAGTCACTCTCTAAGTTAAAATCAATTAATATTCACTTTAGCCTGAATATTAATAATATAGCCTATTTTCAAATTTCAGATTTGCGTGGTTTGAGAAACAGTAGCTTAAGGTGCAATAACGTGTAGCCTATGTATATCTTTATGCAAATGGATTAAAGCCTGGCAAGTCACAGACAAAACATTAAAAAAAAAAAAAAAGCTTCATTTTAACATTTTTCTCTATTCTCTTACATATATATTTTGATCGCTGGAAAGGTCTCTGAATGTACTTTGGATATAAGAAGACGGAATCCAATTCATGAGATAGCTCTTAAATTTTAGAAATCATTCTGTTGAAGTAGCTGTTTCTCCACAAACAGAGGGAAGCCAGAGAACAAGTTTTCCTAGAACTCTGTCAGAGGCAATCCTGGCAAAAAAGGTAAAGTTACACTAGATTATGCATTCCAAATGACTAGCAGCATATACCAAAACAAGAACTGATATTTAGCATATACAATGTCACAAGGAGGTGTTTTATATATATATATATGGAAGACTGTGATTTTATTTGGTGTGGCTCAGTGCATAGACCCAACATATATACTATCATGTTCTGCAATAGGAATGAATCTGCAGAACAAAATGGTTCTTGCCAACACCTAGAGTCAACACCATGAAGGTTTTGAGAGCTCACTTCTGATGAGTTCAAATCTTGTCACATAGACTGGACCATACTTCATCTGAACTAAAACTCTAATGCAGACACTTGTAGACCACACCAGATGACAGCCTCACATTTGCTATTGACTTCCTGGGTGACCTTATCCCAGTTATTTTATATGCTTATTCTTCCTTTTTTCTCTCTAAAATAAGGGCAAGAATACAAGTAGTACTACGAGACCTCTGATGGTAATCATAGCTGAAGAGTGAAATGCTAGTGTTATCCATGTGTAGGAGAAAAACCTGCAAACCAGTAACAGATTTTTTCTCATCTTTACTTTTTCAGTGGTAATACAGGTGGATGTACATTATAATAATGTATCTGGCAAGTCTAGCATTTGTTTAAAGCTGATCCATGTGGGAGAATTTTAATTATTGTCTTTATCCTTGTTATTCATCCTTATGAGAACAAGTAAAATGTTTTCACAATTTAATAAAGAGAAAAAAACAGACACATCAAGAGTAGGCTTGCAGACTTTATCAGGAGATTTTGCTTGGATCCCTTGACCAGGCAACTGGTTCTTCCCTACTCTGCTTGAGAGAGAAGGACCTTATTCTTTATAAAATCTTATCGAAACTAGTGGGAAAACTCATGGCTCTGCTCCATGGTAATAAAGGTTGCGGAATCATGGACTTTGGAAGATGAGAGTCTTTTATTCTGGAATGTGTTGGTTCCTCTGCAATGCTGCCATAGAGCTCATGCATCACAACAGAAGGAACAAGGAGACATAGCGTGCCAGTGAGCTGCTGATACTGCCTTTTGGTGTTGTACAGCCAGTCATGAGTGATCCCATGACAACAGAAAGAAGCATGTAAAAGCCAGGTCCCTTCTATGACTCACAGATTAAATTAGGTAATAGTTGAGTTAACCACAGCAGCCGCTTGTTCAGAAGAGATGTTAGCTTTAATTCTGCCTCAATTTTTTTTTTTTTTTTTTTTAGCTGTGCCTGGCATGCATATGGAATGCCTGATGCTTTGTTCCTTCTGTAACGCTGCAGAGTAGTATGGATAATTTGCATTCAGTTTGTCTGTTTAACTTCAAAATCATGGTAACAGTCAGCCATCTTTTTGTATCACACAAAAAAACCCCACTGATTTTCAGTTTATTGGCATTCTGCATGTTTATGGGAAATACATAAACCTGACAATTTCCTTTTCCTTATGTTTGCACAAGCAAACCAGGCAAAATAATCACTTGAGATAAGCTTTAGGAAAATTTTGCACTGAGGAAATGGGCCAAGTAATTAGAAACATAAGCATTCATCAGAAAGCCTTTCCTGGAGAAGCAAACTCCAACATTTTTTTCTGATTTCATGTGCTTCTACAGAAATTAGGGAAACAATTGAATTAATAGCATTTTTACACTGAGTGACAACAGGATCCTTGCAGACTAGTTTACTATACAGTCAAAGACTGTCAAGTGACCTTTTTCAAGTTTAAAACCAGTTTACAAAATTTACAGAAAAACTCCAAAGAGTTCTTGCCAGGGATAGCAGAGAATTTGCCTCGTAAGCCTGCTTGGTACATATTACATTTGAATATTTGGGAAATCCTATTAAAACCCTTGAAAAAAACTGAGTTAAAAAACTGCTCAGTACCTCCAGAAGAAAGTATCTACCCTTATTCACAGAGTTAAAAAGAAAAAAGTAAACACAAACATAACATTAAGAAACAATAACACAGAAACATTTCATATCTTTTGCATAGGGCTTTTAGCTGTTTCTAGATCTGAAGATTACCAGTCTGTTTCTGACAATGTAAATATTCTGCAAGATGTGTCTTGATTAACTTGAAATATAGGCCAATTATAATTGAAAAGATAATTATTCTCTAATTATCTTTGTAATCTGGTTACAAAATGCCTACATATTGCCTAATCAATCAAAATAATAACAGATTTTTTTAGATTTTGTGTTTCAACATCTGTGTCTGTAAGCAGGCAATAATGCAGCCTATATATATAAATATGTATTTGCTAATAGATATAGAAACAATGTAGAATGATGATAAAACATGAACTGAAATGTCAGCTGCCTATGTAATAGCTGTTACATGTTTGCCAGATACAAACCCAAAAACTTTAAACAAAAAGGAACTTCACTGTACTCCTGCCTCTATATCTAGAAGATGATTATATTTCATTTAGTGAAATTAACATCTGTATATAGCTCAACTCAACAAATGCAAATCTTTGCTTCCTCAGTATCAGAAATCCTTACACGGTTTTTTTGTTGTTGGTTTTTTTTTGTTGTTGTTGTTGTTTTTGTTTTGTTTTGTCTGTTATAGTTCAGTTTCAAATGGGATAGAGAGAATTTGTCTGCATCGGTCTTATAACCAAGATGTAAGAGATCTAAGACCATAATTTTTGATACTGTAATTAAACATGAAAAGCTATTTAGAAATTATTAAAGTAGAATTCCATGCTCCCTAGTAAGTCCAAGAGAAACTATGATACCTGATTTCTTTCCTGAGATGTAAAGTACGTAGAAACTAAGGTTAATATCATCAAACAATTGTGAGCAGCAGATCTGAAACTATTTTGATATGCTCATAGACATGTATATGGTTATCTGCAACCATTAATCTTCAGCATTTTCCAGCCCTATGCCTGCAGACTGACCATACAGCACATGATCGTGTACTGGTGTTCATTTGAGCATTTCAGTTCTGACGAGACCCAAGGTTCTGAAAGAACTCTCCCGCTTTGCTATACTTGCTGAGCGGTAGGTCATTTTGTAGGGGTCTCAGGAAACATGAACTGCATCGCTCCTGGTTACTCTGAACTAGAGATGTGCCATAAGACTGCTGCTGCTATGCTCCAGCTGCAAAATTTTTCAGTCCCTGAGACCAGATTGCACCAACTGTGAAGTAACGCTCCCGAATCACACAGAGAACACACATTGTGTCACCAGCAGCAAATGCCTGCCAGGCCCATAGGCGTGTTTCTCATAATATGTGGTGCCTGTACTGGCAGCAGAAATGAGCCCTCTGGTAATACAAGCAGTGGAATCTAGAGAGCTGCTGAAACAGCAATGTTTGTGTTAAGGTGGGAGGAACAGGTTTTCTGTGTTGTACACATTTTGGTTCCTGGAATTTGCTTAATAAAAAGCAGGACTGTTAGTTCACTTGTCAAAACTGAAATTCTAAACATTTTTTTCTCTTCTAGCTTTAGTAATGTAAAAATTGAACATCTACTTCGGTCTAATTGTGTAAAGCGAGGTAAATATCTCATAAATGCAAGTAATTCCAACTGCATATCTCTTTGAAGTGACTATAAAGAGAACCTACACATCTAGCTTAGACTAGAAACCTAACTTTTAGATGGCTTAATTTACGAGAAATAATTCCAGTTCATATTATCCTGCTATTAGAAAAGTGGTTATAAATGCACGAAGCAAAGACTTAATTATCATAGTAAGCCTTGATTTAAGTGTTTCAAATTACTGAATATTTTATTTTGTAACTTTAATATATTTTTAATTATAAAAAAATAGTACTGCAAAAATTAAATCTGAATTTTAACAAATGAGCCAAAGAAGGTTGCTTGCTTTGGGAGGAATTTCTTCCCCCTCTAGACTATGAATGTGAAATATTTAGCTCAACAAACAGTTAACATTTCATCAAAGATGCTAGGATTTTTTATATCCTGACAAACAACTGTCAAACTTAAAAATATATTAAATAGTTTTGATTTGTAGATCCGTAAATGCTATTGTAAATGCATAATAGTTGCTATACAAGAAATGTCAAAAAATAGGCAACCAGCTAAATCAAAGTATTTTCCATCTCCACAGTCTTCATCCCAGCTCCTGAAACCTGCTTTCAAAAAGAACTGAAAATTGTTCTGATCTATTTTGTCAGATAGATAGGTTGTCCCACATTTCAAAAACCAGAGAAATCCTTTCAACACAGACTACATCTCCAGCCGTGCTAAAAGGCATTTTGAAGATATATTGGTAAGTGGACAAGCCAATATGAAAGAGGCACCTCACCAAAGGTGCTTTAGTTTATTTTGCTCGCTCACTCAAAAAAAAAAAAAAAGAAAAAGGTGATTGGTCCAATTATTGACAACTAAAAGCATTCTTCAGAAGGAAGTATTCTAACATAGCAGGCAAGTCTGATGCTGGATAAGAATTGCCATCAGCATGCACAAGGTCAGCAGGTGACATTAATGCTTGTATTACCAAGTTAATCATAGATTCAGACTACTTAAAAAAGAAATGTTGTTTTGCATATCTGTATATCTTCTCCTTGGGACTTGAAGTACAGTCTACATTTTATTAATACTTAGAATTACATATTTGTATACACTGTAATTAGTCATATAAACTGCCCAGCCCTTTTTCTTAATGTTTCTGCTGACACATACATAGGAACTGGCTGTTTGAAATGTGCCATGGAAAAGTACATGTTCAACATAACCCAAAAACTAACACAGCCAGATGTATGCTTTTTCTAAACATCTGCATATGGGATGCCCAGTGAAAATTGTATTTATGAAAGCATTTCCAACAACTGCTCATTTACCTCTTCTAAGAGTATTGCATGGTTTTGAATTGAGATTTATTTTGTATTTTCAAGAGCAGAAATGGTACACTACACAGCAATGTCAAATTAGATGTAGGCAATGGGATAATTTGCCAAGTAATTTGTCCACAGCAATCCATAGGGACTGAAAGTTAAAAACATAAAAGAACAGTCATTCATTGCTTGTTTATATGGAAGCAAAAAAAGCAATATTTTTTTTTCCAAATCCAGGAAGAAATTTGTATACACAACCAGAATTTCCCTTCTGGCATTTAGCTAACTTGGCTGGCTATGCACAAACCCAAGCGTTTCCAAATTACCAGTACCCTTTGATACCCTTCAGTTAAAGTGGATGTATTCATTGACTACCTAAAAGACATTTATTGTCTTTAGTTCTTAGATATTCCACCTACTGACTGCTTTCAGCAGAGTAGTATTTCTTAAAATCCATTGTAAATTTCTTCCACTTCAGCAATGTGCTTTACCTAAAACCAATGTCCTTTATCTGGTAGCATAGGATACAACAGATCACCTAAACCAACACTGTACTAACCTTATCTAAAATAAATATTTCTGCCTTTCTTATCTGAAACTCCTCTTGGCATCTAAAATACATTGTGTTTGTGCCATCCTTTTAGAAAAATCAGCTTCTGTGGACCGGACCTTGGAAGTTATGTTAGGTACTGTTCACTCTTTGAAGTAAGATACAACTAATTTGGAGACTATAAAGTTAAAATATTTAGAATGATCACTTGAATTTTGTTTCTATAGCCACATCTATACAAGTACACTAAATACCTGGCATTGAGACTAGCTGTCATGGCACAGCTTGTGCCTAGGCTAGCAAGTTACCTTCCCATCCCCACTGTGCCCCACATGGCACAGGCCCTAACACCAACCAAACGTATCCTACTGGCATTTCTATGCATTCACCTATATGACTCGGCAGCATGCTATGCAATGCCTCTGTCGGCTCTGTCCCACATGGCACATATGGCACTGCTAGGGGATCTCAAGGACCCTATACCACATTCTCAGGTAAGGAGTTTCTGTTGAATGGTCTCTCACTTTTGCCTATGGCATGCAGGGACACCACACACCAGATTATAGGTGTTCTCTCCCTTCTCCATCTCCTTACCATTGTCCTGTATTCTTCACCAGCAAACACTGAAAACAAGCTTAAAGCCCAACAGAGATCTCCCAGGGAGTGTCTTCTTTATTCAACCTGATTGCAGTGGAATCACAGAGAAGTGCTCATGTGGAAAAGAAAGCCAAGAGCCTCCATACTGAGGGAGGAGATTCTTCCTCTCCTGGGAGGGAGGAAGGGAGGGAGGGAGGTAATCCTTCCTTGTGGTGAGTCCACACTTGGGGTGCTGGGTCCAGGTCCAGACTCCTCAGCACAAGAGAGATATGAACATCCTAGAATGTGTCCACTAAAGTGTCTGAGGGCTTGGAGAAATAGCCAAGTAAGGGGAGGCTTAGAGAGCTGGGTGTCTTCATCCTGGAGAAGAGTAGAGCCAGGGGCATCCTATCAGTCTGCATCAACACTTGAGGGGCAGTAAAGAAGTTGAAGCCAGACTCTTCTGACAGATGAGAGGAAAGGGACAATGGAGATGAAGTGAAACAGGTAAAGTTGCATTTAGACATAAGAACATTTTCACTGTGAGGGTGGTCAAAGAGTGAACAAGTTGGCCTGCACGGTTCTGGACTCTGTCCTTTGAGATCCAACAGGACAGGGCTTTAAGCAACCTGCAGTAGCTGACTCTGCTCTGAGCAGAGGGGTTTGGACTTGGCAGTTTGCAGAAGTCCCTTCCCACCTAGAGTGATTTTGTGATTCCAAGCACAGAAATTACCCTGTGGGGCACTTCCTGGCATCTCACCTTGCACCCAGCTCTCCAGAAAGATTTCTGTGAGGGTTGGCAAGCCTGTGATGGTCCAAATTGTGAAATCTGAAATCCCCAAACCCGGGCAATAAGCGATGAGGGACATGGAGCTAAAGAGACAGTACAGCTAGACATAAAAACAAGTATGCTGAGCTGTGCCAGCATGTCAGTAGTGATCTCTAACTAAAATGCATGTAATTTTTACTTAAAAAAAAAAAAAAAAAATCAATCTCTTTCTCTGCAGTAATTTTTGAGGTTTTTTCTCCCTGCTGTGCAATTTTGTTGTTGGTAATGTCATAAACCTAGCCAAAGCAAAATCTGCACCCCCAGCACACTCTTGGCCAATATCCCTGCAGGCTAAAGTGAGGATGACCATCAAACATGAGCACAGCAAACAGAATCAGCTCACAGATGCAATAATCTGCACAGCAGTTTATGCAGAAGGGCATGTGGAAGGGAGCCAGCAGCTACTGAGGACAGCATGGGACTGCTCAACATGTGATTATGTGTCTGTCACAGGACACGAAACCCAAGCCCCAACAAAATCAGCTACCCCAGCACATCAGAGACTTCCTCTCAGACAAAGCTTGGGCTGCAGGGAGTCCAGGGTTCTCCCACCAAGTCTGAAGGTGATGCCCATGCCTGCATCTCTGTGCTCTGGCTAAGAACATGTGTCACCTAGGAAAGAAGCTGCAGGAGAAGATGAGCAGACTGTGCATTATCAGGAAAAATGAAAAAATAGATTGAAAGAGTTCTTACAGAGACTCTGCAGAGACAAAACCCCAAGCTTCACGGAAGGAAGAGCCAGAGACTGTGCTTGTCCAGGTGGCAAATGGAGACTCCTGCGATGGTGAAAGCTGGGAGCATGTCACTTCTGGCAGCAGCAGGACAGCTCCTTCTCCACCCAAACCTGCAACTGCAGGATAGGTTTAGTGCCTTGGTATCACACATGGAGGATAAAACTATTCCTGGACTGGCACCACAGTGGGCCAAGCCTGAATTACGCATCTGCATCAGGAGGAAGCAGTGGGCGGTAGTTATGGGAGATTCCTGACTGTGGGTAATGGAAGTCCCCATCTGCCAACCTGACTTTCTGCCTGGGGATGCACTGCTGCTCGCCAGGGGCTTGGATCAGGAATGCTATGGAGAGACTGCTGACACTGCTCCAACTCTTGGATAAACCTCCTTGTTGCTCATCTGTGTGGACACCAATGATACTTCTGCAGTGACCTCAAGCACACCAAGAGTGACTCTTTGGCTCTGGATGCAAGGGTCAGGGGCACTGGAGTCAGTCCGAGCTCTCTGAGGATCGATGACTACTAGGAAGAAATGGACTTTGCCTGACCAAATACAGCCAAAGTATCTCTGCCAACAGGTTGGTGAAGCTGGTGAGGAGACCTTTAAACTGGGAATAAAGAGGGAGGGAGATAAACACACAGTTAAGTGAGGAAATGGTTCATGAGGGTGGAAAGGAAAGGGTGCATAAAGAGAGTTAGAAGAGACCTCAGGAATAGTATATTGGGGAGAAAGGACACCAGTCTCAAATGTACATACCCAGATGCACACTGCCTGAGAAACAAACGGGAGTAACTAGAGCAACTCACACAGTCACATAGTATAATGCTGTTGGGGTAGCTAGGACATGGTGGAACAGCTCACATGTCTGGAGTGCTACAATAGATGAATACAGGCTTTTCAGGAAAGACAGGCAGGGAAAATGAGAGTCAAGGGGGTTGCCCTCTATCTGAAGAAGCAAGACAAACGTGCAGAGCTGTTGTGTGGCATGGGTGACTGGCAGGTTGAAAGCTTTTTGGTCAGGTTCAAGCAAGAGGCCAACACAGGTGACAGCATGGTGGGACTTTGTTACAGACCACCCAAGCAAGCTCAGGAGTTGTTGTATAAGGTACCAAGGTCACTTAGAATTTCTCCTGTTCAGGGTCGGTTTTTTAGTAGTATCTTTCAGCCATGAGGTGAAACATGCCAATACCAGTTACTTCCAATTTCGGATACTTCAGCTGCACCTGAACTGAAACAAATGTATACTCCTTTTCATCTTTCAGCCCTCAGTTCTACTTTGTTCAGGAAGGACAACCTATTGAGAGCACTGATTCCCAGTCTGCTGGACCGTTTGGGTTTCTTTCCCATAGAAATTGGAAATTATTCAATTGATACATACCTGGAACTGGGAAGTGTCTTAGGTCCCACTGTGTAGCTGCATTTCCATTCATCACTTAATTTTAGATGTGGTAAAGATCAAGACATTTATATTTAGGGTTCTACATGCAGCTGCTGGCATGTAAGGCAGGAATCTGATCTCCCATTATCAGGGGCAGTGAACTAGTTTAAATGAGTAAAACCTAAAGAGCACCTGAGCTCATGAGGTACTCTCACTCAGACAGGCAAGACTCGGTTACTTATCCCAGAACAGAAAGATTTCCACATCTAGGATATAGTATCAGTTTCTGCTCCAGAAGAGCATGCTTCTTGTTTAAGATCTGTGGCACATATGCCAGCTAAATGTTGAAATCTCAGGTACTTTAGGATCTGACAGTTGGCACTAGATGTGTACAGCTGGCAGCTGAATTGAGGCTTAGATTTCCACTAATTATAATAGAAGCTTTAATGCCCACATATAGACACAGAGATTTAGGGAACTTAATTTGGAGTTATTCTTATCCTACCTATCAGGCTTCAATACAGTTGCCTGTGCATAAACTACCGGTATTTGAAATGTCCCACAGTATTCAGTGTTGTCTCCAGCTAGATCTCTAAAATGGGACAGGTTTCACTTACATGCCATTCACATGCTTACATATCCAAACAATCCTAAGGGATTCTGCTAGCCTCACAGCACTGAGCCTTCTCAGATATGCTAGATACCTCTAATGGCATTAGGCACCCATGTATGGGCACCTGAATTGAGCCCTTATAATGTAGCTACCTACATCTCAAATAATCAGCACCCATGGTTTTATTTTGCTGAAAATATACATTTTATTTAGGTTTTTTTTTTTTCTTTTTTTTTTTTTTTTTTTCTGTAGTTGTCCTAGAATACCAAGATATCTGCATAGGACTGCAGAATGGACAAAAGATTTATGGGAGACACACTCGTCTGGAGTGGAGGAGCTGGAGACCAGGCAGGATGTTCCAACAAGTCTGAAATGATTCTACTGATGTTTAGGCAACTGAATCCAGGGGCTCCATGTTTACTGAGAGTATGCAGGTTTAGTACCCTAGATAGCCAGGTTTGTTCTGTGCCAGACAGGATTATTCAACTTATTGTACAGGGTGCTTACTTTAGAAGAACTAGTTCATTAGATACTGAAAATATAGGTCGAAATTAGATTTTGAAGTGAGAAAGACTACCAAGGTTCCTAAACTGCATTATATAATCTGTAGATTACAAATGTGTTTTGTCAAAGGCAGAAATTAATCTGTTTCCATGTTCTTAAGTGGAAGCAGGTCCTAGTCGAATATGAAAGGTGAAAAAGGGGTGAAAAATAATGTTTTGGACTGTGATATATCTCTTACTCTTTTTCACAAAATCTATAGTTTTTCGGGATTTTTTTCTTTTTCTGTATTCTATCACTTCTATCCTAGCATTTCACTTGTTAATTTTAATAAAGTTACTATATTACTGTTTTCAGATCTCTTAAGACATAGTCAAAATTTGTTGGAATATTTTTTACTATGCCTCTGGTTGAGATATCAGTACATCAACTGGTTTTGTTGTTTGTCATGATTATGGATAATATCTTTAATAACAATTGTCAATAAAACAAGTAACCCAAAGTATCCTAGATTCATAAGTAGATGTTGTTAGTGACTGATTTTTACTGCTTGCTGCTGAACACTTAAACAGGAATGTGATTAATATCCAGATTCTTCAGAATACTACTGTTGAAGCTTTTAGATGTTAAAAAGGCACTATTTTGTCTTGTAGGCAATTCAGTATAAGGCTTTTTTATGAAGCACACAGCCATTTGCAAACACTTTAAACATATTTTTAGGTGTAAAAAACATGCATCCCTCGAGAAAAGGAACTACGTGGATAGCTTCTGAAACAGTTGACAAATGTGAATATGCATTTGGCATTATTATGCAAGAAAAAGATTTAAAAAAAGCACAGGTTAATTATAACAAAGCCATGTTTTCTAAGGAACAAAAATACAGATTCAGAATGAGAATGTTAACATAATTGAAATCCCTCAAATTCATACCAATGAAAGTGAAACTAGTTCTTTAGGCTGTGGCTTTTAATGAAGTGTGGATTAAATAATGGTTCCATAATTCTAATTTTCACTTCTCCTTCCTGATCAAAACATTCAGTTTAAATAATTCTGGTAATTGTCATTTTCAGAAAGTAAAAGAACATGCTTCAGCTGAACTAATTACAAAAGAGACTTAGATAAATGAATATATATAGTTTTTATCCTCAGATGTAACTGATGACTACTTTAAATTCTAGAGTATTTTGGACATAGATATAGTATAAAGTGGTTTTCCAAACTAATTCTTCTGCATATAAAGTTAAATTTTGCTAAAGAAATTTCCTATTAATTGTCTCTACAGTGAGGCAATGGGAAGACACATGCCCCTCTAGAGTGAAACTCAGCTCATAGATAGGATGAGTTGCTTGATGCAAGTGCCTATTATATTTCCTTAAATATATTGGGAGCTCAGTGATGAGAATTATAATCTCAGTTTAATTCATACAGTTGAAATGAAACCTTTTAGGGCACTGTTTGTGCACTATGAAATTGAAAGTCTCAGGCAGAAACTATATGCTATATTATTAGCAGCTTCCAATAACATTACTCATTCCTAGCATTTTGGACTGTGCCAGGAATAAGAAATGTCATGTGATTCATTCCACTTTACAGTGCAGTCACTCAAAGAATATAATTTTCTTGGAATTTTTTACATAGTCATATTAGGCAATGTGTTTTCCTAATTTTGAAAATGACTAAGTACTAAATCTAAATCCGAACTGGTTCTCTGGGACACAAATTTTTCTTCCAGCTTCCAGATAAGTCATAATCAAGATACCAGTTTGGTTCTATGAATTAAAAAAACCCCAAACAACCACTTGAAATTTTTTTCTCTCACTCTGTTTAATTAGCCATTTACTGGTGTAATTCTTCTAGCTTCAGCCACTAAAAGTTTACTGTCCAAGTTAGCCATCTAGGTAGTGATCTTGGTGCACCTGCACAATGTCAGGCTACACATCCAGCCAAGTATCACATCTCTAACGTTATTAAAGTTTATTAGAGTAACTAATTGTCAGAGTCATAATTAACGGTGTATACACACACACATGCACAGGTACACAAATATATGTAAGTACATATATAAGTAACAAATTATTAGAGTAACTAATAACTATTTATAACAGTTATTATGTCTACTAAAAAAAATATGAAATAATGAAAAAAAATCATATGAAATAATACTTCCCTCAGAATACCTTCCTCACCTGCCAAAATTCTGTTGTTAGGAGATTTCTGGAGTCAGACTTTTTCATGTTTCTCTTTGTATTTGTTAAAGATTTGATAGATTTTTCTCCCATTGTGTAATAAGGCAAACAGTACTGTAGCTTAACTATGTATTTTTTCTATTCTTAAATATACTGCTCAATAATGTCATTTAATGTCTTAAAAATCCTTTCTTAATAAAATTAAGAAGACCTCTTTTCCCTGTTCAGTGTCTCCTGCTATCTTATGTCTGCCAGGCTGTAAAGGTCCAGTTTATATACTTTTTTTCCTTACATTGAAATGGATATGTTAAATACCTCCCTTAAAATAGGAACAATTCAATTCTGGGGTGATTATCTCTCGCTATTAATAGTAGAGAAAGCATAGACATCTAGAGTAGATAGTTTTAAGTTGCAGGGGAATCTGATTGCAAATGTCAGTACTGAAAAAATGCCTTTTTTTTTTTTTTAAGAGTATTTCAAAACCAAGATATTTACTGATTTTTATGTCAAAGTTGAATCTCATTTCAGATTTTCCCTTTTGAACCTCTGATCAAGTGCAATACTATCTGTTATTGTTACTTCTGTTTACCTTTTTTAGAAAATAAGGAACTATTCATGCATTTTCCATTTGTATTGCAAGCCTCGGGAGTTTGGCAGTGTGTGAAACAGGAATATAACCAACAGAATTTCAGATTAAAGAACCTAATGTACCACAGTATTGAAAATTGATAATATCGATAAAGACAGAGGTAAACAAATAGCTACAGTGAAGACAAAAGTGCAAGCAGACAATGTAATTTCTGCTCTAATTATTTCTACTTAATTAAAAAGAAGTGTTTAATTTGCTCTTAGAACTAAATGAAAATTCTGTGATGAGACTTTGAAGGGCTTGTCTGTTTTAAAGAGTAGACATGTAATAAATAGGATTATTATCAAATGAAAGGCTTTCCACTGTTTCTAAAACTTCTGAAAAAAACTGGTGAGAAATTTGAGTGAGCTTGCATCAACGTATAGCCTTCAAGTAAAATGGAGAAGTTGTGGTGCACCTCAAAGCAACATATATCTTTTACTTCCTTTTATCTCTGAGGTTTTGAATTGGTAATTATCTGAAGACTAAAAAACATACTTCTGAAAATTCATGAACTGAAAAGAAAGAAAAAGGGAATCAGCTCCAGTAACATATTAAGCGATACTGTTGGATATTCTCTGACACCTTATAACTGTGACATGCTAAAAGTGCCAATTTTAAAACAGTGAGTAAGGTGACCCATGCTGCTCTTACATATCTGCTGTGTTTGCTATGTTGTACAGACTCAAAACTGGTGCATGGATTTCTTTCTAAATTATTGTGTTCTTAGTACTGGGCATATCTACAAACACTTTCAAACTTCTTGTTGTCTAAGGTACCAAGAGCAGTTAGAATTTCTTTCATTCAGGTGATTTTGTATCTCAGTGCCAGCCCTATTAATATTATCAGGTGTATCGCTAGAAGCTCTATAAAGTTTTCCAGCCTTTCAAATGCTGCAGGATTTCCATCTGTCCAATGGTCTCTATTTACATTCTTGGATAAATAAAGGAGTCTAGCCTATTTGCTTTAACAAAGGCCAGGAATCATTTGCTGTGTAATTGTTAGGCTCAACTAAAGTGTAACTTAAGCTTCTTTTCAAAGACCTCTCACCACATGTTCTCTACCTATCATTGCCTGTATTATTTACTATTTTGTAGGTTTAACTGAGGCATTTCTTACACCCAGATGGCTTGTTAGCTAGGTATTAAGTACCTTTGTAAGAGACTAAAGTTGGATTTTCTGTGCTAAGATGATGTATTAAATACTACGCCGCTTGCTAGATGTTTTGCCATATGCAAGCTTGATGTTGATATTTAAAAACATCTCTCATCATATTTAATGATTTTTAAAACAAAGGTGGGATTTCACATGTGTCAGTGGCATCATAAATTTGGTATCTTCTAAAACAAAATATACAGAAATATTTTAGGTGGAATATACACAAATGCATATAAATGTGGTTTTGAATAAAATTTCCTATTCTTTAAGTTCCAAGAATAGGAAATATATAATTGGATAAGCTTTTTATTATTATTATTCCTTTGCTTTATTTCCTTACATTTCTAGCAATACCATAATATAGCAGAATGGTACCAGAGCTTGCTATTTATTTGCAAGGTTTTTCCACTAAGTAGTTATTGTTTGAAACCTATTGAAACCTCAGAATAAATAATATGATTCACAGAAGAGCAGATCTGTTAACTAAATGCGTATGAAACACTATCATGTTTAGGCATATATAAAAAAAATCAAAACCAAATAGTTATTGTTTGTGGTTCGTCAATATTTTCATTTGAAGATAATTTCTTCCTATATTTTCACTCCAGCCATGGAATTAATCATAGAATCATAAAATCTTTTCGGTTGGAAAAGACCTTTAAGACCATCCAGTCCAACTGTTAATCTAGGACTGCTAAGCCCACTAATAATAAACCATGTCCCTAAGCATCACATGTATGTGTTCTTTAAACACTTACAAGGATGCTGATTCCACCACCTCCCTGGGAAGCCTGTTCCAATGCTTGTCTACCCTTTCAGTGAATAGATTTTTCCCAATATCCAATCTAAGCCTCCCCTGGTGCAATTTGGAGTCATTTCCTCTTGTCCTGTTGCTAGTTATGTGGGAAAAGAGAGCTACCCCCACCTGCCTACAACTTCCTTTCAGGTAGTTGTAGAGAGCAATAAGATCCCTCCTGAGCCTCACCTTCTCCAGATTAAACAACCCCAGTTCCCTCAGCTGCTTCTCATAAGACTTGTGCTCCAGAACCTTCACCAGCTTTGTTTCCCTTCTCTGGACACACTCCAGCACCAAAACTTCCCTCTTGAAGTGAGGGGTCCAAAACTGAACACAGTATTCAAGGTGCAGCCTCACCAATGCTGAGCACAGGAATACAATCACTTCCCTTGTCCTGCTGGTCACACCATTTCAGATACAAACCAGGTTGCTGCTGGCTTTCTTGGCCACCTGGGCACACTGCTGGCCCACGTTCAGCCAGCAACAAGAACAACAAGACAATACTAGATAAAGTATAAAAAGGTGGATCTGTCACCATAAAACATACACTTCATTTTCAGACTCTTTGGTGCAAGTAGAAGAGAGACAGGAGGTTCTGGTATTCAATTTTGTTTCTCAAGAAGCAATAACATTTATCAAGAAGCAATAACATTTATCAAGAAGCAGTTTAGGAAAGTCATTAAATGTATTGTTTTAATGACCGCAGATTTAAACAGGGGTAAAAATAAAAATTAATCTGTTGCTTCATTATTGTACTGGGTCTGGCTGCAATGAAGTGAATTTTATTCATAGCAGCCTGTATGGCTGTGTTTTAGATTTGTGACCAAAACAGTGTTGATTGATAGCACACCACAGTTTAGCTATTGCTGAACAGTGCTTGCACAATGTGAAGGCCTCAGTCTGCACCCCAACAAGTAGGCTCAGGGTGGCCAAGGCTGGGAGGGGACACAGGGACACAGCAGGGGCAGCTGGCTCCAACTGACCAAAGGGATATCCCACAGCTCATAACATCATGCCCAGCAACAAAACCAGGGCCAGTAAGCAAGTGACTGGATGGGGACTTAATCGCCAGCGGCGGGTCAACCCATCACAACTATTATTTAGGCAAAAAAATAATATGTCAGCAATACTCATATATATACTCTTTTAATAGGAAGGTGTGAGACTCGTTTATGCTAACGCAAGGTTCTGTCCATATCCTCAATTTGAAGCACTCATATATGAACCACACTGCATTGCATTAGTCTCTGGAAAGTTCATGATTTTATATGTAGTGATGTCTTCTCTATTATTTTGTAGAATTTCCGTTTTCTTAGATGTGTCACATTGAAATATGCCTCCTTTCCTGAATTACCTTTTATATAACTGTACTGCCTAGGGGGTCTTGTCACAGGCTAAGCCTCCTTTGAGCAGTATGAACACTGAACAAAAAGATGAACTTATCCCTGACATTTCACAAGCTAAGTATAAAAGAAGATACTACGGACTGATGCAAGGACTCTCGTTTGGAATACAAAGAAGCAGTGAGATGGTATTCATCATGATGTTAGGTACTTGTTTCAGTGCACAAGTTCAGTTTTTTAACACTTAATAACGTAAATGTTAAGAACAAAGCCACAAGATAATGATACTGCTTTTCAGACATTTATAGAAGGGAAAAAAGAAGAGGGATAAAAGAGGTAAAAGAGATTCATTATTCAGTTATTTAGTACAGATTATAAAGGCCCTGTTGCAGCATAAGTGCAGAAATTTTTAAAAATAAACCAATGAATGTGGCTGGCTGCTTTGGAGCTTTTCAAAACAAGTAATTTCATAGATAGGGACTAGAATAAAAGGCCAATGGCCACACGTACACCCACCCCCCCACCCCCAACAACAACAAAAAGGGATGAAATATGATCTCAAAAAATGGATAAAATATATTAGAATATTAATTTTATTAAAACAAAGCATAAAAATATCAGACAGGTCAGGTACTATACAAACACCAACATAATCACATTTTTGTGTGTGTGCCAAGAAGGACACGATTTCTTTGATTTGTACTTGTGACTCCACGATAGCTAGAATCTTTTATATGCATAGGCTTAAGAAATAGATTATTTTACTGATCCATGTCATTTTTTTGCACTTTTATGAGCTAAATGATAGAAATCTCCAATTGCAAGTGTCAAAAGACAAATGCAGGTGAATTAGTTAAACTGTGAAATATAGAATATGTTATTGATTAAACAAGTAACTTTATCATACTGCTCACAATGGCCAGACAATTTAACAATGAAAAAATACATAAAGTCAGTATCATGATCAAAAGGAAGCTGGGGACCTTTATTATCTAACTCTTCTACCAGGATATGTCACATCACAAGCATTACCATCACATTTTCCAAATGTGTTCTGAAGAGGCAAAAAATATCAGCTTCAATCTTATGTATGTTTTTGAGCCTTACATGGATATTTTTCACAGAGTATGAAACAGTATGATTTAGTAAAAGATCAATAAAAAAAGTCAAATGTCACTAGGAATTACAACTGTCTTTACTTCTAAAGCTGGTAAGACTATTACCTGGTAACTACACTGACAAATTGCAGAAGGATTATGAAGCTGCATAGAAAATTTTACATAGCTTTTCATTGGAATCAGATTCACTCTAGTGGATTCAGACTTCTCTAACATTTTAAAAAATCAAATTAATAGGAGAAAGAGGAGTAGCCTGTAGTGTGAAGAGAAAATAAAAAAAAAGAAGAGTGAAATCCAAGTAACTGGCTATGTGCTAGTTATTAAAAAAATACAAAAATCTTCTATTTCTGAACTAATTCCTCTTACATCAAAACTGTACTGTTCTTGTTTGGTAAATCTAATGTTTTTGACTCAGAAGGTGAAAGTTAAGCACACTTCTCCTGTGAATCTATATACATGCCCAGAAACACTTGTATTGCAATGCTCAATTTGTTTGTTGTACTTAGTGCTTGTTAAAGTATTCTGTATGAATTTCCAATTTATTGGAATGACATGTGATTCATTTTCAAAGCTATAAATTAAATTAATTATGATTTAGCAGTAAATATTTTTGGACTTGACTATAACACTAATGGTAAATTCAAACGTCAAAAAAAGCCCATGCTATCCACTTGTAATTGCTACCACAGCAAAAAATAGTTTTTCAGACAACTGTTTCACACAGCTTCACTGGAATAAAGTTATGCCCCAAACAAAGATTTTGGAATACCTTTCCTATATTGTGTAAATTTAATCATAAAAATCCATTTTCACATTACCTTGTGCTCATAGTGAATATTAGTTCGGGTGATTCAAAGAAGCATGAGTTTTCAACTCTGTCATTTCAAGTATGGTAGCACATCAATCAATTAGAAATCATTAAAAGTCAGAAGAGCAATACTGTTCATTTTTTTACACACACACAAATCAAAATTATACTTCTACACTATTTTTTTCCAGTTGGTTTTTAGCTCTCAAAGTAAAATCACAGAAAATGGATTTATTCTTGATGCTGCATTTCTGAGTTGAACATATCTGAAACAGGTAATGAAATCCACTTTTTTTTTTCTTTTTTTCTTTTTTATTTTTTCCCCCCAGAATTACAGTGGCTGGGTGTCCTGGTTTCAGCTGGGACGGAGTTAATTTTCTTCTCAGTATCTGGTGCAGTGCTGTGGTTTGGATTTGGTGTGAGAACAATGTTGATGGCACACTGATGGGTTTAGTTGTTGCTGGGTGAAGTTTATACTCAGTCAAGGACTTTTTAGTTTCTCAGGCCCTGCCAGTGAGAGGGCTGGAGGGGCATGGGACATTGGGAGGGGACACAGCCAGGACAGGTGACCCCAACTAGCCAAAGGGATATTCCATACCATGGGGCGTCATGCTGAGTATATAAACTGGGGGAAGAAGAAGTAGGGACATCCAGCATTATGCCATTTGTCTTCCCAAGTAACCGTTACACATGATGGAGCCCTGCTTTCCTGGGGATGGCTGAGCACCTGCCTGCCTGTGGGAAATGGTGAATGAATCCCTTGTTTTGTGTGCTTGTGTGTGCGGCTTTTGCTTTACCTATTAAACTGTCTTTATCTCAATCTATGATTTTTCTTACTTTTACTCTTCTGATCTTCTCCTCCATCCCACTGTGGGGGGAGTGAGCAAGCAGCTGTGTGGTACTTAGTTACCAACAGTGGTTAAATCATGACAGTTCTTTTTGGCACCCAACATGAGGCTTGAAGGGTTCAAGATAATGACATATTTGATTGGAATATGCTGATGGATTTATAGCTGTTATTGGTGTTTAGCTATTAATCAGAAGGCTTCTGTGCTTGCCATGGGGCTTGCTTGCCTTGCTGTATATCAGTCTATTGCTTGTTAGTGGCTGCTTCTTGCTGTTGCTGCTTGCTGTACTGCTTATCATCTCACTGTGCTGTGCCTGGGAACATTCTGATACCAGCCATGATGATGCGCCGGGGCTGGCAGATGGCCAGGGCATTGCTGCTGTGTCTGTGCTGCTGTACCGGACAGGCTGGAACTCCAGTGTGAACTTGAGTCAAAGGGACTGTGACCTGTGGATGAGTCCACGTGGGAGCAGGACACCCCAAAGTGTCTGTGGCCATGACTAAGTCCTTGCCAGAGCAGGTATATAATGAAGTGTCTGTGGCCGTGGTTATGTCCATGCCACAGCAGGTATGCCTCTGAAGGAATTGTAGCCCAAGGGCAACTCCATGCTGGAGAAGATATGCCTCGAAGAATCTGTTGCTGTGTGTAAATTCATGCTGTAGCAGGTACACCTTGAAGCATCAGTGGCTGTGCAAAAAGGGACTGCTGTGGTTTAGCCCCAGGCCAGCAGCCAAGCACCACACAGCTGCTCGCTCACTCCCCCCACCCAGAGGGATGGGAGAGAGGATTAGAAGAGTAGAAGTAAGAAAAATCATGGATCCAGATAAAAGTAAAAACAAACAAACAACATGCACACAAGTAAAGCAAAACAAGGAATTAATTCGCCACTTCCCACAGGCAGGCAGGTGCTCAGCCATCCCCAGGAAAGCAGGGCTCCATCATGTGTAACGGTTACTTGGGAAGACAAATGGCATAATGCTGGATGTCCCTACTTCTTCTTCCCCCAGTTTATACACTCAGCATGACGCCCCATGGTATGGAATATCCCTTTGGCTAGTTGGGGTCACCTGTCCTGGCTGTGTCCCCTCCCAATGTCCCATGCCCCTCCAGCCCTCTCAGGCCTGAGAAACTAAAAAGTCCTTGACTGAGTATAAATATCACCCAGCAACAACCAAACCCATCAGTGTGCTATCAACATTGTTCTCACACCAAATCCAAACCACAGCACTGCACCAGATACTGAGAAGAAAACTAACTATCCCAGCTGAAACCAGGCACTGTTAAAATGTTGGGGGCTAATATAATGTCACATCCCTGTCTTCTAGCACTGACCGCATAACCTTGTGGGCAGATGGATTGCAACACATGCCCACTGTGAATGTTCCTAATGTACTCAGTTCTTGTGTGCAGCAGAGATATGAGGTAAAACTGATCTGTTTCCCACTATTATTTTTAAATGAAGCAGATTAAAAGATGTTATACAAGTCTGGTAATATAGAAAGAGTGGATGTACTCATGAATTTGCATATTTTAATGAATAACACATAATATAATGTTTTAAAAATTATTAATTAACATCAGCAATAGGAGAACAATGTCACAGGAAAAGGATATTGTAGCTATTGCCAATCTGATGTCATTTTAAAACAAGGACAAATTGTTGGGTTTTTTTTGACAGGTAGGAAAAAATGCTTTTGCTATAGTACAGAACAAATGGCTGGGATAACAAAACCCATTACAGTGCAAAGGCAAAATATTCTGGATTTTTTCCCAGAGATTTCTGTTTATTCAGATGGAAAATAATTTGTTAGATTGTTATGATTTTGATTAATTGTTGCTGCAATCTGCATAGTTGGAAATGAAGTTCCTTACTATTTTTTTTTTAAAGGGCAGATTGTTCAGTGATTACAATCAGGTTTTCAGAACACTACTGAGGATGGGGTTTGCAAAAAAATAAAATTTTTACTAAGTTCCCAAATAGAGACACAATCTAAAATTTTCAGCATCTAAGTGTTTCTACTGTGACATCATCTGGAATATTTTAAAATGATAAAAATATAAAACCTTGGAAACCTCAGCACTGATCTTATTAAATTACTGATGCAGTGTACATTTGTTCAACTTGTGAAATACTTAAAATATCAGATTAGGAAAAAGAAGACACTGAAAGTGCTATTGCAGTAAAATATCACTTGGTGTAGTAGTCAGTTTTTAGAGATTGGACAGACATATGTAGACCTGCATTTCAAGTAATTTTTTAAAGATCACATAATTTTTTAACATTTGCATTGCTTGTGCTTTCCTCTTGACTGTAAGTTTTCATTACCTTCAAATACATAATTAAATTACCATTAACTTTATCATTTTGTTGAAAAGATATTTACATATAAGTAGTTTTGATATATTTTGGTTTAATTTGCCTGGTGTTTTAAGCATTTGATACAACTTTGCACATATCCATATTTAGATAACCATAATTTGAAACTCAGATTTCTATTTTATTTGTACAAAGAAAACATGATTTCTGCTACTTAAAAGGATGCTGATAATCCATTCCTCAAATGCTAAGGTGCTAAGGAATCTAGGATTTGTAGCTAGAACATTTAATGTATTTGAAAGACAGGCCTATGAAACAGCGGATGTCTCTGTGTAGTTCATGTCTAGATTTTAGGCAGCTTCCAACCCTTGAGTATTGCTTAAGTTTTCTTCAGCATCTGTTTTTTTCATAACAGGAATATCAAGCAATTGTAGTTCTACAAAAAACCCAAAACAATATGAATTCAAGAGTGAGACCAGATTTGTACTACCGAATTCAGCCTCTTTTCATTTTTACTGTGCTTGACAATGATATGTTTACACATGAGTTTTCCCATATACCCCATGAAACCCACACATTTGTGTTTTAAATTATAGCTACACTAAGACCATTGGGTGGGCAGGCAGGGGGAACCACGAAGTGGAAGATGTCTTTGCTCCTCACTATTATCTACATATACCTATGTTAGAGCTCCCTGTGAATTTATGTATTCGGGTTATCATTGATTTCTAATCTGATTCTGTGCCATTTCTTCATGATCTTCTTTCAGGATGCAGTTAGACAGAGTGCTGGATAATCTTGTCTCGGGTCCCCTTTCCATGAAGGGTTGGACCAGACCAAGTAATCTTTCAAGATCCCTTCCAGCCCAGGCTATTCTGTGATACTACTGGTTCACCTCTTTTTTTATGCTTTTCACAATACATGAAGTATGTTGAAAAGGAGGGTTTCTCTAAGGACTGTGTCATGATACTTCATAATAAGGAAATTATTGATACGGACGCAGAGAGCGGGAAGTATTCATCTCAGCTAGCTGCAGCCATCTAAAAATTAGATCTTCACATTTGAACTACCTATCTTCACAGCCAGGTGGAAATTCACATTTTAAAAGTGCAGTCTATGCCAAAAAGAAATATGGCTGGGGCAATTATACTTTTAATTAGATATCTCAGTTAAACCACAACACATTGCTCTTTGTAAACACCTTAGGTTAATGTATTTTTAAGTTCATCTTTCTAAATCAATTAAATAAAATCGATTACTTTTTCAGTGTTTTTGTTTCTTTTTCTAGGAAGCTGAAGGACTATAAAGACAACTAATAGATTTTGAAAAGTTTTTCCTTAGTGACTTTATTGAAACCTTCCTTCCTCAACTGTTTATGGGTATAAAAGTTCTTACTTCTATAGCTGTTAGCAAAATCATGTCATTTGTTATCTAGTAATATTTTTGTCTTTATGCATTCTAATTAACAATTATATAATGTGAACATTGTTCTTGTGTTAGATAAAGAGAATAAGCATGTATTGCGTTGGGTAGTCTGATTTATGGACTGTCACTAACATAAAAGTATTAACATACATGAATGATTGTAATTAAGACAAAAAGTCTATTTTAGGTTTCTGGCAATCAAGCACACAAATTCAAACCCTGATTCTGTGCTCTAAAAAATTTCTGTGATGGAGTTGTAGTTCTGTATTACATGAGTGGTTGTCTTTTAAAAATCAGTTTAATACTTATTAAAGCTCTTAGAGTCACAGTACTGGAAAATTAATCTCTCTACCAACAGAACAGATACAGCAGAGGTAGTGATGGAGTACAGTCTTCAATATGTGGTCCAAGTCACTTTATATCCTCCTAACAAATTCAAGGGCAACAGTTATAAGTTGCTGATAATCTTAAACAAATGGCATAGTGCAGAGAAGTGTAGCTGCAAAAGTAATAGCATTTTTATCCATTAAGAAGCTCTGACTTTGTGAACTTCCCAAAGATTCCTAGTAAAGTATAAAGCATAAATACACAGATCAATATTCTCATGTTTGTTTGTGTAATGTAAAAATAAGCAAAACAAACCCCCCCAGACTCTGAAGTTGGCTATAAAAACATAGTGGTTTCATTTACCAAGAAAATTGTTCCATACAAAAAAAAAAAAAAAAAAAAAAAAAAAAAAAAAAAAAAAAAAAAAAAAAAAAGCAGCTACATCTTAATAAAGTGTTGAAGGAAAATAAAAAGAAGCAGAATGTAACAAAAGTTTAGAAACATGGAGTATCTTTATATTTGCATCTTGCACCTTGTAGACTAAAAAAAATAAGAAATACGAGAAGGTAAATAATGGCCTCTTATACTTTAACATCCTGTCACTGGGAAAAGTACAATACAGAAAATTATAACATCCAGCATTTTCATGGTCTTTTCTAACATGTTAAAATGGGAGAGGATAATTTGTCTGAAAGAGCAAAAGGTAAAAAACAGACAAACTCCAAGTCCATTAAAACTCATTTTAGATTTAAAAAGTTCAGATGTCATTTCAATGACTAGGACCTCATAATCTTTAAAAACTGATCAGTCCTTTCATTGCAGTTAGCATTTCACCATCACTAATAGAATTAGATTATATATGGGACTGTTAAAAAATAGTGGAAACAAACATGCTGCCAAAAAATAAAAACACAAAATAATGGAAAAAGAGAAAAAAAGAGTAACATTTGCCAAGCTGAGCCTGAGGACAGTTTAATTCAAATCAGTAAGAATTTTAAAAGTGAGGAAGAAAGCATCATATAATAAATTAATAACAAAACATTTTCAAACCAGCTTAGGAAGACCTGAAACACTTTGATGTAATTTCTGGAAGAAATGAAGGATTAGATTTACTAACAGTGGCAGTCACATCACATAGGAATCATACTAAACATAAACAGGAGAACACACATCAAAGAATTTCCAACATTCTTTATCCCTAAAATGGCTTTGACCATTTAGGTGCTTGTTCTGTAAATATTTATGCAAATATTTAACCATTTCAGATATTGAAATCAGTGTCATTAATAGTCTTTTGCATTTATGGATGCCTGTACTTGCTCGATTGACTGTCTACTAATTAGCTCTGCTTCTTTGTTTTCGGGGTTTGTTTTAATCATTGCAGATACATTGCCAGGTGCATAAACTTTAATGTCTCTTTCTTCACCTGCAAGCCAAAAGGCAGTTGCTTCTTCTGGAGGGGACAGGCCACATCCGTGTTACAAATCATTTGACACTGGATCCCAGTCCAAGCCCCATGTGGTGTGCTATAGCTCTAAGCTGTGATTATAATGTTTTATGTTTCTTTCACTATAAAATGTTGGAAATAATAGTACTGAGAAAAATCCTAGTGTCATTTCTATAGTAGAAAACTACGGGCACAGCTTTATGACAGTGTTGTATAATGGCACCAGGATTACTAGAAGGGCAGTGAAGGATTGCATAGATTGAAAGAGTATGAGCATGAAACAGTCTCTGTCGTAAGAACCATACTGAAGGTCGGTTTTTCCCCACTGCAAACCTGTTCTTTAACTTAATAATGTAGTCTGGGAATAAACTAACAGTCATACAGTATGAATGATATGGTGATCTGGATATGGAGAGGTAAGTTCATTCGCAGCACTAGTTGATCTTTTGATACTGTGTTTTTTTGCCATAAATATATATTCTAACTGGTATTTATTAATTAGGAATGAATACTTTCAACAGATAGTTCCTAAATATGAAAAAGCAACTGGCAATGCATGATCCCATCTAACCAACCTCAGACACTATTTTACACAGAAATTTGTAAGTTTGTCTACTCTGAATATAGGACAAAGAATAACCCCTCTTATTTAATTTTCACTTTTTAATGAATTAAGTTTTTCCATAAACCAGTAAAATGTCCTTTTAAATTTGCAGTGTAAAATACTCTGGTGCTGTGGCCTTGGATCTGCTCCAATTTTTAATTAAATGTTCAGTACATTGGAAAGAGCCTAGGAAATGCACCGATTCTATAGCTATTTGTTACAGCCCTCACTCACATGTTGCGAAACAGGTTCATGTCTTTGTCCAGCTGTTACTCAGCTGGTCATAAACTGTAGAACAAGTTCAACAAGAACACGTATAAAGAGAGACCTGTCTTAGAAAACAGATGAGTCAGTTCCTAGACAATATTTTCACAGCATGCGTGAAGGTGGGTTCAACTTCATACTCCAAAACAGGACCAATACAGGGCTAAACCTGCCAGGCCAGTGCAGTTCAGTGGCTTACCACTCACCTATAATAACATAAATAAGACCCTTAAATGCCTTTTTTGTGTCCATAAAAAATTACCTTGAAATTACAGTTGGTGAAAAAGGAAGAGAATACTATTAAAAAAAGAGAGAGATTTTACTGTGTAAAGACACTTTTTTCCTAGGATCAATTCTTTAGTGTTTAATAATTCTTTGCAAGTTGGGGCAATATATGTAGAGACTATGTCTCCATAAGTCAAATAATTTTCCTCAAATAATATTTTAGGCCCTTTTTTATTATTGTTTGCGTCAAAAAAGGTCTAGCAGATTGTTTCTTGCACAGGAATATGATTTTATTTGCTTGCACAAGGGAAAGCAGACTACATATACTGTCAACATTCATTGTCTACAGAGCAAAATTATTTGTATTCCTTTGCATTGTTTAAATTTTACTGTCCTTCAGCTTCCTCTTTAGTTTCTTCTCTTTCAATTTAATTACATCTCTCTCAATTTTTTTTTTTTCGTCTAGGCTTGACTTCAATATTAATAGATAAAAGCATCAGATGCAAATTCTGCTCTAACAAAGCTGAATATACCTGCAAAAGAAAGTAATCTGGACATTGAAATTGGATAGGTGATTGCATAGACACATGAGGAAATAAACAAGCTTGCAAGGACTGGTATAAAAACTAGGTCCACACAGATTTTGTTAAAGACAAGTAAATATGATTTCTGCCATTGCTAGGAAAAAAACATGAGCTTTGCATTGACCTCGCAGTGCAGGCACTCAGGGCTTCCTTGAGCTTGCCTTGGCCTGATCTGGCTTTAGTGCACAACAGCAGACAAAGGCAATTGATATTAGCATTTATAATAATATGAAGGTATTGTTAATGTGACTTCTTTATATTAATTGAACTATAAGTGATAGTGCTATTGAAACAGGATTAATAATTGCCAAATTTTGATTATGCTGTTAAAATACTAATTGTGATGTTAATAAATTCTTAGCTCCATATAAATGATGTGTTCTTTTTCATCCACAAATAGATTTTGAGGTAACTTTGTAGTGAATATTTGTAGGGTCTTTTAAAAAGTATTTCTTTTAATGGACCTTTATTTAGGTGGGTATTCAAAGAGCACTTAAGTTCAGCCATGATGTGCTGCTTGGAAGGTTTCTTCACAACATGTTGCAGCTTCTCATCCAGAATTGACATTACACCTCATTCAACATCATTCATTAGTGTCAGAAGCTTTACTGCACGCCACTAGCCCTCCAACACCCATAAATCTTGAGAACTTCTTTGATTTCAAGTATATGTTTTATTATGTCTAATTTCTGATGTTGCTGTATTCTATATAAGAAAAGCACATTTAATATGAATGTACTCAATGACCTAGAAACTAAAGTTGTGATATTATTTGTCTTTTACAGATGGAAAACTGATATGTAGAAACACTAGGTGGATTGATAGAGTCAAGTGTGTGAAATGAATGATGGATCTCTAGTCGAGTCTCCATTCCATTGCCCTGTCAATGGGTCATCAGGCATATACACTAAAATCAGAAATATATACTTACTAAACCCATATCAATATCAGGCATGACACTACATCATCAGGTATAACAAATAGATATTTGATAAAAAAAGTTCATAAAATATTTGTTAATTTTAATGTCTTCCAGATTCCCTGCTTACAGAGAACTTCCTTGATGGTACTTATTTCACTTTAAGTGACAGTAAACATGATTGAAACACAAACCTTTCCAAAGTACACACTTCAATATTCGGCTGTCAGAATAACAGGGAGAAATTTAACAGAGATTAAACTAGCCAGAAACCTGATTTTTAGACATGGTGCTGAAAAGTCAAAAATGAAAATGAAAGAGTACCTTCTGAAATACTTTGAACAGTTAATATATGCTGTTTATTTTGAGCAAAGTACTGTATCTTTTTGTTTTTCAGTTGCAGATTCTCTAGATATAGAATGTGTTCAATAACAAAAGCCATCTGATCCAGAAATATCATATTCATGTATGATTTAAATTCAAGCAATTATACCCAGTTACTGAATTCTGCCAAACTGACTTGACCTCATTTCGTGTGCCAATGTGTTATTTTCCTGTGCATTATTACATGAAGAAATATGTACAAATTTGTAGCAGACATACAAAATTATTGTTATAGACTTGCTTTTGATGACATAAATAGCCACAGAAATAGCTATCAAATACTTTTATTTTAGTTTAATTTTGATTTTAGACATTAGCAATACCAAAATGCTGGTTTCTATTTTGTGGATCTGCATACATTTTCTCTATTTGTTTCAAGCAAATCATTCACTCATTGGAATTTATTATATGGAAAACAATGCAGTTTTTTTCTTTCATTGAAATGTTTGCAATTTTATCTTAAAAATTATTAACTATTTAATATTCCACATTTGTGGAACTATTTTATTATAATATGAATTATGATGATTAAACAATAAAACACTAGATCTATAAATACTTAAGTAAATTATTTTGATGCTGAATAGGTTTAAAATAATTTACAATTAAAAAGACAATCTTGTCTGATGTTTAGAGTATTACAATCAAGTGTTGTTTTGTTTACAATGGAATGTTGAAAATACTAATTTTTTGTATTTATTCTAAGGTATGGTATGCCTGAAAATGCAGGCTGAGCGTCACCTCCTCAGATTAGAAGATTGTACGTAGATTCACCTTGTGTCCAAATCTTAGAATGGATGCTTTCCTTGCAGTTACAAGCAATGCTGCAGTTTATCATACAAGGAAGTGTACAAATTCACTAAGTGTTAGATCCACGAAACCCAGTATATTCCACATTTGCCTCTCAAAATTTATTTCATAGGAATATGCAAAGGATCTTTGCAGAATCTTTCTTAGAGAGTAACAAATAAATTGATTTTGTTTCATCATGATGCCCTGTCTATTTACCGACAGGGTCACTGGATTTTTCTGTAAGCATTGGTAACCATAAATATAATGTAAGTAACATCCTTTTAAGTAATGGAACACAGAAAGTTTTGTTGGTGGTGGGTGGTGAGGTGTTGAGTGGATTTGTGTGTGTGTGCATGTGCGGTAGAAACACTGATCCTCTATACAGCAGAAAATAAACACGGGCATCTCTAGTGTAACTGTGGTTGACAATTTAACAGTCCTGGAAAATGGTGGGACAGTGCATAGGATTGGAGCTCACCATCAACACAGTATAGCCCAGGGGTACAGGATGCTCATGAAGGACAAGCAAGGACGAAATGGAGAGGGAAGTTTCTATTTGGGAACATCACTCACTGACTTCAAAATGAAAATGTGGATATCTCTGTTGTTAGTATCTTAGTCAAGCTGCGTTTTGCATATCGTGGGGAGGGTCTGTTACCGACAGCCTGGCCAAGAGGAGTTAACACTGAGTATCAGTCTACTAGTGCTGATCTTATTACAAAACTGTCAACGTGAGCAACAAGGTTGTATTGAAAGTCTTGAAGATATTGACTTTGAGGAGTTAATGATCTTGAATGAGCTATGTCTACTCTATTTGGACTTGTACTTGGGGTTTGAAAAGCCTGCACAGTATTGAGTGACCACAGTGCAACCCCTGATATATAACAATGTAAGGGAATATGTTGAAATACCCTGGATAACTGCTGTTCCTGGGTATACTTCCTAGATACATGTAGCTAGATATGCTCTGATGGGTCATTACGGAAGAGATAACATTCCTACCTGATAAGACACTGTTGTAGCACTCTCCAGACTATCACGCTGCAGCAAAGTCTTTTACCATCTCATACCAGCACACTCTTTATACCAGTCCCTTTGCTGTCTTCTCTTCATCTTGCCTCATCCAGAGCATATGTTCTCTCTCCTTTTACTTCTTCCTCAGCAGGTCTCTCTTTATTGGCTCTCAACCACTTAACCAGCCACAGCTGCACCTTATCTACATCGACCAACCGGTCGCCCCTGAAGCCAACCCACAGCTGTGTATTATCAATGCTAATTTACCCAGCCTCATTCTTCTACAATTCCCTTTTTTTTTTCTTTTCTTTTTCCTTAACATTTCATACCTTATGTTTTTAACAATCATTACGATCTTTTTACAAATAAATTTTTCATATGGTCCTCTATAATTCCTCTACAAGACACAATGAATAATTCTGTTTGCTACATCAGATTTAAAGAGCCATGGTATAGGGGCAAGAGTGAACCTCTTCACAGATGGGGTATGCACAGTGTGCTATGGAAGGATTCATCTGGGGCCCATGTGATGCTGCACAAAACCAAGTTCCCAATGTATGAAGGGAGGTAAAATATGTTATCTATATTTTTCTTCTTATTCCTTATCTTATTGTTAAAGCCATTCTACTGTGCAATTTGCTCTTGTACCTTTCTTTTCTGAGATCCAGAAAGAACCTGACTGCTCCTCCAGTGCAGAACAAGCATGAACTAATATATATCTCTTGAAACACATTTTGAGGCCCATAACTCTGAAAAAAGAACCATACCTATATCCATTATACTTCAGAAAATATGGTCTCAATAGAACCCAGTCAAACCACCCTAGCGTTCATATAAATATGAAGTTGGAAAAATCTATTATTTTCTTTGCTTTTCACAGACTTTCTGTTTCAGACAGCTTTCATAATAATAATAGGCATACAAAAAATGGAGGTTTGGATGTTTTACTTCTGTGGAGAAACAACCCCTGGTCACTTATTACTGCTGGCAGCAGCAGAAGGAACACTCTATCTGGCTATTGAGCTGACTAGAATTACGTTTTAAACTGTAAAAATAATAAATCATTTAACTCTATTTATCAGTATGTTTTTATTTAAAGTTGTTACTGGTGTATTTTTTACTTTTTCTCCTATCTTGGACTTCTCTTTGAAGTTTGTTAATTGTAATTGTTTAAATTTCCTGTGAAGCAAATTTGACTTCCATAATTATTTTTTCCTAATTAAAAAATAAATATAAATTCTATGCATTATTCTGAATTCCAATTTATTACAACGCTCTGTAAAAGGGGTTAATCAAGGTGAAGATATTTATACACTTTTACTTACAGCTTAATGCACATGTATTTTATTTTAAATTTCCACTGGCTAGAAATGAAAGGTTTCTGCTTTATTCCAATGCCATATGCAGCTCTAAAAACTGTATTGGAAATAAATAAAAACAAGAAAAAAGTGTTTGTGACATCTGAGGAGAATGTGGCCTAATGTGTTATAATTTTACCAGCCTTAACAGAAAGGTCACGACCAGCACCATGACTAAGACTTAGCAGGCTAATAAATGTGGGGCTCGCGGTTTTGTGCTGCTCTTAGGCTGACAGACATCTTGAGATTGAAACATTGCATTTTTTCTTAAGGACTGATACATTTGTTACTTGCCATTGCAAGATACAGCCCAGTGTGTATCAGGCAATATAAAAGAAAAGCTGTACACATTACCACCATTTTACTTTAAGAAATCATATTTCCTGGAATTCTTATATCTAAGACTTATATGACTGATCTGTATTGATGGTGGGTGTTGTAATGACATTTGAATTCAGTTTCACTCACTGCAGGAAAAATGCATTATGAATTTTTCATCCATACTAAAATAGATTCTGTTTTCTGTAGTAGTTAATCATAAGAACAGGAAGTATTTTTCTGTTTATTTTCTATAAGAAGGAACTTTCTGAAGTTGTACATTGCTGCTTTTGCGCTTGAAAAATGCTTTTTGAGTTTCTCAGACACTATTAATCTTTCAGAATTTTTTCTTTTTTGTTTTGATAGAGCTAATAGAATGAGTGTTAGTTTTCCCCTTCCCAAGATGCTTCTTTCTCTTTGTTAGTAAAATAATCTTTACTTTTTCTTGTGCCAATCTCCTTGTAAATCGTACTAGTAAAGTAGTCTTACGACACAATTTTACTCCTAAAAGTATGAAACAAAGCTCCTTAACAGTACAATAATGCAATATTATGGTTTTGTCTCAGTTATATCACACCAGATGAGATACAAAAGATGTATTATAACCACATCTTTATTTTATGCATCTGGGCATCAATAACATTTACTGGGCAACCAAATTCTATACCAAAAATTTCTATACCCAGAAAAAATAGTTTTCTCTAACTACTGTTACATCTCCACAACATCCTAGCTAGACTCATAGATTAGTTTAGGATCCCTAGGTATAGTACATTATGAAAGATAAGGGCCAGGGAAAAACATTGTTCTCTTGCTATAACAAAGTCTGTATTCCACTCCTCAGTTTCTTTAGGACATGCATTCTGCTAAGCCTGCTTTCAGCTCCAGCTCTTTGGAGAACACTTTCCATATGGCACAAAGCTATGCTGGAAATCATCACATCTCAGAAGATCATCCAGTTTGTGTGGATGTTTCTTCTACAGCAGCTGGTATTTCCTACCGTTAATAACACCCTTTTAAATACATCCCTTGTCAGTCATATGACTGAATATTTACAGTATCCTCAACCTTGCAATCTGTCACCTGAAACTCTGGCTGTATTTTAAAAAACAAACAAAAGTTTAGCCATGTGGGATGGGCAACAAAC
Source organism: Falco naumanni (assembly GCF_017639655.2). Classification (NCBI taxonomy): domain Eukaryota; kingdom Metazoa; phylum Chordata; class Aves; order Falconiformes; family Falconidae; genus Falco; species Falco naumanni. The sequence continues at coordinate 51,644,243 of NC_054055.1, forward strand.
TGGTCACATGTAAATGGCATCCTATTCATCAGTAGATCATCATCAACATGTAAACTCTGAAATAATTACCATTCATATTTTCCAATGAAGAAAAAGCGCTCTTGTATTAACAACAACTAGCAATAGAGATTAGTGTATTAATTTGGTGGAGCAAATTCTATACTATCTACTCAATACTTAGAATGGTATGATGTCTGATCCTAGAACTTTACCGAAGCAAAATTTTTCATTAGTTCTTGTAAGGGCTATAATTTCAAGGTATTTTTTGAGTTTAAAATCTTTGAGGAGTTTCCTCTTTGGGATAAATTTGGGTATTTTTGCTGTTAAATAGATATGAGGAATATAAGTGCTAGTTGATTTATACCAACACAAACTAATGGAAAACAAAGTCACAAAGCTCTAGCTGTGTCCCAGTATATTAACTGATGGATCTCAACATCAGCTGTCACATTCTACTATTTTATATCTTGAATGACTTCAAGAAATGTCATCTACTTTTATGGACAATAGCCAGGTTTGGACTATAGAATTCCTACAATTCATCCTGATATCTGTCTTGAAGGCAGTCACTGTTACATTCAGATTAAAAAAAGCTTGTTGCCTCATTTATTCATCAAATATTTATTTTGAAAATGGTGCGCTTTCAAACATTTTGAATTTTTCCTGAACTGAAAAAAAATCCTTAAAACATTACTCAAAAGAGCAGAGAGGAGGATTTTGTAATTTTTTTGGGGGGGAGGAGGTATGCTTGGGGTTTTTGAGTTTCTTTTTTGGTTCCTTTTTTAGTGTTGGGCTGATTCAGTCTAATTTTGCATTTGACTTATTTTCTTTGATGACATGAATGAACCAAAAATATTATTTTCTGCTTTAGCACTGCCACAAGGACATGAAAAAACTCCTACAGGTATATATCTCTACCAACTCCTCCAGTGAAAACTTTTTAGAAACTCAGATTCAGTGTCTCAGGAACACATGCAATTTAACATTCAGGTTGTAGTTTGACCTCCTTGCTTCTTTCATCCTAGTATTTATAGGCTTACTAGAAGGTTACTCACTTAGAGAACAAAAAGCCCTCTAATATTTAGCAGATAATGGATCTTCTATGTTGAAAGAGTCATTTGTTTATGAAGTTTTAAAAGTAATTCCTAAGTACTTCAGTTCTGGTGTGAAAATGAAGGATGTGTAAGCTGGCAGTGCATTAATTTACTTCCTTGGGGCTTCTGTTCTCCTAACAATACCTTTATTACAAACTTCGGTGAATAGATGGTGACTTTTCAGTGAAATGTGCCTACTCAAAGCGAGACATTCATAACTGCAAATAGGACTGTTAACTGTCTTTCTCAGCATCTTCTGTCTCATTCCTCTTTTAAAAAAAAAGTTTCATATAATGTCTTTATCTAGGAGTCATCTGATTTAAATGCCTGAATGTCTACCTTGCTTATGGACAGGCCACATTTAGATATCTAGCTTACATTGAGGCACAGCTGTGATGCAGCCAGCTGTCTAAATATTTCCATCACTGTCTGCAAAATCATGAATTCTGAGACCAGAACACTCAAGTCCAGAGAAAGATTAAAGACAAAACTTTTGAGCTGGCAGTGAAGTTTGGTCATGAATACAGGAACACGTGCTCTACATACCTAGTGAGTCTGCAGGCATTCCATACAAGGAGACAGAAGAAAGACTGCAAGGAGTTCCTGGCTTTGTCTTACCGTGTGGTTTAGTCTTCTAAACTTGTTTCTCTTTGAAACTTTATTTTATGTCAGTAGAGAGAAAGTGTTAGTATACACAGGTTAGGGTGTCAAAGAAGGGAGAAATAAAATTTGAGATATTAAAGACTACATCTTCACTGTGATACCCTCGTATCCCAATGTGACTTGAGTTCAGTGTGAACTATGTGACTTCAGAAATAGGATAAGTAGTGAGAGGGAGTTAGAGGTATTGGAGTCTTTTACACAGAATCTCCAACACAGTACAACTGTGAAAGTCCTAGGTAAAGCTGAAATTGTGGCAATATGATGTAAAACATCTGTTATTGAACAAAAGAGATGACAAGGCACTTTCATATTTCCTTATCAAATGTAGTATTGGCCAAAAGACAGGGCATTCTTTTCCAACAATTAAAATATTATTTTCTGCTGCAATTGCAACTTGCTAAGGTGCTATACAGCTTTAATAATTTAGGACCATCAATCCATGTCTTTCTTATAGAACATTCTTCTTGTGGTCAGGAATAATTCCAAGGAGGAGTTCTGTTAGAATTCCTAGCTTTTTCTTATACAAATAACAATAGTAGTCTTTATGTTCAGAAAACAATTTTTAAGATGTCTGCATTATTAAAAGCCACCATTACATTGGCATTGTACTAATTGCTGCTGATTTAACCCATTTTCTTTAGAAATAAGGTTGTGATTAGAAAGTATGTAATTCTAGTTTTCTATCTCGATGTTTTTTAAAACTTCACATCTGCGACTCAATATTTTAGCACTTAAATTTCTTAAAAGAAAACTCTCTGCAAGTCCATTTCTCATCATCGTTGCTCAATCTCAAATCATTAGACTGCATGTAAACATAGCAGTGTAGCCCCACTACAAGCTTTGATCTTGCTCATTTGAATGACTGCGCTTTCCACAAAAGAAAGAACCAAAAGGCAAGAACTGTGTTTTGGTAAGAAACACACCAGCTGTGGTTTCCAATTATTTGTATTTTTGTAGTATTTGTTTTCTCATCTGTTTTCTGTCTTCTGTATGTAGAACAATAATTCAATTTATGTACTGCTACTTACTACATACACATGCAGCCGTTATCTGCTACTGAAATATGAATAAATAACAACTTTTTTTCAAAATACATTTTAGTTTTCACTACCAAAAGTACAAATAGTAGCATGGAATAGTGGCTTAAATTCCTCAGCTTCTTGAGGAAGCACCAGTAGTCACCATAACAGATAATTTTTAGAAATACAGTATAGCAGAGAAATTGTACATTAAGGTTATGAGTCAGCTAATTAGCTTTCTAATGGAATTTACTGAGCTGCAATCCTAACCAGTTTCAATACATAACCTGTTTTTTTTTCTTTCAATAGTGCCTTGGAACTGTACAGAGTGGGTTGCATAATGTGGGTGTGGTAATGAAAATATTCATTTTATCTTTGTCTGAGAATTTCAGTACATAGAAAAAGGAGTTTGCCTAGCCACATGTTTTCTAATACTGGATATATCAGTAAGGAGGAGTATCACAGCTTGGTCATACATCACAAGGACACAGAGATCTATGAAAACTGGAATTAATTCTGTAGGCATATATATTTTTATTTCATGTCCAAAGTAGGAAAGGAATTCTTGAAATATGAGAGGACAGATGTAAATGACTCCTGAAGTTTACTGTGGCAAAACAGACCAGACAAATTCTAGATAATACATTATTTACTCTGTTCCTAATTTTACAGTTTTGTGCCACCTTTTCCGTATTAATATAGCATTTCACACTGTGCTGTTATCTTCTGACAAAAGCGTAGCCAGCAATTGTAACCCAAGTATATCAGATATAAATACTTCCATTCCAACTCCTAATATTATTGATGTAACAATATAAATATATAGAAATAGAAATGTAAATGTAATTGTAAATGTAAATAATATAATATAAACTGGCTTTTCCTTTTTTTTTCCTCCTTCATGATTACTGTTTCTGTCAGCTTCACTATATTCAATTAACACAAAGCAGTAAAGATATACCCACCAGTCATCACAATCTCACAGTTTTCTAAAGCAAGCAGGTTTAATGACCAGTAATAATTATACTGCTAAATGAGGACACTTTAATTGTACTGCAAAAAGTACAGCTCAAGAAGACTCATCTGAACTGATAACATTTTAAGTGATTTGAGTTCAGTAAACTTTGATGTTTGGGGTTTTCAAATTTAGTTGTCTAATTATTTAATCACAGTGATAGCTTTTAAATACATCTATCTAGTGCACTTTTAAAATTTCTGATCATGTCAGCCATTATCTGTAGAGAAATACTAATAATTGAACACAAGTAATTTTAGGTACAGAGCTAAATTTCATTGAGGCTATCTTTTGATCTGAATTTGATATAATTTGAGTTTGTTATGCTGCAAAGAAAAAAAAAATATATAAAATTTATATCATCTTTAGCCTTGATTGTTATAATGTGCTGAATCAAACTTCTGACTTTAAAACCTTAACCTGGCCTAATTCTTATTTCAGGAATTGTTTTTTCTGTACTAAATCTTTCTTTTGCAAAGCTTTTTTTTGCCTTTTTTTTCCCCCTTCACACAATTGAGGTGAAATTTTCCTTAAAGTAGAGAAAAACAAATGTTTTATGTCTATTCATGCAAAACCAGTGTTGGTCATGACCACATAAGAGGCTTATGAACATTGTGTTCTCGGTCTGGTTTATGTTTTAAGTGACACATAAAAATAGATTAATTAGCTTGAGTAATTCAAACAGTATTTAAAAAAACCCATTATTTTTCTCCTTCAGTTTTTTTTTCCACAGTGTGGAATAGGCATGGGGGTAGTAAGGGAGTCTTTTAACCATATGAGAATCATGAATCATAATTCAAGATATGCAACATCTATTAGGAAATTGTGGCAAGAACTGTGACATGACCTGACTGCTGAGCAGTCAGCATATCTGTGTTTGTTCATACAACTGTAGTACAAGGCTTCAAGAAGAGTGACAATGTCATCTGTAATGCTTTGGGACACTGAGTTGACTGAAGCTAGTGGGAAAAAAGCTTGCTTCAACTTTTCTGAAAAGTTGTAAGAGTTGGAAAACTTTCCAGAGAATGACATAACTGAAGTGTTGATTCCAGTCTTTGACCTTGAGATGAATGAAGAAAGCATTTTAAAGGCACACATAAGGAAGGGAGAACTGATACTTCTAATTTTCACATTCATAATAATTCAACGTGAAAAAAGATCAATAATAAAAGTATTTTCATGTGCTGCAGGAGAAAGTTTTTTGATAGTGCAGAGAAACATGAATTACTTTGGAGACAAAAGCAGATTTTTGAAGGACTTGAGGAAGGGAGATCAGCATATTCTATAATTTTGTTCAGTTTAGTATATTTTTTTATAGTCAGTTAAGTAACCTGTCAAAAGGTTGGTTGCAAATGGAATTATCTTATGCTCCTGAAAAACTATATCTGAAAAATGAGATCATAAACTTCATATCAGTTCTGAAAAAGAGTGGTTGAAGAAGAATTTCCTGAGGTCTAGTCCAGTATTTTTGATGGTAGGGTGCCAGCTGCCATAAAGAAGTGGTAGCCATAATATCTTTACTATTTATGTCTAGGAGTGAAATTCCAGCACCTGACAGAAACCTTCCTAGTACTACTAGATAGCAATCCTGTTGTCTAAGCAGAGGAGGAGCAGATTTATTGCATTGGAAAAAAAGTCTTAGGGAAGACAGTTCAGGGGAACATCTGTGAGGGGTAGGCTTGAGTCCTGTGTGACAGCCCATCTTATTACAGCTCTGTCTTGAAAACCATGACAGAACCATTTCAAGAAACTACAGGATAACAAGCATACAGTGAATTTGATGCCACGTTTGTCTTCAACCACCTCTCATGGTGTTCATGGGTCTGCAGATCAGCATTCCTGCTTGGACAGATGTGTCTGATGTGACTTTGCCTTGCATTTATCTGGGGGATTATATTATATTATGCATCACATCCTACTCAATAGCTGTTCTAGCCTAACATGACCTCCTCTGTCATAAGGGTTTAGTTGACTGTGGAGCTGTATCTTAAATCTCTTCAAAATTAAAAATTGTCTGTCGATTCCCGTGCGCCCCTCCCCCCCCGGTATAATGCCTCTATAACAACCAGTAGAACTAATGGGGTAATACGAAGAGCCAAGCCTTCATAGATCAGCAATGCTGTCAAAATAACTGTTTGTCACATTATATGTTATCTAATGTGTTTAAACACTAACCTCCTTTTACCCTAGACCTGCTTTGATACATGGCATACATAAACCACCAGTAATACTTACATGATCTGCCCACCACAAATGGAGAATAAGTCAGCATTTTCAGCTTCATACATATTTCAGACATACCTGAATTACAGTGATATTGTGTGATCTGAATATCTATGGTATCTCACGGTAGAGAAAATTCAGATAGTAGTAAACCAGAAGTGCAAGTCTCTGCTGGAGTTCATTTCTGGAGAACTTTGTGAAAATTCAGTATTACTTTATATTTCTTAAAAATAAGTTATGGCAAACCAGCCTAACTTGAGTAAGTAATTAGATGGAAAAGAAACAAGTTCTGAGGGAAGTAGGGTCCAATGGTATCTCTATCATCTGAATCACAACTTACAAACTCACTTTCCATCTAATCAATGGAAAGGATGATGTGATTGATCCTACCATAAAGTAGATTAATATAATAAATCAGAGAAAGCACATCCTAATATGGCCATTTTTCTTTATGGATTTTGAAGGAGACCTAGGATTACCTACTCAGATGAAGACTTCTACATTGTAGATATCTGGAATTAGCCAGTGGAGATAGAACAAATATCAGGGCTCTGCTCTTTAATGCCGGTAGTAATTGACTCAAATATTTACACAGCTAGCAAAAAGCAGTTGTGGAGCTTTAACCTTGGTTAAGTGCCAAACTCCCCACCCAGTCACTCCCTCCCTCCCTCCCTCTCTTCAGCAGAACAAGGGTGGAAAATAGGATAAGGAAGCTCATGGGTCCAGATAAAGGTAGAGAGATCTCTTAACAGTTAGCTTGGTGAAGTTAGTTTAATTTATTGCCAATTAGGGTAGATTTGGGTATTGAGAAAGAAAGAAAACCAAACCTTAAAAAACCTTCTTTTCTTTCCACTCCCCCAGGCTCAACCTTCACTCTGCCACTAACAAATCCTCTTCCCCCCCCCCCCCCCAAGCAGTTTTCCTCCATGGGCTTCAGGGGAATGTCTGCTCTGGTTCCTGGAGCACCTCCTCCCCCTCCTTCTTCTCTCACCTTGATGCTCACAGAGCTGTTTTCCCTCCTACTCTGTCTGTGTGTCATTTTCAGTCCTTTCTTAAATATGCTTTCCCCAACATGCCACCACCTTGGCTGAGGGGCTCAACCTTGCCCTGTGGTGGGTCCGCTGGAGCTGGCTGGAACCAACTGTGTCCAGCATGGAACAGCCCCGACCCTTTCCAAAGAGGTGACCCCTACAGCCCCTCCCCCACTGCACTCTCTACCAACCTTGCCATGTAAACCCTATACAGTAGTGTTTTTAATACAGCTCATAATAAACCTCACATTAAATAACCATGGAACAACAATTCTGGTAGCTTATGCTCCCTGAAAGGTTAGAGTTGTGGGTCTTCCTACAAGTAATACAGCAATATTTCAAGTAATACCACACTTATAAAGAAAAGTGAGCCACATTTTACAAAAGACAATGAAAATCTAAGACTGTAGAGTGATAACTATCTACTTTGGGTCACACCTTAAGATTTGGGACTTTTTTTTAAAAACACAGATACTTCAAGAAAAGCAGATCTGTTCAAAGAGGCTTATAGAAAGTTAATTATATCAGCAGTCTAAGACTTCACATTTAGAGAAACAGTCAGGCATCAAATTGTTCAGTGGTTTTCAGATCAATGGCAAGTACGAATGACATTAGTATGATTTAAGTCTTAAAGAAATTTCAGTAGCTACCCCAAGTGATGGCCCAATGAAGAGATGAGATGCACAGATCAGTGGGGTGAGGGTAAAGCAGGATACCCAACAGTGAATTCATGCTAAAATCACAGGGTGTGGCATATTGCCTGTTTTTCAGAGAGATTTAAGTAATCTATTTAGGAGGCAGAGTGAGAGGACAAATTCTGTGATGGGCTGTTGGCCCTGAAAACAAGGAATATCAAGTAGTAAAATGTCTGTAAATGAATACACTCAAGTCAAGACCTAAAGTGATAACAAAATTGCACATACTGTTTGCTAATCTACAAGTAATGAGATTGGCTTTCTTTTTCATATGAATTCACCATAAATCAGTCAATAATCCTGAGATTTTGCAATGAATTTAATGAAAGTATACTTTAAACAAAATATACAAAGCACATATGAGACAGTACAGGCAGATAAGAAAAATGAAAGCAGCTGATGTAACTGCTTCTAAATCAACTCAGTGATACTATTTTTATAACTTGCTTCAAAAATTAAAGATTTTTTTTCTCAGATATGGAACAACAAGGTTAGGGTTAACTCTAAATTCATTGTCCCCTTTGAAACAGAAATAGTGCTATTGAACATCCTCAAACGGCTGCCTGAATAATGTAGTAGCTAAGTTTTATTAACTCATGCTTTGAGGGACATGCTATCTTTTGGCTGTTTTATGACCACTAACATAATGAATTCCCAATTACATAATGCATACATGTCCATTAAAAGTATTATTGGTATTATTTTTTTATTTATTTTGTCTTATTTGGGTTTATTCTGTTTGTTTGGAGCTTATGCCAAAAATCATACTGCATATAAAATAACTTTTCCATGATAAGCTGGGAAAAAAACATAAGTGACTTTTGCACATCTAAACATTTCAGAAATGGTCAGCTTCCTTAGTCTTACTCTTTTTACTTCTGAAATATATATAAAGTGGACAGCATTGTGGTGGCAGAATTAGGAAGGTGACACTTCTGCTTTAGCTAGAAACTTTAGCTAATTGATTTCTTTGCAGTTGGTGCACATCTTTGCCCATTAAAAATTCTCACTTTCTTCAGCAATGTAAGATCAAGTGAAAGTATTTCAAAACTGAGATATTCCCATCCTCAAAACTAAGTATCTTTGTGATGGCTGGGTGTTATGCAGCAGGAAAGAATCCAGGCTGAGGGTCTGTTTTCTGTCACTTATCTGCAGAGTTAACTTTTTTCAGAAATAGTAATAACAATTCCATATGGAACTTTGCTTTTTAAGTACACGTTTAGTATTTTCTTAACATACATTCCAGCAGTATGATCAATTCTTTTGGTTAATGCTGTGTTACACATGTCTTAAAATGCAATACTGTGTTCATTCTGACCCATCTCAAGAAGCAAAGTGAAAAATGATGATGTTCATTGTGTGTCAGATGGAACAGAATAGCTTTGTAACAATAAGACTAAATACTCTAAGAAATCTTAGATTATCACCAAAGAATCAAGGTGAAAAAAATTAATAGAAAAAAAAAAGAACTCTAAATAGGAGTGTTGTCAAAGATTAGAAACGGACCATAGAGGAGCCTTGATACTGTCCTGGGCAGGATGACAACTTGGCATCTCTGCTCAAATCTGTAAAATGTAAGAAACAAATCACAGCTTATTGCTATAGATTACGAAGTCAGCCTTACAAAAAAACAAAATAAAATAAAACAATCAACCCCATGATGACTAGGGCAAGTAGTAAAATTTTGCACAATTCTATCAACTTGGAAACTTACACCATCTTTATTGTCTGAGATCTTCACTGATTTCTCAAATGTGGTTGAAATTTCATGGAGTTGTAAAGTTTGCTAGTGAGGGTAGTGATCACAAAGACATACAGACAAATGAGGGGATGTTATAAACTCTATTTCTTTAGGAAATCAGAATACTAACAAAAGACCCCGAACTCCTGCTTTAAACACACTGCATGAAATGGAGAATAGCTGTGACTGCAGCAGTCTGTCTCCAAAGAATAGATTTGCCACATCTGCTAGGAAGTGAACAATAAACAAGATCAGGATCAACTCAGAGGAAGAAAACTTGAAGTCACTTTTACAGAAAGAGTCTGACTAATCTTGATTCCAGACAGTTTACATTTTCTAGTTTAGATATTTCAGACCTTGGTGCTCACTGGTGGAATACATGACGTTCATGTCATTATCTACTTTTATTGCCAAAATCATTGTCCATTGTATACTTATCATCTTTATATAGGCAAAAATTTAACACACCTTGTATGTGGATGCCATATATTCTTAGCTCAGCTAAAATTTGAAAAACCTAATACAATTATAACAGTTATCACCAGTCTAGTTACAATAATACTAACACTAACTGTACAACCTAATACAGAATTTTAATACTCTAGAAAAAATGTGTTACTCTGGAATAGGTAAAACTAATATTTACCCTTTTCTTTGGTGCTATACACACTTGTCATATGTTTCTAGGGGTCCTCAGCAAGATGACACCAGTGTTCCTCAGTTAGAGAGACGGTGGGTTGCCACAAAACATCCTCCATTTTTTACTGTAGGAAGTGTAGCTGTGGGGATGGTCCCTTTCTTCTCTGTCTTTGAGTCAGTGTGGGACTATCTTTCTACTTCTTTTTACAGCCTGATTCCTTATAGTTTGTTTCCAGCTACAGGTTGAAAGTTGCACAACAGTTTATTCCAATCTCAGTGGACACAAAGCCATTGTGTGTTTTTTGTGCAGTAACTACATAAGTTGGTCAAACATGTACTATACATGGTATTCAAAGAGCTGATAGTGCAACAGGTCAGACAATCATACGACCACCAGACAAACCTGAGATTACTTTTTTTAAAATACAAATATTTAAAAGGATGTGAAGACTTCCTTGCAGATAACCAGAATGGCTTTTTCAGGTAGCAGGTTGAGGATGGATATGTATTACATAAATTTGGGACAGTAAACCAGCTAAAGAGCACATGATATGCTGAAAAGTGTAGAGCATACTGGGTAAAATTGAAAAGCTGTGGAGAAGTAAAAGGAGGTATACCATACTGACTATTGGAAAAAAACTTGTTCTCATCTTGACACTTTGTCCATACAATGCTTCAGAAAGGGATAAAACTATCAGAAAATTTCCTAAGCAAGACAGATAATTAGAAACTTTGTACTTTTTTTTTTTTTAATTCACTGTTCTGTTTAGCAGATTCCATATAAACTTTAAAATCCCAGATTCACTTAGGTTAAAATTAATGATCAAGCTAATAAGATTTCTTGAGGTGGGATATGCAAAACCCTATTCCCTACCCCTTCCTCACGTTTTTATTTCCTTCCTCAGACCTGTTTCTATTTAAAAAAAACACCACAACAAATCAAAACAAACAAATAAACAAACCAACCCCTCCAACTCCCCCCCCCCCAGACTAAAAGATGTTTATCCATTGGGCTACAGGCCAAATTACCTCTTTTATCAAGTCAAAATAGATGTGAATACTGAAAATACAAATCTTTGAAGGTGACTGGCAAATGACATCCTATCTAAACTGTAAAATACCTTTAGGAAACTGGAATGGGAGACCACATTTTCTACTGTGTTTTCCTTCAAACACCAAAATTAAGAAATCCTCTTGATTTCTAAACATAGAGGTTCATGCCATTCTTTGAAAAATAGATAACACTTTCCTTTGAAATTTTAGATTTCAACTTATCTGGAGACAATTCTTTAAAAAAAAAAACAAAACAACAAACCCAAAACACAGACAAACAACATAAAAGAATAAACCCGCCAAACACAATTGTCTATTATAAATATATGTGCAAAAAGAAAAATAAACCATTGCTGATAACATTTCTATAACCAGATTCCTTTATTATTTTGCCAATTTTGTATAAAAATATGCATAATTATTTTTCTTATCTCTCTTTTCCTTTTTTTTTTCTCCTTTTGTTCCTTACCTTGTCATCTTTGTCTTTACCTTTATCTTATCTCGCACTACAGTATTTTTCTTCTTCTATTTAGTGAATTGTTCTGTTACCTAAATGAAGTGTAGAAACAGAGTGAAATGTTTCAACATAATGATGAATAATTCATGCTAATTAGATTTGGAAATCTAATACAGAAATTAATTCACTGAGATCAAATAAGTATGGCAACATATATAAATCATCGCGTTTTGGTGTATGACTAGGTTTTGGTATGTTTTAGTACTGTTTACTAAGAATTAAAAGGTAAGAATGTAATGCTAATACCTGGTATTAGTATAAATACTTAAAAATACTTATACTTCATGTATAAGAGGTCTTGCTGGGAACTGTATGCATATGTAAACAAACACAAAATACCTACAACTTTTGAGAACGTTTGCTAATTCAACAGGGTCTCTCTGTGGGATGGAGAATTGAAAGGTCAATAATGTGTTGAAATGTAGTTCCTGGCCAGCCCTCTGTTATTTGTACTACAGTATTATGTCAGTGTCATCATAGTTTGGCTGTGCTAACACATTGCTTATGTCTGGAAATTTGCAAATTAGAGGCAGCTTAAAGATACTTTTAGCTCCTTTAACTTGTCTGAATTTGTCTTCCAGCTGACTGAAACCCAACTGTCAGAACTAGCTACCTGCAGGAAAAACTGGTAGCCATTTGTATGACTTGTTTTGGTGGTTTAATCTGGCAGGTTTTGTCTTGCTCTAACACAGACTTAATGATCTGCCATAGTTAATTACTAGATGGTTACCATAACTTAACTAGGAGCTGGTAAACAGTAGCAACAGTTGTTGATACTAACTCCAAATTGAGACAGAGGTCCTATCAATGGATTTATAACCTATGAAAATGCTAAAAAGTAGTATACATTTTGCAAATGTACCTTTCATGCCTGAACCTGAGATTAGGATTGAACACTCAGTAGCATACTCATGTAAGCATAGCTCTAAGTGTAACAGTCTGTCTTAGTTAGTTGTGCTTGACCATGTCAAGCATACTGACCAGCCAAGTGTTTTTACATGACCAGCCCTTTTTACCACCTTATCCCTCTGTTTTCCTACCCTTGTTCCTCCTGAAAACATGTTTCCTTCCCTTTCCCTACCTGTTGTTCCTCCCCTAAACATCCCACAGCAAATCTTGTGCAATCACAAAATGCTTTCCCTACATCCCATAATGTGTCCCATAACCCTAGACAGTGAATATCTAGGTGTTCTGGAGAGCTGCTTATCTTCATGGTGGGTTTCAGGCCTGGACACTAGGGTGGAGAATAATCTGGGAGAGCCTGGAGCCTCCATGCTCCTTTGGGCTTGTGGAGATGGGCCTTTGATGGGCTAGTGGTTCCTGTAATGGTCCTGGAAGTAGCTCTTTATTTTTGTAAATGTATTTGTAAATACAAATATATTACATTAGTAACATACAGTAATGCAGTACATTACAAATAATACTGAAGGGTATTATTTGTCCTCCTCCACCTGTCATTATCTCTGCTACTTTGTGCAGAAAAGCTTTTTTCATATAACCTACCACTCTTTAGATAGAAAATAATGTTTAGCTGAACATTGCATGCTCTCCAAACTAGTTACATACAACTGAGTAATAAACCTGGAGGCACTTTTGCATTGTCTTAATTATTTCTCAGAGTCTACTCAGTGCAAGAACAGTAAAGGACCTATAATTTCTATATAAATTAAACTATTAATTTTAAGGTGAATAGACAACATTCTAACTAGACAAATGATACACAAGGGCCAAAACTCACAACTTGTCAATGGGTTTGTGTAAAGGAAGTGATACTTATGCTATCTATTTAGTGCCTTGTTGATTAAGATGATTCTCATTTATCAAGTCTGTCACACTTCTTGCACTGTTGCAGCCTGAATTTTTATTGTAGAGACAGATCTTCATCAAATGCCCCTTAGATATATTTATATCAAAAAGTGAGAAGACTGTCCTTATACCAGCATGAAACCCCAGTTTCTTAGAAATTATTAAAAAATAGTTCTTTTAGACCAGTTCAAGTGTTGCTTTAGTGTTTAAAAATGTATTTGATGATAATATCTCTTTTTGGATAAGAGTGGGTTTGGGTCTTTTTTTTCAGAAATAATTATCTTTTTTTGTTGTTTTTAGGTTCTTTAGCACATTTAAAACATGTAGCATATATCAAACAGTTATTTTCAGCATTCTTTGAGACAAACTTCTAGTAACTCAGTGTTCTGCTTACCCCACTGTATAATTTTGGAAGCCTTTCATTCCATCAGCCACTGGTAGAGTGATCTTTCCTGTGAAATTTCCTGTGTCAGATAACAAAAGCAGTATCAGTGATGGTATCATGCTCCTTTTCCTCTTAATTATCATAACTTGAAATCTGCATACTTTTCTGGATGTTACAATTAAGACTCTTAGTGAGATTTCCCTCCAGAATTTTGTGGGATGTGATTAGTGAATTTTGCTAATCGTGGAGATGTTTATGTGCCAAAAATTTTTAACATTAAGGGATACACCTATTCCAACATCTCTACAACACAGTTAAACTGTTGTACTGCTGTAACTGCACAAGTCAGTAAAATTACTCGAACAGTATCAGTGACACTGATACTAGTCTAAAAAGGTTTGTTAGTTTCCTCCAAGCAGTATAATGTTGTCAGGTTTTTTTTGTTGTTTTTTTTTTTTTATCTGTCTGAGACCAAATGTAAGGGTTGAGGATTTCAAACTCTCTCTCAACCACACACCCCCTCAAACCAACCAACCAACCGAAAAACACAACCAAAAAAACCTCCAAAAAACCAACAACAAACCACTAGTTATTGGTGCTTTGTAAATTATCTGGAATATTTTGTGTCACTCATTCAGGACGTATTTTGAATGTGAGCATACAGTCTTACATGCAATTGTGTTTGGCTTTCATACAGTATGTTACTCTCCCTATAAAAAACGCTGCCCTAGAATCAGAGAGCCCATACTGTTACTATTATTAAATGATGATGTCTTTGCTACAGGGATTCTAGATATTTTGCTGTGTGATGAGAGAACAGATGTGTTGGTCATCAAACATTGTCTCTCAAGTGTGATATTGTGTGACAGCATCTAATTTTAAAAGACAATTTCTTTTGGAGTTCATGTTTATTTTCTCGAGAAAACACTTCCCCTAAACAAATTCATATTGAAAGGACTAAATTTAAGGCTCCTGATTGTCCCTTTATTTGATGGTATGCAACTATATTTTAGACGTGAACATTTAAAGAAACTGTAGCATTTGTAAATATTTGTAAACATGCATCTTTTACAGGATAGAATGAAATATTTCTGAAGTTACATCTGTTTTACATGTTTCTTGCCCTTCCATTATTCCCATCCTGACTGGTCTAATATCCTTATGGATATACTTGTTTTTCCGTGATTTAAAAAATAATGCAAATAGACATGGCCATCGTGTTACATAAAATTTTCTCCATACAGGTAAGGAACACAGTGTATACAAAGAACAAATGTAGCAAATGAAACTTTACAAGTTGTAGCTGAAGCATGCGGACTGCCCTCTTGAAGTAAAATTCAGAGATAGCATGTATGATGTAGTTCAAAATCTATGTGGTGTAGCTTAGAATGAATGATTTAGGTCTAACATACAAAGAAAAAGTTCACTTAGCTTTCTGCTGACATATAAACTGTTTTGTTTTTAAAATGTTCCTCTGTGTGATCATCCCTCCCATGTATATGGGTGAGCAAGGACGAATACAGGAACCTAAATCTTTGTTGATTGAACTGAAAGTTTCTCTTAACTCTTGGCAATGATTATTTCTACATCATGTCTAATCAAGTAATAAAATAACGCAGCAAATATTTCCAAAGGAGGAAGAGACATAATAATTTTTGGGGGAACAAATACATGTTCTCTTATGTTGTGAAAAAATCTAATATAAAACCAGACTATCTGGAGAAAATCTTAAGGTAAACTGGATGAAGGTTTAGAGTATATTTAGATTTTGATAAATATTCTAAGCTTGATCTTATTGATCTTATTTTACCCTAAAACACATTGCACTGATTTGAATATCGATATTGCCATGAAGAACATTATCCTACATTAAAGGGCTGTAAACAGGAGGAAGGATATCCAGTAACAGTTTACTGTCAGAATCCCACTTTACACAGATATTGTTTTGTTCAGTTCTGTACTGTTGAATGTCTGACTCTTTTCCTGCTCCCCACTTCCTTCTGAGATGCTTACATATACATGTCTGTCTTCTTTTGAACTAAGACACTTACATCACTCAAAAGTGGGACAGAAGGAAATACAATAACCATTCTGAAGAAAGAGATAGAGTGTCCTTCAGAAAAAAACGTTATTAATTGCTGATTATCAAGTCATCCATATCCAGAGGCCTGAATAGTTCCCCACACCAAATTGTCTCCTTTGTTCTGTATCTGTCATCTTTGCAGAAACAGTGAAAAGCCATATTATTTTTAATAAAGATTTGTAATTCATGATTAATCTGAATTCTACTATAGCCCATCATAAACCACAGGCATCATAGTTGCTTTTCATATGCTCTAATGCTTAAATATATGAAATATTGCTCTTGTTATTATCCAAAGAATATAAATAATAATTACAAGAGAATATTAAAAAGCAAACACAAACAAATCTTGTTGGAAGGACCAGCTTATGAAGGCTTGAAGAGTTAAATACACATACTTTGACTAAAATAGAAATTAATGGATATATGATGGGATAGAAAAATCATAAACAGTTAAAAAATTTCAAAACTATACAGGAAATATTTTGCATAGGAGAAATTATTTTGATAACAATTGTCAGATTATGTCACAGAAGTTGAAGAAGAATGTAGAAAGAATCCAACGACAGGTGGGTCAAGGAAACAAATTACTTGTTTGTTTTTAGAATTATTATGATGGCATAGGAGAGGGCTGGCTTAGGGGTTTTTTTTTGCATTATGATCTTGGTCATTGACCTTTATTTCAAGAAATTATTGGAAAAGAGATAAGAGTTTATTTTTTTCTTGTTGCTGCTTTATCTTGTCACTGCTTTAGTGCTGCATTTGCTACTCTAAAATCTTGAGTATGTGACCTATTTCCTAGAAACATTGGGAGAAAACCCAATCTTTCAGGTCATATTTGTCAATTTAGGAGATTTTTAACAGAGATACCTATGAAGATTTATCAGTAAAATATTACTTACAGAGATACCTATTAAGATTTGTTATCAGTAAAATATTACAACGTTTAATATATTCTGTAGGTACTCAATATTACGTGGTAGCATGTAACTTGGATTTCCCACATCCACTAAAAAGAAAATTAAAAAAAGTAGTTTGGCAGATTTGGTTATTTGAAGACAGAAACAAGATGCTTTTTAAGGTGATGGAATAAACTTCTATTTTTTACTATTACACTTTTTCACTTTTTTTTTCTTCCTCTTTTTCTTTTCTAACAAGCTGCATGTCTGAAATACCCAAGGATACACTAATCATATTCCCACCTTATGCCAATAATGACCAATATTTTACATTGCATTGAAGTTTTTATGGAAATGTTCATGTATGTTAGAGAGAAGTAACAGTCAAATGTCCATCCTTCATTTCTTTAGACTGAACCAAACATTATATTTTACAGAATGGACAATCATTGCCTAATTTTTGAGATCTTTAATGCTAAAAGGATTATGAATTGAATTGTGAAATTAGGCTAGTAGCATAAATCAAAAGCATGACTACTGAATGCCTTCTTTCCTTCAGTGCTTACTGCCAAGGCTGGCCCTCAGGTTTCCCAGATCCTGGAGTTAAGAGAGGAAGCCTGGAGAATGGAAAACTCTCCCTTGGTCAAGGAGGATCACGTTAAAACATAATTTAAGCCATGGGCCCCAATGGGATGCACCCCTGAGTGCTGAGGGATCTGGCAGATGTTATTTCTAATCCACTCTCCATCATCTTTGAAAGGTCATGAAGGACAGGAGAGGTGCCTGAGGACTGGAGGAAAGCCAGTTACACTCCAGTCTTAAAAAGGCCAAGAAGGAGGACCCAAGCAACTACAGGCCAGTCAGCCTCACCTCCATTCCTGGAAAGGTGATGGAACAACTCATCATGGAGATCATCTCTGCAACAAATGAAGAGATGGGACATAGCTTGATGCAAGCAAGATATCGATTTATTGTATACAATCACGAGTTTATATGTTTTCAGAAGCTGCGCGCTTTAAACAGATTGGTTCTTTAAGCTAAGCATTACATACTAGGCAATCCCTGATTGGTGGTTAACTACAAACAAAGGACACTTTAAGTAAGTGTTTACAGTCATCAATTAACAGCAAGGTGTTACTTCTCCTTGGCACATCCCTTCCTCTCTCGGCATGACTCATCCTGTTAATTGTTATCTATTCACACTCCTTGTCCTCCCAGGGTTTGTGGCCTACAAGCTCAAGCACATTCCCCTCAGCTGATTGCCACCCATGATCCTGATTTCCAGGCCCCCTCCTGCACATCTCAAAGCATGTGGAGGAAAAGAAGGTTATCAGGAGTAGTCAACATGGATTCACTAAGGGAAAATCATGCCTGACCAACCTGATAGCTTTTTGTGATGGAAGGACTGGTTCATTGAATGAGGGGAAGACAGTGGATATTTTTTACCTTGACCTCAGTGGGGCTTTTGACACTGTCTCCCATAACATCCCCATAGGTAAGCTCAGGAAGTGTGGGTGAGATGAGTGCACAGTGAGGTGGACTGAGATTGAGATGAAGGGCAGAGCTCAGAGGGTTGTGATCAGTGGTGCAGAGTCTGGCTGGAGGTCTGTAGCTACCGGTGTTCCCCAGGGGTCAGTGCTGGGTCCGGTCCTGTTCAACTTACTCATCAGTGACCTTGATGAAGGGACAGAGTGTGTTCTCAGCAAGTTTGCTGTTCATACAAAACTGGGAGGAGTGGCTGACACACCAGAAGGCTGTGCTGCCATTCTGCAGGTCCTGGACAGGCCAGAGAGTTGGGCAGAGAGGAACCCAATGACATTCAACAACGGTGAGTGTAAGGCCCTGCTCCTGAGGAGGAATAACCCCATGTACCAGTCCAGGCTGGGGCTGACCTGCTGGAAAGCAGCTCTGTGAAGAAGGACCTGAGAGTCCTGTTGGACAGCAAGTTGCCCATGAGTCAGCAGTGTGACCTGGTGGCCCAGAAGGCCAATGGGATCATACTGGGGTGCATTAGGAGGAGTGTGGCCAATAGATTGAGGGAGATGATCCTCCCCCTCTACTCTGCCCTGGTGAGGCTGCATCTGGAGGACTGTGTCCAGTTCTGGGCTCCCCAGTTCAAGAGAAACAGGGAACTGCTGGACACAGTCTAGCAGAGGGCTACAAAGATGGTGAGGGGACTGGAACATCTCCCTTATGAGTAAAGTCTGAGAGAGCTGGGAGAAGTGAAGACTGAGAAGGGATCTTATCAATGTCTACAAATATCTTAAGGTGAGCATCAAGAAGATGGGGCCAGGCTCTTTTCAGTGGTGCCAGGAGACAGGACAAGGGGCAATAGTCACAAACTGAATCACAGGAATATCCATCTGAATACAGTGAAGAACTTCTTTACTTTGAGGGTGAGAGAGCACTGGAACAGCCTGCCCAGAGAGCGTGTGGAGTCTCCTTCTCTGGAGATATTAAAAACCCACCTGGAAGTAATTCTGTGCAACCTGCTCTAGGACAACCTGCTTTCACAATGAGGTTGGACTAGGTGATCTGCAGAGGTCCCTTCCAACCCTGACCATTCTGTGATTCTGTGATTCATAGTTCACTGCTAACTTGTCATTGACATCAGTGACAGCAACACATGGTTCTCCAAAGTTTCAGATTGTCTTCCTTCTGTTATTCCTTAGGACCACTTTTTGGATTGAAATGTGTCTCATGCTCATCAAAGTGATATGGAGGGGATACAGCAGGGAAGAACAGACTTGGAAATGGAGTAGATGTCCGCTTTTGTTTCAAAGAGGAATTAAGTCTGACTCTACTGTTTTTGGCTGAGGTGATAGAATTAATTTTCTTCTTATTAGTGTGTATGGCGCTAAGTTTTGGATTTGTGACCAAAGCAATGTTGATAACATATTGATGTTTTAGTTTTACTGAGCAGTGTTTGCGCAGAGTCAATGGCTTTTCTGCATCTCACACTGCCCCACCAGCAGGTAGGCTATGGGTGTGCAACAAGTTGGGAGGGGGCACAGCTAGGACAGCTGACCCCAACTGGCCAAAGGGATATCACATACCATATAATGTCATTCTTATTGGTAAAAACTAGTGGAAAAGGAAGGAGGGCAAAGTTCAGTGTTATGGCATTTGTCTTCCCAAGTAACTTAGGCATGATGGAGCCCTGCTTTTCTGGAAATGGTTGAACACCTGCATGCTGATGGGAAGTTGTGAATTAATTTCGTATTTTGATTTTTTGCACGTGCAGTTTTTGCTATATCTGTTAAAATATCTTTAAGTCAGCGCACAAGTTTTCACACTTATGCCTCTCTGATCCTCTCCCCCATCCCACTGTGTATACATCTCACTAATGTATAGCTTTCCTAATGTAATAATTTGAACATTCTGTTCTTTCAGATGTCCTTTGTATTTATTAACTTTTATTATAATGTCAACATGAATTATACTGCTTTGAGTATCACAGATTTTCTTATTGGAATGCAATTGAGCAAGTATCACTGGATATTTATGAATTTGCAGAAATACACTTGAGTAAACAGAAGTAGAATTGGAAATTACTCACTAATTATTAGCAATGATTGTCACTACAACCATTTTTTGATGTGTGAAAACAGTAATTGAACAGACACAGGACACTAGAAAATATTTATTGATCAATCTTATACTTCTTGTATATAGAGATCTATATCTTTGCAAGCTGAAGTATTTTCTTTACCATATTATTCATTGTTAATATTGGAAGTATACTTCTGCAAACTGTAGTTGAACTACAAATGGCTTATCTGAACTGATCGTATAATATATAGTGGAAGTCCTTTATCTTTGACATTGCACACTTAAAGAATATACCATTTGTTATTAGAAGACAATAATTAATGGAAGAAAAGTGAAAACTTTTTACTTATTACTCAAGAAATAAATTGAGCATGGAAGTTAGAGTAAAATAGATGGTGAAAAGTAGTTAAAAGCAGAATCTTTCAAACATGATTTTTCATATGTTAAGTAGTAGCCAGTAACTGTAAAATGCAAAATGGAATAGTGTATCTTGTGAGAGAATTGCTTTTTACTTCACATGGCTCTTTTCTAGTTTGCTTTTCATAACTAATTCATCCTTAAACCTTCTTATTTCCCTCTGCCTTTGTAACTCAACAAAGACTTTTCTACAAACCTGGTCATAGTCTAACAATATTGCCAGCAGTTGCTAAAAGCTTAGTCCAGAGTGCTCACATTAAAAGCATTAATTAGTAGTACTTGAAAATTCAGTTTGGCTTTCCCCTCCCCCCTGCGCCACCCCTTTATTAACTTCTGTGTATGCACAGATTGTGAATGTTTATATAGGACAGGGAGATATAAACCAGATACAATAGCCATGTCTCTTTTTCTGTGTAAACAGTTCCAGACAGTCTCACATCCCCAGTTTAGATGTTGTCATTAGTGCTTCCACTTGTGACAAGAGGACTGTTTCATGCTTTATAAATTCAGACTGAGTGTTCATGCTTGTCTTGTCATCCAGTCGAAGTGAAAAGTGAAGTGTTAAGAGATGTTATATTTAATTTACTGGACAGCTACAAAAGCCCAATACTTTCTTTGTATGTAAAACTAGCTTCTGGAAACTCACACAAGATTTTTTTTTCCTTTGTGTGCTGATGAAGAGAATATTCTCTCCGTCTGATGGATGAGAGAATTCATAACTATTGGAATCTCAATTCCCACTGCCACTAAGAAGTAGTCTGTATTCACGGTCTACTCCCACAAAAGCCTCCACAGGCCTGTCATGAATTAGTGTTTCTGTTAGCAGTGAAACTCCGTCTTCCAAACTGTGCCACCTGTTGTTGGGAGTTTTGGAGACTTACTAGCTGCAGCGTGCTGTAATGTGTTTCTACCTTGTCTGAGATGAAGGTAGGAAGTCACTGGTTGTTAAAATCGACTATAATTCCTTTGGCTTGCAGAATGTCTATAGGGATCAGTTTCTTTACATATTTTTGCATAGGATGTGGCACAAAGCAGGGAATGAGAACAAGCCAAGTCAGGAGCAAAGATATAGGTTTCTTGAATAGAGGCTGAGAAAAACAAAATAAGAGTCATGAAAATTTATAATTTTTTAAACAAGTAGAGTGATGATACTCTGGTGACTAAGATGGGTGTTTAGGCTTCACTGCTATAGTGTCTACACCCAAATACATCAGTACTTCTGGCCTAGAAAGAAGTTTCTTACAGTGCCTTTCTTCCCTGTATCCTTGAAGGACTGTGAAATAACAAATTCCTTGGTCTACATCTGCAGTAGGAAATAAAGCATAGCCAGAAAACAAGCTGAAGCAGCGGATGTCTGATTACCTTCGCTGCTTAGCTGACAACACATTTGCTGCCTATGTTCCAGGCTCATCCAACTAATTTTTCACAAGTCAGATATGTCTACAAGACATACTACTTAGACTACCTCTAAGCAATATAGATGTGAGATAATTGGTGTCATTTGACCATAGCTAGGTCCCTTCCCAGTTATTAGGTAGTAGAGGTAACATATCCTTAGCTTTATGCATGTTATAGAATTAATTTTTCAAAAAGTCAGGGCCCAGGGGAAAGCCAGGAAATTAATGGCATCCATCATTCATTTCTGCAATGTGGCTGTTTTTATAGATGTAAAATTATTTTTGTGTGTAATTTTATTCTATAGACCATGCCCTTAAAATCTATAGTGAAGCAGAAGTAACTGTAATTCTCATATGATTCCTTCATTTTAAAAGGCATGGAATTTTAAACACTTATTCTAATTGGGATCTGACTGCTAATGTGGTTTGCATGGTCATGACACAGTATCATGGGATGTGGGCATATTTGTACCTCCTGGGAAAAAGCAGAAAGTACATGACAATACGTTGTCCTGAAATTATAAACAATAGAATTAAATGTAGTAACTCACAGACTTGCTTAGTCACCTGTGCAGGAAGTGCAATAAGAACAGATGAACACAGGGAATAACCACTACTGGCCTAAATCAGTGGCCCATCCAACTCAGCATCATGGTTCATATTACTGCAGTACAAAAAGCTACAGGAAAGAGCATAATTTCTGCAGTCCTTTCCTCTTCCATGCTCCTGTAATTTTGGACTAAGGAACTTAAAGCATATGCTGATGGCTATTACCTTTAGCATTTATTTATGGCCTATGTTATCCACTCTATAATGAAGATTTAAATGCTATGCAAACAGCAACAAATCGGAAGTTGGGAGGGATTGTTCTTTGTATAATTCGATACAGTTTAAGACCATAAGGACTGCCTTCTGTCACATTTTGCTACATATTCTCTCATCTTCTGAAAATTACACACACAGACACATATATATAATACATATGGTATACTACAGTATATATACATATGTAGTATATTATAGGATACAGTAAATATACTATGCTTATAGTGTGTATATATGGAATGGAATTGAATGGAATAGAATAGAATAGAATAGAATCATTTCAATTGGAAGGAACCTACAACAATCACTTAGTCTAACTGCCTGGCCAGTTAAGGATTGACCAAAAGCTAAAACAAGCTGTTAAGGGCATGGTCCATTTGCCTTTTAAACACTGACGGGCATGGGACATTGACCACCTCTCTTTGAATTCTATTCCACTATTTGACTACCCTCTCAGTAAAGAAATGCTTCCTAATGTCAAGTTTGAACAACCCATGGTGCAGCTTTGAACCATTCCCAGGTGTCCTGTCACCAGATACCAGGGAGAAGAGATCTGCACCTGAGCACAGATGGGGCTGCATCTGGTGGGCAATCAGTCACCAGCAGTGTCTCTCAGGGCTGTATTCTAGGAACAGTTCAGTTCAATGTATTTATCAAAGATCTGGATGCAGGAGCTGAATGCACAATTATCAAGTTTGCCCATGATACTGAAGTGGGAGGTGCTGTAGATTCCCTCAAGGGACAAGCAGCCTTGCAGGAGGATCTAGATAGATTGTAGCATTGGGCAACGATTAATGAGATGAAATTTAGAAAGTTGAAATGCCAGATTCTGCACCTAGGATGGAGTAACACTGAACACAAATATAAATTGGAAGAGGAGTGGCTGGAGCACAGCCATGCAGAAAGGGATCGAGGGGTGCTGGTCAACAGTAGGATCTATACAAGTCATCAGTGTGCCCTGGCAGCCAAGAGGGTAAGATGCATCCTTTGGGTGTATCAAACACAGCATAACCAGCTGGTCAAAAAAAGGTGATTATCCTGCTACATTTAGCAGGTTCAGAGGAGGGCCATTAAAAAGATCACAGGTCTCGAACACCTCTCCTATGAAGAAAGGCTGAGAGACTTGGGTTTGTTCAGCCCAAAGAGAAGGCTCTGGAGAGCTCTGATTGCTGCCTTTCAATATTCAAAGCACACTTACAAGAAAGACAGAGAGGAACTTTCCACAAAGGCCTGCAGTGTCAATGGAAGGGGCAACATTTTAAACTCTAAAGGGTAGGTTTAGATTGGAAACAAGGGAGAAATGCTTTGTGTGGGAGGTGGTAAGACACTGGAAAAGGTTGTCCAGAGAAACTGTGGATCTCCATCACTGGAAGTGTTCAAGACCGGATTGAATAGGGATTTGAGCAACCTGATCTAGTGAAAACCACTAAAGCAACATGGTAGGACTGAATCATCTTTAACAGTTCCTTCCTGCCCAAACCATTCTATAACTCTGTGATATACTTAATAACCATTTGAAAAAAGTTACTTAACATCTACCTAGAGCCTTCAGCTCAGTTTCATTTAAACTTCACAGACACACCCCCCCCCAAAAAAAAAAACCACCAACAAACATTCAGAGACCTAGACCAATACTATAAGGAAAAATTTACCATAATAATTTATAATTATGTTCTACCTTTAAATAATTTAAATAATTAATTCATTTGGAGAGCAGTTAAGTGGGAGAAGAAATTATGTATTTGTATCTATATGTATGTGTAGGTATGATTCTCATTAGAAATTGTTCTCAGTTAGGAACCACAACTTGTATAAATCATTTGTAGTGCTGTAACACAGAAAATAATGGGGAAACTTCTGATATTTTCTGCATTCTAAGAGTTAAAATGAGTAAAAGATGAAACCTGAATTCTTCAAACTATGAAAAGACAGATGTTAACCTCTCCTGGGTCCTCTTCCAGCCACCTGCCAGTCTCAGTACAAAAACCAACACAAAATGTAACACACTTTTATATCCGTAGAAAACCTTTATAAAGATTAAAGCTTTACATTAACTTTTCTTCATGAAAAAAATGATCTTTTTTCCCTCAGTGAGGTTTCCTTTTATAACTGGTTTCTATTGTGTGTTAGATTTCTTTTTTAATGGCAGTGATTCAGCTTATGGTTTCTTCCAGCACTTCCCCCCCAGATAAGAAGCAAAACTTGTTAAAATTAAATAGAGGTGGCTACAAGCTGACATCTGTGTCAATGTGAAGAACAAGAACAAACTTCCCATGGCTCTCTTTTAAGAACAGAAGAGCCTTTTTTTTCTGGAATGCTGAAAGTACTCTAAAGGATTACACATGTAGCCTTTCTTTATAAATGTAAGATGAAAGTGCTGCAGCAAAAAGAATCAATGGCCTGTAACTGAATAAATAAATAAATAAATAAGCTCTTATTTAGGAAAAGATTAATGACAAAAGCTAGAGCTATATACATGTCTTCTAAGATGCAATGTTCTGTAGTATATTTCATCTTTGTATTTTTATACATATATTGCTTACTTTTCTGTAGACATTTTGTCAGAAACTACCTTTGTGCATAGGTGCTGAGAACATAAATGCTGCCTAAATATGGACAATATTCTTATCTTTCTCATATGGATAGAAAGCTGATATATTTCAAAGACTGGATGCAGGCTAAGTGTAGCATTCTATATGTAACCCATGAGTATGATCAAATCTCATTTTTCAGAATAGACATTATGCAAATTACAACAGGTGAGTTATAACCACAAAAATCTGGTTTTCAGTAACACCACATTACAGAAATTCAAAAGACAAAAGCTTTTTTTGACTGTAGGATATTAGAAAATAGTATTTAAGATAAACTATATTTTGCTGAATTTTGAAGTTTAAATTTGAACTAAGGATAGTTTAATCTGATGGCATTACTAAACACAGTCACATCTGCTGTGAGATAGAATATATCATGCTTCAAATCTGTGTTAATCTTAGGTGTATAGATATTTTTTAGTGAAAAATATATATCTGCAGTGTTTTTTTCCTATATCTTTCACTCAGAAGCTAATCTTTCAGAGTATGAAAATGAATCCTGGGATCACTCCAAACACATTAAAGATGAAAGACAGCTTGCTTTTTGATGGTATGTAGTATCAGCACATCATCTTTTCTAACAGATATCACAGAATAATGTTGAAAGAAGTATTGTCAAACAGCATTTTGGAAATATTTTTTTTCTTTTAAATGAGAAAATCTTGAGGAAAAATATCTTTATATAGAAATGCTTTTCTTTCTAATTAAAATAAAGACTGAATGAAAATTGACTATTAGCTTTTCTCTTCAAACTGGATTGGCTTGTGTTCCTTAACTCTTCTGTAGGATATATTCCCTAGACAGATACTTTCCTCAAGATATGACTTCCATATGACAGCTGTGATGAATTTTCTCCATTCCCCTTAAAAATCATTGAAATAGTTCCTGAATATAAGCTATAATTGTGTATAAGAAGAAAAAAGAGTTTGGATAACAAAATCATTTCTGTTTCATAGTAAAAGCTCAAAACTGAAGTGTAAAGAACCTTCCTCAACTAAAAACACGAGTATTTTTACTGGCATTTAAATTTATTTATTAATTTTCATTATTTTTACAAGAAAAGTAGCATTCAGAGAATCATCTTCTCTTTGAGTACTTACAGAATGATTTTTCCATGGAATTAAAATCTTTGTATGCAGGTATTAAAATTATTTTAACAGCAGGGCAAAATATTAAATTATTAAAATTTTTTGGCCATTAGAGGGAAATTATTTTTATCTCATATTTGACACCTCAAAGTCTGACACTAGGTCTAGTCAAGTCATCTCTGGCTTTCATTACATTGATGTAAGGAGTCAGCACAATCGTTCTGGTAATATTAGACACCTTTTTTCAGGACTAGAAAAGTTACCATCCAAATGTGCCTTTCTCTTTTCATTGTCTGCAAAGGAAGACTCTGGGAATCAACTTAGAATCAGATCAGATCTTTAGCTTTCAGTTTTCTCAAATTAGGGTAAATGAAACCTGCCCTAAGCACCTTTCTGAGGTCACCCTACTAGATACTGAATAGACTTAGTCCCGCCAGGCTTAGAAAGTCAGATACAAGTCTTGTTCAAGAAACCTTCAGAATATGTGAGGTATTTCTTTTAACAATATTCCCAGACAAGTATCTCTTAAGACAGAATTCTTAAAAATAAGAATTTATTTTGTAATAGCAACCTCAAATCAACATATCATAAGTAAATTGAAAGTTGTATGTATTACAAGGTATCCTGGTGAACTGGTATCTAACAATGGTAATTATTAGCATATTTACCCTTACCACTCCAGTACACGGGCATCATGCCAGTTGCCTTTATATACTAAAAGGCCCTCATTCTGCAAATTGAAAACCATTCTAAAAAAGTACTTACACGTGTCTGCAATCTCACTATCCTCAGTTAGTCACTTCCAGATACAGTGGACTTGACATAAATCACATATAAAAACTCAAAAACATCTAACAGCTTCAAAGTATACCCCTCCATAATAACAAGTTTAGAGTTACTTTTTGTAATTATTAACTCAATTGCATTAACAAGCCAATCTTCCTTATATGCATTCTTGAAGGAAATAAACTGGATACCTACTTTAATGTGAAAGTAGCAGGATACAAACAGAAGCTTGGTTTAGACTTCTAAGACAAGAGACAGTCACTCTAATATTTGCACTCAAGTTCAAATCTAATCTTTTTCAATAATAATGAAAATGTTATCAACCTGGGCAACAGTAACAACAAAGACAGAAAATATCCTATCTATAATGTCATAGATTATACACATTAAATCCCCTCAAGCTTTAAGAAAAGAAAGATATCAACAAAAGTCTTATGGTATCAAAATATGCACTCCAACCATTAAGCTACAAAGTATTGGATAAGGAGACCGAGTGTATCACGACTTCTGAGAGATTTCTCTGTGTGTATGCTAAAGGTCCTTAACGTCAGGAGAAGCAGCATGAATCCTAAACAGAGAGTGAAGCTTTTTCCCAGACCAGAATAAAGTGTCTCTTTTAAAGAAATACGGCATAAGACCTGCAGCTCACCTCAGTGTTTTCTGCTAGTAAAATCACTCTGCTTAGTTCAGCAGCCTGGCTTCATTGATTACGTCAGGTCTGTAACTATCTCCAAGCACTATGAAAGGAGTTTGGGTAAAAACAGAGTATGTATTCTACTACATGGCAAAATATATGAAAGAGCAAGAAAACACCAGGCATTTTAAGACCTGTCTCCAATCTCATATGTTTTATTATCTGATGGAAGATGAATGATGATCTTGAGTCTTGGTCCAAGAGTTTCTTATCAGTTCTGTGTAACCTACTTGTTACCAAACTAGAAAAAGCCCTTCTCTGCCTGGCTGTTCTGCTTTCTGGTATTTAAACATACATCTATGTGATGAATCAAACAAATATGTTTTCCTAAGAAAGAAAACAAGAACTGAGAAAATTAATATTCTTTCAAAACTGCTTAATTTAACAGTGATGTGCAATAATAGAGTGATTTAATTTTTTAATAGTAATGGTATATTATTATTTTCTGTAGTATTGCACTCTGGAGTGATGAATCATGGAACAGAATAACAATGAATGCAACTTCTGATTCTGGTAAAACTGGCATTGCCTGTGTCTAAATTAAATGCCTTCATTTGGAGCAGATGCTCCAGAAAGGTAGTTTTTATTCTGATATATATTGCTATAAGACCTTTGTGTGATTTTATTTTTGTCTGTTTTAAAACTGAAAGTGCAGTATTGACATCCCTAGAAAAAAGGTTCTTCACTCAGCTGCCAAACATACAGAAGCCATGCAGAGACATCAGAGGTTTACCCTCGATGAAACTAGCACTTGTGTAACACATAGTTATGTTTTTGCTTTTTCTGTTTTAAGCAGTGGTCTGTGTGGTGGGTTGACCTTGGCAGGTTGCCAGACCTCCACCCAGCTGCTCCCACCCACCCGGTGGTCCTCTCACTACCCCTCCTCAACATAATGGGGGCTGGGGGAGGGAGGGGAGAAAATATGGAAAAAGCCCATGGGTCAGGATAAAGACAGGAGTGTAACTGGTGCAGGGGAATGGGGGCTGTGGTCAGCCTTTAACAGTTCCTTTTTGCCACTCCTTCCTCCTCCTGAAATTGGGAAGTTCAGTAACTGCACTAAAGCTGTAATAAAATACTTTTCATTAAATAATGTTAATATCATAATCTTGGCCCAAAATGTGGGGTTTTCTGCCTCCAGTTATGTTAAAACTATGTCATTTTATGAACAATTTAATATCCATCAGGACAAAAAAAGGTGTTACCAGATTCGATCTTCAGTCAGTTTTGGTTGCCTCTGTGGGTACACAATAATGATTCACATTTTTCCAACACGTCACCGCAATTTCCTTAAAAAGAATTTATGGAATGGGCTACGAAAAAACAAGCTAAATAAAGTCTTAGTAATGTATGCGGTAGTCAGTACAGTACTCAGGACTTTTAAAATAGCTTTTGTTGGGTATCATCTGACATGTTTATATAAGTTTAATTTAATCACCTGTATTAATGACTTCTCATTAAGGCCTCTGTAACAAAAGATTTCAACTCTTCAATTCAATGTAACAAATAAGAGTTCTTTGAGCAAAATATCCTTATCTTGAAAACACAGAAGTGATCTATATCAAGATCAGACTGTAGCTTGCTGTACTTTTCAAGCTTTAAGCACTCGGGGCAAGACTGTCAACATTAATTAAACATTTCTAGGGTAAGGAATAGATTTGGTTAACTTTAATGTATTCACAGCTTGATTTATTTTGCCAAATAGATCAGAGATAATTCAAGGAACTTTTAGTATAGAAGGGACCAAGAAGGATTTGCACCTAACTTTAAGCAGGAGCAGTTAATTTTAAACATTTTCATAACTATGTGTGACATAC
Organism: Falco naumanni; assembly: GCF_017639655.2. Classification (NCBI taxonomy): domain Eukaryota; kingdom Metazoa; phylum Chordata; class Aves; order Falconiformes; family Falconidae; genus Falco; species Falco naumanni. The sequence goes on from NC_054055.1 coordinate 51,674,273, forward strand.
ACTATTTGCTAAATGCTTCACAATTTCCATTGCATTTCCACATGAAACTATTGCTTATTTTTACTTTTTTAGTCAAGATGTTTATTATTGATGTATGTTCTTGCACAGAACAAGAAAATCCATGTGCATATTGAAAATAATTGCATCATTATTTTTTTAACCTTTATTTTTAATGTGTTTTTGTTGTTACTACCAGCAGTAAGTTTCTGTCCATACAGTGTTGTCCACACAAAGTATGTCTTTTGATGCAGACATGGCTATCAGTGACACTGGTCAGATCAAGATCAAATCGTAACAGCTTAGTCAAAGCCAAATGCAGTCCACTTTTGAGACATATCTTGACTTCAACAGGCTTTGGATCAGGCTCAAAGGCCCATGTTTTTCCATCTTCATTTTCCTCAGGCAAGCAAGTCCTTGCTTGCAGGAAACCCATCTGGTTCTGTGGTGTAGGAGTTAGCTGCAGGAGGTCAGAATGTGAGGAGCCCAGGCGGGTGCAAAAACATCTTCTGAGCCCCAGGAAGCCCTGAGGCAGAACTCCGCAGCTTTACCAGTCTCTCATGTGAAGAAGTTAAAATAGTTCAAGGCAGCAGCTGAGCAGTGGTTAGTAAGAAGTACAACTGCATCTTCCCTGATTCTTAAGGATCAGAAAAAGAGATGTTCATTTTAAATGTGTGCAGAAGGAGGAATGTGCTGGATGCTATTCTAATGTACTTATGTGGAAACTGTATTTGTACATTTTGCAGGTACTTTATAAAGTACTATTTTTCTTTGAAATGTGGACTTCTTTAACACTAAAAAACTTTATAATTTTGTACCATTATTAGAGAGTTTATTAGTAGCTAATGTATGAATATAACAGCAGGCTGACTGCATGTTTATTGTGCTGTACTCACTAAATGCACTACTAAATTGTCAAAACCAAAATCATACAGAACTCGCTGTTTCAAAGTCTCGTTAACAACTCAAATCAGGTTCAACCAAAGGTCTGAAAAGCTCTGAATAGAACTTTAGTCCTGTTTTAGGGAAAGTTCTGTGTTTTATACACGTTTCAAAATCACAGAAAATAGAATATACCAAAGCACTTAAAAGATATACATGCACATTAATTACTACATCATAAATTAAAAGACATAAAAGAAAGAGTCAGAGAATTCAATGCAGGAAAATCTTCCAGATACTCACCCAGTCAGACATAACTGTGGTATTTATGAAAAAAATTAATACTATTCATATATATAGTATAGGTCTATGGCAGAACTATGATCATCTGTCCATTTAATAAATTCTGTACAAATTCATACTACCTAAAAGGGATGAAATAATATAACTATCAGGAAAATGAACCAGGAAAGGAGCCAGGAAAAGGGGATGTAGAAGGGGAAGGAAAGGAAATGTAAGGATCTAATAATATCCCCATTTACCAAACAGGAATTCAAAGTGTAATATTATGAAGTAATTTGCTGAAGGTCACACATATGTGAAAAGGTATTTTAAGTCACCGAAGTACTAGCTCCATTAATTATTTAGAACCAATATTCATAGGTATTGGAACCCTTCCCATTAAATTATCACCCCTGATTTTATTTTTTTACAGTAGCTTTCCTCTCTTTTTCTGTATGTTCACTTTCAGGAAAACTGTTTTCTCATTTCCTGTCTCTACCTAATGGGTTGAGGGGAACAACTAGTAAGAGATCTTCTCTCTCTCCCAAGACAGTTACAAATACAGTTCTTCAAGCCAAGGAACTGAAGGCTCAAAGACTGCAAGAAGTGGTGGCAAAATCAAGACCTTGTTCACTTCTTCCTGAGGCAAATGAAAGAGCAAATGTAATTTTTTTTTTTTTATTTTTTTTAATGTAAGCAGCATTTACTTTTCTGGTGAATGCTATTTTGAAAAACAAAGCTTCCTTGGTGTGAAGTGGTAAAATTATATAGACTTACAGAATCACCAATTCTGTTTACTCTTGTGGCTGCGTCTCCCTTCCTTTGGAAATGGAAGAAAAGCCAGATGATAACGAAGGTTTAAACAGAAAGTAGGTACCTAAATCTAAAATTGAAATGCTTACTTATCTGTCACCAAAGTGAAAAGAGGTTATACTAAATCAAGCTCTACAGTTACTAAGGTTTTACACGTTAGGAGACCTGAACAACTTAACATCTGCCCGATGGCTACTAAAAAACCCAACTTAAGAAATAATATAACACATAAGATGTAGCTGGGGCAGCTGTATACTTTCTAAAATGCTTTTGATGAAAGATTGTGAAGTGCCTTTAAACAAACCTGACAGGTGGAAGTATCTATTCGTACAATGAAAACCTGAGCTTTAGTTTCCCTCTATGCATGAAGGATTGCAAATGCACATTTCTCATCCTTATGACAGTCACTTAAGCACTAAACTGGAAGCTGTCAGCTGGGTGGAAGAAAGGGTAGTAATGCTTCCCTTCTCTCTAAAGAACTCGTTGTATTAGCAAACTATGTCAAGATTTACTGGGCCAGGAAAAGAAATGTAAAGGTGTCTTTTTAGCTTAGAGTTATAACATTTAAGCAAAGATGAAAAATCTTGATTCCTCATCCCCATTCCGGTAATTTATTATATCACTTTTATTTTCTAATGAATTTTAATATAAGAAACTGTTGACAAGACTGTGAGCAAAGAAATAAACTTTCAACCATCTCCTTCAGTCCCCTTTACCACAATACCCTGGTAGCTTTTGAATGTTCTCTTCTTAATAATGTAATTTAAAAATATGTAGTGCTTAATAGCCCATCTTAAGTAGGAGGAAAGTAAAGTGTACTAGAGTTATAAAAACCTTCTAAATTTGGAGCTATCACTCTCCTACAAAGATAGCAAATGTGTGTATACATCCACATAGCAAGTAAGATAAATTGAGCATCGATTTTCTGTAACATAGATGAGACCAGAGCTAACAAGTTGTTTTCAGAAAGTAGCAGTGGTTTTCGAAAGAATGGTTTTGTGTATCTATGTTCACTTTAGGATTAGCAATTTCCAATACGGCATAGGATATAAGAGATATTCTGCTGCTCAGGACTTTTCTGTTGGCTACATCACTGTGCTCGTTAACTCTGGATCTCATTTTCAGGCCTCTTTCTCTCTACGTGTACTGTGTAGTATTGTTCCCTACTGTGTAGGGAACCTTGGTTTCTTACGCAGGGTCCTCAGTTCCCTTCCAAGGACACCTCTAAGCACAGATGCACCAGTGTTCCTTCTAAAATCTAGTATTTTTACATGTACTGTACAAATACATATGACTGCCATAGTGTACGCTACAGAGTGTTGGATACAGCTGAGCAGTAGATAAAATAAGGTAAGATTAATTTTACTACGTATAAGCCTTCAAAACCCAGATATAATAAGTAGGTGTAACTCATTCCACAGTTAAAGAATGTGCTAAAGGGCTTACTGATCACTACTAACTTTGGAAAATATCCAGGAAAGTTTATGTAGGCTAAATAGCTAACTTTCAGAGAGTAAATCCATTTCAAATTATGGTTAAGCCTTTCCATTTAAGTATATCAGTACTGTAAAGAAAGTATTAAACTATGTCATGATTTGGCCTTTTTACCTTTTCAAGCAGAGTCCAGAGCAGAAATTTTCTGAATACATTAATTCAAATACTAATATACAACTTCAATCCATAATTAAGAGTTTTTTTCTGTTTTATTCAAACGTCCAATGATTCTTCCACAGAATGGTCTCTGGCTTTTTGAGGCCCCTTAGGCAAATCACATCATGTAGCTATAAAATAAAAATGGTGTAGTCATGCCTACCACTAAAGATATTTAGTATAACATGTTATGCACTTTGTTCAAGTGCACCAGTGAAAGGTACAATATGAAAACTTGGAAATTATAGAAAGAGACACCTGTAGGGTAATCTTGTTATATAGTGCACACAACAAAAGCTAGGATCTTGCAGTGAAAATAAGTGCAGGTAACAACCATCATTTTAGTAACCAAGCATAATCCATATACATTTTACCTTTGTTCATCCATGTGAATATGAAGTCAGATTATTGTACAGATTCAGAATTTTAGTTTCAACTTAGATGACTGTTTGAAATATGTAATACTTAAGTGAAGTCAGTGTGAAAGACTCACAAAAAAATATACTTTCTCATGTAATTTCCTTTTTCTTTATTCTGTTTTCAATTTTAGCTTTAACATTAATTAAAAAGGAAGTTTTTAACGGTAAATTTGCCAAGTATTCCAGAACCTAAACCATAGCTATTCATGAAGCTTATAACATTTAAAAGACGCATTTATGTAAATGTAATGGAATACATACTAATTCAATGTTATATTATACATATTTATGTTAAAACTAGACTTGTAAGTTCACTGTATTGTGGTGCAGCATTTGTTAAAGTTCTTGATGCCTATAGCAAAACTACTGCAAATATCATTATTGTGCCTGTATATGCAAAACTGTAATGAAAAAATCCTTTACATAACTAGAATGCTGTATTTATTTCTAAACAAGAACCACCATTGCAGTGGTTCTTGGAAAACAAATGCATCACTGTCCATATGTTAATAAGGTGGGAGATGTGATTAAATTTTTTGTATATTCCATAGAATGAGAAGGGTATTGACTTCTTGATATTGGCATCTATGTCTTAGCACAGATAACTCTGTGGATGCTGACCATTGTTCTGTGGGACAGAATGGTTCAGTAAATCTTAGGCATGCATCTGACAGCAGATGCTTATGTAAAATTATGTAAATGAGATAAAAAACCTATTTAGTAATACTAATGTCTCTGAAATAATTGAACAACTGTTTCTAAATTATATAATTCAAGAGACAGATTGTGTCTGTACAGGTAGAACAACAGCAATGTGTAAATCAAGTGACAAACCAGAGTATGCTAATGATAACAGGCAGGTGGATTCGTAACATATCTTCCCACATGCTGTGGGGAAGTGTTCTGACTGCACTGGGAACTGTGTTGACTAGAATATCTTGTTACAGAGGTTATGAATATAGAAGGAGTGAAACAGACAGTGAGAAAACCATAGAAGTACTTTGTGATTTATATTCCTTTTAGTTATTTTTAAAATTTTAATGACAATATAATGTTGTTGGTTTAAGAACATATGAGGTCCAGAGACAGTAGTCATTCAAGTTCTGTCGGGGAAGTACTTGTTCCATAAGACTACACTATTTCTTTTTATTGTTACTTTATTTTTTCCTCCTCTCTCCCCACCCCCAAGTAGATTTAGTAAAGGGATACAGCTCCAGATAAATGTGATTAATGCAGAGAGTAAAACTCAACCCATCCCAACAAATTCAGGTGATTAAAGGTTCACAGTAATACCAAACTTAAATTCAAGACATTCGAACCATTGGTCAGAGAAAGAATTTAAAGCTGAACTCGCCATTCTTGCTTCATTTAAGTTGTTTCCTACTTTTTCCACAACAGCCTGGACGACATTGATCTGCTTGTCACTGCAGTATTCTTTGATCTAGCAAAGGATTGTTAACACATTTTCTCTTCAGTGTTCTCTTCTTCAGTTTAAAGAAGCTCAAGTCATTGAATCTTTCCTTCTAGACATCTTCTCTAGGCTCTCTGCAATTATTCCTCATCTTTCCTGAAGAACAGTGTATAATTTGTGAGTTTTATCACAAAAACTATGTGACACAGTGAGCTTCTCCACACTTACTGCTGAATTTGTTCTATGGGCAGAAAGGAATTTGAAATCCAATGTACCAGAGAAAAAGGGAGTCTTTAACTGGTAACCTAATCACAAAGATGTTCAGCCTTGAGAGCTGTCTAGGCTTACTTTGCAGTTAGGGGAGAGTTAGCCAATTCAGCAATACAGGCTGGGGAGATACGTCACATTAAAGCAGGCATCTACATTTGATCAACAAAGTAGTCTCTGGGTTCCATGGGCTTTATTACCTAGATCTTCATTGACCCTGAGGGGTGGTTAGACAGACAACTGCATTTAGACATTGAAATTTGTGTCTGTCTAGTCTAAATTGGAATCCATCTTCAGTAATTATAAAGTCTAATAATAATAAAATGTTTAATTCATGGGGAGCTAGTCAAAGGTGGACAAAGAAGATGAAGGAATGAAGGAAGAACATCCTCTAAAAAATATATTTTTTTAAATACTCTGTTGTTTTTTTTTTAAAATATTCATTTTATAGATATTTTTGTTGTCAAAATATAGAAATAAAAATTTCTGTATTTTTAAGAAATGTAGAAAATCTAGAGTTTTCTATATTTCTACAGTCTTCACGTTATAGAACATTGAACAGTATTTCTTTTGCTAGTAGCATTAGCCCCAAGTGAATATACCATAAATACCACTCCATATGTTTAATCTTGTGTGTGCCTAGTGTGGGTGTGTGTCCACAGAATGGAGTATCATACACGCTGTTAGTAGGTTAATTATTTGGTGAGACTATACATGAAATTACTGTGAAATTGTGTATTTGCTTTTTCTTAGTACCTGCTTTCTTTCAGACACCAGGACAATAGTTTTAAGTTAGCTGCACTGTTGCTATGTTACAACCTATTCAGAATTGAATGTATTTGGAAATTCCTGTAAATGAGAAACAAATATGTCTTTTGTAAATTGACACACTTGCACAGAATCATTGTAGAGACAAAATTTTAAACACTGGGATTATGGATTTTTGGACAAATTTCCTTGTTTTCATTAATAGATTTATCTAGTGTTTTTATATAAAGTTTTTTTAACATTCATTATCTACACATATCAGTGTTCATCTGTACTCTCGTTTGTTCTGACTCTCAAGACATCTGATCTGAAGAGAAAGAGAAAAAATATACCTTATTATGATATATTCTTTTGTACAAAAAAAGATTATTTTGCTTCCATACGGCACAAAGTCTTGCATCTGGTAAAGTCTGGAGGAAAGAGCTTGGAATTTTGATAGGTATGAGAAACAAAAACAATAAAAGATTTGACAACTGAAAGCCTGTAGATTAAATAGCATTACATAACTTTGTAAAATATCTCAAATTGGTTTTCAAAGTTACACATGCCCTGCCTGCACAAGCATAGCACAGACAACGCTATGATGTGCAGAGTGAGTGCCCCTGTATCCTGCCCTGCAGCCCACCTTCAGCCACTGAAGCATCAGTAACTTTGTGGTTCTTGGCTCGCAGCCCCTAGCCTTGGCTTTGTGTTTTCACTTAAAGGAGAAGTTCAGATAATTTGCTAGAAATGTGTAAAGCTTCTGGTGTCAATTGTTATGTGATGATTTGCACATGGATCAGTCACAACTTTGAGAACAGTTATGTGAGAAATATGTCATTTACTACATGTTTTTTTTCCCTTCAGCTTTGCCTGGCTCACTTTTCCTCAACTGCCCTTAGCCAGGGACCTGTTCTGAAGAGCAAGAGATGTGCTCTTACACAAAGAGGGGGAAACAGATTCTTTATACACTTTTCCTCTCCATTTGGCCTCACCTTATATCTGTGGTTTTGCTTTTTGATCTTGCCTGAATTAGTCAAAGCAGTTACAACATTGTAAGTATAAATGCTTGATTTGCCCTGTTATGCAAGTGTGACAGATTACATTCACTGCGTAAGTAGTTTGGAAAATAATATGCAAAAAGGACAAGATAGCATACTATTTCTAATAAACACATATATTATAATAATTTATTTATGTGCTCCTGGTATGGAGAATTCACTTAAATGTATGGTCCTAGGTTCTGGAGTTTTTTAATAGCATTGCCACTATTTTTCCTTTTTCTGTGTCACAGCTTTTTTTCTTGCCACTAATTTATTTTTTTTAATAGAAAGGCCTATGTTTTCTATTTTCCATTTTTTGTCATGCTTAAACTAGAAAATGTTTCCTATTAAGTGTAATACAACAGCTACATGTCTCTAAGAAGAGACAGAAGAGTAATTTGGAGTTATAGAAACACTTGTATCTATAAAAGCTTGAAAATATATATACATACAAAAACATTCATTCTCTCTGAAGCTGTAGTCAATTTGGGGTGAAGATATTAAGATATTTAAAACTTTAATATAAAATATTGTGTTTCATTATCCTTAAGGTAAATGTCTCATGAGTTGGGACAAGCTCAATATTTTAGATGAACTTCATACATTGGCCAGCCTTAACTTTTTAACTCTGGTTATTATTATGAAGTAATATATACTATATTACATTCATGAAAAGTATTTTGCCTGAATTTATTTGTAGAAGTTGTAAAATATTATATTCAATATTTAAAAGTTTTAGTTCAGCACATGAAGTACTCCATTTAGAAAGAAAAATAAACCCCCACTAATCTGAAAAGTCAGTCCTCCAAACTGTTGTATATTTAGGAAAGGGAACTCATAAACATCACAGCCCCAATTCTTGGTTTTTCTAGGTCATTGTGCAGTCATGCAAGTTGGATGATAAATATTTGTTTAAAATTATTTTATACTCTGTGAATATACTTGATGAAAAGCTGTACAGAATTAAGCCAAAGAAACACTTGGATTTTGATAAATAACTTATTTTCCTCTGTTGGCACTAAAATGATGAGAGGCAAATGCAGGCTTAATAGAGATATTCATATTCAATATTTTACAATTATAGTTTAGAAACATAGTGAATGGAAATGGTTTAAGCAACTAGTTTATTTCATAGATAATTAGTATAGAAAGGAAAATTTACGATGGTAAATAAAGAGAAGGAAATCTAGAAACTCTGATTCATCAACAGAAAACATAAAAAAAAATTAGTTTGAAAAGTTTAATTTATGGTTATTTTTAAGCCAAGTACTTTCTCTTTACTTTTGCTTTAAATATGGATAATAATAAACTACATTGATCAAGTAATCAGGAAAACAGTGCCTGAGTGACTAATCAAAAGTATGAAAATATTTCCATGGAGGAAGCAAATAAATTCCAGTGACTATAAAACCACAGAAAGCATTTTTATCTTCCAACAATTGCACCCTCAATCTTTCCCCTCCAAATCCTGTAAATGCTCTATTTATAGACTATCAGGACAATTACTTTTTTTTTTCTTCTTCTTTTTTTTTTTTTTTTTTTTTTTTTTCAGGAAAGAATTCCTACAAATGAAACCTGAGGGACCTGCACCAAATTCCCTTTGCAAGACTTCTTGTTGTGAACTTGGTAAAGTCCCAGCAGCTCTCTGGGGGCATTCCTTTACATACAGCTTTAGGCAGCTATGATAAAGGTGTTTACATTACCTGGTCACCTGTTATACTCAAAAGAGAAAAACATTTTCTTAGAATAGATTAATCTGATTTACGTTAAATATCTACATTGTGAAGAGACAATGTATCTCTCTTTTGACCACAAAACAACCCTGCAATGTATCCCATTTTCCATCTCTTTCTTTTGCCAATTGTAAAACTGAGAAATGTAGTCCTGCCTTTCTCCTCACAAGAATCATGAGATTTTAATCTGAAGCACTGTAAGCTGCACAGGGAATGAGGAAATATAAGACTGGGAATATAAATAAGAAAGCTTGAAAAGCAATGCCACTACTTCCCCCCCGCCCCCCCCTTTGGATTTGCAGTGCCAGCAACATGCAGTATGCAATAGAACTTTAACCTAGAACTGCTGAACTTTTTTTCAACTATTAAAAACAGAGCTTTGAAATTCTTCATATCTTAGATTAATATTTTGTCTATTTCATTTTTTAAATTGATGTCAATATGGGATTCATATTCACTACCAAAACTGTATTCTTTGTTTGAATTATGTATTTCCACCAAAATATTACAAGTGTTATTTTTTTTAACCTTTGTAAAAAGGCAGTGGAAATCAGTCTCTGTATTTCCACTAGGAGACAAATAGTTGATTTGAATACTGTATTCCTCCCCATGGTTTATAATAAAGATATATTTACCTGTAAAAAGGAACAACATTGCTGCATAGCCAGAGTTACAAAAAGATTCCTAGCTTCCTTCCGAGAAATAAGTCACAGCACTCTTACATCAAAATTTATACTCCCTGTCAACTAACAATCACATTTAAAGGAAGCAAAATAAACTAATATAATGGATTCAAGCAGTTTTCCTGGCACCTCAGGAATCATCTATAGGGAGACATTTACTCTTTAAAGTGAAACTGATGACAGGAAATTAGTAATGTTCTGAAGATCATAGAACCAGAGAATCATAGAATAGTTTGTGTTGGAAGGAACCTTTACAGGTCATCTATGATCTTCCCCAAGCACAGAGATGAGGCTGACAGGTCGGTAGTTTCCAAGGTCCTCTTTTCTAACCCTTTTAAAAATGGGTACCATGTTTCACCTTTTCTGGTGACTGAAAGCTTGACCTGACTGTTGTGACTTTTCAAATATCATAGAGAGTGGCTTGGCAGCTAACTCAGCCAATTCACTTGGGACTCTGGGATGCATTTCATCAGGTCCCATAGACGTATGTATTTTCAGGTTCCTGTCACAAACCTGATCTTTGTTCTCTGAATGCCTTTTTTTTTTTTTTTTTTTTTTTTTTCCTTACTGAGTATCTAGTTCTCTTTAAGATGATACACTATCCTGACAGACTGCTGTCTGTGGTGCCAGGAACTGGAGTGAGTGTAGGTGTGCAAATGAGTCTGTGAGTACGAGTGAAGATGAAGTTGGTCTCACCAGCATGCAGGTGAAGTGGCTTGCGAGTCCCAGGGGTGTGCACATGTCTCTAAGGGCAACCTGGCTGTTGGAGGGACCAGGGGTGTCCCACCCAACTGCTGGAGAGACTCTGGGGTCGGGGGGCTCAACTGGGAGACACCCTTGTCTCTGTGTGTGTGTGTGTGTGTGTAAGAATGAGGTACGTGGGGATGATCCAGGATGAGATATTGGACTGTGTCCAGGGGCAGCTACTGGGGGATCTGCTATATGTGTGGTTCTGTACTAGCACTGGCCTCAAGGGCTTATATGTCCAGGTGCCAGAAACTGGGGAGACTGGGATCCAAGGTCAGCTAAGGAGCACACAGACTGTCTGAGCCCAGCTGCTGGAGAGAACCACACTATGCATATGTACACATGCACATATGTATTTCCCACTAACAGACCTGCACACTAATCAGCCAGAGGGGGAAACAGGATGAGGCCACTAGTGCTGTTTGTGTTTGTTTGAGTGCTGAGTGTGCCTGTCTGTATTGGTTCTGTGTGTGCGTGTATGTATATATGTATGTATATATAGTATGTGTTGTATGTGTGTATTTGCATGTGTGTGTGTGCCTACTGGGAATACATGCTCAACCATGCTACTGACTGACCTGGGGGCATGGAGCTGTGAGCCTCACATCTGTTGGGCTGAAAAATTCGTGGCCCCCTCCCCTGAGCCCCAACATCTCTAATAGTATTTACACAGCTTTCCACTCATTTCTTCCTCTGCTGCCAGAGTATGATAGTAATGGCAATCAGAAGTTAGAAAATCTTCTTTAAACAATTATCTCTAATTTTTTCCTGTGAAATAAAAAATAACAGCTGGTGGGATGTTGTTAGATATATATGTTATTTACAGAACACTGCATTGTGTCAGAATGTAAAGTGACTGGGAGAACTGGTAGATGTGAACATTCCATCTGCTGTCTTTTATCTGGTAAAGGTTTCCTAGGTCATGTGGCTTGTACCTGAGAGTGAGAAAAGAAACAGGGAGGGGAAAAGCCTTGTGTGCCCAGTGGCCTGTATGTTAACTGACCTCCTTCAAAATATAAATGTTTAAATCCACAAAAAAAAAAAAAAAAAAAAAAAAAAAAGGAGCGGGGGCGCTTACTCATCACAAAAACGATAAGCTTAAAATCTTTTTGAGGCATAATGGCAAACAGGTTTTCAGACATGACCTGAAGGATAACAGCGGTGGGGACTGTGGTATAGACATGGATGTATATGTGTATGAATTTACACATGAATGCTTGTGCATATTTTACAGATTTTACACACACAAACATACAAATTTCTTTAAATGTACTGTTCACTCATTTCCATTCAAAGGGTATTTGTTACAACTTTCTTATCAATGTATACAACTTCCTTATCAGTGTATAGAAATATCTTAAGGGTCAAGAGGATGGGGCCAGGCTCTTTTCAGTGGTGCCAAGCAACAGGACAAGGGGCAACCATGGGCACAAACTGCAACACAGAAAGATCCATCTGAATGTGAGGAACAACTTCATTACTCTAAAGGTGACAGAGCACTGGAACAGGCTGCCCGGAGAGATTGTGGAGTCTCCTTCTCTGGAGACATTCAAACCCCACATGGACAGAAGCCTGTTCAAGCTGCTGTAGATGAACCTGCTTTAGCCGGGGCACGGACTAAACAAGCCGCAGAGGTCCCTTCCAACCCTGATCATTCTGTGATTCTGCAATTACAACACTTGATTGAAGGAGAAAGACATATCCCTCTTTTTGATATGCTAGACAATTTCTAAGCTGAAGAGATAACTTACACTATTAACTGTTATCTTCTTAACAGCATTGCTGTTCTGCAATCATTACAAAGAAATTGCAGTGTGGAACAATATACAGAGAACATCTGCAAAAAAAAGATGCGTTTAAAATGGTTTTGTGAATACATGCCCTGTGGTTAGATATAACCGTAGAATTGTGTTTGAATGAAACCTGAGGTGACAGTTAAGGGAGCACACTAATTTAATAACAGTTGATGAATTAAGAAACTGTATTATTTTTTAAAATCACTTAGGAAGTCTTCTCTCAATTGCCTTGGTTGCCTGGTTGATTCTTCTGGACAGCACGTCAAAAAGATTTGGAAACACGCAGTCTGTACAAACCATTGTGTCTGGTTTAGCCTCTTTTTCACTTTCTAAGGAGACTTACATCAAAGCTTTATATTTCCATTCCAATAAATGTGCTCTGTATGACAGTTTTCCTTTTGGGAAAAAAATAGTGCTGATTATCACAAAATTTCTTCTAAACTGAATACATAACCTTTAACATCCATCACTTTTAAATATGTTTTCTTTCAAAGAAGAAGAAGATATTAACAACACAAAGTTCAAGCATCCTTAATGGTGATAAAACACTCCTTTATATTTATACATAACAGAAAACCAAACCATTAACAAAAATGTATCTTTCCAGGAACAACTCTTAATATGGCAACACAAGTACCTGAGGATTAAAGCCAAATACCACAAACATTATAAACACAGTGTCAACAAAATACTGATGGAATAACTATTTGAACTTGATAATTGTGTTTCTAAAATGTTTTGGAAACAATCAGGGAATGACTACAACTGAAGTAAAGAAACTCAACATACCCAAAAGATAATTCCCAGCACTCACAAAGACCTCAAATACAATAATTTCCATTACTTTTTAATAGATTTAGACTTTTTCAGAGCTACCTTTGATACTTCCATTTCTAGAACAGATTATTTGAATGATTTTTTCATGAAAAACAAATTAACATGGTGCCTGATATAAGTGGGTAGATAAAGGGAATGCAATTATATATAAAAAGACAGATCTTCTGAAACAGGTGTTTTTTTTTTTTTAATTAAAGAAGAGACAGTAGATTTAGTACAAACATGTTTCTATGTACATGTACATGTTTCTATGCAGCACAAGTTCTAGCTCTGACTTCTTGTCAAGGGAAATTCTGAGGCTTAAAAAAAACCAGCTAGTGCTGAACACTATGAACAACCGTCTAGTTTAACAACATCATGAAAACATAATATTAAATGAAGTACAATACACCTGCTAATTAATTTTCTCTCTTGCTTTTGGATGTGATTCAGAGTCAATAATGTCCTGAGTCATGGATTAAAAGTCTTCCCCCATGAGAAAGGCGTGAATTCTCTCTTGTAACAGTGGTAATAATATACTATGCATATATAATACTTGACTTACAATACTGTGTCTCCTTGTCCAGACTTCAGAATTTAAATTATATTCTCTACATACATTCAGACACAATGACTATAGGAAAAAAAGGACTTGCCTTTTTTTCCTGGTCCTGCATATCTTAAAACGCAACAATGATTATAATAGCTAGCTATGTAAAAACAAAAATCTCACCATTGATCTTAAAATCCTAGAGCTGAAGTGAAACCCCTGCTCCAAGAATGCATTAATTGTACTCACAATAATTTTGACACACTGTTGTCCAGCTTCATTTAAACACCCTCAGAGATTTAACAGCCTCTCAGGAAGAGTATTTAAATATTCTGGTACCTCTTTTATAAAGTTCCATGGGGGTTTCTCATCTAACCTAATTTTCACCTATTACATTTTAAGACCATTATTATTATTTATTTTTTTAATCTTAGAAATTATTCCTTTCCTCATTACACTATTCTTCTGGGTATTAAAAAGAATGTCATCTGCTTCTTGCATGGTTTTCTCTTTGTTAGGATAAACAGTCCTAATTAATTCAATCTTTTCATAGAAATTATATTTTCTAGACACTATATCTAGATGTCCTCTGTTTTTTTTCCAGCTGTTCTGAATAATTCTTAAAGTATGGTGCACAAGCATGACAATAGGAGTTTAGCTGAGGCCTCTCTGATTTTGAATAAACAAGAATATTACTATTTGTTGCACATCTGTTTCCTTTGCAAGAGTAGTCCTCTTTAATCGCAGTCAGTTCATGACCCACTATGAAAATGTCAATTTTTGAAAAATTGCTCTAGTAATTTTGTTCTGCTGCTATTTGGATATCTTACTGTTCTACCTCAACCAAAAAAATCCCTAATACTTTACCAAAGGGTTCCAAGGTTGGTTTTTTTTTTACTTATATGTAATCTATGCACATGCATACATGCTTCTGCATGTCTGTATATGGTTGTATATTTGTATTTTGGACCATGATCTTTGTCCATATTCTTTTGTTTCTTTCAAACATCTGATTGTTTTTCCTTCAAATAAGTAAATTAACAGCAAAAAAGGTTTCATTCATTGTTATTACAAAGTAAATGTGATCACACTCAAATAAATAGTTCAGCACTATACAGCTGCTTTGTCCTGCCTTAAGTTTTCCTGTAACTTAAATTAAAAAAGCCTGTGATTCATTGCTGAAGAATCCAGATTCTATCATGGAGCATGAACCTCATTCTCTTTCACATCTGCAAAGGACTACTTACACAAATAGTATGTTATGTGCCAGGGCAAATAAAAACATATGGATCTGAAGCAATGAAAGAGAGAAGTTTAGGAATTGCTGAATTGTGACTGAAAGAAATAATAGTAAATAAAAAAAACAACACATCTTGTAGTTAAGCTATTTAATTTGTCTTTAATACAGTCTGCAAATGTACATTTATGTAATATAATGACCTTACGATTACTGAAGACCATGAAGCTACAGTTTGTTCATTGATACTGCACAGCTGACACAAAGCAGTGAGTTAAATTATTGTTATCAGAAGTCTGAATTCAAACCTTATAATGGAATCTTTTCCATAAACCAGAGGAACTGTTATTTACCTATGAAATACCACAATAAGCTCACAAGACTGACAATTAAACAACTTTTTTTTTCTTTTTTCTTTTTTCTTTTTATTTTATTCTTCCCTCTCCAACATTCATGTGGACACAGTTACTATACAAAGTTGAAGGAAAATAAAGGACTTATAATGTTTCAGGGAAATTTTGATTCTGTATATATTAAAAAAA
Source organism: Falco naumanni (assembly GCF_017639655.2). Taxonomy (NCBI): domain Eukaryota; kingdom Metazoa; phylum Chordata; class Aves; order Falconiformes; family Falconidae; genus Falco; species Falco naumanni. Next base: position 51,689,888 of record NC_054055.1, read on the forward strand.
AAGCTTTTTACATAAAGTCAGTTGAGTCTTTACAATGTCTTTGCCAGTGTGAATGAATATGACTGGTGTTATGGTAAAGTGTTAATAAACATAGCAGTTTATTAAATTTACTACTTAAAATCTCAATGAATGTACTTCAAGAATAGCAAACCTTTAATATTCCTTTAATATATGAAAATGGAAGACCCTGGTCCTGCACTTGCTCAATTTCTACTCCCTATGGGTTTTCTGGATCAGTAGAGTCCATATATGCAAATATATAACACTATGCAATAACACCTAATATCCTATACTAACTACAGAATATCCATAGGTTTCTGGGTGCTTTACAGACATTTGAAATTGTAGGGAATAATTTAATGCCTAAGAAGACAATCACATGGAAGTAAAAAGAATAGTATTAAAAAGTCCTATTCATAGATGATAAGGTTCAGCTGTTTCTCATTAGTGCTGTAATTTTTTGATTTTTGTTAAAAGTTGTCCTGTTGAGAAGCTTACATTTCTAGAACAGAGAGCCCTTAGGTATTTTTTTCTTTCTTGTGATTTAACCCTTGCACAGCCTTCTCTTAGAAGGATCACCTTTGTTTCCACTATACCCCAACAGATATGAGGCACTCCACTCTATGTATGAATATAAGTAGCTCTTCATTTGAATAACACAAAGTACAGTCTTGCCATTTGGAAAATAAGGTTCTAGGAGCAACTGTAGATGAATAGAACAATCTATGGGGAAATACAGATCTTTTATTTCTTAAAAATCATCTTGGTAACTTAAAATGCAGGGCATATAATGGGGAAAGGATTCTTGCTCTGGAAAAAATTGGAAACCATTAAAGAGCAGTTCAAGAAAAAAATACCCCTGTAGCAAACCCAATTTTTTCAACAAACGAAACAAAACACAAAAGAAAAACAGGTATATGCCTTACAGCCTAATGCTCATGCAGAAAAGTTATTGTAAATTGTGCTCTTTTAATTAAAATTATAGTTCTAATTACAACATTTTCAACCCTCACTCAGTTTTCCTGATGAGAGATTGGTTAAGGTAAAGTATATAAGTCAATGTACCTAAATGTTGTCTCAGTGCTTAAACCTTACTTTTTATTTCTGCATTATATGTATTACTTAATTCTATAGATGCCTACCTGGCTGTATACTTCACCAGAAAGTTTTTTTAATGCCTACTCAAATTTTAGGCAAAGTTATAGGCAAAAGGAAACCCTTCATAAGCATGGAGCTGAGAATTTATTGTTACCCCAATTAATGTTTTAACTGTCCAAGGTCTAAATTACCTAATACAGAAAATCCTCACTAATAACACAGGTTTATTATCAAAGCAGCTGGGTATCCTTGCATCAGTAGTTGGAGGGACCATAACTCTCGGGATATAAGGAGGGTCCAACAGACAACTGTAATAATTTTAGGTAGTGCTGGGATTTCATCTTTTAAAAGACATCTAACACACACTAACAACTGTGCAGAAAATATTTCATAGCTGTCACACATATTTCTTTCATGTACACAATCTAAACCTGTTACCAAAGATGGAATTCCTTATCAAACTTCCCAGATTCGACATTCAACTTGTTGATGGGCTAGGCAACTTGTGTGTTCCAATGCATGTTTACTAGTAATGATTGACAAACACATGTAATGGCTGCTGGAGTAGAAAAGCTGACTCATCACTACACCCACAGCTTAGGAAAGATTAATAGGTAAGTAGGTACAGAAACACCCATACATCCACAGCAGACAGATGCCAGCGGAGCAGCTTTTTTATTTCCCCTTAGATTTTTTCCTGTTTTGTTGGTAGTAACAGGAAAAAAGAATTCTTTTTAGTAAATGTCTCACAAGTAAAGCTGAAAACTCAGAGGGTGACATTTAAATGGAAATGAAGAAGTAAATATGTAACACTAATACAAGAAACAGCTTCCTTTTTTATGCTCCACAGCAGTTGGTCTTAACAAAAAAAAAAGATGATTCAAATGTTACTATGCTCAATTCAGTGTTTTTGTTCTGTAATTCTCCATTCCCTTTCCTAGGTGATATAGAAATCAGTATCTTCTACAAGAGACAAGTACTAAAGTAGAAAGTGTTTCTTCAGGTTACTAAATTATGTCTTCTCATATCTTTGAAATATCCATGTGAATATTTTTACATGATTAAATGCCTTAATAATTGGACTACTGACAGTATACTGGTGACATGACGTTTCTACTTTAATGAATTTTCTGTGGTGCAATATGCAAATTGAGCAGAACAAGAACCAAAATCACTATCTTTGTACAAAAGGCCAATAATAAATTAAAGATATATCATTGAATTGTCATAATACTTATTCCTTCATATGAAGGAAAATTACACAGTCTGTATGACTTAGTTACCTTAAAGAGGAGAAAAAAACCAAGCAAATCCAAAACCACCAAGGAATGTAGAAAAAGGACAAGCTCTTACACACAGGTTGACTACATTTACCTGATTAAAGAAAAAAAAAATTAGACATATCTCAGTAGTTACCATCTCTCTTTTTCTTTTGCCCATTAATTTTTATGTAAACTAATTAGAAAGGAATTGAAGTAAAATGCTTTGATCACCACTAGAATCTGCGCCAGGCTGTGGGAATCAGTGGCTTAGCCAGGCATCCTCAAACTATGGCCCGTGGGCTGGATACGGCCCCCCAGGGCCCTCAATCCAGCCCCCGGTATATACAGAACCCCCCCCGCTCCCCACCCCCACCCCCCCACCCCCCGACAGGGACTGGGGGGGGAAACCAAGCAGCCGCAGATGACTGCCTGCCACTTTATCCACACGCCGGCCCCCTGTTTAAAAAGTTTGAGGACCCCTGGAGCTCTTCCATCTACCATGTGAACATCAAGTACATACTGCAAGTCATTGCTATGATCTCCTTTAGTAGGTTGGGCCAATCACCTGTTACTCATCTGAGAGCAGCCACTGAAGACTTCCAGGCCCATCAGTAAGTTGATATGGGTCGTCCTAGCCAGGCATTTCAAGGGTCTAGCACCCAAGCCTAGTAATTTGTATTCTTATATTAGATTCAGAAGAAATGCTAATCCTAATATACTACACAAATGATTTGTTCTGTTTCACATACAGTTGGTCAAAAAGAAAAGTTTGAACATCAGCTTTGTTTAAGCTTGTACTAAAACAGAAAGTAAAATAGCATAATATTTATGAAAATGTATTCATAAATAAGTTCAACTTTAAAAAAATATAATTCCTAAAGAGAAACATTCCATTTAATTTTGCCTAATCCAATTCTGGTTGTTTCAGCCACTAAAACTTGTATCAGAATTGCCATATACTCTGCCACCTTGCAGTCTGTATTTCCCACACTCCTGTTATTGTTGTGTGACCAGGCTTTCCAGCAATCAAGCTAGATGGAAAATTGTAAAGATATAATAAAAGGTGTTGCTCAATGAATAAACTTATTCAACAGAAAAAAAAAATAATCATAGGCTCACTTCTTATAATTTCCATAGAGTTTTGTGAAATATTACAGATGGGTAATGTCAAAACAGAACAGTCTGACAAATTGAAATATTTAATTATTGACAACTGTGTTCAACTGAAAAAAATAGCTGTTGTTTTTGGCAAAAAAGGCTTCCTTTGTGAAATACTGAGGGTTTTGAAAACACATTTTTCCATCAAGCTGTACTTTGATGGAAAATCCCCAGCCAGCTTGAGCTGTAACTCCTTCTTTTCCCCCAACCCACCTCATATAAATATTGCTTTACCTGTTTGTATTGTGATGTTTTTACCTCAAAAGAGAAAAGAACCCAAGTAATAAGTTATACACTAGTAAGTTTATTAGGATCTTAGATATCTGCTTTGTTTTAAAAGCCCATGATAGAGACTGCACCATTTTCCAGTGGTGAGCAGCAAACACCTAGAAAGATGCCAACTAAACCCACAACTTAAATTTATTTGGGCCACAGTTACATATGTATTGAAAAAAAGAAAAAAAGAGTGGACAAAGTAAAAAGATAAAAAAGGAAGCAAAACAGAAATTGAAGAGAAATAGGATAGACTGACTGTGCAGAAAGCAATGGATCAATACTTGAAATGTTTTTATCTTCTTTATCCTTTTTTTTTTTTAATTCTTAATGACATTTCTTCTGGGTTTTGGTTTGTTTTGGTTTGGTTGGTTTGTTGGTTTTATTTTTTCAGTTCTTTTGATTAAAACTGCATATAAAACTCAGTCCTCTCTTGGATCTTCCTATTAGAAGTGAGACCAAGGATTCACTGCAGTACTAACAGAATACTATGTATACCTGTGCATTAAATCAGTTATTTTCCATAGTCTGTTTAGGCATTTCTTGTCTGAAAAACCTTTTATGTGGGAAGGAAATTTTCAAAACTTTGTAGGAGTCCATTGTCATATGTAGGTAGAAAACAATCAATCACATTTTTGAATGACATCAATATTACAGAATTACATGACTGGTGCCTAATTTTTTACTTTTAAACCTTAGGAGTAAGGAGAATTTTTTTGTCTATTTCTGGAAAACTTCTGAACTTTTATGTCCGTGTTGAAGCTCAAAGTAGCAGTTGTTTCATTAACTTTTGATGGAAGACACTCTGTGATTATTTTAACCATTGGAATTTGGTAGAAACACATCCATGTTTGTACTACCTTCCAGAGGTTCAATTTACAAGATTGATATAATACAGGACTATCATAAGAATTTAAATTATTAGGAATTTCTCTTTAAAAAGATTCTATAAAAAAGTCAAGAATCTATTTCTAGTTGTAGTTATGTCTGAGAAAATGGGTTTCCACAGTGATCCTAAACAAGTAGATATTACAAATGTATGAACAGCTATCCTAGGTCAAATCAAAGATCCACTTAGTATCCAGTCTCCAAGAATGACTGAAGTACATACATAGAGAAGATTACAAGAAAAAGGAAAATATCATTGCATGCATTTTTTCTCTAACTCTCTATGGAAGTATCTGGTCTCAGTTAATAGATAGCAAACTGTACAAGGACTGTGAAAAGACTAATTAACGCTAGCATGAAGCACTGCACTTTGACCAAAGAGAGGTCTGATAATCTTTCCACTGCTCAGGATTAATATTGCCCATACGTCCTTTTTCTTAACAACACACTCTAAGAGCACATAGGATTTGAAAGTTGAAGAGGCATGGTCTATTTTCTGAGATAATCCAAAGTCCAACTAAAAAAGAGAGTTCCATTTGAGAAAATCTATGTGGATAAATACGTCCTTCTAGGTAGTCCCACTGAATACTTGCATCACATGTAAAGGATTTAATATATTTTCCAATAGTCATCTTTCATAAAGGGTTGTCATTCCTAGATTTTTTGATGGGGAAAAGAAAGTGGCATAGTAATATCTGCAGTGGTTCATGACTCCAAAGAAGATGGTCATAACCAAGAAAATTAACTGATGTGCCGATAAAAAATGTGCAATAAATTATCAATAAACACAACTGTGATGATGTGTTTATTGGAGAGAAGCATGCTTACTTCAGTCATCAAAACCTAGACATCTCATATTATTTAAAAATTCCATTGATACAGTTGTAAATTTGATCCTAGCTAAGTGGCAAATTAAGCTAATGAAACAATAAAAGCTGAGTGTACACTGAATACCCCCCAAAGAATAGAGCAAAGAAACAAAAAAGCTAATCTTTTTAGGATAATCTTTTAGATATAGTGATTCTAAATGCTACATGAGATAACTGTTGCCAGAAGCATCACAAGCAAATTAAAAAAATGCCCCCCCCCCAATCCCTGACTGTTGAGCTAGGCAAATAGCCATATGATTTTGAACAAACAGAAACTATTCATATCAAATAAATCCTGATTTGACTAAATCAGTTACATTTAGAGAAGCACCTTGCCCCAACAGCTGCTTTGTAATTTGAAAGAATCAAAATAGAATTTTATGCAAAAGATGTTTTAGTCATATACTGCATAATAATTTGTCCTTCTGAAAAATAGAATATGTGAAGTAAGAACTGTTAAAGCCTGGAAGACCATTCAAAAACGTAAGATTATCATTACCTTTGAAATGCGTGAAAAATTACAATACCAGTATGTCAAGAAAACAAGGTTCATTTATTTAATTAGTACAGAAATGGATCACTCTTGAAGTTTCAGATAGTTTCAGCATTTTATTTAGAAATTTGAAGTCTCCTGCCATATATAAAAAAATGACTTTTAACAATAAACTTAGGTAACCACAGTTCACATACATTCTGACCAACATCAGAGAACTACTGTTTAATTTGATCCAGCATCAGTGTGTTTCTCTGTATCTTACAGCAGTTCATTGAAAAGCTTTTATTTCATGACTGTTTGGTGAGTATTGCCTTTTTCCTTAACTTCTTATTCAGAAAGCTATGTATAGAAGAGACAGACTCTTCCACTTCACCCTCAAATACCTTCTTGCAGAATCGTTAGAGCCTGATACTTTGCCTGGAAGGGACCTCTGGAGGCGCTCTAGTCCAACACCCTGCTTCAAACATGACAATTGCTTCCTCTAAACCAGCTGTGACTTTCTACAGCACAGTTCTGAGAACTCTCCTGAGGACCAAGTTTCCACAGATACTTTAGGTAACGTGTTTCAGTGCTGCACTACTCCTCCTAGTGAAGAAGGTGTTCTTATCCAAACCTGTTTCAGAAGTTTATGATTAATATCGACCATTATAACCTGTGTTGTGATCTTTTTTACATATTTAGCTGTTAGAAAAAATGATGGGGAAAACCCAGATACATATCTTTCACTTTTTTAAGAGACAATGTCATGGGAATCTTCAGAGTAATTTTTGTGAAGTTAACGTACAATTGGGCCTTATTGTTAAGAACAGTCACTGGCCTTGTCTACTTCCAATTCATGCTGACTGAAGAAAGACTTGGTGCAGCAAAACCCCTAAGTTTTTGCGCACTTTTTTTTCTTTCTTTTTTTTTTTTTTTTCTTATAAACCTGTCTGTGCAGACAAAACCATAAACTTCTAAGATGATGATGCATAACTCCATATCCAAAAGACATCATCCATTAATTTTAACGGCTCCTTCAGGACATAAATAAAAAATTCAGAGTGCATAATTTTCTTGACAAGATTGCTTTTATATAGGAAAATAATAAAGTTTCTGTTTATCTGTGGTCACTTTTATGATTAAAAATAATCATGGAATCTGAGCCTGCAAGAAGTCTAGTTGACTTTAGGTGACAGAGAAGTGATAGATTTAAGCCTATAATGAAAAATTACTTTAGAATCTATAGAATATGATTCAGCCTTGATAATATCATGTGTAGCAACATGAAAATAGCTATCCTCAGGACAGCATTTCCATTCAGGAAATCTGAACGTATGAGTGGTCAATAGACAGCAATGCCACCTCTCCCCACATCTCTCCCAAAGTAATAAATTACTTAAAGACATGTAACATATACGGCAGTTAAAATCCCCATATCTTAATTTCATATCTCATGGAATTATTTGCTTTTTGTGAATAATGGCATCTAAAGGCTACATTTCTGATTTATTAATATTTTACATTTATCCTTAAATCATATGATACAATGCTGTGGAATATTGAATACCTCAGGCAAGATGTAAAGAGCAATCTTAATCTTTACCTGCTGCTCAAAACTCATCCTCTATAAGGCATTACCTTAAAGGTGCCTAATCTAAATGATTCAATGACTCTGAGTACCCAAAGATCCAAGGTGTTTGGATGCCCATAAACTAGCCCAGAATTGGCAACCTGGAATCTTGCACCTTACCAAGTTTCACAAAGATTTGAGAGGATCTTTGGGGACAGACCTAGCAGATATACTCAAAGAGCATTTGATACACAGGATCTTTCTAAAAAGTGCAGTTGCAACAACCTTCCATTTCAAAAGACCATGATTGCATAGACTACTAGTTAAGCCAATCCTTTTCATGGATTTAATTGTTTTATGTCTGAACTTCTTAGATACATGTCATATGAACTGTATGAACATACTGCACCACAGGGACTGGAAAGAATTCTACAAAATAATTTGTCATTTGACCTCTTTGCCCAGGAAATGTGCAAATTTTGCACAGCATGCTACACAGTTTCAGCGGAGAAAGATGGGAGGGATATCAGATTGTATTTGAAAATATTATTTTTTTAATATGTCTTGGTATGGAACCATTTAATATGTATTTAATCCAAACATGTGCCATTATGGAAGTGTTATGTTGGCTCTGAATTTTAAAAAATGTCAACATAACTGAAATGTCTTTTAAATTAAAACTGAAAATAATGCTAACTTTTATAAGCTAACAAAATAAATTTTATAGTTTATTTAAAGTGCAAATTTATGTTAACATTCCGTAGGATTTCTGCACATATAAAAAGTTTCAGGCTTCTTTCTGTTTGAACAATTAATTATCTACTCTTCTGTAGTTTATGTGGCAATATTACAACTGGAAGAATGAAAAAATTCTTATCTTGTAAAACAATTTATCTCAATATTAAATAATCTGGTTTAATCGATCTACATAGGCAAACAGCTGAAGTTACAATAAATAACATTTCTCCTTGAAATACCAAACCAAGTTGTTTCCTCTTTTCTGTATTCCATCATTCCATTGCATTAACAAAAAGTAATTGTAGCAGTAGAAGTAGTATTTCCAGTAGTACTAGGAGAAACATACTGTGAATATTTTGAAGTTAATGTCTTAAAATACAAACCTTTGGTAAATGTTTTATGAAATGTGCTATGCACATGTACTTTCACTCCATCTTGGTGAAGCTGAATAAATAAATAAATAAAAAACCAAACCAAAAATAGTTTTTCATTACATCTTGCTTTCATAAAGCTGAACAGCATCTGGCATTTTACTTTTTTCCTCAAGGTTAGCTGCTTTCCATTAGACTGACTCTTAAGAATTTGTTCTGTTGCGTCACAAAGCCAAAGCTGACTGTTGGGAGATGTGCAGGAAAGAAAAAAAAACATGTTATAACTTTTCAGTGCCTCAATTAACTTCCCCGTGCTGGTTCCAGCTACAGTCCTCTTCTGTTTCAAGGAACAAAAGGATTTGATACCAACTCAAAAAAAGATCAAGAATATCATGAACTTCAGAAAAACAAAAAGAGACAGGTCTTGTGACTTACAAGATCAGTAATAGATCCATCTTCCTTGTCTCAAATCCAACAGGGTGCACCAAACATCAAGTCCCAGAGGGACTGAGAGCTGAAGGCAATGCGTACACTGTGAAACCTCTCTCCATGGAGTAGGTTTCAATTGCAACAGTAGATTGTAATGCCAGAGGGCTGCCTATAGCTGAGCAGGAAATTCATTAATGGAAATGAAGTTATTCTGTGTTGGGGAACACAAGAGAAGAGAAATGCACCAGTCTTAAAAAAGTTTCTTAGCTGATGTTTTGAATTAAGACATGTGCTTGACTGATTTTTTCCCTTATGATAATTACAGTGCATCTACGTGAAACTTGCAGATTGTGTTGGTGTGACTGATACAGTATATTGCTGTAGACGACAGCATACTCAGAATGATAATCCAAAATCCCTTCTAATGATGACTTTGAGATTCAGTCTCCATTTTTCCCTTGCCACTATTTCTTTATCCTGTAAAATAATGTTTTCTTTGTGGTAAATACCCTTTTATATTAACACAGCAGAAATGGATCTTTATAAGATTGTTTGCTATCCCAGTCAAACTTATCATTTCAATTTAGCTCAATAAGCAATCTCTATGTAGGTAAGTGGCACATTGTAAACATCTTTTATTTGGAGTCATACTGGGGAATTCTTTGTCATGCAAAGAGGGGCCAAAACCTGATCATCAGATTCTAATCAGAGAAACAACTGCCGGTGAAGAAGTTTTGGATTCAAATCTAGTAGCTTTGACCCATCAGTGACAAAAAGTATGAAGTAATTTTCAGTCTGGAATTTGGTTACAGAAAGGTTGATATGTCATTCTAATGGAGAAGAATGTGTGAAAATATTGGACCATTTCTGAATAGGTAAGTATCCTAATTTATGTGCAAATTTACATGTTTTGTTAAAGGGATTGTTTAGGGTGAGGGGTTGCTTTTTTTCTGTTCAGAAGCTTGGAGAGATCTCACTGCAAATAATATTAGTACTAAAAGTCTGTGTGAAAAATACCTGTACTAGGAAGAAAAAGAAAGAGAAACAGATTTGACTCGTATGAAGTTGAAGAGATAAAACCAGTTTAAAATAAAAAAGTGCAATAAATGGCTTTAATATCTGTTTATTTAGGGAACAGGTCTTAGTATTATTTAATATATTTTCTTCACTCAAATGTGAAGGGAAAAGTAGTAGTGTTGGTTACTTTGAGGTACCCTAACAACAGTAACATAGCTGCCACATACACTAGTGTGCTTGATGAAGCACTGTTCTCACACTCAATTAAACTATTGTGCTGACAGGAGAAAAATGGATCCACTTTACTGCAGACTGTCAAACATGTTTTGCCTTCCAACCTCCATTATTCTAGCTAAGTTAAATGTATCAAACCACTTAACTGTGCCTGTCACTGGGAAAAAAATATTAAAAAAAAATATATAGTTTTATCAAAAAAAGTTCTGACTTCCCCTCCAAACTTTCCATAAACACAAGTAACTTTAAGGACACATTTCTAATTCTTACAATGAAAATGTTCCAAGGAACTTTTAGAAATAGATATTGCATCTTTCTTTCTTTGTATGTGATACCTCTCTTACGTCATGATTTTATTTTTAACAGCTCTTGACATTCTTCAGCTAAAGAATAATCATACAAGGTCAAATTATTATACTTTTTTGTCATGGCAATATAAAGCTTCCTCAAAACTGGAAAAATCACTCTCTGAGAATGTTAATAAGAGGTAAGGCTATAGGCAGATCCCTCTCCCCTCATCATACAAACTTTCACTACATGGTAGTCCAGTAGGGACAGACAATAGGAAAAGTGGATGACGTGCCACGTTCTAGCGATTCCTGCAAAACCACTTGCAGTGTTACAGACTGCCACTGAGTACAGCTGCCCTTGCATAATGAATGATGTGAATCTCTTTGCTGAGGGAAAGCTAAAAGCTAAAGCTCTCTTTAATTCTGCTGAGTGATGCTCTGATACAGCTGTGTAACTAGGTTGCTTTGACATTAATTTAGCTCACTCTTCCTTCTGATGCTTGGAGACTGCAACGAAGAAGAATGTTTTGCCACATTTGTCCTCAACATTCTGTCAAGTAACTGTTAGCAGCTAAGCAAAGTGACATCTGTGCATGTGGCAATTGTCTTTAGTCTGAAGCTATTTCTCTTAAATCTAAGCCTGAGGGCCTGAATTATCATTTCCCTGTGTCTTGCCAATTGCAGGGTATTATTTTTACATACAAAATACCCATTTTTTTACTAATGGAAATAACTACTGAAATGAAAGACAATGAAATATGAAACTTCTTTATCAAGTACCATCTACATTTTTGTTGGGTTTTTTGTTCTAACACTAATTTGGGACCTCTGAGAATTCCAAAAAGGACAGTATTAGAAGGTGTGATTGAATGTTCAAAGCTTTCTCGTGTCACTCCCATTGACTGAATTTAATTTTTCATTGGATCTTAATTATTTCAAATAATAAACTGATCTTGTTTCTGTGTGCAACTGAATTGTTTCATTGTAGACATCTAGTGTAATTTTGATGCTCCAAGCCATCCCACCTGGGCTCCAATTCCTCCTCCAGATCAGGATATGGGTTTCCATATGTTCTATGGCACGTCCATGAAACTGGTTCACATGTCTTTAATATGCAAGGACAGCTAAAATAACACTAGATAACTAAGTTAATATAAAGTTAATGTAGCTGCATTATCCTTTTTTTGCCTCACCCTTACCTGCACAAGTAAGACTTAGCATAATCTTTACTTGTCTGGAATAAAGACAGCAAAGAAACAAATATGTTGTCACCAGATTTACTCTTCCTAATTCTCCTAAATACACAAGTTTTCTGAACTAAATGATTCGCAGTCACGGAAAGAGGAAGTGGTAGTTATACTCTAATGACTGGAATTTTGATTTTTGGAAGCCAAGAAGTTTGACTTGCATACTAAATTGATGACACCTCAACAATACTGATAAGGAAGCTGATTTGTTAACAGAGACAACATGTGGTCAGATCCTGAAATTACAAAAAACAGTATAGCACCATCAAAGTCATTATCTCTATGCAAATTTGAAAGAACTGAGAATCTAACTTTTCTATTTAGTATAGGAAAATTTTCTGTCAGAAACTTATGTACAAAGACTGTGAAGAACTCACATTTGTATATACAAATAGGTAAGACATCCACTGTAAGCTGAACTAAAAAGAATATATTTTTAGTTTATCGAGATTTCAGTGCTAAGTTTAGCATACATACGTAGACATGTAATTAAGCTGATCTCTTGCTCTACAAAGAGAAATCAGAAAAAAAAAAAAAGTTCATGCATAGTCAGATTACAAAAGATTTGCTTAGAGGAAGGTAAATGCAGATAAGAATTTGTGCTTTGGCACTGTGTCAGTCATGCACAGAAACTGAATGGCCTTAGTGCACTCTGGACAAGATGCTTCTGCCCACATGACAAGAGTGAGAAGCACTGTGTTTAATTCCCAAAGAGTTCCAAACCTGTGCATGCAGAAGTTGCTGCCTTCTTTAAAAAGTGACTTTTAAGAAAAAGACATTTAAAAAACACTTTATTTCTTTTTCATTGTTAGAGAGCAGTTCCTTGATTTGCTTGAAAGGCAGCCAGGAATAAGCTTTTTCTTGCAAGTTGAAAAAAAATACAAAATTATACAGAATAAATAGTAAATATAAATCTAGCAAGAATTCATTGCAAAAATAAACCTGCAGTGTTCCACTTTTTTTTTTTTAACCTATTTTTCCCACAATACTTCATTCTCTTCTAATTTCAGAAAATATAACATATTTTTGTACAAACAACTAAATAGTACTATTTTTCCTCGTGTGTGTACTGTTGCAGTTATTCTGTCTGGGAGTTGCTTTCGGGTAGGGTGGGAAAGGACCTGTATTTGCACTTGAAAGCTCCTAGCCACAGCAAACTTAGTTTCTCCAAGAATATTTAAAGCCAGCACAGAAGTTATTTATATATAGATAGATATATAAAAAAATCAAACTTGTGAAACACAGTAAAATATTTACAGCTGATTCTCAGTAGCTTTTCAAATTGCCCAGGATTATGAGTTGAAACACCAGTGATGAACAATATTTTATAGCAGCAGCTCAAGAAAAGATTGTCCAAACTTAGGTAAAGCTATCAGATAGGGGAAGTAGCAAAAGACTTGCTTTTTTCTTCGTTGAAGACTTTGGGTAAACATTGTTACATAGTTTTCCTTCCACATACTGATACAGAACACATATGATGAAGTTTTGTGTAAAATATTAAATATTTGCAGGCTCTGCGTGCATACAGAAAATGTTTTGTGGGTTTTTTTGTTTTTTTAACTGACATTTAGTATGACATTTCAACTGCTTTCATATTTATTATAAGGGTATGTTAGGTGTAGTTGTAGACAATGGTCATGTATGCAGTGCACGTACTAACCTAAACAATACGCACTAACTGTATAACTACAAACACAGGTGGTGTTTTGTTTTGTTTTGTTTTGTTTTGTTTTAAAAAAAAGGAATCTAGTTAAAATGAGGGAAAAAAGAAAGAATAAACATAACAAATATTTTACCATAGGTTGGGTACAGATTGGAGAGTGCCATACACATCTTTTAAAATGTTGAGGAATATTGCAATAGGCAAGCTTCCTCCTAAGTTCAATCACACAAAGTTCATGTTTAACTTGGGGTGAGACATCTTGCCTGCACACAACCCCATGGCTTCCCACAGTGATCCCTGAGGTTTTTTTTGCTAGGATTACTGCTGTGCTTAAGTTCTGACTGTTGACATTTTATTATAAGGCACTTTTATTTACAACTGTTCCAATTTAAAATGGAATTACAGAAATTCGGCCCCAGCCTAACATATTATCACTTCATGTTTGCTGCTCCAGGACTTCCAGGTAGTCAGGCTCAGCATGTAAATTAGCTTTGAGTTCAAAATACTCATTTTTAGTTTGTTCTAGAAAAACCTTTCTTGGCCTGGAGTACATGAGTGTCTCCATTAGCTTCAGCTCCTCATGTGTTCCAGGATAATGAACTTCCATTTCAGGCTGGAGCTGTACAACATTTTTTCTTAGGTACTCTGTGATCCCTAGTTGCTGCAGTTCTCTTTCTTTTTCAAGAATGTTTCTATACAAGCAGCTGGCATCCTGAAAAGACAGAAATTCAACAGATTGATCTGTAGCCTTATATTTGACATTTGAACCTGTCAGAGGTGAACTATTCTCTCTTTCCAGGAGACTTCGGCGTAGATGTTTGGAATTGTTTGCTTCCTTCTCACTTCCCTCCTCCTGTTGCTCTGTGTGCTTGGGGCTGAAGGATGGGCTGCGGTAGACCTGAACCATGGGAGTAACCATACGTTGCTCATAGAGAGTCGCTGCTGGGCGCTCTGCTGTGTGGTGTGTTGTCTTATGCCCATACATGCTGTACTGAAGGTGAACTGGGCTACTATCCCTCATTTGTTCATCCACTTGTTTCTTTTTGCATCTTCGTCGCCGGTGCAGAACAAGAACAACTATTCCTGCTGCACAAAATACAATAGTTATAAACACAATTAGAAGTCCTAATATTAGAACAGAAAGTGGGACTGCATCTGTAAGGGACCGCAGGATGGTGTCTGCAGTGTTGGTAGTAGTAGAAGAAGTTGTCACAACTACAAAACTAGCATGAGTCGGTAGGGCAGGGCTCTTTATTAAACCTGGACACAAGACTTCACTGTTCAGGGATTTTAGTTCTTTTTTTGCTAGGTGTCCTGGAGATTTACAGAAAAGATCACCCATCATTGTATTCTTGCTCAGTTTTTGTATCCATTTTTGCAGTCCAACTGAATCACAGGTGCAGTCCCAGGGGTTGTCTTCAAGTTCAATTTGTACCAGCATATCCAGTTCATCCAAGACATTGCTCACAGGCAAATGAGCAAATTGGTTTGTTTTCAGATTTAATCTGGCAAGTGGAACACCTGAAAAGATATGGGGGGGCAAAGTCTGCAGAAGGTTGTTATTTAAGTAGAGGACCTTAAGTTTTGGCATTGCATTAAATGTCCCTGGCAAAACTTCTTTGATGGCATTATATTCAAGGTACAAATATTCCAGGTGCTGAAGGCCAAGGAAGAGATTCTGACTTAGCTTTGTAAGTTGATTGCCATTGAGATATAGTTTCTGCAGTCTAGTCAGATTCATGAAGGATCCTTCCTCAAGGATTTCAATGCGATTGTTCCCCAGGTGAAGCATTTCCAGGCTGGCATAGTCCACAAGATCTGATTTCAGTAGTGTCTGAATAATGTTTCCAGCTAGAATAAGCTTTTTAGGATTTGGAGGAGGAGGTCCTAAATCAGACAAGCTTTCAATGTTTCGCTCCTGGCAGTGCATGAGAACTCCTGAGACCATATGGCTGGTGCAGTGACAGGGGACAGGACAATAGATTCCTGGAAACTGAGTAGTAGGCTTTGAAGTATGAAGCACTAAACTTGGTTCTTTAGTAGGAGCTTTCAGGATAGGAATCACCTTAGTTGATAGGTGACTGTCACTGATAGAGGTGGTTACAACCAAGGGCAGTGACCCTGAAGGATCTTCAAGTTCATGGACAGGATGAGTGGGACAAAGTGATTCTTTTTTCAACCGGCTTAAGATGCTGCCTTTGATAACTGGAGGACTATTGCATACAATGTCACCTATTATTGACTGAGGTGGCATGTTTTCTAGCCATATCTTCAGCTGCAGCAAATCACAGTTACAGGCCCATTTATTGTCTTCCAGCTGAAGGTCTAGTATTCTACCAATGTGTTCCAAAAAGCCAACATAGGGGAGTGTCTGTAATTGGTTTCCACGAAGATCTAAATGTGTCAATGGCACAAAACGAAATATATTTGGAGGAAGATACTCAATGGCATTATCATTCAAAATAAGCACTTTAAGCCTGTTGAGCTTGCTAAAGGCACTTGCTTCAATCACTGTGATGAAATTGTTGTCTGCTTGAAGAAACTCCAAATTTTCCAATCCATTAAACATATCTTCTTTAAGTGTTTCTAAAGAATTGTGATTGATATGAAGTTGTTTAAGAAGGCTGAGACCATTGAAAGCCCCAGGCTCAATATCTGCAATATTATTAAAACCAAGATGTAGAGAGATAGCATTAACAAGGCCAGCAAAATCATTCATGTGTAACATAGTTAGACCATTGTTTAACAGATTAAGATGGAAAGGCTGTGATGGTGGGACATATATTTCTGATACCATCTTGATACCTCTTTCTTCACAGTTTATAATCATGATATCATCCTTTTCTTCACAGGAACACAAACTCTGACAAGATCCTCTGACTGAAGAAAACGAAGGCTGTGACTGGAAAGGATCAGATGCAACTGCAACTGAATATACAATAAAAATCCAGAACTTCATCTTGCCCAGCAGATTCTATAAAAAAAAAAAAAAAAAAAAAAAAAAAAAGGGGGTGGGGGGAGGGGAAGGAAAAAGAAAAGTAATAGAGTCACGATTTCACAGGGCTGATTTTTTTTTTTTTTTTTTTTTTTTTTTTTTCTGGCTAGAAGGGAGCAGTAACCATTCCTAGTAAATGTCATTGAGCTACCTCACCTTTCAACCATTGAGCTACCTCACCTTTCAACAAAATTATATTATGACAAACGTTGCAATGATTTTCTAAGCAGAAAAGAATATATTTAATTTACTGAATCAATAAACACAGTCAGAAGGGGAGTGCTTCAGTACTTTCATGCTAATACCCAAAGCAGGAGATAATGAAGAGCGTGTTGTCTTTGTCTATATACCATATAGAATGTTTTGCCAGTGGGAAACAATAGTAAGTTACTGCCAACTTATATCAAGGCTAATATGACATTTTGGAATCTTGCTTTGTGTCACCATATAGCACTGTGAATTTTAAAAGCACCTTGCTGAGCTCAACTTAATATTGTCCAGCTGCTGAAGAGAAGAAATAAGATTTGGTTTGGTTCAACAATATGTTGTGAGCAAAAGCTCATTCATTCAGGATACATGGAATCTCTCGTTTGGTTCTGCATTATGTATGTAAATGAAAAGGTATTTCCTCTGCAATCCTTGTACCCCCTAAACTGAAAAGGAAGTAGACAAAATAATTCTTTTTCTTAAATGTTAATGCATATGTTATAGTTTGTGGATATTTAGTGAAAGCAGTAACACAGCATGTAGTAATGTACTGTGTTTATATAGAATATATGCATAAAACAATAATTACACAAAGTTAAAAAGAGGAGAGAACTGACAACGCAATATGTGAGAAGAAACAGGTAGGCAAGGGATAAACATTTTTTTTTAGATTACCTATTAGACTCCTTCCAATTATTATAACCATCAATTACCACAAAAATTTCTGAAATTTACATGGAACTGTACTTTACCAGTTAAAAATGATCACCAGTTATCACCCATATGCTATGTAACTTAAATTAGCATCTGTTAAGCTGATCTTAAACTTTCCAATACCTGATAAATTCATCATTACAGTACAACTATGGAGTCACAAGCAAAATTTAAATTTTGAAATAGAACATTTGTTATCATTGGATTCAGTTAATTTCTGCTTCTCACCATTTGAAGAATCTCTGTTTCTTTCTGTCAAGGCTGTCTAATTACCAATGGTAATTCTTGATGCATGAGATGGACTGAAATTACTGTTTATAATTTTTAGCTAAATAAATATCTGTACATTTCCATAACAAATACTTTAAATTGAATGGATTATTTAAAAGATAAGCCGTTTTTTGGGTACGTTATCTATTCTAGGACTAAACTAAGCAGGTTTCTCAAGTAATCCATCTAATAAAGGTCATTTGATCTTTCAAAGTAAGCTATTGACACATGGAGTACAGAATGTCACTACACAATTAACGAACTGAAGAGTTAATTTCTGAAAGATTAGAACCTTTCACAAGGACTTATTCAATTACACAGATGAACATGTGGCCATATGATTTGGCATCTCATCAATAAATATTTTAATTATCATGTACCTTTGTTACCAGCAACACCATTTCTCACGGTTTCCCTTACAACAGATTGCAAAGGTCTATACATGCAGGCACTTAAGGGCTGTGGTATGAGTATTACATACACACACAAAAGCAACAACAGCAAATGTGTGCACTGTGAATTATGTTTTTCTCTATTCGTAGTTCCTGATCAGTGGGAGTAGGTGTATGTTTAGAAGTAGTAGAGTGCAATTCACAGTATGAGAAAAAGCGTTCCTAAAAGTATGACCTTTTACCTTTTTTTCAGTTGAACAATTAATTTTGTTGTCTCATATAATGCCCTTCAAACTCCAGCTGCTTATGTTTAATATATGTCCTCAAGTATGTTTTCCCAAGTATTGGATAAGACACAACATGTCAAGATGTTATTTTGAAGTATGCAGAATAATTCTAGGATCATATTAAACTAGAGATTTATTCTTGCTTTACATGCACCAGTATCCCTTTCAGTGACCCAAGGTAAAAAAAGGCAGGCTCTTGACACAGATGCTAGCTTCAAACCTAGCGTATGACTTAGACTTTATTTCTATGCACTTTTTCTCTGTAGGAATTCCAGCTTCAATCTGCATCAAATTAAAACTGTACTTACAAAGTCCCTGAGCAAAATTAAATGGAAAAAAAATATCTGAAAAGCATGTTGCATTTTAGTGCACATTGAAAAATTAGGTTATAAAAATGAAAGCCCTCCTCTCAGAGATGAAAGTAAGAACATTTGTAACCAATTGGAAAACATTCCCATTTTAATCATCATCATACTTCTGTGGGCAGCACTGCCAGAACTCTCACACACACATATACACACAACAAAAATTAATAGAAGACTTGTATTCCTTCCTCCCTTTCTTCCTTTTTCCTTTTTTTCTTTCCTCTTTTTTTTTTTTCTTTTTTTTTCTGAATACTCAGGAATATGTAACGAAGGTCTCAGTGGGCTACTATTGTAAAATAAAAACTGCTTTCAAGTAACAGATGATCAATGAAAGTACAGATGATTTAACTGAAAGAACTCACAATAAAATAAAATTTAATTTAAAAGACTTAACAAAGCTGACTTTTTAACATGGTGAGGTTTTTCAGCAAATTCTACGTGGTAACTTAAGTTTGTTCATTTTATCTGCTTTCATGTAAGTCAGTACTGACTGCATGCTGTAACTAAGCCTTTTGCAGTAGGAATTCCAAAAGACTAAAAAATGTCACAGTCCCCTCCGTGAGGCAAAGTTGAATACTTCTAGAAGTAGTCACCTTATAGCAAAGGCATTACATGCTTGACAAGTAAAAATCAAAGTATTTTTAAAACTATGAAATACCATTTTATTTTACTTGTGGTTTTGTTTGTTTGGTT
This sequence comes from Falco naumanni, assembly GCF_017639655.2. Classification (NCBI taxonomy): domain Eukaryota; kingdom Metazoa; phylum Chordata; class Aves; order Falconiformes; family Falconidae; genus Falco; species Falco naumanni. The sequence goes on from NC_054055.1 coordinate 51,709,393, forward strand.
GTTTTAGTTCGGATATTTAAAAATTGCATATTGAAGAATTTCAAAGCCTCAAGCTAAGAACTTGCAATTTCTAAAAGTCTTTGGGATTGTTTATTAAATTCTGAAGAGAATCACAGTCAGATGATGCATTTAAGACCATTCTTGCACTTCAGGAAATAAAACCAAACACCCATTCCTCCCCCCTCAACAGATCTGAAACCAGCATTTCCTTAATACAAACATTCTACACAGTTGGCAGTTTGAATAAATGCACCTGGCAGGCGGTTTGAAAACAGTACAAACTGCCACCATTGAACCTAAAAGTTATACAAAGTCATGCAGAAAAATAAATTCAGCTGGTACTGAGATATGAATATCTCATATGCTAAGCTAATTAACTAGCTGGTATCTTTCTTACCTGTACAGCAGTAACACTCCCTGGAACGCTCAGTAACAGTAGGAGCAGCTGTTTCAATGTCATGTAATTTTTCCTGGTGAAAAATGCACACTTTCCTCTGAGTTTCACTTTGCTGCAAGCTCTAGTAATACTACAGCTCCATAAAGTTACAATCCTTGTTCAGAAGACAAAGTACAAAGCGTTCAATTCAAAAAAATCTTCCAGGCAGCGTGCACATCAGACTATCCTGTAAGCAGTTGTCCTTTTCCCTCAATTAAAATTCACAGCATACTTCACAGCTATGCTGACTTTTCTGCATATAGTTAACTGTTTGCAAGCATTTTGATGCAGTAAACAAACAAGATGCTCAGCAGAGCTTGACTTGATCACTTGGTTTGTCAGATTTTTAGATCCAAGCTGCTTCTGTGTTCTCTCTGCTCTTTCTAGTCTTTCTTGTTAGCTCAGTTTGTTATTAGTCAGATTGCCAGGGGCTGGGAGGTAGGCGTAAATAAAGAGACTTCTTGGCTTTTGACTCAGCCTTTAAGCCCTTCCCCACCAGAGAGCTTTAATCTGCCAATGTCATTTAATACAAGATACAGCTCCACCTTGAGACAGATCAGCTCCTCCTCCCCCTGCAATTTCTCTCACCTCCTTTTTCCCTTATCTAAGTGAACCTCGCAAAGTAAAATTCAGCTAAATATCTTCTAGATTGCTTAAGGTCTGTTAATGGCTGATTTTGCAAAACAGTAAACATCCACTGCAGCTCTTGCAGTTTGCTCTCTTGGGCAGATCTTGCATTTATTTTATATCTGGAAATGCTTGCTTTAGAAACTGAAAGCATTCCAGCCCAAATACACTCCACAAAACACACCACAAGGGAAGCCTTGTCATCTGAAAAATATGTCTATCACAATTACGTGCAAGATTATTAAAATATATAAATGAGACAGTACAGCCCTCAATCCAGTCCATTCAATGTGACTGGGGTAGGGATGAGTATGTTCTATGCACTTTATTTCTGAAAAAAAATAATAATAATAAAAAAAAATTGTGGAACATTAGTGCTTAAGCTTGCACAATGATTGCCGTCAGTTCTTTTTATAACTAGCCATCTTCTGTAGGAAGAAAACTGGGTTGCTTGTAATTGTCTGTTTTACAGATGTTAGCTTAGTGTGTTGTTATCTATCCATGTGAGATTGTATTGTATTTGCATGAAATGTTGCTTTGATAAAAAACGGTCTGGGGGGGGGTGTGGGGGGGTGGTATTCTTAAAGGCATGTATCATGCAAAAAGTATTCCTTTCTTTGTGCTCATAAACAAGTAATTAGCAGATACAGGATGGCTACAGGAAAATGCTTATTCCATGCAAGGAAGATTTTCCTCTTCTCTTCTGCACTGCATGGGATGGTTTTAGGTGCTGAAAATGCTACTCCCGTGTTGATCCCACTGCCACAGAGCTGCAAAACCTTTCGGTGAGCAAGAATAGACCCAGTGCTTTGGGATATTTAGCCTGTGCAGCCTACCATTTCTGGTTCATTCTTATGGTGTCTTGGATTACTTTACAAATTTTTTGCTATAGCCTTAAGACTAGTCTGATTCCAGTAACTTCTTTTGTGCTGATAGCTCTCAGATGGCTTCATTGGCCTTTGAAGGGGTAGTGTAATGTCCTGTTCCATGTGATGAAGGCTATCAAGATCTTGTCCTATATATGTACACACATGCATACATGTATTAATATATATATAGGCTAGGCATATGTATATATGCCTTGGCTTATTAGGATGATGGTTTTAGTGCCTAATTTTACATAGACAAAATATGTAATTTAGAAAAAAGAAAGAAAGAAAGAAAAAGATAAAATATTCCTAAGAAACAGCAACCATTTGATTTTCATCCACTCCAACACATCATTTATTTGATTGCATTTTGCTACTTTTAATGAACCTTGCTATTCTACCTTGACTAAATTTTAGAGTTAAGGCTCCAAGATTCTCAGCTGTGTCCAGCCAAATAAATAATTATATTCTTTATTAATTTTAAATTTTTGAACTGTAAGTCAGATTCTTTCTAATTTTTACTGAACATTTTACAGGTGCTCATATTTCACTTGTGGTTGATTGTTTGGGATGATGAATATCTATATATATAGATACTCATATCAGAAATGAAAACACCACCATTCTTTGCTTTTCAGTTAACATCCACGAGAGTAAAACCTGATCACAAAAATATTTCCAGAAATCAGCAAATAAAAACTGGAGAGCATTTCCTAACCATACACAATTAAAAAAACACTGAGAATGGTTATCAACAATGTTTGACATTCCAAAAAATGTATATTTACCAGGTTTATAAAAAAATAGCTAATGACTTTTTTCCACCACAACTTGAAGAATCATTAGGGAGGTTATTAAAAAAAATGTGATTCTTGAAGTGCATCTGCATGGACAGCATTAAACTGACATGGAGTTTGTATCCTGTACTTTATACATTCAACTTTAACGATTGCTCTGACAATTTTAAAATTTGTTGTATAAATGTATAAATAAAAAAAGTTGTATAAATCAAATGTAAAACTGGCATGCTTACTTACTTCCAAAAAGACCTTAAGCTGTTATGTCATTCTTCTTTACCTCTTCACAAAATACAGCATCTCCACACATCAAAAATAAGACCATACCCCTCTACCTAAATAAATATTGTGCAGAGTTCTACCCCAGCTAATCAGTTTTCTTTCTTATAAATATATTCATTCAGAGATAAAAGCTTTAATGCTATTAAGCATGTAGGCCTTGTATAAAATCCTTAAAAGAGGATGTTCTAATATTGTGTACCATGTTTTATTAAAGTCTGTATCATATGGTAAGTTGTGCAGGTTTCTTTAACTGTATGCATCACAGAGGAAACACCTAGCCTGAATTACACAATCTCTAAATTTTGGTATTACCACAAAATACCCAGGAAGGCTTTTCTGGAATCCATTGTTTTCTTCTTAATAATAAATTCCCTCCAGTCAGGAAAATTCTGAAGACTACAGGGAAGCCCATAAGAAGAAGTGGAAAGATTTCTCACACTCTTGCAGTCAGAATTTACTAGTACCATCTCTAGATTACTTTGAAGAATGTTTTCTATATGAAGGTTGTTAATTTCAAATGTGGAAATTAGGCTCACAATCTACAGACTAATCTTCAAAATATGAATTTTCATGGTACCCTACTTATTTATTTGTAAATTCAGTGTTTAAAAATAACAAGAATAAGATTCTGCATTTGCTATTTCAGTGGAAGGTAAAGCTGCCCTCCCCCCTCAGTCACACCTCATCGCCACATCTCAGTATGCACACATGGAGCCATTATTCCACACAAGATGTAAGAGCCAAATGTATCCTGCTTACTATAAGGCCAGTGCAGAGCCTTTCTCTCCCACGACAAAGGAAAACAGGAAAGGTTTTCTTGAACTGTGTTTCACAACAGTCAACTGAAAGGGAAATAAATAAATAAGATTGGCTTTTGGGAAAGAGATCATCATGCAAAAATCACATTCCCTGAAATAAAGTATTTTGACAAAAAGGCATATTGAAGCAAATGTTCTTTATATTTCATTTTTCAGGATAAAAAGTCATATGGTCCTTTAAATTTCCTGCTGGAGTGAACAACACATTTTATCCTACTATCCTTAGCACCATGACTCTTTACAAAATAGTGGCTTCTTAGTCATGAAATAAAATATGATGCAGTGGCTGTAAATTATCTTTATTTTGGAAACAGAGGAAACCAAGCTGATTTCTCTTGCATAGAGATTCTTTGCTAATCCTGCTTTATTGTATTATTCAGCTCAATGTAATGTCTAAACATTTCTTTAATTTGCATTATTTCCTTCTTCAGTGTCTGTGCAATAGATCTTTAACCTTCTCTGTTTTGTTTGCTCCTTGACAGAGAACTCCCAGTTCTGTACAATATAGGAAGAGTTTAATATCAAAGTTAAAATCTTTGAACCTATTCTGAGATAATCAGTCTTGTTCCAAAATTCTGGTGTTGCAGTGACATGTGTCCCTTGATCTAAATCGACCTTTTGGAACAAGTTCATTCTCCTCTCCTCTCCTCCTGAGCTTTGCAATATTTGAATGTCAATTAAAAAAATAATATGCTTAGAAGTCATTGGTCTTTAGAGAACAAAAGTCAGCTGAGTACTTGCCGTCTTCAGTTATGATGAACAACATCAATTCATACAAATAGATGGTGCAACCCAAAGGTACAAGAATTGTCTGAATCTTTCGAAATAAGTAATGGAATATTTTTATGTTCCGTACTACATCCATTTAAAAGCAAAATTGCTTGGTCTTCTGTTCCAAGGATGAAGAGTAGAGGAAGACACACATATACAAGCTATAAGAGTTTGCAATGTACTTATGATGTTCTTTCTCAAATTACAACATAGGATGTTTGCACTTCCACATGAACCTCTAACTTTAGATTCACCTCTCAATAGTTTAAAGTTTACTGCTAGCACACAAAAGTGCAGATATGCTACTATGTTATAAACCTTTTAAAGTAAAAGGAAAAAAAAGAAGAAAAAAATAATCACTGGGTCTGCAGCAGTCAGTAATTAAAACAAAGGATATGACATAATTTACATAGATTTACATTTATTTTTTCAGTGTTAAAAAAATATTATTCTTAGTCTTTTTTAGTAAATCTGAATAGAAAAACATGAAATATTGAAACCGCTGTGTAAAACGATTTGCTTTCCTTTTGGCTATGAATAATGCATTGATATTTAACATTAGTATCTTATTAGACACAAATGAGTTTCTACATGCTGACTATGCCTAAGCCTACTCATGATAATGCATGCCTGTGACTAACCTAATTGCACATTACATGCTGCTGCTGTTCCACATAAATCCAGCTAACGTAGATTATATCAGGCAACTTGGAAAAACACCTGAAGAGTAAACTCTGCAGTAGTCAATCAAGTTTGAAATATCATTAGGTTGCAAACAGCCATAGTATTCAATTGGTTTGTCTTGGGGATACTATATACATACTCAGTAAAAGTCATCGATCTAACGGAAGTGTAATGCGCTAATGAATTAATATTTAAGCTCTGCTTTGAAAATTATTTTGTATTCTTTCTGATAATGCATACATATCCTTTACAGAGGCACTGACCTATGTTCTGAACTCTAGCTTTGAATATGTAATATAGGAACTGAAGCAAGTGAGTGCACAAGTCAAAGAATACTCTTTGGATTTGAAAAGTCATAGGTGGTGTTCAAGAGAGTAGTAGATCTTGATGGCTGGAAACATGTTCCTCACCACTCTGACTTCGCAATACAAGATTGATGTGAGCTAATTTTCAGTTTAAAAGTTCATCAGTTAAGTCCAAGTTCATCAACTTATTGTCCTTTTTTTTTAATGCATGGACAAATCAGGAATAATTTGTCTTGTCTACCTTGCGATGCCAGTCTTTAGAATGCATTACTCTAGAAGTCCCTGTAATTCGTTGAGATGTCTAAAGCTTAGCTTATGCTTGGATAAGCCATTTTTAAGCATCTGCAATGGCTAAGGTAAATCCTATCCTGAATAGTTTTCTGAGGTTTACAGTTAATAATGTATGTTCAATCTGGCTGGGATGGAGCTGATTTTCTTCACAGCGGTCTGTATGGTGCTATGTTTTGGATTTATGAGAAAACCAGTGTTGATAACACACCGGTGTTTTGACTATTGCTGAGCAGTACTTGTACAGTGTAAAGGCTTCCTATTCTTCCAACTCTGCCCTGCCATGGATAGATTGGGGGTGGGCAAGAAGTTGGGAAGGGACATAACTGAGACAGCTGACCAAAGGGAGATATCCCACATCACATCATGTGATGCTCAGCAATAAAAACTAAGCAGAGGGCCATTTTTTGAAAAGCAACTGTTGCGCAGAGACAGGATAGGAGTTGAGGTTGTGAGCGATCATCTTTACAACTTTTTCTACCACCCCCCCACCCCTTTCCCCTTTTCTTCATTTATTGAACTCTCTCTGTCTTGACCCATGAGGTTTGGGATTGTTTTGGGGGTTTTTTTTGTTGTTTCTGTTTTGGTTTTTTTTGCTTTTGCTCTTTCTATTTCCTCCTCCATCCCACTGAGGGTGGGGAGTGAACAAGCAACTTTGTGGTGCTTAACTGCCTACATGGTTAACCCACAATGTAAAGGTACAATAAAACTCCCGGTCTTTAAGTTCACAGGGGCGCTCTTCTTTTGCACAATATCTGAGTAGTCAGGCTTTTCAGGAAGTGGTAGAACTGAAAAAAAGTTGTTCTTCTTTTGGCTTTTCTCTGCTTCCCAAAAGTCTGTAGGTAAAGCCACCTTTCCCTGGTGCAACTGTATAGAAAAGTAAAGACTGCAAGAGAATTGGGCTCTAATAAGCAGCACACAAGCTATAAAAAAATCTGAATATACCCGACTACAGACACAACACAGGAAAAGTGTGGCAGATCAGCACTATCTTGTCCACCCTAGAATGTTTGTATTGGATTAAAAATGCATAAAAAAGGAAAATAATGTATCAAGTAGGCTGGCATTATTCAGTTAATCCCTGCACCCAAATTCCCAGACACCCTTATGAGCAGCTACATCCTTGAGTACATTTTCTTAGCTTTGCATTCTGCCATGTTTACCATACTCCTTGTTTCTATTCACACTGCTATCACAAAACAATTAAAGAGCACATTAAAGAAATTAAATCTACCATATTTAGAACCTGCTTCAGCCTTTCTGTCGAAGTGGGAAGAGTGCACAAACCCACATCTGCCAATGATATAATTTTTGGCATCTATTTTTAAATAGCCATTTATTTTTAGAACACAACTTGTAAAAAGCTAAGGGTCATGTTAATCGCTATAGAAATAAACCCATAGTTAAAAGAAAAATGTTATGGACAGAGTAAAAATTATGATTTCCTTAATTTTAAATATATTATTTTAAAAGTTTCCAGGGGACTTCTCTGAACTGAAGAAAGTGCATAGCTATAGCTGAGCCTATTTTTTGCAGAAGGAATGTCAGGTTTCTGCTTTAAAAAAATGTATACCTTAGGTGTGTAAAAGGTGTTGGAAAACATTGGAAGCTTTTTTTTTTTGATCAGTTGAGTATGCTGTATCTATAGCTTTGCTGTGATTTTGATGGTACAACTTTGGCTCTAACATCAGACTCATTAAGCTAAGTTCTGTTTTATTTCCAAAGCAGGAATGGGCTTGTATAAGTTTCTTTAGCATTATTTCTTATTTTTTATTTAGGCAAATGCAGACCCCTGCTTGTTTTTATACAATCAGATAGTGCAGACCAAATGAACCTTTCAGTTCACCTTTGATGTAAGAGTTTTTATTCATATATAAAAATCTGCATCTTATCTTTATATATCCTTTGTTTTTCAGATCTTGTGAATCTGGGTTTTTTACGTGGACTAGGAAGAACATTAGTACAGCAAAACTGGACATTCTCTGTCTGTAAAAGGGAAGAAAATACTCTTCAGGATGAAGAAAGCAAAATTAATTTTAGTGTCCTTAGGGGTGAGGGATAAGGACAAGAGTGAGAACGTTTCCAGTAAAGAGAAAACCACAAAGTAGGTCAGGAAGAGTGAACTTTCTGTTCTTTCTGCTACTGTAGAAGATGAGAATAAGGTAAAGTAGTGACTTTGAGAGAGTTCATCTCACCAGCTGTGGTCACAATGCTGCACACCCTTACCTTTCCTGAGTGACACCGACAGATACAACAGACAAATATACACATTACTACAGCTTCTAAAAATCTCTTGCCCTACATACTACCTGCTGTGTACCTTGGTTACATATGAAGTCTTTTATGAACACTTAACATTTGCCATTAAATTAGCCTTATTTTCATGTGCAATTTTATAGATAATGGATCTTTGTTTAGAATCCATAAGGACAGCTGCTGAATTCATTTCCTGACTGGTTTTCCTAAATCTTTACCCGATTTAAAGATCTAACTACAACTGACCATCTACTAGCAAATGTGCTAAGCCATATGAATTTCACAGAGTCATAGACCATGAGTAGGTAGCTTCCTGTAGGACTGCTACTGAGTCAGTAGTATGAACTGGTATTCTGCATGATGCCTGGGGTGTTTGTTTGGTTTTTTCCTTCATCAAAATCACCTACAGGATGGTAGTCACCACCTCAGTCATATTAATAACGAAGAATGTTGATGACAAATTAATACAAAATGTTATGCAATGTGCAGTACAACCTGATTGAATAAATACAAATTACTTCTACCCCTCTGTTTTTAGCTTGTATTTTTTTAAAAAAAAACAGTAAGATAAGGACTCTCAGAGCCATATTTTTCAGTTGTGGTGACTTTATTGAATATCATCCATCTTAATTAGAAAATTATATAGCTTTATTACTGAAAAAAATTTGGAGGCTTTTGTGTAAATTAAGTTCTGTTTCAGCAAACTTTTTTTCATTGATATGTTAAATCTTTCAGAAGTCTGCTCTGCACTTAACTGACATGTGCATGCTGCATGTAACAAGCAAGGCAGCAAACATTCATATACTCTTCCATTTTCCACAACGGAATTTCTTCTCCACACTTCAGGGAAGACCTATAGAACATTTTAAAGTTACACAGAAAAAAATGGAACCTATTCAGATTGATAAGTTCATGTTATTACATGAATAATATGAATGCAAAATTATAGTTTGCACTGTGACCTCCCATAGACTTTGTATCCTGAAAGAGGTAGTAGAAGAGCAAACGTGTGAAACATTTCTCAAACATGTACCTAGATATAATTTATAATTATATCCTTTATATAATTATATGATGTATAATATACATTTATATAATAATAATACCCTTTCTTCATCTGCTGTCAAAGCAAAGATAGATGCATTATATAGCTTATGTTGAAAATATTTCTGTTTTGAAGGGGAAAAGTATGTCAGCTGAATGTAGGTTTTCAGCTATCAGCTAATTAGTCTGTCTTTCTAGAAGAAAGCAAAACTGAATCCTGATTATCTGCATCAGAGAAAATGAAAGGATAGCGTGCAAAGTTACAGCTTTCCTACATCAATCTCCATTCAGGTGTTTCGTAAGAGTTTAAGATCAAGATGAAGATATGAACTGTACAGAGTAAAGTCAGAGATAGACTGCAGCTGCAGACGCCCAAGCAAATCCCTAAAACTAGCTGTTCTATCAGAAAAGTTTGTCAGAGCTATATTAATTTCAAGAGCCACAAGAGCTTCTTTCTATTTCTTATAGACAATAATGTCAACCTCACAGTTTTGTATGGGAAATATGTCAGAGTTGAATAAGATTGTTATATTTTGTCCCCTGAACTATCATCAACTCAATCATCACCACTATGTGAGCCTATCTCCTTTTTTCAGTTGAATTTGCTTTATGTTTGAATTCATACCTACAGAGAATATCTCTTTATTTTGCCATTGCATTCACATAGTAATATTGCAGAAAGATACTTAATGCATTTCCTTCAAAATTTGTCTGGTTTGTGGTTAATTAATATTATAGTATTAGAAGTACTCTTTCTCCTTAAAAAATACAATCTATTTCATCCTGCTAGCCACATAAACATAAGAAAAATTCATTTTGACACTAAAAACTATTAGCTAGGAAAGAAACAAACCAAAAAATGTGATTATAATTTTGTTAGAACTAAAGTTGTCAGTCTATCATCAGCTGATTAGATCAGTTCACAAAACACTTTTTAATGGTGCAATGACTAAAATGAGGGTCATCAAACCATGGACCAGGTTGGCCAGAGAGTTTGTAGGATCTCCATCTTCAGACATACACAAACCCCAACTGGACATCTTCCTGGACAAACTGCTGTAGCTGACCCTGCCTGAGCCAGGGAGGGTAGACTAGGTGATCTAAGCACATCTCTTCCAACTTCAATGATTCTGTGAAAGGCTTTGGGAATCCAGAATCTGATGGGTTGGAATTTTAAAGCACACCACTTTATTAGATATATTAATCCAGTTCTGATGATTATTTAAATGAGCATTAGTCTTATACAAATTCATGTACTGTCATGGTTTCTTTAACATGCAGATAAATGGAAATAGTACCTTAATTATCTGAAAACAAAGCATATACCGCTAAAATACTTATTAAAGTAATATAGTTCATAGTAAACAAGCCATGTGTTGTTAACTTTGAGAAATCCCAATAAATTAAGAAGCTCATTTCATGCCAGCTATGATAAATAAATATTTAAGTATTGAAGTTTTCAATCTTACAGGCTCCTAGATTGATTAATTCCTAATATTTATGGGTGGCCTGGCATAAAACAGAACGAGAACACCTCAGAATTGTGAATAATGACTTAAACCAGTTTTGAAAGATATTCTTTTCAGAAAAAACCCCAAACCTTTGCCATGAATGATACTTCATATTTCTTGTTCCAGCCTGTCATGGTTTATCCCCAGCCTGCAACTAAGCACCACACAGAAAGGAAGAAAACTGGAAGAGTGAAAGTGAGAAAACTCATGAGCCAAGATAAGAACAGTTTAATCATTGAAATGAAATAAAATAACAACACAACAACAGCTTGTAATGAAAAGGAAAATAACAGAGATAAAGAAGTGACAAATGAAAACAATTTCTCACCACGAACTGACTGATGCCCAACCAGCCACTGAGCAGTGCCTCCCCCACCACCAACTTTCCTCTTAGTTTCATTGCTGAGCATAACATCATACAGTATGGAATATCCCTTTGGCCAGTTGGAGTCAGCTGTGTCAGTTGTGCCCCCTGCCAAGTGCATCCATAGCCTACTCACTGGTGGGGCGATGTGAGGAGCAGAAATAGCCTTGGCTCTGTGTAAGCGCTGCTCAGCAATAGCTAAACCATCCCTGTATTGCCAACACTGTTTCCAGCACAATTTCAAACATAGACCCATGCTAACTACTATGAAGAAAATGAACTTTACTGCAGCCTAAACCAGCACATTCTGCAGCCCTTATTCCATACCATTTACATCATGCTCAGGTCCCACACTATCTAATAACTCCTCATTAACCACCAGGATCTTTCCCATTCTTTGATAAAATACACAGATACCATTCCATTTGCCTATGTACCACCCCCATGTCATGTCTGTAAAACATCCAGATTTTGTGTCAGTTTAGAAATACTGGACACTTTCAGTGAAATGCTAGCTGAAACATCGACCAAACCATAAATCCATACCAAATGTAACCTGAAGACCACAGGTCTTCTGCCTAAAATTGATCAAATTGATTCAGTTACGAATGTAATTATCATTCTAAAATATTTAAGCAGAATTATATTTAGTGTCTAAACCACAAAACAAGCAAGCTTTGAAGATCAAGGGGCTGATACCAGTGCACTGATTATCAAAGGACTGATCATCTTTCACAGCCATTCAGCATGAACATATATATTCCTAACTAATCTCAAGCTCAGATATGCTTTCATTAAAATACATTACACTTGCCTATTTAAACAAAATTAGAATCCGTCAAACGCTGTTGTCTCTGTGGATGCAAGCAGACAAAAATGCAGTGTATTTTTTCCATCTTTCCAATGCTGCCACATGGTTTCCAGTTACTACATTAACTGTTTCTACATTTCTGTTTCAGTTAGCTTTTCTTACTCATTTGACACTTTCCACATTATGCTATTTCTTTTTATTTTCTTTAAATATAAATTGCATTTCATAGCTGGTGTTTAATTGCATGTCCTTTTTTTAATTGTGGAAGTATCAACTGCTCAAGAACTTGAAAAGTAAAGGATAAATTTATTATTTACACAGTTGGTAAATAAGTTACAGTAAATAACCATAAATGTCTAAATTTGCACTTTAAGCAGCAAAGCACAATAATTCAATGTGGGTAATTAAAATTTAGATTTATATATAGCATATGGTCTACTTGAGCATGTCTATATGATCATAAAGATAAGGAGCATGTTGGCTGTGTGTTATCTTGTTCTCTAGTTGTGGGTCACTTTTTCCAAGGTGACATTGATTAAGATTCAACTGCTGAAAGCTTGATAAGACTAACACTGAAGGAAACAGGGAAAACACCTACTAATTTCTACCAAAGTTTTTGGTCACCCTACAGAGCTATTGTAAATACATCCATTTATCAGAATTTTTTTAATAATTATTATATTAACAAGTAATTGACCAATTAGTGTTAGCTAATAAACTACCATTTAATACACTCATGTCTTTCCCAGTACTAACATGCAATTTTGATTTCATTTACATCTTCAATTCTGTAAAACACCACCTACCAAGGAAGAAAAACAATAAAAATCAAAACAATGATACGCAATGTTCTGAATATTTATACTATTGATACTCAGAGCATGTAAAACTTCTTTTCTTCAGCCAGTGTAATGCATTTCTACTCATTACCTTGCATCATAAAGATAACATATGGAGAGGCAGTTTTTAAGTATATATCAGTGAGATACAAATGTAAATGCTGCAAAAATCTGTTCATTAATAAAGAGAACACTGATCAATCTGTACAAGGCTGCTGGCATATCCTCCGCATGAAGTTGGTAGACCAGAGATACAGTACAGTTGACTTGAGAGCCAGGTGGTGGCACAGAGTGAATTTGTCTTGTGGCTGTGACCATGATTTCATATTACTTACTGCTGCTTCACCAAGTAAAGAACGGGGGGCTAGTAAGATCTACAGTAATAATACTGTTTTCTTATTTCCTAGTTTAAATGAAAAAGCTGTTATAATTCATTTTGCATCAGAGTTTACACACCACTATAGCAAATACCACTACTTGTCCTTCATAATCTGTAGTTCTGTTGTAAATGATTAAGAATTTACGTCAGGAAAATGATTCAACAGGAAAAGAAAAAAATAAGAACTTTCATGAATTTTTAAACTGTGGTAGTAATTGTATGTCCTCTAGCTTAATACACATAAGCATTAGTAATATACAATCATATTATTATGACTAATTTACTAATGCTTGTCTTCAGGGTTGAAGGGTGGGAATTCAGCAGATATTACTCATTCTTTATTCATTGTGAAAATTTACACAGTGTATTTCAAAACTTTACAGTGCCCTTGTCTTCTTTGAATGAAGTATTTGTCAAAATTGAAAGTTTTGAAATCTTTCTTGTGCAAAATAATATACCTAGATTCAAGTGAAGACTAAATTTACAGTGAAGGCAGATGAGATTGTGTTAGATTTATAGTTCAACATCACCCTCTTCTGGCAGCATGCCTGAACTAAAATATCATCAATGGACAGTTCTGAAAATTTTACAAGTCTTTTTGTATTGTTTTTACTATATGAACATCGCTTTCACTAGCTCAAACAATATGATTCACTTAATGAAGAAAAAAGAAAAAAATGAAATAATTTTTGTTTTTTCTTGGGACAACTGTAATCCACCAGTTAAACCTCTTAGTACATATTCATAATTAAACTATTCTGTTTTAGATTCCTTTAAAGGTCTGGATAAACCTGACCAGCCTTCAGACAGTTCCTAACTCATATTTATTTAACATTGTTATATTTAACCACTTACAAAAGTAGTTACTTGTTCCTTCTGTTGATCACCAGCATACCAAAAAAAAATTAGGGGAAGTATCATCAAATAAAAGATCAGAAATTTATTTCAGTTCAAATATAACATGAAAAAGTGAAGAAAATACCACTGGAAATGCTGGAGAGAGCAATAAGTAATGTATTTAGCTTACGAACTTGATTTATACATTGCCGAGGAATAGCAGCTTTTCCTTCTATTTACCTTGTAAGCTCTTTGGAGCAGCTTCTTATGCACTGATTGCTATCACAATCAGTTTCCAATAGTGACTGTCTCTTTGGCAAAATTTCAATAGCTATCTGAAGAAAAATACTGCTACTGTAAAAGCAGTAAAATCTATCCTGTCATGACAAGCCTAAGAGAAAAGATGTAGTAAAGGTCATCTGGAATCAATTCCTGTTAACATCTTAAGTTTTAGTGATTCCAAAAATAATAAGCATGTGAATGTGTAAATTGAAAATAGATGACCCTTGGCATGAACATCAAGGCTGATTTTGTTTTCGGGCTCAACATCTTTTTCATAGCAGCCAAAGACCAGGCTGCTTGATATTGACATCAGAAATTACTGTCACTCTACAGCTTTAAGTACAATCATATTTCATGAAATAACATAACTGTTTGAAATACATATGTAGTAACTGTATGCAGCTATCTAGCACAGTTTGGAATGTTTTCATCTTTTGGCCTTGTTGAAATAATTGGAAATTTTGCCATTCACTTCACTGAATCCACAGTTTCACTTGGCAAATATAAATATGCCTGCTTCTGCTGATCTTCCATATCAAGTTTTGTTGCTTTTATTCACGAGCATAATATTTTGATTATTTATTTTTAAGTGTTACAGTAATACAATAACATAGTAGTCTGAAAATGTCTGCTAGAAGCACTCTGCACACTTACCAGGTGTTCATACATGTTGCAGCACAAGCAAAACTTGCAAGCTGCAACAAAGCTTTACTGTGGGTTGAATTCTACCATCCATGCTGTTTTTCCATCCTCCCAAGGCCAGACCACACTGCTTCTTGTCTCTGCTATATTTGGCTCTTTCTCCAGGTTCTTCCTCCATCCAGCCTCTTCTCCCACACTCCTCAGAGCTAATTTGACCACTTAGCAGGAATGAGCTACAGCTGCACATTGTCCATGTCAATCAACCCACTGCCTTCGTAGCAAGGCCACAGCTGCATATTATCAATGTCAAACAACCCACTGCCTTCATTCCTCTACACATACATATATCTATATAATTATGGTTAAAAAACCTTGCATTTCTGCAGATTAAATCAGAAAACTGAAATATTAAAACCCACACACCTACGAATGAGCATCACAATGATAAAAAATAGATTTGATTACACTTAAAGAAATTTCTGTGATTATTCTCTGTATTTATTTTTACACTAAGGAACAAAGGTATGCAATTGTGTTTCTGTCTTGTGCGTCAATAGTGGAGTGGGAGAAATGTGCTCAAAATATTATCAAGTTTATTATACATGTGTTTTCAAGAGATCACCACCCAAAGACAGGAATGATCGTATATAGATAACAAGAGCATTTAACTAATGTGAAAAAACCAGGAATAATCCAAGACCATTAATGTCTTTTCTGCATTCCCTGTAGCCTTAGAATGAAACCTTCCCTCCAAATTTTGTTAGACTATTAGTTTACAGCTTTCCTGGCTAGGGACAGTAAAATCTAAATTGCTTGAATTCATGGGAGAGAGCAAGGTTTTGTGTACCTGCATCAGAAAGTTCTTTCCTTGTTTACATTAGGCTTATTGGCGTATTAGGGAGTAAGATTATCTGCAAGGCAGTAGTTGGTTCAATGAAAAGTGCCCCATGTAGATGGATTAGGATATTAGGTTTCAAAAGTAGGAGGGAATTATTCACAGTCAATATTTACTGACACCATATACAATTTTTTTTTCTTCATCTTTGATTTTAAAATAGCACTTTAGTTTTAAAGAAAAGTTTGCAGATATTTGTTCCTAGTGATACACCTATGTATCTTTTCCAGTCCTTTTTCCACTGAGACTTCCATCCAATGTTAACTGCAAGTTCTTGCACTTCAAAGGAGGTTTCTAGTGTTGAGGAAAAGGATGTCTAAAATAATCCACTGATTTGACAGTAGGTTCAAGATTTTTGTGTGCAACAACAGAAGAGATAAAAAATGATAATCAGGCACCTTTTTTGGCCCTGTGTTTTTTAACAATGACCTTTTCGTAAATAAGAATCCACCAAAATTTTTGACAAAATTTCTGTATACTTCACTGAAAAAAAAATAATCTAATTGGGTTTTGGTTAATTTACAAGTTCACCCTACTGGAAGAATGTGGAATTTGCATCTTTAAAGATTGCTTCAACATAAACATTGATGAAGATATCCCACAAAGTAGTAGATATAATTTTATACTTCCAGTATAGGAATAATCAATGAAACATGGTAAACTACTGGTTACAGAAAATTTTCAAAGCCAGATGAATGATCATTATGTACTTTTGGATACCTATGAACTCATAAATCATTGAGATGTTGTGAAATGTTGGTAAATGTCATGATGAAATATTACAACAATATAAATGATAAAATATGACTTGGCTGTTGAAATACAAACCCAAGAGTTATAACATTTCAAATGCATTGTGTTTACCTCCAGTAAGAAAGATGTTGTGAACTACAAACATGTCATTCATTCGTTCATTCCTTCCTTTATTGGGTTTTTGATGGCAAGACTTTGGTAGCAGGAGGTCTACAAGGATGGCTTCTGTGGGAAGCTGCTAGGAGCTTCCCCTTTGTCCAATAGAGCCAATGCCAGCCAGCTCCAAGATTGACTCACTGCTGGCCAAGACCAAGGCAACAGTGGTAGTGTCTCTGGGATAGCATATTTAAGAAGGGGGGGGGGGAATACCTGCACATTTTGCAGCTAAGAGAAGTGAGAAGATGGGAGAGAAACAACCTTGCAGACATCAAGGTCATTGAAGAAGAAGGTGGAGAAGGTTCTCCAGGCACTGAAGCAGAGATTCTGCAAACTGTGGTGAAGACCATGGGCCAGGCTGTCCCCCTGCAGCCCATGGAGGCCCATGGTGGAGCAGGTAACTACCTACAGCCTGTGCAGGACCCCATGCCAGACCAGGTGGATGCCAGAAGGAGGCTGTGACCCTGTGGGAAGTCCACACTGGGGCAGTTTTGCTGGCAGGACTTGTGCCCCTGCAGGGGATCCATGTTGGAGCAGTTCATTCCTGAAGGACTGCACCCTGTGGAAGGTACCCACACTGGAGCAGTGTATGAGGAAGCCCATGGGAAGGACTCAACCTGGAGAAGTTTGTGGAGTATTGTCTCCTGTGGGAGGACCCCACGCTGGAGCAGGGGAACAGTGTGAGGTGGAAGGAACAGCAGAGACAATGTGTGATGATCTGACCATAACTCGCATTTCCCCTCCCCCTGTGCCACAGAGGAGGGAGGAGGCAGAGAATTAGGGAGTGAAATTGAGCCTGGGAGGAAGGGAGGGTTCAGGGGAAGGTGGTTTTAAGGTTTGATTTTATTTCTCATGATCCTTCTCTGATTCAAATGGTAATAAATTAAATTCATTTCCCCAAGTCAAGTCCATTTTGCCTATGATGGTTATCGCTCAGTGATCTCCCTGTCCTTATCTTGACCCATGATTTTTTTAAATTATATTTTCTCTTCCTGTCCAGTTGAGGAGGGGGATTGATAGAGTAGCTTTGGTGGGCATCTGGTGTTTAGCCAAGGTCAACCCACCACACTGATTTAATCTTTTCCAAACTGTTCCAATTTCCCTATATAGTAAATGTTGACACTTCAGAAAATTTTCTTCAGTTACTAGCCCTTGATGGTCTGTTAGCTCTTCTCTTTCCAATAATAAAAAATAACAGTAACAAATACATATAACAGTAGGTTAGTGCTAGTTTAAATGTTAGTACTTTATTTTAGTAAATAGGTAAAATCATATTTACCTGGCATCTTTGGAAATGAATTCCAATAAGTTGTTCTCCATAATATTTACATGGACTGAGGTGCAGCTGACTACCTGACAGTTCTCCAGGTACTCCTTCTCACCATTGTTAAAGGTAAATAGAACAGTTGCTCTTTTTTTCCCATTCAGGAATCTTCTCCAGTCACCAGGGCTTTCTGCAATTCATATACTTTTTGCAATCACATCAGCTTGCTCTTTCACTACCCATGGATGGTTCTCATGGAGCCTCATGGATTTGAACACACCCAGCTAATCTAAGTTCCAGCCCAAGAACTATAATTTTTGCTACATCTAGTAGAAGTCCATAGACTTTCCAATTAACTGACAGCATACCATATGAGGATTTGTCCAGGCTTGTCTTGGCTTGAGATAGTTTAGATTCTCCTTATAATTGTCTCTCAGAAAAGTTTGCTGGGGAAAATGTGGGTCCCTTTAATGGATTGAGGAGACAATCGAGTGACGGAAGCACTTAGTATAGGCTTAAATGGTCAGTGCTTTTTTTTTTTTTTCATAATTTGTCCTTGTTTCAGCTGGGATGGAATTAACTTTCTTCTTAGTAGCTGGTACAATGCTGTGTTTTGGCTCTGATGTGAGAACAATGTTGATAGGACACTGATGGGTTTGGTTGTTGCTGGGTGATGTTTATACTCAGTCAAGGACTTTTGGGTTTCTCAGACCTTGCCAGCAAGAGGGCTGGAGGGGCACGGGAAACTGGGAGGGGACACAGCCAGGACAGCTGGCCCAAACTAGCCAAAGAGACATTCTATACCATATGATGCCATGCTGAGTATATAAACTGAGGGAAGAAGAAGGAAGTGGGGGTGGATGACAACATTTGGCATTATGGTGTTTGTCTTCCTAAGTAACCATTACGTGTGCTGGAGCCCTGCTTTCCTGGGGATGGCTGAACACCTGCCTGCCCATGGGAAGTGGTGAATGAATCCCTTGCTTTGCTTGTATGCACAGTTTTTCCCTTTACCTGTTAAATTGTTCTTATCTCAGCCCTTGAGTTTTACATTCCTTTCCAATTCTCCCCATCCCTCTGGGTGAGGGGCAGTGAGCGAGCGGCTGCGTGGGGCTTGGTTGCTGGCTGGGGTTAAACCATGTCTTCACAACCTGTGTACACCTGAACAGTTTGGGTAAAAAAGAGGAATTCAACAGTGGGGGAAGTGTGGCCAACCCAGTCTAAATGTCCTTGTGGCAGAGAGGACAGCCACAGTGGGAAGCAATAAGACAGGGGCTACTTTGTTGCACTCAAATATTGCTGCTAGGGGCTATTAGTTAATTTTTTTCTCTGTTTTCTTATTAGCTCCCAGTAGAAGTGTGAAAGACTGAGCTTCCCATCTCATGTAACATAAAAGCTATTGCTCGTTATACCACAACTGCCTACATTTGTCAGACCTTTACTATGTATAGCATATGCACAGCTGTTGTGGTTTAACCCCAGCAGGCAACTAAGTACCACACAGCTGCTCACTTGCTGTCGGTTGAGTTAAGAACAGTTTAATAACTGAAATAAAGTAAAATATAAAAATAATAGTAATGAAAAGGGAGATAAGAAAAAGGGAAATAAACAACTGAAGCACAACATTAATTGCTCACTACCCACTGACGGATGCCCAGCCAATCCCCAGGCAGTGTTCCACACCCCTGACTAACTCCCTCCAGTTTATATACTCAGCATAACAACCTATGGTGTGGAATATCCCTTTGGCTAGTTCAGGTCAGCTGTCCTGGCTGTGTCATCTCCCAACTTCTTGTGCCCCTCCAGCCTTCTTGCTGGAAGGGCCTGAGAAGCTGAAAAGTCCTTGACGAAGCACAAACACTGCTTAGCAAAAATTAAGAATATCAGTGTGTTATCAATATTATTCTCATACTAACTCCAAAGCACAGCACTGCACCAGCTCCTAGGAGGAAAAATAACTCTATCCTAGCTGAACAGCCTAAGCTAAAATAGGTCACAATAGTCACTGGATGACAAGTCACCATAAGACAACTGTTAGAATTTTCACATTGCTCTCTAAAATGCTTGCAAAGAAGGAAATAAACTTAATATTTCTGATGCCTGTCCATTTGCTGTTATAACAGCTTAGATAGAAAAAGAATCGTGCTATCAAATGAGTATACATTTCATAAATGAGTTCCTGTAACTAGAATTATATATTTAGTTCAAGGAGAAAATAGCTGTAAAATTTTTAGTTCACCTATTTTGCTCTAGTAAACTCATCTAATTATAATGAAAAGAGGGTATAGGCATTTTACTAATTACACCAGGAAATCTTTTAACTATTCTATAGTGTTTCCCTTGGAAATGAAATAAGGTACACATTGTTCTCATCCAAATTGATCTGATTAGTTTTGTGCAATAGCTCTCAAATTGAAAGCTGGGTATGAAAATAATTATTCCTTCTTTAAGTAATAGAAAAGATTGCTAGTCTATTGCCATTAAAGTGGGATTATATGATGGAATACATGCATGTTGAATATAGTCAAACTGAAACTGAAATAAAACTGGAATATTTCAGGTCTTTCATAAATGGATAAAGACACATTTTTGTTACGTGTTTCTTTGGTCCTACGCATGTAGCCACAACAGGCCTGCAATGGTCAAGGAAAATGTCATGATTTTTATAAAGTATTGCCAACAGGTTTAGACCTCACCGTATATCCTAGAATACAGATCCGTAACTACAATGACCATGTAAAGATCCCTAGCATTAATTTCACAGAAGATATTTTACTTTCAACATTGAAGAGAAAATTCCTTTGACAGGACCTGCTTTGAAAAGCTATCTGCTCTCTTTCAACTTTTGTGCTTGTGGAAAATTAGACACATACTGATTCAGATTTTCTGGGTGATGTGCATTTAATACAATGTGTCATTCTATATCAGGATGCCTTGTTACAAAGGGGCTGGTAATCTGAATTCAAGCATCCATCACAACAAACTCATTTGATTATCATTTTGGGTCAGTAGATCTGTCCACTAAACAGATAATGTAGACTTGCATTTGGTTAATGAAAGCAATTCTGCTATAAAGTTTAACCCACCAATCTCAGAAATACTACAGAGGTACAGAATGAAACTACAGCCTGAAAAAAGGAATACAATTGTTAAAATCATTAAAATAAAATAACAGTTACCTTGAGGTGATCAAAACATTGCTGCTTGAAGTCACACATCTCTAGATGACATGGGAAACCCCAGAGTTTAAATTTAGTGTGTTGTATTCCTGATAAACATTGAATTTTTAATGATGAAGACTGTAAACCATAAGGAATTAATAATAATCCCACTTTTTGTGATAATTTGTTTCTCAAAGAAACTGAAGCACACACAGAAGAGTAAAATGATGGCTCTAGATAACCTAATGAAAGTGGAGAGCTTAGAACAATGCTCAGTGAAGGCCTAGGCAGGAGAGGCTAGGATATAAATAGGCTTGGATGTAAATGTGCATCTGGTGGTATAATAATGTCACCGTATACTTCCATTTAAATCAGGTGCGTTCATTCCAGAACCTGCATTCCCATTTAAACAGGGTAATCTTGATCATTTTGTATATGTGTGAAAAGCTGAATTTATTTATTGAATTATATTAAATCTTATTCCCGAGAGCTGTATTTAATGTAAGGACCTAGACTAATGTAATCGTGAACATTCTTCTTGCCATTCAACTTTTGCATATATACATGTATTTATGTAACTGCCTTCTTCATTATGAGTGCCTTCAGAGTGGGATGATTTTTTTAATTCAGTGGAAACTACAACCAATTTTAACAGAGATATGGGAACAACAAAAACAATAAGTCTATAACTTCCATCAGAATAAATATCTGCATGGGGAGGATAGATGTTACTTGTTACCCATGAAGGAGGAATTACAGAGGAAGCCTGATCTATATTATAAATTGGAATTGAAATAGAACTTATAAAACTACACCACGCATTATTATCTATGAGTATGGAATTACTTGCTTCTCCAAAAAACCACAATAATAATACATTACAAAGCTTAAACAAAATTTCTTCTTAGAAAATATATTTTTTAAAAAGTATACTGTACAGTATGCAGCACAGAGCTTAAGATTCCTGCCTCTGACTGTGGTCAAGTGAACCAAGTGTTTCAAATCTACTGCAGCATCAGGTTGGAACTGTCAGCTGAACCTAGAGGGTTGTTAATTCACTCTGAAATCATAAAAGAGGGTTGGGCTGGGCTCAGTTGTCTGGGCAATGAACCTGTTTGAGCTATCGTAAAGTGTCTAAAACATCTGCAAGAAGAGGACTTATGGGATGTCTGCACCCTGCAAGAAAGGTAACTGGAGCCAAGTGGCAAACCCAAGAGCATCTTAAATGTCATTAGGCACCAATTTTAAGACAGCTAAGTGAGGTCTTACATTTAATTGGCTGTAAAGCTGCATAGCTTTCTAGATTTTATTGACTGATGAAACCATGTAGAACATCAATATGGGAAGGTTGTTGCTAGTAAATGTTATAAGCTTTGTACTGAGTTTGCAAGGCCTCAGGCTTATCAGGCTTGCTTTTTCTGCAAGTTCGTTGACCTGCTTGCAGCTTTGTTCTACATAATTTATCTGTGACAGCAATTTCTCTAATTGACCAGATCCATAGGGCTAGTTCTGCTCTTGTGTTTCTCTTTGTTGCAGAACCAGGCTCTGTACAGATAGTAGTAACAAGCAGTTTTTTCTATGTAGAATGAGGTACGACTCATTAGTGCAAAGAAAAGCAGACCTAATGTGATGGCAGAGGCCTACAGAAGTGCGGACATATGACATGGTGTAGAGGAGCTCAGACACGCAGTGGGGCACAGGCTTAGCACTGGAGACCCCACAGCTATTAAAAACTCATCCACAATCAGTTAAAGAAATGCAGATCAGGAGCTGGAAAAAAATTGTTTTAGGAGTAAAGAAGAGAACAAAGCAATAATATCTAATATAGGTAAAAGGCACTGTACAGTTGGAAGGAATACAGAACTGCAGACCAGTGAGAAAAGAGCAAAAACTGTAGAAGTATGCTAGCAAGCATGTAAGAACGATCCTAGAGAAATGAATAAGGAACCATCGAACATGAACATCACATTCTTCTTGGCAAAGGATCTCAGACTGAAAACTGTAATGCCCTGCCACGTACCATCTGAGTGAAGCCACCAACCTCAGGAGTCAAAGGAGCAGGGAAAGGGTGAGCATAATACCAGGAAGAGTTATATAAAAGAAGTATAGCAGTTTTAACTGCATTATTATTAGCTATTCTTCCAGAACAACTAGATGTGGACTAATACTGATTAAGCACTTAAGAGTCTATTTAGATCAACAATAAATTATTAATTGTGTGTTTCTGAAAGGTGTGCTTCCTTTTACCCATGTATAAGATTTGAGTGTAACACTGGGGCTGGTCCTGTTGCCTGCATAGATGCACAAGGTGACCCGGTACCTCCTTTGTGGGCTCCAAGTGCCTTCCAAAATGTGCAGCTGTCTTGTAGTTTGGCCATCATAGCTGTCAAACACTTCTGGCTTTCTCAGATTGTCTAAATTGTCTCATAAAACATTAACACTTTGCATTTAGCTAACTGAATCGAATCCCAGCTTGCCACTCACTATTAAAATGGGGGCTAGACAACTATGATGTTTTAGTCCCTGAGCTGAATTTCAGCAACAAATGAGTGTTTAGCTGTGTATACTTGGGTATTGCTGCAGTGCAGAAAAATATTCACACATTTACTATTGCAAAATACATTCTAGCGTTGCCTCATGTATTTTTCTAGACACTTTATAAAAAGACATAAGTAAGCTAATAAATAAGTGCATTTCAAAATGTAATTAAAAGGTTACACTCTTTGTAATTTAGCACCTAAAATTTTAATGAAAGCAACAAGACACAATGGTAAGTAAGCACTTAGGCATTTGGAATTAATAGGAGCAGAGATGAAAATCCCGTATGGTAGGTTATTATAAATACCAATACTCACTGTATTAGCTTGGAAAATTTTAAAGGAATTGAACATCAATTTCTCTGTATTTAGTTTTTGTAAGATCAATTGTATATTATACACAGTAAAATCATCTGAAGATATTTGAAAGTTTATGCTTTATAAAGGCTATTAGTATGGATAAATTCTGTTAACAAGCTATGAAATAATTCACATATAAAACATTCAATTTAAAATGTTGTCTTTTAGTTAAGTAAGTATAGCAATCTGATGCAATGCTCCCCCACCCCACCCCTCGCCCCCCACCCCACCCCACCCCAGACATCAGGAAATATTACTTTCCTTTTTTTTTTCCCAATTCGTATTACGTTTTCCTTTCACAATTACTTCATCATGCTCAGATTTTTTACTTCCCATCATCTTGTTCCATTATTGATTGCATGTATCATTAGTAATTTTGCAATGCTTTTAAATAATATTCTTAGTAATTATTTGAAATTATTTTGACTCACATGCCTTGATTAATGGTATTCAATGAATGTTTGAACTTGATTCTGTCTTTCATTCCTTTGTAGCTAGCTCTGGAATTTATTACCAGTCCAAAACTAACTTGTCACGTCAAAGTACTAGGAGGAATTAGGCTGCATGTATTTAAAACGCTATCCACCTCTGCCCTCTAGTGGTCACGTCTTGTTTCATTCACATCTTAAGAGAAAAAACCAACACAGCTTGAGAAATGAAATCCTCATTGATTTCAGTTTATATCATCTTAGGTTACAGAAGTCAGTCAACTTTGCCGTAGTAACTGTTTTTGTGCAACATGTCTTTAGACTCTTGCTTTCAAAATAAAATAAAAAGTACTATTTTCCACGTGTAGTATGATATGCAGTAAGTTTCAATTACATTGCACTGCAGTTTCACTGAAGCCTTTTAAGGGATTTGCAGCTTTGAAGTACTGCAGCATGGCACGACATACCCCGAGTCATTCAGAGCGATTTTCTTGAAATTCCTATATATTTTCCTTAAAACAAACTCTATAAAAGGAATGAAAAAAAAAGAGAAAGGAAAAGAAAATAAAAAATAACCCCCCTAACAACACAAAACCAAAACATTGTACTATAGTATTTATTTTATTATGACAAATATAATAACAATTTTAATAAGATAAGCCTGTGTAATTAGTTCCTTAAAAGAAACCAGTTCCAAGCTACTAGCCTAACTTTAGCGAGACTCTTCCCTACCCTTCTGGTAGGTTCTGGCTTTTAGGCTTGATGACAATGAAAAAAGCTACTTCCTGGCTGGCAGCCAAGTCTAAAAATACTCTTTTGGCCCTAAGAAGTTTTTCTTTCCCACACCACTGAGGCGTGTCTAACAGTTGTTTAATTCTCTTAGCATCTCTGGGCTGCAGGTGGCATCCTCATCTGCCACACGTCTGTTAATTCTGTCTGCTCCAGACTGTTGATTCTTACTGAACCTTCTCTTCAAGTTCAGTTACCCCCAATAGCAAGGGGAAGCCTCCCCTGGTTGGCAAGGCTCGCCCAGCTCTCACTGGCTCTTTAAAGGAGCACAGAATCATAAAACAAATCCAGTTGGAAAGGGTAGACCATCAGTCCAAACCCCACTAAAAGCAGAGCCTGTTTCAAATCTGGATACTGCTGTTTAGGGACTTGTCCTGTCAACCTTTTAATATCTCCAGGGATGAAGACTTCACAGCCTCTCCTTCACAGTCAGCAGTGTGCCCTTATAACCAAGAAGGCTAATGGAATCCTGGGATTCATTAGGAGGACCACGGCCAGCAGGTCGAGGGAGGTGAGCCTCCCCCTCTACTCTGCCCTGGTGAGGCCACATCTGGAGTGTTGTGTCCAGTTCTGGGCTCCTCAGTTCAAGACAGACAGGGAACTACTGGAGAGGGTCCAGCAGAGGGCTGCAAAGGTGATGGGGGGACTGGAGCATCTCCCTTATAAGGAAAGGCTGAGGGAGCTCAGCTTGTTTATCCTGGAGAAGACTGAGGGAGGACCTTATCAGTGTCTACAAATATCTCAAGGGTGAGTATCAGGAGGATGGGGCCAGGCTCTTTTCAGTGGTGCCATGTGTGGACAAGGCGCAACGGGCACAAACTGCAGCACAGGAAGATCCATCTGAATATGAGGAACAACTTCTGTACTTTGAGGGTGAGAGAGCACTGGAACAGGCTGCTCAGAGAGGGTGTGGAGTCTCCTTTTCTCAAGACCTTTAAACGCTACCTGGACAGGATTCTGTGCAACCTGCTCTAGGTGAATGTTCTTTAGCAGGGGATTGGACTAGATGATCTGCAGAGGCCCCTTCCAACCCTGACCATTCTGTGATTCTGTGATTCTCCAGGTAGCCTGTTCCAGTATTTGATCACTGTCATTGCAAAGATTTTTTTGCTAGTATTTTATCTGAACTTTCTCTGTTTCAGTTTGGTGGTTGTTTTTTTTAATCCTCTTATCCTATCACTGAATATTTTGGATGAGTTTGTCTCCACTAGCTTTGTGTCTTCTCACTAGGTAGCCGACAGCAGCAACCCAATCCTCCCCTGAAACATCTCTTTGGGCTCAGGAAATCCAACCCCTAGGCCAGGCACCCCGGTCCCATGCGCATCTCGGTAGCCCTCTTCTAGACTCCAGTATTTCACTGTCTTTCAACTGTGGATCCCAAAACTGGAGTGTTCCAGACATCTCTCACACGTGCAGAAGGGGAATGATCCATTACCTTAACCTGCTAGTTACACTCTTAGTAATACAGCTCAGGATGCTATTGGCCTTCACTGTTACAAGAGCATAGTCTTGACTCTCATAAACCCTGACTTCTGCAAAACCCTTTTCCATTCAGTCTTCAGTGCTTTCCAAAAATCTCATGCATTGCTTGTACCCAGCCACACCGCCCTTCAGAAAATACTGGTGTGGTTGAAGTCCTCCATCCAAACTCAGCCCTGCAATCTTGATGCTTTTCTATGTTAGCTTCATCCCTTCCTGATCAGGCATTATGTAACAGACACCTGACAAAGACATCGTTCCTTTCGTCTCCCCATCTTACTCTGACCTAAAAAGCCTTTAGCTAGTTAACCAGTCATTCCCAAGGAAAACTTTGTGTATTTGAGCCTTCTCCTGTCCTCCCCTTCCTGATCTATCCTTTTTGGGAGGACCTGGACCCATCACAGTCGTGCAACCTATGCTACCACATCATTGAAATCACAGTGGGATCATACCTTTTACATCACCCAAAGGCTCTTAAATTCCTCCTGTTTCCCACCGTGCATGTATTTGTGTACAGTCGGTCAATGTGGGATCTCAGTCACACTGCTATTTCAAAGGAAATGAGAACCCCCCCAGCATACCTCCTCACTGCTCTCTATACTTTGCATAACTTCCCTAAAAAAGCCTAGTTTGAACCCTCTGTAATAGGCTGGACAAAGATATCCATTTTCAAAGATAGATCTTGCATTTTCCCAACTATTCCTATTCCTCAAAGAGCATCCTGGTGCCAAAAAGAGTGGTACATGACACAAACTCTCCAATCAGATGTTGACTGGCAGACAGCAGCTGCAACTACTTGATTCTTTTCCATTGTATGACAGAAGCAAGGACACTGCCACACAAACTACTGTGCCTTCCTTCCTTACACCCAGAGCCCTATACTCATCCTTGGTACGCTTAACATTTACTTTGGTGGTATCATTGGTGCTTACAAGGATGAGAAGTGAAAGGTACTCATCCAAGGCCTCAGAAGTTTCTCCACACATCCTGGATACAAGACCCTGAGAAACAGCAAAACTTGTTAGACAGCCCAGCTGCTGAGCAGATGATGCCGGTCACCATCACCTCATCCTCCCCCTGCCAGAAGGAGGTTTCCAAACAATATCACAGAGTGCTCTGTCTGTCTCAGTTCATGGATCATACTTGGCTTCCTGAGAGGCCTTTCCTGGTGGGAATTGTTCCCTCTCATCTGTTACCAGAGCTCAGTTCTTCTTCTGTAAGAGCACATCTGCAAGAGAAGAAAAAACTTTCTTCCTGCTGCCAGAAAAGCCAGTCTTTGAGCCTGCCCCAGCCTTGTAGGCTCCAAGCATTACTGATTCAAGCACAGCCTTAGCTCTCCCTTCCTAGCAAAGCAAAGATGAAGCTGTCGCACTTTCAGGGTCTCTATGAAGAACTCATGAATCTTCTTTCTGTTCAGCCCCACTCTGATGTTTTACAGACTATTCAGCCCTTTCTGCAGCCCCTTCAGTGAGTGACTCAGTGCCTAGCTGGAGTTCACCCATGTAAAGGTGGAGGTGACAACCAGCCCAGCCCGGTCCCAGGGACGAGTCCAGCATTCCCTTGCAACCTAGCCTTTCACAGGACCCAGTAAGGGAAAGCCTTCTGATCTGCCCTTGCCGGAACTGTGTCCTGTGGTGCGTTAGCACTGTTGTGGTTGTACCAAACTTGGCAATTCCATTACATCTGAAGCAGTGCCTTCAGCACCCTGGCCCTAACAAGCTGACCGCCAAATCACTTTTTATTGCCCATGGTTGCTGTCATTCCTAGGAACAGTTAAATAAACAATATGTGGTTACACAGGAGCTCCCCATGCAGAAAGGGCTTGAAGGTACAGGTCCTCCTTAATGAGGAAAGAGTAAAGAGACACAGAAGCCTCTCTCTCAGAACAACAAATAGCTGCTGTGCTGACTGTACAGTTCCTGTTTGCCAGCCCCTTGGGCCTCCTCAGTACGGTGTAATTGGAGAGGCAGGAGAGGGAGGGGGAGGAGAACGCTACTGTGTAACAGTGACTTCAATCTTTGCAGTGTCCCCTGTTCTATCTCTCAGGTGTGCAGCACAACAAAGATTTAAATACCGTTGCAAATAAAGGTCAAAGTGTAAGAAAGAATTCCTAGGAACCAGAAGGGACTGCCTAAAACCCAACACAGGAGAAAGAAACTGAGTTTCCAGGCTGAAATCAAGAGAGGAGCAAAGAATGAGCCTGCAAGGACGCAAGAAGTAAGAGATCCTTTTTGGCTTGTTCTCCTCTGAGTTTCCTCTACTTTTTAAAGTTACTTGTTCTACCATATAATAAAATACAACTCTTTGTAAAGCATGTTTTGTCTTTTGAGGGTGCATACCAAAAGAGCAAGAACAAAATATTTTTGACAGATACCTTTTAAAAGTCTGATCAAGTTAGGTTTGTACCATAACTCCTAGCATTTTGGAATTTTTTCAATAGCAGGAGTAATGAGCACTGTGTTTCAAATATGCTCTTATAGAGTGAATTCTGTATTTCAGGTGTGGAGGTGAGCCCTTTCTCAACTGATGTCAGCAGAAAGCTCACTGTTGGTGAGGACAGGCTACTCACCACCACTGCAGCTGGTTATTATATCCTAATTAAACTTTGTTCAATTAAAAGTTTAGTCTATACTTCTCCATCAGTTTCTGTCACTCGTCCATGTTTTAGGAGACCTTCCCTGAGGGAGTCCAGACATTCCCATGTGGTGTCAGTATTAATTTTATCTCTAAGCTTTAGCATGTGTTCAATATTTTGACAGTAAAAATTTTTGATGCCCTGCGCTGTTTTCAGCACTTTTATTTCTATGATCTAGAAGCATACTTGGTTTTATTAGACAATGTCAGATGACTTTCAGTGTTTTTCTTATGGCTTCCTGGATCTGCATTCCTAGTACATGATTCCTAGGTTTGCAGCTTGGCACACCTTTCGTGTTGGGCTCATGAATACTTTGTGAATACCGTGTTTTCTCCTTCCAAATGGTAACTGAAGGGCAATTCTAACACGACCATGCCTTGTTCTGTTACTGATGCAGGAAAGGGGTGGTCAAACAGTGGTGTAGCAGAAGACTACTGCACCACTACTAGAACAGTATAAGCAGTTCCTTACCACTGATTTATATAATGTAAAATGTAACTATTTTTTCTTCTTCACATTTTTATTACAATTACAGGAATGCAGTGAAGCATTGGCTTTAGTATGCATCCCAGATCTTATCACTTACTCTCTTCCTTACTGTTCTTCAGCTGAGTGAATGAACCAAGTTACCTCTCAGGAGTTTGATGCAAGAGATATACAAGGATAATGGAAATGGGATTTTTATATGTTTGGGTTCTTTCAAGACTTCAGTTCCTGTCAACTTTATCTCAAACTGTTTTTCATATGTCTTAGGACCAGAGAAAAGTATGGGTTTAAACATATTTAGTCACCTTGACTATTTACTCTTGCTCTTCTGTAAGACTCAAAGCTTGAAGAACTGTCCCTAAAGGCTTATTTGTATCCAGCTCGTGTAAGGTATGATTCTTGATGAAATTATGTTTTTCTATTTCTTCTAAGACCAGTTTAAATATAAAATATAAAATGTTCTTCCATAACTGAAGCAGGACTTTACAAGCTATATTCACATTGGTGGCAAATTTTCCTCTCTATAGGACCTCTCCTCATTTTGTCAAGTATTCCAGATTGGTTTGCTTATACACTGCTAGATTGCTCTCTCTGTGATGGACTGCCTGTGTCCACTCTACATAGCACTTGGCATCAGTTTTCTCTGGGTCCTGCATGGTACGTGTGTGGAATTTATAATAATTTATTATCTTGGTTTGGGGAAGTTTGGGCAGTGCAAAAAACGGGAAATGGTATGAAAGCAGTGTACCTTCCCTGAGAAGTAGTACTTAAATACTGTGAGCCTAAGGGTGTATGTTAGTGTGTGGTATGAAGGTACCAAGATTATCTGAAGTGCAAGGTCTTCAATACAGTATTGGAGGCACCTATGGAGTGGAGGTAGCCAACTATGATGGCTTTTCTGGATTAAGCTCTTAGGAAGCTGTTCCTGAAATTATGTTTAGAGAGGACCACTTAATTTACTGTAAAAGGGATCCCTTGAGGAACTAAAACAGATGTTGTGGGAATGTTCCAGAGCCCACAACCCCAGCAGGACCTGTGAAGTTAATTAGGTATATTGCTGCACCAACACAGCCTTTAAAATAATCCAGTAAAATGGTCACATAAATGTCATAAAGCCACCATATATGAGTATGGAGAAGGGACCTATAAGTGTCTTCTGCTTTAAGTGAAGGATACAACAGACGTTATTCTGTAGGAAGGTAATAGTAACAGGAAGAGGCAGTCAGGGTACTATTTATGCAGATAATCAGCTCTGGTTTAGACAGTCTAAGAAATCAAAATTTTAGTATATCTTACTTCAGTAATTAGTAATGCTAAATTAGTGAATCTGACTGAATGAAATTTGTTTATTTGTTTTGCCTTTTCCTTGAAAGATATTGCCAAGAATAATGGCTCTCTGTTGTCAGCAGTAAGATACGAACCCTAAATAATTTGGTTTTAACCCCACCAAATGGCATTGTTGAGAAGCTTAATTAAATTCTGACAGCGTAATACGTTGTTAAATTAAGGTGACAATTCAAAAGGGAATGAGGGAGAGTAAGAAAGACAAAATTCATTATTATTCCTCTGAATTAGTAAAGCAAATCAATAAATAACCTTACTATAGTATAGAAGTTAGACTTCTGGAAGAACTTTCTGTTTAAGTGAAATTTAAATTATAGATTCTCAGTCCTTGTGTGATAGCAGAAGTACTTCTTTCTAGTCTCTAAAGTCTACCTTGCACTGTGAAACAAACAAACCAACAAAACAGAACTACTTACGTGAAAGTCTATTTAAATGTACTAGTTTCAGGCTAGTTGATGAAAACTTTTATCATTGTATGCAAAAAACTGACATGAAGTTATTTTGTACTATGCAGTGTACAAGCTTAGGTAGAATTCAGCAACTTAAAATTAAATATAGTTTTGAAAATATTTTGTTTTCTTTGAAATATGCAGATGCTACAGATGTATTAAAAGGTTGGATTTTAATAGAAGATTTTACAGAATATCTTGAAGTACAACCGTGGTATGCATTGCGAATCCTGCTCCTACCCTTGAAAATGGTACAGTAAACCATATCCTTCAGACAACTTTAGATAAGCAAAACAATTTGTTCTCAATTATCCAGTTATTACAACTTTAGTCTAGTATATATACTTTCCTGAAAATCTGAATGGTAAGAGACCGTATCTGAAACTGACTATCTCAAAGCTTGTTAGCTGAGCACCTGCAAGACTTAACAGTTGTGGACGGATAAGGAGCCAAGAGCTGCCTGATATCAGTTTTCAGCCAGGGCCAAGGAAAGGCCACGCTGCTGTGAGGGATGTGCCTAGGCGTGGACGATCACCCCGACCTATGCAGCGATCGCATGTGTCCCATGGAGGAATGCAATACATGCCGTTGTCTGGGAAAGGCCCCCCCTGAACACCCTAAAAGACTGCCACCAAACAGTAAGTGGTGATTAGGAGACCCCACCACTGATGTGAATGGAGACTACAGACCAATGGGATGCCGCTGGATCCATGGCGGTGACTGTCTCTTTCAACTCTATCCCAACTGTTTGCTAGATTTCCTTCTTCCCTATCTTTCCCACTCTTTCCTATCGCTATTTTCTTAACACAACACAAGAAAGTTTTGTTTATATAAGTGCACAACAAATTTCCTTGATTAATGGCATTTGACCTTGGGTCTTCCTGGACCAGA
Source organism: Falco naumanni (assembly GCF_017639655.2). NCBI lineage: Eukaryota > Metazoa > Chordata > Aves > Falconiformes > Falconidae > Falco > Falco naumanni. The sequence continues at coordinate 51,741,862 of NC_054055.1, forward strand.
ACAAGTTGGCAGACTTTTTTTCAGTTAAGCATTCATAACTTTTTTTCATCAACTAAAGTGTAGAACTTTTGGTTGTTAAACACATGCAGGATTAGTAATTTCCCAAACACTTAATTAGTAATCTAATCTATTTTCTTCTGTTAACACTAATAATTTATTTATGTATTACTACTTATTATGATAGGTGTTAACGTCACCTCAGAGGACCAATAAGGAATGGTTGAAATGAAATACTAGGAAGTAGTGTAAATCTCCAAGAGTTTGTCACCTTTAATAAAGAAATACAAACATAGTAGATAAGAGCCGGTGGATAAAATAACAGCAAGTGTTTTTACAAATACATTAGAAACAAAAGGAGGGCCGAGGATATTCTTCATCCTTTACTGGATGTGGTGGGGAACAGTGACATAAAAGGTGAGGAAAAGGCTGAGGTACTTACTGCTTTCTTTGCCTCAGTCTTTAATACCAAGACAAGCTTCCCTCTGGGTACTCAGCCCCTGAGATGGAAAACAGGGATGAGGAGGAGCAGAATGAAGTCTCCACAGTCCAGGAGGAAATGGTTAGTGACCTGCTGCTCCACTTAGATGTTCACAAATCCATGGGGCCAGATGGAAAACACCTGAGGGTAGTGAGGAAGCTGGTGGAGGAGGTAGCCAAGATGCTCTCTATCAGTTATCAATAGTCTTGGCAGAAGACTGGGTGTCATCCAATATGACACCCATCTACAAGAAGGGCTGGAAGGAGGATCCAGGGAACTACAGGCTTTTCAGCCTGACCTCAGTGCCGGGGAAGGTTATGGAGCAGATCATCCTGAGCATCATCATGCAGCATGTGCAGGACAACCAGGGGATCAGGCCCAGCCAGCATGTGTTTATGAAAGGCGGGTCCTGCTTGACTAACCTGATCTCGTTCTATGACAAAATGGATCTCCCAGTAGATAATGGAAAGGCTGTGGATGTTGTCTACCTAAACCTTAGTAAAACCTTTGACACTGTCTCCCACAATATTCTCCTGGAGAAACTGGCTGCTCGTGGTTTGAAAGGGAGTATTCTACTTTGAGTAAAAAGCTGTCTGGATGACTGAGGACAAAGAGTATTAGTAATTGGAGTTACATCCAGCTGGTGCACAGTCACAAGTGGTGTTCCTCAGGGCTCAGTACTGGAGCCAGTTCTGTTTAATATCATTAATGACAATCTGGACAAGGGGTTTGAGTGCACCCTCAGTGAGTTTGCAGACATCTCCAAGCTGGAGGTGGAGTGTTGATCTGCTTGAGGGCAGGAAGGCTTTGCAGAGGGGTCTGGACAGGCTGGACTGATGGGCCAATGCCAATGGTATGAGGCTCAACAAGGCTCAGTGCTGGGTGCTGCACTTGGGTCACAACAACCCACAAAGTGATATGGGCTTGGGGTCTTCCCAAGGCAGCTGGAAAGCTGCCTGGTGGAAAAGGACCTGGGGGTTACAGTTGGTGGCCAGATGAACATAAGGCAGCAGTGTGCCTAGGTGGTCAAGAAGGCCGACAGCATCTTGGCTTGTATTGGAAACTGTGTGGCCAGCAGGACTAGGGCAGTGATTGTCCCCTGGACTTGGCACTGGTGAGACTGCACCTCAAATCCTGTATTCAGTTTTGGGCCTCTCACTACAAGAGGGATGTAGAGGTGCTGGAGAATGTCCAAAGGAGAGCAACAAAGCTGGTGAAGGGTCTAGAGAGCAAGTCTCATGAGAAGTGGCTGAGACAACTGGGGTTTTTTAGCCTGGAGAAGAGGAGACTCAGGGGGGATCTCAGTGCTCTTAGTGCTCTCTGAAAGGAGGTTGTAGCCAGGCGGGGGTAGGTCTCTCCCACATAACTGTGACAAGATGAGGAAATGACATCAAGTTGCACCAGGGAAGATTTAAATTAATATTAGGAACAATTTCTTCACTGAAAGGGTGTTCAAGCATTGGAACAAGCTGCCCAGGGATGTGGTAAAATCATCATCCCTGGAGGTGTTTAAAAAACACGGTGCTTGGGGACGTGGTTGATGGACCTGACAGTCCTGGGTAAATGATCGGCCTTTGTGATCTTAAGAGTCTCTTTCAGCTTAAATAATGTTATCTTTCTTTGGTTCTATGATTCTATGAAATAGGGACATGAATACAGGAAGGATTATATCCTCATTGATTAAAAGATGTATTCTCTGCCTGTGTCTACATTAACAGAAGCAATTAATGGAAGTTTGATACAAGATCCCTGCATCTACAATGTATGTGGTTAGGGTTTTTTACTTTGTCTTAGTTTCTGTCTGCTCTCTGGCTTGAACATTTGGTTCAAAGTTGTCTGAAGAGCACTGGATCTGCCCCAATGTCCTGACTCAGGCTGGAACACAGTTCACACTTTGCTTCATCTGAAAGGAACTTGGCTTACAGGAACAAATGCATGTGATTTGCAGCAATGTACAGATGATTAGGGACTTCCCTAAAAATCATATTTCTCTGAAGTAAAATGCTGACACATTCCCAACTTCAGCTTGTCCGCTCAGCAAAAACACTTCACCTCTGTATATTCTTAAAGAAACTACCCCAGACAGATCTAGTTATTGGTATCTCTAGCTACCACATGTTTAAACAATGCCAGAAGCCATTCATCGTCCTAAAAGTAAAAGTACTGTTTCAAAGAACGTCTTCAGAATTTCTTAGTGATTAAGTATTCTTTATTGTCGGCGCCGGGCGTACGGGGGATCCTTCCACCAATCGTACCCACCCAGAGGGGCAGACCATCTTATATTTATATAATGAAACAATGAATATTCTATTAACGCCTATACATATTCATTACCTGAACCCGCCTACCCTCGCTTCGTATGCTAATTAGCTTATCAGTCTTTCACGCTTGCGCAGATTCTTCCAAAAATTGTGGGCCGGGGTCTTTAGAATGTGGGCAGTGGTCTATGGGAGGAAGGCTGTAGGTCTTCCTCATGGTGTACTTTTCACCTTTTGCTCATTATGTGATGGTCTTGCACATTTGCAGTGTTCTTATCAGTCTGAGGTAATTTATGCCCTTGCTGGCCATCTGCTTTTCTTGCTTAATTATTTCTTTTACCCTTATCTGTCCTCTCCTGCTGAAGTGTTCCGCTAAAGTTTTAACACAGAAGATCAGCAGATAGGCGGATGTCTAACAAAGGATAACAGAACAGACACCACAGGTAGATGAGTAACATGTGGCGGTACATGATATCTACAATTGTTACAGTGGCTAACAAACATAATGTTTATTCTTTAATTCTATTCTAAAGTTCATTCACACTACATCACTTTGAAGCATATGCTTTGCTGTGTTTCAAAAGTGATGAGTTGGCAGACTTGTAGAAATCTTTCCCAGGGTTTTTACAATACCCCTTGTAGTTTTACTCAGGGACATCCAGCTGTCCCATTATCTCCTTGGTAGGACAGCTTGCTTTGCAGATAAGGAGGACAGCTCTCCTTGCAGAGATTTGCAACTTCCTTGTCAGAACAGTCTATATGATCTTTCAGACATTTTAACCCCTTTGTCGCTATACAATTACAAGCTTGTTTATGCATTAAAATGAATATTGTTTATGAATACAAACTTGACCATATTATTTACAGCTTATTCACATCATTCCCCCCTTTTCTTGATACAAGCAAATTCTTTTGCTATTTTATTTTTCAAAAGTACAATAGAATACGCATTTGAACAGAACACACACAAGTATTATTAAAACAGTCAACAAAACTATGGCAATTAACACCTGTTTTAACCATTGTACATTAGGTAACCAGGAAGTTAGAGTTGTCCAAACATTTCCAAAATCCTGAGACACATCATCCTCACTTACTTCATGTAATACCTTGGTTTGTTTCCGTATTTCCTCTAAGTCAGTGGAAACTCTTCCACTTTGGTCCACGTATACGCAACAATTAGTATTTATAACTGTACATACTCCCCCTCGATCAGCTAACAGCAAATCCAAAGTTATTCTATTTTGTAACACCACTTGTGAGAGGCTAGATATTTCCTCTTGTTGGGCTTTCAATGCATCAATTGTTATTGTTCTGTTTTCTAATTTCTCTACTCACTCTTAACCAAGGGACAAACCATCGAGCAAAACTATGGAATGCAGTAGGCCTCTCTATTATAGGATTTGTGTTTAAGTATCCTTGTGAGAACGAATCATGTACTGTCGTATTAGGCACTACTGCTCCCAAGGTGCAGGTTCCCTTCCAATTTTTATGTAAAACCTTTCGAGCTGTATCATTGCACAGCCAGTACCATCCTTTCCCTTCGGGCACTGGCCAAGCAGTAGAGCTAACAGACAGTGAAGTACGATGTCTAAAGCGTTATTACAAAAGGACTGAGTTCCTACATACATTACGGGATTACAATCCACAATTCCCATTCTTTTAGGTGGATTACATTTCTGAACACACATATAGTATGACTCTTGCACCTTAGGACTGTTTATCTCTAATTTTAAAATTTTATCTTTTTCAATACTCCAAGAGGTATTTTCCTACAGTCTTTCCTAAGATTTATTCCTAGGTAATGGAAATCCAATCAATGATATACCCTTTCCTCCATATTCAGGCATATGTGTACATATCCAACAATCAGTTTTATTCAGAGCCTGAGATATGCCTTGTACCAGGGATAAATGTACATTCTTATTCCACAGAGTTAAGTACAAATTTGGCAAACATCCGACTATAATTATGACCTGAAGAATCGTAGTCCTGTGGGTCCTGCCGGAGTGACAGCCCATGATTTCTCAGGAGTTTTCTTTATTCTTGAATAGTGGATACAAGCGGCTCGTTCTTTTCTGTTCATCTTCATCACTTCCTGAAGAGAAATACTGGATTCAGGAGTGAAGAAGTCTGTTTTCACGTTACATGAAACTTTGCTGGACTGTTATTCTGCTATTCAATTTCTAGTTCATGTTTGTACTTTGCATCAAACACACAGTTTTCAAAATAACTCCAAAGAGTTGGGTAATACATATAATAATAACCTACAAAACCAAAACCTAAAAATAACACTTTTTCTTAACACATTCCCTTTTTTTTTTTTTTTTTTTTTTTTTACATGCGTCACTATCATGGCTAGACTATAGGGATTTCGCATGCGCGGTCTTTCCAGATTTTTCCAGCACATTCTGTGGGGCTTTAAAATCGCGCATGCGCATGTTCAAAGGTATACACGGACCATTCGCGTGACAAACAATGGCTACTGCGCGCCCAGATGAAATCCCAAACCCCTTTCCCGAGCTTACCACTCCGGTAAGTCTGTTAATGGTAACATTCATGGCACTATGGCCAAATGACAGGTCCCAGTTTTCAATGTAAGGTTTTTTTACCACCAGACCACCACGTCACTTGCCAGAGAAGAAAGGTCTAGAGTGGACATTTCGCCCTCTGAACATTCTGTAAGGTGAGTGTTCTCAAAACATTTAACCTATATGGTTCATTAGAAAGAAGATCAAAAACTTTTTCTTCCTGTTGCTGTTTAGGCAGAGGGTGCGTTTTTCTGTCATCTCACGTCAAGAACTTATGGCGGAGGTGGAAAAGTATAAAAGACGTTACCATATCCCGTCTTTGCATTCCTGGCGCTTGTTTTTGTTGCTATTTTATTTTTTTTCTTACTCAGCCTACATTGTTATCTGAATTGTTAAGAGTCTTGGCTCTTGTTGGCTATTGTTGGCTATTAAATTGCTATTTTGTATGTACATTTTGTCATACTACTCGCATTTGTTTAACGCCATCGGGTGAAACCATAATAGCAAATTGCATGTTAGTTATAACGTGTTGAATTAATATTATAAAACATGGAACAGCACATGGCAAAAACAATAAGGTGGCTAATCCACATAACAAATAAAATAGGATTCGTTTTACCCAGGGGCTCCCGAGAAGCCAGGAAAACAAGTCAATATTCGTCTTTCCAAGTTCGGACGGGAACATGGGCTAACTTCCCTGTCTCTGATGTGATTTGTTTAACTACCTCACCATTGTCATCAATTTTCAAACAACAATTGGAAACATTTACTTTACCACAAACACCTCCTTCTTCAGCTAGCAGGTAATCGAGTACCATCCTGTGTTGATAAATTGCATTTCACATCAAAAGCTTTAGCTGTTTGATTAGTAATAATTTCCAAGACAGCCCGTAGACGAATGATACGATTCAGATTGTAGATAGGTTCTCGAGCACCGTTAATGAGTTCATTAGGATTCCAAGTTGCAGGTCCATAATACTGTATGATACGTTGGGGTGTCCATTCATTTAATAAATATCGGTACCCCCAAATTCTTGGGAGTCTGGAAAAATCAACTTGCTACTGTTGCCCTGGCTAATTTTCAAACACATTCCACATTGCTGAGTCACCTGTTTTATTACAGTATACAAGTTCTGCCCTATCAATTTCTGATTTAGACTTTTATATAAATTATCAGCTCCCCAATGCATCTTATTATGTTCTATTACGGCTGTGGTCCATATTAAATTGGATGGTACCACTATACGACCATCCCTCAAATAAGTCCACTTATTTATTTTATCATTCATATCCTGAATTACCTTTAAGTTTTCTTTAGAATAATTTGGCTCCTGATCTGTACTTACAGTTTGGATTTTTACTGTCTGGTATTAAGGATAATTCATGGTCGGCCAGGCGGTTTCCAATTTCCAAACCAGTGCCTCAATGGGCCATCTTATGTTCTTTCTTCCTGGACGACCCTCTTATAACAGAGGGGGCCATTCCTCACATCAAGGTCTGGCATGGCATATGTCCCCACCGCTCAACGCCTACTGGGTTGCAGCCAGCAGCAGAGCTCAAGATTCTTCTTGGTGGCAAACACCGAGGCCAACCCAGTCTTGCCCTTGATTGTGGTAGGAGGCACCTGACCAACCTTATTCCTTGTACTTCGTTGTCAATGCAGTTTCATCTGCACATCCCATAACAAGTCACAGTCATGGTAAAACACAGATTTACATTAGTAGAACTACTACAGAGTGTATTTTATTTTAGTTTTTTTTTATGCAATATCCCCCACAGCCTTGCTGACCAAGGGATATTGTTTTACCTGAACTAGGCAGGCCTCCCGTTTATCATTTTTACTGTAACAGGGAAAGCATTTTCCCCTTTACCTGGGATTTACTTCCAGATATACCAGTTAAAGATTTCTTTTACTTCAGAGAGGTCTTCTCTTCCACTTAAAGGTTTCAGGATATTTTCCTGGTGGCCAGCAGCTCCCACAACTGTAACAAATTCTTTTCACTGAAGTTTAACACCAAATAAATTAGTTTTGTATTCACCAACTTTTCTACATTACAATTACCTAGTAAAAATCAACTCGAACCTTTATCCAGTCCTATTCACAACCAACTTTCAAACATCTAAATTTCCCATCAGAGATTCACCTTTACTCTCCTTAGACCCGCTGCCTGCCCTTGAGGGGCCGTTACCGGTCCTGTTGTGCTGCAAATGCTGCAGCAATTGGGCTGACATTGTCAGGTCCTTCTGCTCAATTGTCAGCAACAGCAACCCCCTCCTCCCCACCAGCAGGAGGATTCGGGGCAGGAGATGCTGTTCCTGCTCTGCTCTGCAGGTTACACAAGCCTGCCTCTGCAGCAGCACTTCTGTTTTAACTCTTTCTTACCCTGAATGCAAATCTGCTACTTGTTGCTTTAAGTCTGTGTTATTACATATCAGCCTTTGCAGGCAAACAGCAAACACCCTGCCATGTGTCCAGCGTGACTCAGCCGCACCTTCGAGGGGCTACGGGGCTTTGTACAAACTCACCCCAATACTTTAACACTTTCCCAGGGTCTTTGACTCTCCACCCCCCCTCCGGCTTCAGATCTTACATACATTATCACAAGTTTTTATCTTACAACATGTTTCATTCTGGTTGCTGCACAGAAAGAACCACAACCTCAGCGCTCCCTATTTTTTTTTTTTTTTTTTTTTTTACACAAATATTTCAACAAGAACATCCTTAAAGCTATTAAACAGGTACACCAAAAACCTAAAATTTTAACCAGAGGACTAACGGTGCCCCAAAGAGAATGTGGGTCAAGGCCTTGCTCATTAGCCTCTCCATTTTGTACCTCCGTAACACTAAAACCTTTAAGACCGCCATATAAGTATTACTCTGACAACTGTGTTTGCCTGTTTATCTTAGAAAATTTCAGTATTTCTTTACAATCCATTAAGCACAGGCATAATTACACACATTTATTTTAGGATACTTCTGTGCCTCCCACAATTTAAGCCTATAAGAAGACGCTGTTTAAACATCATATTAACTCAGGTTAACCAGCAGCAGCTTCAGTATTCGAATGGAAAGCCACAGACGTGTTCACAGTCACCAAAAAAATATCCCTGCAAATAAATCTACAAATCAGTTACTGAACTTGGCTTTGTATTGTGGAGCTGAATTGGAGCAATGCCACTGTCAGCTGAAATTAAGCAAAGTGCTCCATCCCCCCCACAGGCAGAGTAGAGCTAGTTTTGCATACAACGTGGACATCCTGTCCACAGCACAGGTGTTTAATCTTACAAATCTCCTTCCGCTGCATCACCCTACCTGCACAACACTGACGCAGCCTCAGATCCTCATGTAAATATACTATAGTAATGCAACTTACATAAAGCAAGACACTGAGTACAGTTTTGTTTGTTTGTTTTTTTTTTTTATCCTTTTCTAGAGCCATAATCAAAGATCAGGTGGTGTTAATCCCACACTCCTCCTGTCACACAAACATATCAGCACACATTACTTCATCCCATTTTCCTTCTCTCCATACTGCAGCAAAGTATTTTCTTATTCACATTTCCACCAGCAGACCCTCCAATATCCCTCAAAACACATCCTAACGGGCTTTTCTTTAAAATCCCACCACTCTGTTTTCCTCCCATTTTTCCAGCTTACACTCACAGAACACACTTATCACTTACAGAATTACTACTTACAAAACGCAACACACAGGTATCTTTCTACAGCAACACCAAGAGCTCACTATTATAAAAAATATAGCCGAAATCACAGTAACAATTATCAAAGTCAAATTCCACATTCCATAAATCCGGTAACCAAAATAAGCAACACTGCAGCAAATAAGCTTTATAAGCAAACTTGCCAGGTTCCAGATGGCAATTAAATGCCGATAAAACCCAAACAGAACCAGAAGTATACTTAGGGTGTCAGCCACAGAAGTATACCTGAGTTTTCCAGACCAGATGTATACTTGAGAAACTAGTTCCCAAGCATACCCAGACGTATACCCGAGAAACTAGTTCCCAAGCATACCCAGACGTATACCCGAGAAACTAGTCCCCAAGCATACCCAGACGTATACCCGAGAAACTAGTTCCCAAGCATACCCAGACGTATACCCGAGAAACTAGTTCCCAAGCATACCCAGACGTATACCTGAGAAACTAGTTCCCAAGCATACCCAGATGTATACCTGAGAAACTAGTTCCCAAGCATACCCAGATGTTACCCTGCGGAAATCAATTTTCTCGTCTTACGGGTAACCCCAGATTACCGGTAATATCAGAATACAGCAATAAAGAATACTATCACTTACAGGAGATGGGATTCTTGTCTGCCTCCGCAGTGATCCGATGAGTTGGGGAGTCCCTCCGGGAAAATCCCGGGGGTACCCAAGGGAGTCCACTTCCCAGCGGGTCCTACGGTCAGGCAGAGAGCCGTCCCATCTGGGGTGCCAGATTGTTTCAAAGAACGTCTTCAGAATTTCTTAGTGATTAAGTATTCTTTATTGTCGGCGCCGGGCGTACGGGGGATCCTTCCACCAATCGTACCCACCCAGAGGGGCAGACCATCTTATATTTATATAATGAAACAATGAATATTCTATTAACGCCTATACATATTCATTACCTGAACCCGCCTACCCTCGCTTCGTATGCTAATTAGCTTATCAGTCTTTCACGCTTGCGCAGATTCTTCCAAAAATTGTGGGCCGGGGTCTTTAGAATGTGGGCAGTGGTCTATGGGAGGAAGGCTGTAGGTCTTCCTCATGGTGTACTTTTCACCTTTTGCTCATTATGTGATGGTCTTGCACATTTGCAGTGTTCTTATCAGTCTGAGGTAATTTATGCCCTTGCTGGCCATCTGCTTTTCTTGCTTAATTATTTCTTTTACCCTTATCTGTCCTCTCCTGCTGAAGTGTTCCGCTAAAGTTTTAACACAGAAGATCAGCAGATAGGCGGATGTCTAACAAAGGATAACAGAACAGACACCACAGGTAGATGAGTAACATGTGGCGGTACATGATATCTACAATTGTTACAGTGGCTAACAAACATAATGTTTATTCTTTAATTCTATTCTAAAGTTCATTCACACTACATCACTTTGAAGCATATGCTTTGCTGTGTTTCAAAAGTGATGAGTTGGCAGACTTGTAGAAATCTTTCCCAGGGTTTTTACAATACCCCTTGTAGTTTTACTCAGGGACATCCAGCTGTCCCATTATCTCCTTGGTAGGACAGCTTGCTTTGCAGATAAGGAGGACAGCTCTCCTTGCAGAGATTTGCAACTTCCTTGTCAGAACAGTCTATATGATCTTTCAGACATTTTAACCCCTTTGTCGCTATACAATTACAAGCTTGTTTATGCATTAAAATGAATATTGTTTATGAATACAAACTTGACCATATTATTTACAGCTTATTCACATCAGTACCCTACTGACAAAATAAGAAAATAGAAAAGGAAACTGTCTATTATTTTTGCAAGTTTAGGCGTCATAGATATATCAAATACAAAATTCTTGCATGAACATTAAAAATGCCATATTGTTAATTTTAAGTAAGAGTGTTTCTTTTCAGGACTTTTCAGACTGATTACATGCTTTTTGACTTACCTCTAACTATCAGAGATTTTAAAAATAAAAATTTCCAAACAGTTCTGATGAGTAATTCAGGCATCAGGTGATTGTAACAAACAAGGATAATACTTGTTTGTTCCACTTTTGTGCATAAGCTGCAACATATTAACTTTACTCACATGTAATCAGTAACATTCTGCAAGATATATTTTTAAACCTGAACTATAATGGGCCTTTTCAGTTTCAAAGACTTGCCTATGAGCCAAAAAAAATATAGTGAGTACAGTTACAAAATTGTCATTGTTTAACCCCAACTGTCAACTAGGCATCACATAGCTGCTCACTCACTCCCCCACAGCTGGATGAGGGAGAGAATCAAAAAGGTGAAAGTGAGACTATAAGTTGAGATAAAGGCAATATAGGTAAAAAATTTAATAGGTAAAGACAATATAGGTAAAAAATAATTTATTAAACCTTTAATAGGTAAAGCACAAGTTGTGTGTGCAAGCAAAGCAAACCAAGGAATTAACTCACTACTTCCCATGGGCAGGCAGGTGTTCAGCCATCCCCAGGAAAGCAGGGCTCCAGCACGTGTAACGGTTACTTGGGAAGACAAACACTAAAACTCCAAACGTCCCCTTCTTCTTCTTCCCGCAATTTTATATGTTGAGCATTATGTCATATGGTACAGAATATCCCTTTGGCTAGTTCAGGTCAGCTGTCCTGGCTGTGTCCCCTCCCAACTTCATGTGCATCCTCAGCCTTCTTACTGGTGGGGTGGTGGACAGGCAGAAAAGACCTTGGCTCTCTGTAAGCACTGCTCAGCAATAATGAAAACATCCCTGAATTATCAACACTGTTTGCAGCACAAATCCAAAATATAGCCCATACTAGCTACTATGAAGAAAATTATTCCAGTCAAAACCAGCACAAAAATGAAATGAGTTTTGTATTGAAATTGCTGTGGCTTGTTTCAAAGACTTTATTATCTATACCGAGAAAAAGTATTTAATTACTATTATGGACTGGATTTTGTTTTATCAAACCAAGACACAGACTTTCATCTTCTATTGCAACCCTGAATGCTTTTGAGGTCTGAAGAACCGCAACTATTTGGTATGCTTACAAGACTTTTGTGTTGTATCATTTACTAAAGCAGAAACATGATACTTAAAACCCGACTTTTGATATTTACCTTTACATTTTGTTTACCTTGATAGTAAAACATTTAAATCATGTTAATAGATGATTGCGTGTAACAGTCAATTCTGAAGATTAGGGTCAAATCAAAAGAGAGCACAATTAGGTGTGTGGAAACAATTCCTGAGGCAAATAAAGGTATCACTGGTGGATGTAGACTGCCCAAAGAACTGATGATAAAGATTTAGAAATGAAAAATATGAGATGAATGCATAGAGAAATGGTAAAAGAGAAGACTATGGCAAACCAATGCAGGGGGCTTCTCTTGTTTAATAGAAGATTTTTCAAAAGAATAAACTGAGTTCAGTTTTTGGTATTAATTTATCTTTAAAAAAATGAAAGGAAAAAGTGAGTTTAACGTATAGAAATGAGCTAAGCTACTTAGCATTTTTCAAGTTTAAAGAACTATGAACTTACAGAAAATTGAATTTTATCTTTGATTCATGATCCAAAAAACCCCACATGATTAGTGTCCCAACTTTCTGTCTCAGAAGGAAGCAACATGTATCTTACATAAATTTTATTTCCTTTGACAAGAATTAAAAAAAGTATTTGTTCAGATCTATAAATTGTGTGATAATGTTTTCTGAGATTGTGTTCATATCAGTGAGGACCATTATAAGAAAATATATACTGGTGAAGTAACACAAACCTAGAAATTAGAAGGTTGTGGGTTTTTCTATTGTAATACAAAAGGATAATCAAAATACATATTATAATCTCATCCATAGTAGGTACATATTTCAGAAGACAAAACCATTAAATGCCTCAGACACAGTCAGTAAGGTTTTTATTTTTTATTCAGGGAAAGTCACTGTTCAGCATATTAGAAAGTATGTGCACAGAATTACTATGCAATATAAATTATAAGTCAATTTTATAGTATGATAGTAGTGCAACAACATTGAAGAAAAGTTAGCAAAGAGTCGAAGTGATTGTTATTATGTAGGCTGGGTCTTAGATACTTTTAATACATAAGATACAACAAAAAATGCACTAGGTTCTTTTCAACAGCACAAGATCAGCACTAGTGTAAGTTAGATGGCTTTTCTTGAAATTTTTACAGTAACATGGCATATAAGTAATTTGTGGTAAAAAGTATGAAGCCTAATTTTTTTCATATGTAAATCATTGCAAGCCTTAGAGAACTGCATAAGAAAGAGACAGGGGAAAGAATCAACCTAATAGTTTCTGTCTGTGCTAATATTACTCAAGCTACTTAATGTATCATTATTGTTATCATTAGAATTATTCAGTTTTCAGTTATAGCAGGTAATGCAGAGATTCATCCTATCTAATTATGACCACCCAGATACAGGCACCTGGACTTTTATGGTGGTAGGAAAAAGGTGGTACTTTCTATATTAAACACCAATCTGGAATATGACACTAGTGGCAAGTTCATTCAAAACAAAGAAATTAAAGTGCTTCATCATCGTAATCATTATTATTATGTTACAAGACAGTAGGTCTGTGAAAAGAATATTGTAGATGCAAGAAAATGGCACAGGTTTAAAAATAAATTTCAAAGACACGAAACTTAGAAGCACTTGGAAGTAAGATCAGGTTTTGGCTAACAAACAATCTATAGCATACTCAGAAAATTATGCTGAAAGCAGTCAGAAGTTAAGAATGTATTAGTGCAAGTACCCTGTATACTTGCCTTGTGTTTAGTCTGTGGTGTCTTTTTGCAGTCACAGTTGAAGACACTACTGAGCTGAACGGATCATTGGTATGAAACACTAGGAATTTTCATGTCTTCCCAAATCTTGGGTTTTTTTAATGGATTTGGTGAAGGACATTCTATATATATTTTTTCCCCCCAGTTAAAACATATACCTTAAGACCTGCAGGAGCGGTCTGCAAACTAGGACCATGCATGGCAATCAGTTAGCTGAGGGGAATGTGCTCGAGCTTGTAGGTCACGAACCCTGGGAGGACGAAGAGTGTGAATAGACACAACAATTAACATGATGAGGCATGTTTGCAGAGCACAGGGGGGTGGGAGACGGCTGGCGCCAAGGAAAGGTAACACCTTGCTGTTAATTGACGGCAGTTAACCACCAATCGGGGATTGCCTAGTATGCAAGGCTTAGCTTCAAGAACCAATCTGTTTAAAACGCGCAGCTTCTGAAAGTGTATATAAACTGGTGCTTCTGTACAATAAATTGACATTTGCTTGCATCAAGCTGCGTCCCGTCTCTTCATTCGCCGCAAATTGGTGACCCCGACGTGATGCGTTTAAGGATCTGACGTGAAGGGCTCTCGAATCGCCTATCTGAGCGACATGCAGCGAATCCCACAGAACTTTGAATGATCTGCTGAAAGGAAGCAGGAGCCGGCCAGAAATCCCTCCGGAGTTGAGAGGTGAGCTGTGGGAAATCCGTAATGGGGAATCAGGGTTCGTCCCCAGAAAGAGACGTATATGGACTCATGAAGGGTCTTCTAGTCAGATCAGGGAGTCCGTGCCTCAGTTTCCTCAAATGGTGACCCCTATGGTGGTGTCCCGAAGCCTTGGAAAAATAAGGACGGAAAAAAGACAGCTCATGGAAGAGGGCTGTGTTCCGGAGGAGACGGCTTGGCTGAACGATCGTCTTGCTGTCTGGACCAGGCGGACAACCTAAACCCCGAGGATAACACCTGTATTCATCGAGACAGGTGAGCAGCCAAGAAACTTTAGAGACTTTGAAAGAATGAAAGTGTGCACATACAGCAGCCAATTGTATGATGCTGCCGCGGAGGGGAACTCCGTGTCGGGAATGCATTTAGCATCTTGGTGGCAAATTCTGACTACTCTTTGCCAAGTGTGGACTAATTCTACTAACGGTGCTAAACCAGAGGAAGCTGTAAATTCCACCGACAGCACGACTCTTCTCAAGACACCGTCAGCGATGGAGATTCTGTCCACACCTCCTCTGCCCCCCAAAGCTTCTGTCACTGATTGCAGCGACCCTCACAACACAGGACCAAGCACGGGAACAGGACAACTCGGACAATGATTTTATTGACACTGATAAACCTTTTGATCCAGGTCCTATAGATCTGGAAAAGGAGCTAGACCTTTCCCCCTCCCCCTCGTCTCTCCTGATGCATTGATTGTATTTTTGGGGAGGGTGAAAGGGATCTGAGGGACTGGTGGCAGGAATGCAAGTGGGAAACACTTAAGTGATGGGATTTGGGAGTCGCTATGGCATGTTCAGTATTTTGTCAGACAAATCAACCTGCAGAGTGGCAGCCTGTGCAATACGAGGCTGTTAAAGGGTTAAGCAAAGCAGTGCGGGAAGGGAGGATTCGTAATACATTTGCTATGTCCCTTCTTGAAGTGATGGCAGAGCCTTATACACTCACACTGCATGATTGGAAGTCATTGCTTTGTATGGTACTAACTGATACAGTATATGATGTGGTTATTTGATTTTTGTGAGCTATGTGTAGTGGCCTTGATTGAAAACCTTAATCGGGGAATTGCTGTTAACTATGAGCAGTTGGCTGGAGAAAATTAGTTGTGCCGATTCTGTGACTCAGGCAAGGTATCCCAGGGACAACTGTTTGCAAATGAATGAGATGGCTATTAAGGCAGTCCGGATGCGGGAGTCTTGCCACAGTCTTGCAGGGTCCTAGAGAGTCACTAACTTTAATACTAACTTGATTGATTGGCTTCAGAATATTTTGCAACAAGTCGAACATCAGGAAGCTCAAGGGATGCTTTTAAAACAACTAGCTGTGATAATGCCAATGAAAATTGTAAATGGGCAACTTTCACAATCGCAACCCCAACATGTGTCAAATGATTGTAACGCAGAACTCACAGCAGACTGTAATTCTCAGGCTGAGTTCTGGAATGCAGCATAACAGATTTTTGCTTCTCTAATCTCTTCTGTAAGAACAGTACACGCTTTTAACTTGCTTAGTAAATTAGGCTGCTGGCTTGCTAAACAAAGTAATACTACAAATATTTTTTTTTCTGGCTTATTAACAGATGTTGATTCTGCCCATCATATGTTGCTACAGAACCGAGGTGCTATTGATTTTTATTATTAGCACAGGGACACAAGTGTGAAGACTTTGATAGGATGTGTTACGTGAATCTGAGTGACCACTGTGAATTAATTTACAAAAGTATACAAAACTCAAAAGCCTTAAAACAAAGATCTGCAACAGAGCCAGGGGCGGGATGCCTTTGGTCTCTTCTCACGGCTGGGAAACTTTGGGCCATGACTCAAAAGTATTACAGGATTTATTATAATTATCTTTAACCACCTTAGTGACGTTTGCCTTAGGTCTCCCATGCTTTTTTTTCTGTATCCAGCGTTTAGTTGATTGTAACATAAAGCAGGTCATGGTCACCCAGCTACATACACCCTTTGCCTCCTTGCAACTAACAAGCAAAAAAGGGGAGGATAGAGAATGTCTGAGGAGATATACAGGAGAGGAAACTGGAGAATATTTGACCTAACGAGATGAGAGAACAGCTAGGTATTGTGAAGGAGAATAGGAAAGATAAACATGGTTATCTAGTGTTTCATAGGTGTCTGCATGCTTGTAGAGATTTATAGCTATGTAACTACATGAATGATTTCTGCCCTGAGCCTGGTGGAGCATACAGCTGCGGTTTGTGTCCGGGCTCAGAGATGTAAATAGGGGCTTCTCTGTTATGGTAAAAGTGTTTCTCTTTGCATAAAAAAGAGAGGGAATGAAGGGAATGACCCCAGAGGTATGTTCAGAGAAGGCATGCTATGTTTCGAACTTTTTGACTGAACCAGTTCTTGTTTGGTGTGCCTTTCCACCTATGTATAATGTTAATCCAAAAGAAGATGATATTGTTTACACTTTGAGTGTCGATAATTGTCTTTTTGTAGATGCTAATGTAGTAGGAGGCTATGATGGGAACGTATTGCAGTGGTTCTTCTCTTATCCGGAGTAACAGCAGGGAAAGCATTAGAGTTAAATCACCTTGTTTGGTAGGCAGTTAAGAATGTGAGTCAAAATTGCCACTGCTTTTTGATGTTGGTTCAAGGATATGGCTGTGAGGATTCTGATGGTATGCGCTGCATGGATTTTAGGCGCCCCATTGCAGCAACATGTTATCAAAATCTGAGAAAATTTCAGCCTTTTTGGCATCCATTCACTCAATTGGCAGTATTGTTTGTTTGCTATTACCTTGGTTGCTGTCATGTTTGCAAGGGCCCTGCAGAACATGGCAAACCTGGTACTAGCTGTTCAAAAACAAAAAGGGGAAATTGTAAAATTGTACGGAACAGAGACAGTGGGTTATTTTGACACTGACAATATGTCTCAGTTGCTTTTTTATTTGTTGTATTACTTATACCTTGATTTTACTTGTTCGGTTCCAAAGGTTCTTTTTGTGCAACAGGAAGGGGGAGATGCAGGAGCGGTCTGCAAACTAGGACCATGCATGGCAATCAGTTAGCTGAGGGGAATGTGCTCGAGCTTGTAGGTCACGAACCCTGGGAGGACGAGGAGTGTGAATAGACACAACAATTAACATGATGAGGCATGTTTGCAGAGCACAGGGGGGTGGGAGACGGCTGGCGCCAAGGAAAGGTAACACCTTGCTGTTAATTGATGGCAGTTAACCACCAATCGGGGATTGCCTAGTATGCAAGGCTTAGCTTCAAGAACCAATCTGTTTAAAACGCGCAGCTTCTGAAAGTGTATATAAACTGGTGCTTCTGTACAATAAATTGACATTTGCTTGCATCAAGCTGCGTCCCGTCTCTTCATTCGCCGCAAAGACCCATGCAGAAATATTTAGCACAAATAAACCATGTCACTCCTTAAAGGGCATAATTTTAGAAATGTCTTTTCATTGTATTGTCTTCTGCAGATGGGTTAAAGGTTTACTGTTGCTTTTTGTTTTGGTGGGGTTTTTTGTTTGTTCATTTTTGGGTTTTGGTTTTGAGGTTTTGGTTTTTGTCATCTGAGAGAATAAATACACAATCTGCTTTAAGAACCAAATCTTTCAGAATCAGGTAAATACTTGATGAAGTTGATGATATGGGATCCCTTCTATTGAACTCCTGTCTTTGGTATAGTTGCTAGGACAGAACACAGTATATTTGTATGCCCTGACATGTGAATTGTAGAATTACGCCCTTGTTCTCTCAGCATTCCCATTTAAGTAGACCAATAAAGAAGAAAGAGAGGGGAAGTAAGCTCATATATAGCACCTTCAAGAAGCAACATAGATCTAGTTTAAACTTCCTCAGCCACTTATACCAAAAGTGAAATCTCCAATTATATTAATCAGCTCTTCAGAAACAGTTCAAAAGTGTCTCGTCACCTAAAAAGTCATGTATCACACAAAATATTTGCTGGAGTGTGAAGGGGGAAAAGATTAATGTTTTCTTCTAAATAGCTTTCAGGTTGAAGTCAAAGCTGTCAGTTTGGAAGGGGAGGAGGAGAACAGTATGGACTATGCGGTTGTTGCTTTTTTATTGTTTGATGGTGTTTTCTTCACCCTGCCTTTGCACACTTGATGATAGTGTCCGTAAGGTTAAGAGGAATATGAGTCAATAGATGACCACAGTGATTTGTGAAGAAATTGCAGTACTTGCTAATGTGAGACAATATGCAGACAAGATAGGAGTGGATTGTGGTTGTTACTTTGTGCCTGTTGCAGGTCCATTTGACATCTCTGACTTACTACCTTTAGCAAAATTATGTCCCTATATGCAAATGGGTCCTCAAATGGGTCTGGTGAAAGCTCATTTTTCTACAAGGAGGGGGGGAGGGGAAGACACACCAAAGATGGGTGATAAACACTAGAACTAGCATACTCTACTTGCTTAAGTGCTTCTATGATGAAACTAACTATAACAATAGTGACTAAAACAACATTTCATTTCATAATATAAGCAATCATAAATTATAGCTCCACTACCAGATGTCTAATGAGCCCTACATGGATATTCCAGCAATATCCTAAATCAGTATCTAAGACAAACTTCAGAGCACACCAGCTCTCTCATCTTCCTTTAGAGAAAAGGATTTTAGTAGTTAAGTCAGTCAGGACTTCTCAGTGTTAAGAATAAGTATTTGGTCTGGAAATCTGGGGGATCAGTGCTCTAGGATATGCAGTGGAGTAAGCTACAGTAGGTAAGTGAAACCTAGACAGAAAATAAGGGACACTGAAAGTAATTTACACATTGTATTGATACTTGTACATGACAATTTTTCGTAGATTCCTCCATCAGCTCTTTAGTTAATACATAATTGTTTTAAATGCTGACAGTTCCATAAAGTTCTGTGAATTAAAGTACCCTCTGAGTCATTATCATGTGTTCTGGGTAACAGGATTGTAATGTCCTGTATATTTTCATAGATACATATTTTATGACTTCTACTTCTTTCAAATGGAGTATGTAAGTAAAAAATAAAATCAAAAGCAGTAGTAATGATTATTAAGTAGTTGTTTGTAATTAACAATGTATCCTATGTATTATAATGAAGTAATCTCAAGTAAATTAGATTTTTTTTTCCTTCAAAGGAAAAAGGCAACTTGTTTTGCTTGCTTTCCATTATATCTTAGAGTATTTCGTGAACTTGAAAGTCTGACCTTTTTCACTATTTGTTACTTGCAACAAGAATTCAGATTCCTCTTTTGTAGTCTGCAGCAAAGTGGTTTTGAGTAGCATTTTTCTATAAACAACATTAATGAGCTGAGAATTCTGAACTCGATAAAAAGTAATAAAATAATCTGTCCTAATTATATTAAAGAACTAATTCTTGTGCTAAACCTCCAATTGCATGTGATGAAAGTCTGTTGATGAGAGCATGGAGAGAGCAGGTAGATATTCTTACTATCATGACCTGCATAAGAGCCTGAGAAAGTACGATTTCTAGTGAACTGTGTGGATCAATCCAATTATTATTGAATTAATAGAAACACACTACTGATTTTGACAAGAGATAAATCGTGTTTCAAAGTCATAAGATAGTAGAGGTTGTGATGTCAAGTGTTGTATGAAAATACAGAGTTTAGGTGTCCTAAAGTAGCCATAGGTTAAGTATAAGTGATTAACTCCAGGAGTGTAATTTGGAAAACTTTGCTTAACTGTGACTAGTGGAAGATTCTCACAGCTTTTCCCCAAGGTTTCAGTGAAAGGAATTCCTTCCTAAAAGTTGGCAAAACACAAACATAGAACCTGTTGTGTAAAATGCAGACTCCATCCTGAATCTCTCCACACTGTAAAAGGCAGACCTTACCTACATTGCCCAAGCAACCTCCTCAACACCCTTTCCTTTGCAAACCCCATGTTATTTTGCAGAAGCAATTCCCCAGATTAATTTATTACCTCATGACGCCTTCTCAGCCTAACACTAGACAGAGTGAGTAATAAACCAAAGGAAGATCTATTTACTGAGTCCCCAGATTTAACATTGAAGTTTTTTGAAGCTGAAAGCAGAATTTTATTTCTCTTTTTTGGGTTTCTGGCTTATTAAGAACAGAGGCATAGAGTAGAAAGCTCCAGATTTCATTTTTTCTTAAGCACTAACTTAAAAAGCCTGACAGACTCCCATGAAATCCTGAAAATACAATGATTTTCTACTCTACTTCATTAGGAGAAGTACCTGCATTTATTTTACACACATTCTATAAAACCAACAGTCTAATGTGTTATTGATTTGATGGAAAGCACACATGGTACTTCTGTCACATCTGCATAAATAGGAGACCTGAAATATGGCATTTTGCCCAGACAGCTGTACATAGGTATATAAATTTTGGTCATATGCTATGATAAAAATATTCCTGGATCATGCTGATCTTTATTATCCTGAGTACCTACAGCAAGGTTCTTCAGCTGCCAAAAAAGTATTGCATTTTTCTGATATTGAATGTGCTATTCTTCATGGAATATATACACGGAAAGGTATTATGCTATTGAAATCATCTCAATGTCTAAACCATCTCAGGATTCACAAGCTGTGTTTCCCTGCATCTGATTCTACAATGCAGCCTAATCTACGAGGCATACATTTATAACACCTAACGTACACTGACGGAGAATGCAAAAGAGAGTAACCACGACAAAGAAGAGGCATAATTTCCCTGTTTACATGAGAGGGTCATGATTAGACATGTCTCTGTAAATTCTGGATCCAATTATTTAGCCTTTGGTGGTTGAAAACCACTTCTCTCATTTTCAAGGAGAGTGTCTACTCTAGCGGGACTTGCAAGCAAAGATTCAAAATTCATATTTTACCGTATTTTGTGATTTTAATAGTGTACCATGTAAACGGAATGATTACAGGATTAAGACAGAGACTAACTCTGCAAGCCAATGAAGGAAGTTCTAGTAACAGCAAAAAGATGATTTCTGGTCTATATTCCTCGTACTATAGAAGTAGCTTATTCCATGGCTCTTTAAAGCAAAATCCTTACGCATGTTGAACAGAGACCAGACCCTCAACTTTTCTCTTATCCCTAGTTTTAATTCACTTTCTTTCTAATTTTCTGAGTTTGGGTTTCCTTGCTGCAAAAATTATTCAATTTCAGCAATCAGCATGTCACCCCTCCTTCATCCAAAGAACTTGTGTCTGAGTCAGCTAGGATGACCTGATTGGAAAACAAAGGGTGCAGTCTTACACTCTGAAAGTTAGGAAGACATGTAATACAGGTCTCCCACTTTATGACTAAAATACTTACAAATGTACAGCTTTGATTTTTCCAACAATGATATTAAATGAAAGTGGCTGTGACTGCTGTGTTTTCTGCTAAAATGATGCTGTCACTTTGTGTTAAGTGAGTTAGTTGCAAGCATGCTGGTTTGGTTGGACCCCTTTGGAAACAAACCCTAAATTTCAAATGACATGAGACAAAGGATAGGTTCTGAGAGGCTGAGCTTTGCCCACATAGCGGTACCTCTCAGCATGGCTGAATTGTGCATTGTGGTCCAGATGAGAAGGGCTTTTTTTGTTTGTTTGTTTATATTTTAAGTAAATTGCTCTGTTGTTTTCACTGTGCTAAGGTGGGCTATGTGGAGTGTTCTCAGGGTGTACACAAAGGACTACTTTCAGATTATCCTTCACCAGAAGAAGCATTTCAGCTGCTGATGGGTTTTCAGTACACAAAATAAAACTACAACTAGGTCAGGGTAAAACATTGCAAAATTCTTGTAATGTGGATGCCAGGTCAACTACTTGTTTTTCTGTTGTTAACTGTACTCTTCACCAGCTTACATCTAGTAGTAATACATATAGAACCTTACAGTTACAGAAGTTTTGGAGTATAGGGAACTTCAGCAATTCAGATGAAGGTATCTAGGGAACCTCTGTTGTCTAAACCAGTGAAAGGTGTTGGAGTTTTGTTTCTTTTTTTTTTTTGTTTCGTTTTTTTTTTGGGGGGGGCAGGGGGTGAGGTGGGTGGGTGGTATACTTTTTAATGCTTACTCATAAATTTAGGTTACTATATTTATTCTATTTTATACAACTTTAGATGTTTATAAGTGTGTTTATGTCTAAACAGAGATGATTCAAATAATGAGATTATGCTCAAAATGTTATTTTCAACAGAGATAGCCTTAAGTGTTTTTTCTGAAATGGAGTTTAACTTTCCTTGAAAATAACAGACATATCAAGAAAGAATTAGAAAAACCTTGAGACTTATTTGTTAAGAATCCTCCAGTAGATGGAGATAGAGAATAGGACTTTTTAGATGTATCAATTTTTCTCAGTGGTAGTGTTCATACATTTTCTGACAATCTTCCTAGGATTTTTATCATAACTGTTAATAAGTTGGACTCTCACAATGTGCTCAAGAGAGTACAGGCAACAGCACCTAGATAAGAATTCAAACACTCTCTGCATATAAAAGGTGAGTGGGACTAGTTAGCAAATGCATTAAAAATCAGTTTCCTGCTTTCCTATCTCTCATTTCAGTAACTGTCCTAAAAGGAAATGCGCCTTTATTGGGCATTTCCTGTATAGCTAGATACTTGTAAATTGGTAACTGCAGATGAGCAGATAGATTAAATCTATTTTATTTCAAAATGATTTATTTTTAACATTCAAACGGTTGATGCATGATTTGAGCCTTCACCATACTAGTGGGGATTTTTTGCTTGTTTTGTTTATCTATGTTTTTCATTATGCTAGATGCATAATACATACTGTCATAATTTCCTTCATCTTTCAGTTCTTTGGGGAAAAAAACAATGAGTTGGTTACTTTACTGGCAGGCTACTTTTCTTCTGTGATGTCTGCAGAGCAGGATCCTGAATACATTAAAATTAGAGGGAAGACTATGGGAATGTAAAGTGTGAAATAAAAAACATGATCCATGTAGTCCTAACAGGAAAATCCTACTGATGGAACACAAAATACAAGGTTATTCTAATCACATATTTTGTTCAGATATGCAACCACATGAAAATACTGGTGGGTGGCTTCCCAAGTAATGGTATATTTTCTCCGGCTGAGTCCCTTAAAACATCCACGTGAAGAGAGACACTGAGCCTTGCCATGGAGTATTGACTCCACTGTTATTCAGTGGAAGTAGGTGCAAACTCTCCTTGAAAAAGAGCTTTCTTCTGAAATAAGGAGTCACTTACATGAAAACATCTTAGTTTTATTTTTTCCATTCATTTATCCTCTACAGATATTTCCAGGGGTTTTATCACTGTAGCTCATATAGACACTTTGCTTAATTTAAAAAAATGGCTGTTCTGTGTCTTTCTGCCAGGCAACTTAGAATGCATGTTGATTTGATGTTAAAAATGAATGAAAACCTTCAAAACATTAAAAACATTATTGGAAAGTGGTGAGGATGAATGGTCATTGTTTTGGAAGTTGATTAACTACCCATGGGTCATTATCTGAGGAAGTTTCTATATAAACCTAACCCTTTTTCTTGTGGGTATACTTCAGTGGTTACTGTTGGTTATGGCCAAATGGAAAAAAAAATAATTTTGTCTACATTAACCATGAAAAAGAGAAAAAGTGAGATATGAGCCATTTTTTCAGAGAACCTTACAGATACTCTTGTTTTATCAGGCATATTAATTCAGCATTCAGCAGGTATATTAATACCATGCATACTTTCCGAAAGCTAGCTTTATGCAGGAATTAATATTTCCCATTGAAATTTGATCATATTTCTGAGATGTCTAGCTGGAGAAGACAATTTTTCTCCCACTGTGTAAGAGCAAAGATTCATTTTCCCTTTTTTTTTCTGATAATAGGAAGCAATCTTGAGGTTTCTGAGGATTCATGGAAAGAAATGGTAGAACTGAAAGAATAGTTAGACTCAAAGGACACATTGCCTTGAATCATTCTGAAAAACAGGGCAAAGCTGTGGTGCAGGTCCACAACCTCTTCATCAACAATGCAGTGGTCTCGGGAGCTCTGTAGTGCTGGGTGGATGAGTGAAAGGTCTCTTTCATTTAGAAAGTGATATGGAAAGACTGACCTTGCTTCTCACAAAGCAAACATTAGAAGAAAATTCCCATGGAATAATACCACAGAAGAATGCTTTATCTTCTTTACCTCAAGAAGCTGGAATATCTGACTAGAAGCTGTTGCAGAATCTTTTTTCCTTCTTTGTCCAAGCAGTTACTACCATTTCTTCAAAGAAAGTTTTCAGAGAGGTTTCTTTTCTTCCAGTTTTTTTAAATATCCTTGTATAATAAAGTCATATTTTCTGTGACTAAATAAATGAGGAGTGGTGTACAGTTACATAAGAGAATTTAGTATATATGTATGCATATATATGAAGACAAGGGAAGTGTCTTTAAGGATATATATCTTGTCCTCAACTTTTTTCACAAAACATTATAATCTGGTTTTCTGTCACTTATTGAGACATGAACGATCTTGGCACAGCAAGAACTGTCATGAATTGATTCATTTTCATCTTAGCGAGAGTTCACTTAGCCAGAACATTAGGGATTTGGAATATGTCAAGGACAGCAAACACAGAACATTTGTTTTTTTCTGTGTCTTGCTGCTCTGAAGGTCAATCAATCTCCCTCTTCTACCAACCTATACTGGGATTCTGGCACCGTTTTACCAGCATAACAAATGATCTGCATTTGTTGTTCTTTGTGCTAGAAGCCCCTGAAGTCATCAATCACATAAGAACATTTGTAGCTTTATTTACAAAGTGAGCATTCAAAATGATTTTCAATACTTTCCACTGTTCTCTGTTCCCTTTGTTGTTCCAAGCATAGTGGCACCGTCTGACTTTTTAATCAACTTTCCTGAGCCATGGCAAAAGTGCGGTCCTGACAAAAGGTCTTTTTGATGACGGAAAAGGGTGCAGAAGAGATTGATCAGTACAACAGAGGTCTTCTATAGTCTGAATGGTTTCTGGTTTTCTTGCCTTGTCTGTGGGTCTTAGATGAGTGAATGACTTACTCTAGAAATAAGAAGCCCAGCTCAAATATAAAACAAAATAACTGATGTGGGTGGGGTGGAAGCTAAAACCAGTAGCCGACTTAAAAATCACAGAACTTTAACAATCCTCATGGCTGTAATATAGCCTTTTTCAGGACCATATGTTCTAGCTGCATTAGTATAACTGCTCAACCCATTTCAAAGTAATGTACTCCAGGTCTTACCAATTACATAGTGAAAAGATTGGCATTTTCCTCTGACCCGAGTTCCTCCTTACAATGTAACGGCTGCACTGTTCTGTACTGCAGATTGCAGCATTTCTTGCTCCCACCTTCCACATTTCCAGATTGCCTTCATTTTGTAGTGCTTGTTAACTGCTTTGGAAGTACTTTTAGTATCAGCAACACTGGATTTAATGCAAAAAGCTTGTAATTGCCGTTATTTTAAATGGGAAACCATATTGTTTGCTTGGGAAAGCAGGGAGTGCTCATTCTCCAGATCTTCTGGTATCTCAAGAATTAGCGTAATGGTCTTGATCACCTCATCCTAAGTAGTTCTGATGTTTCTAGCTTGCCCTACAGTATCAGATCACTTTTGCCAGTAAGTTTCTCCCAAGTCCAAAAAAATGTTACTGCTCCTTGTCCTCTTCCTCTTCCTTTCAGTCCCTAAACACTGGTACCCCAATTATACAACTTTCTGATTGTCTTCCACAGAGACTGGTTTGTGCTATTTTTCTTTAAAGTAGCTGACACTAGTAAAGTTCATAAACATAATTTTCCTGTTCTACAATGATCCATGCAGAACCAACAAGAATAAAAAGGAACTTTTTTATCCAGCATGATTACAAGATTTACTTGTATCATGCTGGATATGTATCCTTGGTGTACTTTTTTTTCCTAAGAATGTCAGACTAAAAGAGTTTTACATTTCATTACTATAGCTGTGTGCCATGATAAATGCTAATATTTTAAAAAGAAATAAAGTAAAATATTTTCTGAAGGCTTTTATAAGATTTAGAGCAGACTGTCACTCTCACTCACAGTACTGTAAACCAAAATATCTATTTTAGACCTTTCCTTCTTGTTCTGGCTCTGCAGGCTTGTTATTCAGCTTCTTTAGGCTTTTATTTGATTGACTATAAATGCTTCTTTTAGCGTTTTTGTATGCCATAACAACTTCATGAGCTGCAGTAAAATGTACCTTGGAGGTATTATGTTCACTTACAAAATAATTTAACTAATACTGTTGTCTTTATGACTTCACCAAGACAGAGTATAGAACATCAGAGAGAAATGTCAACTGCGTATCTCAAGTAGCTTTGGCATTTCTTCTATGCATCTTGCAATCTTTCAGTGCAAATACTACTGAATTTTGAAAACTAGTGATGAGAACACATAAATACATTTCCTATGCAGAATTATTTGCTTTTCACTCCACCTTTCTATCTTTTACTCTTCTTACAATAGAGGCTAAGGAGCACAGACTTATTTTTCTTTCTGAGGCAGCTATGAATCTCAACTGACCAGAGCCTAAAGGAAATACATGGCAATAGACATAAAAAGTTCTGGATGCAGTGTTAAAAGTACTGTCTTTAATGTTTGTTGTTTTTAAAAACATTAGCCACCTGTGGTACAATAACCCAGCTGTTCACAGAAGATTCACATACATGCATTAATCAAGAAGAAGATATTCAAAATATCAGGTCACATTGTTTTTTTCTTTTTTAACCTTTACCTTAAAACAAATACAGAAGTGCTGCTGTGTGATCTTCTTTGATTAATAAATCTTATGTCATAAGCCACTGCATGATAGATTTGCATGTTATTGATAGGCAAATTCTGATAGATTTTGACCAAACTTTTTAGCTTATATTTACATAAAGCTGTACATACTGGTTTTCCAGATACTCTAAGTATTATTACAATGAAGGAAAAAAATGGAAAAAAATTTCTACATATTATTATAAGAAAATAATACTTTGCACGCTGTTGTTGGCTAAACAAGTGTCTAGGAAAAAAAAAAAACCCCAAACAAACTATTCTCATGTCATGCTTTTAATCTCTACGAAACAAAAAAACATATTTGCTTTTCCCACATTTTTTACTGTATCTATTAGCATTTGGGGACAGGATATATTAGAGAAGACTGTATTAACCTGTCTACATACAGAAATGTATGTATGCTTTAGTCGCTCTCTGTACACTCTGTTGTCAATGAAGGAAAACTAAGTATACCAGGGCTGTGATTTACTGCATCCACAGTTCAGACCAGCTAGGCACAAATGAAGAAGCTACAATTCCTCTTTCTCTCCATTGACTATAAACAGAATACAGAATGAAAAGCTTAAATTCTGACTTCCACAGCATAAAGTGCCTGAAATTTAAATGAAAAATTCTGTTAAGAAAGTCATCAAGCATGTGTTGGCTAAAAGTAGGGTATCTAGCCAAAACAGGGTGTTTAGATTCAATCCATAGTGAGCAGAGACAGAAAGGTAAAAAGACAACTCCTCTGCTTCCCCTTCTACATTACAATGCTCAGGAATGTCTCTCTGCTGTTTCACATTTCTATAGAAAGGACATTTTGCATGGAGGCTGAAAGGGAGTTGCTGTATGCTTCATTCAGGTTTGCAATGACATCTGGAGACTATGACTGTAGGAAATGCCATTGAGTGTACCTGCTTATAATGCAGATGTAGTCAAACGCACCTATAGAAACAGTTCATAAAATCTAGTTTTCTACTTCTGTTTGAAATCAATTATTCTGTTCTTCCAGAAGTACCTATTTTTAGAGTCAAGACAATTGCTTTAGATTAATTTCCCAATTTTAGATGACTAGTATTAGGGTAAATAATCTTGCAGTGACTACACAGCATTTAAACATTTAGAGCCTTTCATTGCATGATTTTGGCAGGTTTTCTTTAAAATTAGAGTGGCTTATACTGAAATGTGAATTTCGTGTAATTTGCAACTGGAACCCAGTGGATAGATGTAACAATGAATTAGTGTTATTATCCTGGATCAGATATAAATGCTTCTCCTCACATTTTATTGTACACTAGTTCCACTATCACAGTCTGCTATGCTTTTAAAGATTATGTAAATTCTTGTACAGGAAAAAAAGTATTGCACTATTTACTAAGCAGAATAAATCCCCAAAAGCTGAAATGTCTGGCAAATGGCACCAGTTATATATGCTTTGTGGAGAAGGTAGAATGACTTGGGGGTCATTGATATCATGATGTGTATTACTTACTAAGAATCTGGAAAAAGACGGTCATTACTCTTTTCTCAGACAAAAGGAAGTCATTTTAGGGTTTATTTTGGGTAAGCCCAGAAGGTCACTCTTGTACTTCATGCTGAACAAAAGCTTTATGATAGGACTAGTAAATCCTACTCAAGATACCTTGCCAATGTAGTATGGCTATATTGCAGGGATTTCACTTAAGTGGGGGGGGGGGGGCGGGCAGAGAGAGAGATATGACAGCAATATTCTCAGCCTTGTTATGTTATTCCATATTTTCATAATCTTCATCCTCATAAAGTGAATTGTTACTGGAATATGTATATATGCAGC
This sequence comes from Falco naumanni, assembly GCF_017639655.2. NCBI lineage: Eukaryota > Metazoa > Chordata > Aves > Falconiformes > Falconidae > Falco > Falco naumanni. The sequence continues at coordinate 51,770,846 of NC_054055.1, forward strand.
AAAAATATTTTTTTCCACACTGCCTGCATATCATTTTAGATCACATACAATATTTCATTAATGATGTTTGTCAAGTGTTGATTTCTTAACTCTTATAGCTACTACAGCAAATTTTTAAAAGACATGATTAAGCTACTCCAGCAATTTATTGAATTATGCGGAACATACTTATCACCAATGTACAATTACTGTCATTCAAAATATACAATATGTGATTATGAAAGTAACTTTCTAAAAACAGCAATTCAGCATTATTTGCATTTATAATGTTTGAGTGTTGACTTTTTTTGGTCATGCCCTTATACTTTAGATCTTAAGGTCAGCCCAACTTACTGAAATCAGTTTTCCTTTTCAAGTCCATAAATCGTTAACTTCAGTAACTTAATAACTAAATAAACACAAAAGGCTAACATGAAAAAAAATCTTCAAGAAACTTCGGGAGTTTCTGCGTATAATTAAAATTTCTGAAATTAATAGCTAAAATGCAATAAAGTTATTCATTTCTTCCTCATCAAAAAGTCATAATGGCAAAAGTATTTTAGTAAACTTACCAGGTATTCTATTTCTATTCCTTCCTTGGATTTTCCTCTCTAAAATGTGCCTCAAACAATAAAAATCTTTAAATTCAGCAATAATTTGGCCTGACCTTTAAACACATATATTTTTCAAAATCAGCAAGAAAAAAAAATATAGGATTTTTATTCTAAGCTAGTTCATATATATGCCTTAATTATGTGTTTATTTAATATCTTAAAAATAGTTTTTGAGTTCTTAGACTATCTTTAGAAAAAAAGATTCATGGTAGATTGTTGTGGTTTAACCCCAGCTGGTAATTAAGTACCATGCAGCCACTCGCTCACTCCCCCCTCACCGAGAAGGGACACAGACATACCTTTGTTCCCTATGCAGTATGTGGAGAGAATTAGAAATACAGGAACAATTTACACCTGGTTACAATGGTTAGATGGAACCATTTGCCTGAGTCTGAGAAATATGAAAGAGTCAGAATATAGTTGGCAAGAAGTAGCCAGTAAGAAATACTTAAGAAAAGGGTCAATCTCAGAGGCTTCAGTTCAAAACTACAGGGACAGTTCAGCTCAGTTTAAGACCCTGATACAACTATGCATATGGGTATTAAAAAAATTCTGGATTTTCTCTATTCCTTTGAAACACAAACTTGGAAGAGAATATGCTGTGGAGTGCCAGCAGACACTTTTCTTATAACACACAGGTGGGTTCTGGTTCCAGGTCTCATGGATTTTTATGTAAATTTTATCTAGTAACCATTTCATGAAAAGTATACAAACTCCATTTCATGAAAAGTATACAGACACGACAACAAGGAAAGAAACTCTGTCATAGAAAATCCCCCTTCTCTGGCACAAGGAATCTCAAAGACTTTCCTTCATGTGGAACAGTTTCTACAGCACATGCAGAGGGAATGGCAATGAAGGCCTCCCAGCAGTGGTATGCAAGTTTCATGTCCACTATGTGAAACATGGCATAACTACCTAATTATCTGTAAAAATCTATGTCTTTAAGTCTTAGTGTGGATTTACTGGCTGTATTGCATTTTGGAAATGATTAATGGCATGCTAGGTCACTGTGAATTGATAATACTATTGCATAGCTATCAAGTCTGATTGTGGATTATATTTATGAAAATTATCAGGATAAAGGAAAGCTAAAGAGGATTCCTCCCCCTTCCCCCCTTCCCCTTCTTTTTTTTTTTTTTTTTTTTATTTTACAGAGGGAAAGCAGTCTGCTCAATTCACCTCTACATTCTCTTTGTGTTTCAAATAATGTTATGAGCTTTTAAGTTCATGGGTGCTCTGAATGAACATCCACCATTACATCTTCAGCAACCCACATGGCACTTTGTTATACACTGCTTCTTTTAACCACATTGCAAATAATTGATTTCTGCCCACCCCCCCGTAGCTTATAAAAACCAGGTTGAAATTACATGCAATGGCAAATCATCAGGGCAACAGGGAACTATTCACAACCTTACAGTGCTGATTTTCCATTTCAGAAGCTTTAAAGAAATACGACTGTTGCAGAAATAACCATAAATCTGAGAGCAAAAAATAAAATAGTATTTTCAAAAGCCAATTAGGTGTGACTCAAACTATTGTTGAGACACTGTAGTTGTGCATGTGTTTGTATTTACCCAAAATTTACTGTGTCCTGCTTGCAGTTAAAAAAGTAAATGCCTTCAAATTAAATTTATGAAAATTTTACGAACCATGAGGACCATGATTAGTATCTTGCCACATTGCTGTTCTGCCCATACTGACAGACTGTTTCCACTAAAACATTCTGATCTTGCTAAATTTCAAAATGAAAAGCTTACAACATGCATACTTCCTAAACATTTTATCTCAGATACTTTGAATGCTTTGATCTAACTAAAGTTACATGTCTTGCATATGATTTTTAAACTAGGTCATTTCTTTATGGATCTGGAATAAAATTTCCATGTGATCATATTTCCATGTGAGCTTGTGAATGTGTTATATAATTTATTCTATGACACGTATCTCCACTAATCTTACAAGTCATGAGCTTTGGATTTACACAGTATACATATGAATGGAATGAACAGCAAAACAATGAGTAGAATGCCTGGAGTAAAGGCAAGAATATGTATCCCCTGGACAGACAAGACATCATAACCCTGTATCATTTATTTTGCATTAGACAGCCTAATTACTGCTATCTTTAGTGAGAACCTGCAGGCAGATAAGGAGAACAAAAGTCCTTATATAAAGTTGCATTCAATGAGCTGTAGGAGAGAAAGGATATAGAAAGATATGTTAGAGTCTCATATGAACATTCTGACTGTATTAGTGATTCTTGTGGCTTTAGGTGGGCAACAGAGAGGTTGAGGTTTTATTTTCTTTAAGGAAAATGAGAAAATTATTAACAAAAAAATTGTGTTTGTGTGCAATCTATACAAGAATATATTTTAATATGATTGTAAAAAATAAAAATCAAAGAATTAATAGCAATTCAAGCAATACATTTATGATCAATACTTTTTATCCTAGAACTGGAAACATAGCAAGGTCTTAAAGGATTAGTCAGGATGGGTTTGGTACCATGCTCTGGGTGATGCTCTGTTTATGTTGAGATACAACAGACAGCACAGCCTGTTCTGTTATGGTGACGGTGCCAAAGTAAGAGAGAGGAGGAATGTACTCTGAGCAATCTAGTAGTCATAAATAAAGATAAGGTGGGCATTTGAAGGAGATGAGAAGGCCATGAGTCAGCAGGTTTTGCAAGCTCCAGCCAAGGAATGGCCCAAAAGTCTCCCCAAAAGACAGTTCTAGAAGACTCCGCCTCAAGCTCTGCCTAAACCCTGCCTATTACAAATATGATAATTAGATGTCAAAATTACATGAATATGTATGTAAAGATGTTGTAACCCCTCATGAAAACTATAAATTACCTGACTTTTCACTGAAAACTTGGAAGCTAGTTTGTCCGGTGCAAACCGGCTAGCTCCCCAATGTTGCACGAAATAAATACCTTTGCTGTTTTAAAGACAAAATTCGTCTCTGAGCAGTTACTCTGTGCCATTTTGGCATCAAACTGCATTCAGGATTTTAGTTTAGATCTGCCCTCAGTTGGTGTCTCTTTTAGAAATACCTGTGAGAAATTCTGCAGTGATAAGAAATATCTGTAAGCACCTATGTAGGCAGGTTTTTTTACAGCTAAATCACTGGGGTTCCTTTTCCCATCCAAAGCTGAAAGGTGTTATGTTTCCTGATCCACCAGTGAGTTGTAAAGTAAACCAAGATCATTTTCATCAGCACTAAGTTTATTTTCCATCTTTTTATCTCCAGCTCTAACAGAGGAGCTTTAGACTTTTCCCTGATTGTTACACTAGAAGTATATTGAAAAGAAAGACAGAGACATCATCTCTGATCATCTTACCTCCCCACCTTTTCTTTAAAAAAAAATAATATTTTTTTATTTTTTCTTTTGCATGGCGTCAAAGCAATAATATCTGCCTCCCACTTATTTCACTATGGCTTCCATCTATAAAGTGGTGAGACTGTCTGGCCCAAGTCACACATCTCCCATGATTTTATGGGATCCTGGCTTGGAGGTTGTTTTTGGTGACTTCTATGATACTAGCTTTGGTGTATTTCCACAGCTATAGATCTTCAAATACATTTGCAGAATCACTGCTATGTTGCCTATGCTCAGTTAATAAAAAGCAGTGTTCGATAAGACGGTGACATCAAATGTGAAATACACTGCAAAGGAATAGTGAAAGTGCTTGAGAATGGCAAGGGAAAAAACCCTGTATGAGTACAACTAGTAGAAGTGAGAAAACAGCCTCTTGGGATATTCTCAGGGGCTTTGTCAGCCTAAATTCTAGGCAAATATACACTGCTGGAATCATCATCTTAAAAATTTCCAAAAGTAATAAACTTGCTTTTCTGAAAGATTTGGGACAAACCATGCTTGTGTAATACAAGGCCTTCAGGGAATCACTTTGGCAGAGTTCAAGGGCATCACTCTCTGAAGAGCTCCACAGTCATTAAAATAAAAAATTATACACATACACCATACTAAAACAAGACCTGTAGGACATCAATCCAGTCAATTCCAAGGACATGTCTCTGCAGAATTCCCTAGAGTGTCAGAGGAAAGAGTATCTCTGCACATCATTTCAGATTCTTCATAATTATTGCAGGGATATTACCAAGAGAACTGCTGCAGGGAATGAAAAACCTTTGGGTCACGTATCTTGTATTATTTACCTGATTATATCAGTGTGACACACTGTTGTACAGACTATTGTGGTGTCAGTTGTCTGTGGAAAAAAATGAAGTGCTATGAAAATGGACATTGGAACATGTGGAATGATTTTCAAATATAGTGTAATATGAATCCGAAGGAGCAGTTTACATAACAAGTCTCAGAAATCACTATTCCCATTGCTCTTTATTCACAGGATCTGTAGGGCACACACTAGGCCATCTTGTAGTGAACGAACATGTTCAAACATAAGATAAAAAATACATTAAATTAACCAATAGATAGATTGTGGCTGATCACGCCGGGAGTAAGGATGTTCTGAGCACTCACAAGGAAAAAGCTATCCCTTGGCCTTCAGCTGTTCAGATACAGAAATTAATATTCATTAATATTCATTGTCAATTTTCAGACTGAAAATTGATTTCTAACTGTTTCATGCAGCACTGCATATTTGCTTTTTCTTTAGTTAAAATCACTAAGTAGTAAGGACAATAATTCTGCATCCTGATGAGTTTTTTCAGTCTTCTAAATGTTTGCTTCTAAATGTTCGTGCTTAAAGCAAACAAGGATAATGGGGTACAAAATCTGTAACAACTATTGGCTTGAAGACACTGCCTGCAGCTGAGAAAGTTACATGTCAAGATGTATAAATTCATACCTCAGGGTGTAAGGTTGTGTGAGAAAAGCTCATATACACACCCACAAAGGAGCACAGTGGCACAAAGGCAGGTGGGAACCTGAATGGACACCCTAACTGGGCCCTTCCCAGGGCCTGGAGTTACGGCACCAGGAACCGCAGAGACCAGAGTGAGTGGTTTTATGTGTGAACAACTAGAGTGGGACCTCAGGTCATAGGGACATGTGTGTCCATGCTGCCAGGAACTGGGCATCAGAAGTCTCCAGGTCCCTTGATCCCCCTGACCCCAGGTCTAGGTGCATGCACAGGGGGTTTGGTGAAGTTTCTCAAGGTTAGTTCCCCCCGTTGCCCCATGGTGTCAGTCACTGGGTTTCCTGCCCTAACAACATTGAGATAAACCTCTGCTGTGGCGATGGTGGTTCTCACCGACGCAGACTTTTACAGCATGTGCACATGCATAAATGTAGCTGTCTCTGCTGGCAGGGGCTGCAGCCATGGAGTTTCCTACGTGCATGCCCCAGCCACTGGGGAGACTAGGATCCAGGGCCAGCTAGTGGGCAGACTAAGTGCCTGAGCTAACTGCTGAAGCCATACACCTTGTACTTATATCCATATATATATTCTCACTGGCCAATCCCTTTCTTGCTCAGCCAGAGAAGTGAGCAGGATAAGGCCGCTGATGCTGTCTGTGCTCATGTGAGTGCAGACTGTGTCTGTGATCTCTGTGCCCAGCCGTGTATAAGTGCATGCATGTGGTGTATACATGTGTTCCATGTGTGTGTGAATGTTAGGAATGCACCCTCAGCTTCCCTACTGGTTGCCTCTGGGGGGTGCAGAGCTGTGGCAGCCTTGCCTGAGGCTGCAGGTTCTGCAACCTCTGATACAGAGTGTAACAAGATACACACAACTTGCAGTAACAGATACAAAAAAGACAATGGAGGTCTGGTAATGTCTCATTGTATTTATCCTTGCGGGTATATAGTGTGTCTCAAAGACTGATCTAAACTCATTAAAATCAACACATTTGAGATTAATTAAAAATTTTGTAAACACAATAGAACAAATAATGTTAAGCTTTAAAGCCAAATAAAAAAATTATGAATCATATTTGAGTTCATAATTTTAGAAACTTCCATTCCATACATAAGCTGTCACTTAGAAACACTTAAATGTCCACTGAATTATATAAAGTGATCAACCTTGTAAAGCACCTTGAATATCATTAATTTTGAAATATTTTAAGAGACAAGGGTTGCACAGCTGATGATCTTTTACTGAAACAAAAAAAATCTCTAGCAGCTATCTGTTTAAATCTTCACATTCTTATTCTCTTACCAACATCTTTTTAAAGTGATTACTTTTCAGAGACACAGAGTGTGTCAGCCTGCATCCCCCTTTTATCTTCCTCATCTCAAATGAAAAAGCAGCTTGATTCCTACCAGGACATTTTTTTTAAAAATAAATAAATAAATAAATTAATCTCTGGAACAGACTTTAAGCACCTATGCCTTTGAGGGTGCTGCAAGACATTCCATTTTTTTAAAAGAAAGTGTGAATTTAATATTTTCTTTAGGTAACACCACTGGATATACACAGACACACACACACAGACACCCCCACACCCTTATATATGTTTCTTAGAGACATCCAGAATGAGTTTAAAATCAATATACATAATCCCAGGATAAAATTATTTAGCTAAGTACCAGTAAGGCCAAGGTTTGAGATTTTTGGTAGATCCTGAATAAGGAGCACATTGTGACTGAAGTGCTCAGAAGTACATTGAAGGCTTACCCTCTCTTTGATTCAGAGTACTGAGGGCAAATTGAGAGAGTGATGAGAAGAAAATCCAGGAAATGTGTGGGAGTTCATTGCTTTCTTAAATTCAAGTGTTAATAAAACTTCAATTATCCATAGTAAAATATGCTTTGTTCTTTCTTTGTGCTTGTTCAAAATAAGTTAATTCAGAGGTCATTATATTCAACTGTCAGATTTATCTGTGAGTCAGGTAATTCCTTGTAAACTAACATGCACCTGCTAAACCAGGAATTAATACATGGAAATTTTTTATTATTGTTTGAAAATAACCCTGTTGATAACATATTTCAGTAACTAATGTTATTTTGTAGTCAATACCAGCTAACTGTAAACTAATTTTGTGTCTAATTCCAGAATTACATAGCACTTGAAAAATCTTACATACTCTTCACTATACTTCTGTCCTTAGGAAGACCTAAGGATTGGTTGTATTGCCCCGAATGCAAACAGACAGCCCTTCCTTTGTGAAGGTGTGGTCACCATATAAACCTGAGACATCAACTTTACTGCAGGAATTAATTAATTTATAAGTATGATTGATACATTTTTATATCCATGAGTTATGACTTACTTTCTCAGCTGTGTACATTACCACTTCCTACTTAATGGTTGCCAGCAGCTGAAGTCAGAGCTTTAAGAAGTCTGCACTAATGTCAATGAAAAGGTGTCTTAATTGGTGGTGGTACTCCTAAGCATTTGTATCTATAACCCTGCAAATATGTTCTTTAGAATAACTCCTGTGTGACACATTCGTTGAAAAAGGTGAGTTCATAATAGAAACCTTCATACAACATAGCATGTTGATTCCTGGTTTCATCAACTCATCTATGGTTTGCATATAACAAGTTTTGTTCGAACTTTCCTTAGAGACATAAAGGAGCAAACAAGTAGCTAGATTTTAAGAATTTAACCTGGTTTAAATTTCTTAAAATCCATACATATATATATTTTTTTTTACAGGTAATAGAAGATGGACTATGGGAAAACACCGAAAATCCTGTATTTCTCCCCCCATCCCCATCCCCACCCCACCGCACCACCCCACCCCAGAGAAAGGTGGTTTTGAACTGCCGTTAGTATTTTTGGGTTTAAAGTCTTTATGTTGATATAGGTAGCTGGATGTACACACTGTACATTACATAATGGATGTTCCCAGTCTATCTACCTGAACTTTATTAAAGTCAAACATCTCTGCAGACCCATGAATCTCTGTAACTTTATCTGTTTCTGTATATTTGCTTTGTTTGCTTTATATCACATGATGTTACCAAAGGAAAACATTTGGATTTATAACATCCTGAATTTCTCCTTAAAAGATAACTTTACAAAGTTAGCTTTCCTGTTTCCAATACTGCTGATAATGACTTCTTTGTAATTAAGATCCTGTGAAACCAGAGAAGGAGCAAGGCAGTGTTTGTATAAATCCAAATCATGGAAGTTTTAGTATAAAGAAACATCCTTAGCAAATTACAAACCATAAAGAAAACTACTATTTAAATCGTATCAAGCACAATTCTTCAGCAAAACATTCAGTACCATATGGTGAAGAATTGTCATTGGCTCCTACTTAAAAGAAACTTATTTCATAAAAGCATTATTGCATCAGCAAGAAATTAAATGAAGAAAGTGAAAAGTATTTTTATATAATCATATGCCTTGTAATTAGTACTTTTTGACTACTACAATAATATTCTTATATACGTGTAGCAGGGCATGTTGGCTGAATTTAGTATAACAGCAAGTAAAAGAGACACTATCCAATGAAATAGAATAATGTTTTCAGATTAAGAAGCACAAAATGCTTCTATCCAGACCATCTGAGAGGAGAATTCTGTGGACAATTATTAAAGAAACAGGATCAGGCCTGTTCTCCTACTGTGTTGATTATTGTACGTCTGACAGCTGATCAATACCTGAATAACACCCTTCAGTTGAATTGCAAGAGTATTTTTGACTTCTTATTTCCATTCCTTGCTATCAAGTTATATCAAGCCAAAGTGTCAGCATGGCACTAATTGGTAAATGTCTTCATTCAGAGCTGAATACGGCCAGGAGACTTCACTAGAGCAGATGGAGGTCCCTGAATAGGTGGTGTCTACAGCACTAGGCATTGTAACATCAATTTATTGGTAAGAGGTAAGAGTATGGTGTGAATGCTGTTTTGTAACTGTCAGATCTGCAAGACATTTAGAGTGCATAGGGAGGGGAAAATGAAAGTTGTTTAGAAGCCAACAGGAAGCAACAGATGCATTTATCCTTCAAAAAGTTCACAAGTTCTATCTTAGAGCACTACTGAAAACACTCTTAATGTTCAGTTTATCATTTCCCTCTTTTGTTCTGCACAGTATCAAGCTCACAAGAAAGATTTTGTAAAGATTAGGAAATACAGGGCCTTTTTGAATTGCAGGTAGATAACAACTACTCTGAATCTCAGTGTCAAAACCAGGAAAAATGGAAATGGCATGTTTCAATGATGATAGTAGTTCAGATGAAAAAAAATAAAAATAAAAAAAATCAGCCTGTGAAGTATAGTGAAAACTGTTGATTCTCAGGCCGTTGCTTCTTCAAAGTGAAAAGAATTGCCTCTGAAAATGGCATTCCAGTTCCCAGGTGATGTCAAAGAGTGAATACATTTAGTTTTTCTAGTGAGGTGGTACCCCATTTTTTTCCATGTTGGATCAGTATTTATCATAGCTTTAAGGAAAAGTTTTCTTGTTTTTGTTAACATTTAGTTTTGTTGGTGTTGGACAAGTGCAGCCAGGTTCTTCCTAAGTTCAAAGCTATGCTAAACTGGAATGACAAAAGGGATGTCATGTTGTTGTCAGCAAAAAGCAGAGCACAACATATATGTGAAACCAAGACTGTTGTTTGCTTAATAAAATACAGTAGCATTGTACCCAAAATACAGCAAATATTATTGCTAATTCAGTTACAGTAATAATAATACAATCAAAATTATCCCAATCACTCAATCAAAAAATCTCATTAACAGGATCACAGATTAAAATGATGGGACAAAAAAGGCCCTTTTAGTATCTACCCCTTTTTTTCTGGTGTTATGTTCATCCTTTCATTCCCAGTCAATGGCACCAGAATTCCTTAAGAGGAAGGTAGGAGGGATGCCGTGAATCATAAGTGTATTGAGTTCTTTGTATGAAGCTGTGTGATGCTAATGAAATATGCTCCTTCTTCTTCCTTGGTCCCAATTACATCCTCATATATTTTCTAACATGATTTGCACCTGGAATTCTGCTTTGCATCTGACTTTATAAGACATATTATACATATGTCGAATGGTCTTTGTCACTCCTAAAATCATTTTTGCATGTTTTGACTCCATGTGCCTTACTGTCAATAACTAATCACTGAAGAACTGCTAGGTTAGGGCCTTCTGTATCATGCTGTACCCTCTTTTTCAAGGCCTCTGCTGTCACCCCTGACCTGTACTGCTGTATGAAGCATCATTGTTCTATGGTCAGAGACTGTCATTCTGCATAGCACAATTGCTTGTTTTTATTACCATAATTGTTATTATTAAAATTATTAAAAATAGAGACTACAATAAAAATATTAAAAGTAGAAATTATATCCTATTACACTATGCTAAATAAAGCTAGAGCAAACTAGATAGTATCCATGTTGTCATTTCACAATTCATGTATCAATTAGAGCTAAAGCAAATCTGTAAGCATACAAAGCAAGCCTTACAGCCCCCTGATGCCTTAAGGAGACAGTGCAAAGCTTGTCAACTGTTGCTAGCTATTCTGATACTGTATTTACTAAGCTACAGGATTGCAGAGGCAAGCTTTGGTACAGGCAAACTATTGGCAGATAGGGAACAGCCATCTGAAATAGCTATTACATACTCAGGTGAAATGATTATTAGTTTGCAAGAGGATTATCTGGACAGATCTGAGTTGCATCAGATCCAGGACCTGTGCCTATAATTGACAATAACATTGAAATATTAAAATAATTTGGCAGGAAGTATCTATCTGGGTTGTTGAGGCAAAACCACATATTAGTCATCAAGTTTAGGGAAGACCTGTAATTGCTTGCAAAAAATATCTTTTGGGGGAGCTAAAGCCTGTTTCTTTGTTTTGAAAGCATCAAATTATATCTTTATAATTCTAAAGAAATGTTATCCTTCAGACCTAGTCTGTGTCTTCCTAAATTCCTTAATTGCCCATATTTACAATTCTCTATTCCTTTTGTATTTTCTTCCTTTTCTAAAAAGAAAACCAGAAGTAGTACGGTACTGTCCTGAGAATATGATAATTTGAAAATTTTCCCTTTTTTTTTTCTTACCAGTTTGTTGGATTTTTTTAAGGAAAAATCCAGCTGCATAAGGAATGAAGCTCGAAAAGCTTTTGTCAATTATAGGGGTTTACTAGGAAGTTTTCTCACCAAAGAATTTAGCTTATATGTATTAATTTGATGGAAATGAACTCTTCTTAATTTTCTATTATTTTTTTTTACACAACGTCAAAAGATAACCTAAAGCTAAATCACCTTTTTATGGGATCTTATTTCTCTAGATAATATTTCTTTTCTTCAGCTAATATTTCAGCAGTTCTAACTTCTTCAGAAGAGTTTACGTTTACAGTCTATATGTAGTCTTATTGCTCAGGTAATCTATGCTTGGCCACAGTATTTATAAAGATTATAGAACGTGTATGCATAATCACCATCACCTCAGCCAAAACTTAAATTCCTTTTCCTCCCTTCCTCCTTTGTAGTTAATGCTCTGTGTAGTTCTGCCAATAACAAAACTAGATAAGTTTCTTTCTCCTGTGGTGATGACTCAGTTCCCCAGTTGACATGATGTAGGGGCAAAACCATGGTTCCATTCTTTTCCTGATTTCTTGTTTCACAGTTATAGCAGGACCAGACATGAAAACATCTCTTTTTCTGTAAGAAGTGTATTCATTGTTCCTTTATCTAATTACATAGGACTAAGGCTGAAGTCCTTACTCTGTCTGCACAGAGAAGGCAAGAAGTTAGGTTTTCAAAAGGCTGAATAACTTAGGACTCTAAGATCATTATTTCCCTCTGAGATTCAGACACCTAAGCACATAAATCACCTCTAAAATGCTATGCTAAGTTATATGCTGGGCCACTGAGATAATAAAGGTAAGATACATGGAAAAAAATATTTGGTAGATTTGTTTTTACCACCTGAAAAACCCAAAAGGACCCAGTATGATGTTTTTTCTGTGACTCAGATGCATTATATACCAGTGCTTCTAGCACTGACTTGGATAATATTTCTGTAATAAAACAGTGGAAGTATCTAAAATTTAATGAAAACTAGGTGCTTACTAGTCATACTTTTCATCATTATCATATAAATTACATTCTGTAATGACAGGCTGACAGAAAAAAATACTTTGGAATCTTTAGCAGTACAATTATGAATAGTGATTGACAAACAAAAACCCTCACACATAGAATAAAGTACATGTGGGATGATACTGTTACTAATGAATGGAAAAACGTTAAAAATATCTGTTTCATGAGGGTTTTTTTTGTTTTTTTTTTTTTGTTTTGTTTTTTTTTTTTTTTGCTTTTATAAGGTAAGCTGGTCCAGGGAGAGTGTATGCCCTCTAATAAAGAAATGGAAGTGCAACACTTTAATAATAAATACTTGGTTTACTCAAAGACCTAAAAAGACAAAAGATGTAAAGATACCTCATTCACCAGTGTAGCAAAGCATTCTGAAACTAGGGTATATGGGCTGAAGTTTTGTATCAATCTTTGGTTATAACCTTTTAAAAAGCAGTAGGTATAGGACTGAGAATTCTGAGGTTGCAAATCTTTCCTGAAGCTGCTGTTCTATCTAGGCAGGTGAGAGGTTGCAAATCTTTCCTGAAGCTGCTGTTCTATCTAGGCAGGTGATACCAGGTCTGCCTGTTTTTTGACTAAAACCAAAGCCTCAGTGCAGTGCGGGATTTGATCTGAACACTGATATGTCATGTTTAAGCTGCATTGTTTGCTATATTATCTGTTCCTATTTAACAATTATTTCACATAAACACAGAAGCTGAAATAAGGAAAATGTATCCCATAAAAGACAAAGTCCATGTATTCATCAGGAACATGGGATAAGAAATTTATTTTTAAATTTATTTTTAAATTTATTTTTAAAAAGTAATTTAAATAGTGAAATACTTTAAAACACGCATTAAATGTTAGAATTTATATACTGTCTATTAAAAATATTATCTGGAGCTAGTAGGCTTCTTTATCTTTAGGAACTATTTGTGTTTGTCCCTTCAAACAGGCCCATTTTGAATACTTTTTAAATAGACACACCATATCCAAAGGGAAAGAAAACAGCCAGAAGTCAGGATATATAGCTCTGCAGTGATTTATTACAGTTGTCTCCAGTTTTATTTTAGACAGTGTGTCTTCATAAATCCAAGACGTTAGCCCCTGAGTTCATCTTTCATTTCCCTGGAAACCAGAGCATTGTGGATGAATACTTGGCTTTGACCCAGAGCTGAGTCATAAGCAGTTTCTACATCTGATAGGAGAGTCCAAGATCTCTCCTGAAGCTAGCAGCACAAACATAATTCTGTGTATATCCTCCACAAGTCACTTTTGATAGGATTGTTCTCATGTAGCATAAGATCTAAGTGATATATCTAAATTAGACCTTCTTTTCCTCTCCTGTCACTTGAAGTGAATGCAAAGAGCCAGAAGAGGAGTGATAGTTTTGAATAGTTGAGCAACCATGCCTGTGTCCAGGTTTTGAACAGTGGATTCCTGGTTTCACCTGTGTGCCATCCTCATGCAGAGAGGAGATGTGGATTTGTACTTGTATGATTGCAGGGCATTTACTTAGGGTCTAGGAAGGGTGACTGGTGAAGCTGAGGTTCTGGGTATGCTGTGACACACACAAGCTCCTGCTTCCAGATGCAGTGCATTGTTCTCCCTTAATGATACAGTCTCCTAACTTAGGCATTTTAGTAGTGCCCAACTACCTAGCTGACTGGGTGACATAATATCTTTGCATTTTATTTTCCTCATCTGTAAAATGAAACTAATGTACTTATTCAGAATACATTTATGGAACAACTAGAAGCTTTCATCCAAGAGAAACTTCTTCTATCATCCGCACATGGACTGTAGCTCAATATAGTTACTAAACACATACATAATACTCTGAATTTATGATCTTGTCAGTAAACACTAAGTTGGCTGTTTATATGCAAAACCAGGATAAAAGCTGAGAGGTGGTTAGCATTAATCATAAACTTTATGTTATGTTCCCAGGCAACAGAATACTATATATCTATATATACACTGAATATTTTTTCATTTATCCTCAGTACTCAAAATAAAAAGAAAAGATTTTTTTTTTTTTTTTTTTTTTGGCACTAAGGTATTTTGCATATGAACTAGCTTTAAAATGTATTTGTGTGCAAAATTATTTCAAAATTATCAAAAATATTTTGTTGTCATCATAGTTCTTGTGAATAAGCAGCTCACTATTCATTACTGGTATGAGGCATTTTAAATTGCATGATCAGTTTCAACAGTATTTGAAAAAAGGAATGTCCTTGTCAATTAAGTTTGGATTCAGTGATACATCTTGTTGTTCTTTTGTTCAGAACATTCATAGGAAAAAAACCCCAAACCAGCCTTTTTCTTTGTTTTTTTTATTGTCTACATAGGTTTAGAGCAAATTTATTATGGAATGTCTGAGGTTCCTTAGCGAATCTCAAGGTAATCTCATCTCTAATCCTTTTACACAGTACCTATTTAATCTTCTTTATGGAAAGGACAGGATGACCTTATTCTTTACTTTTCCTAATAAAACTCCTTATGGTTCAGAATTTCAGTGAGGTGAAAAATGTATTTTGCCTTACTGAAAAACATAAACATGGGAATGTCTGAAGTAGAAGAACACTTTCCTCCTAAGATTTACCTGAAAAATAAAAATTAATTTTGTTTTAATGACTAATCTCTTGCCATTTTAGAGTTATTTTGTGGCAATGATTGGCCTATAATGCAGTAAATTATCTTTTCCAGTTGATTAATTCAGAGATCTTAAAATAAATCTATGTATAGTAAGGCTGCAATATAGAAATATGTCCTAAAGTCTGTTTTCATCAAATAATTTTTTTTATTCACTGAGTTTAACTGTTTAGCATTGTGTATAGTTTTGCTTTTAAAATGACAGATACTGTCAACATTTTTATTAAATTCCTTTCTGCGAACAGACAAAAAAGCTCTATTTTTGACAGGGTCTCACAAATGCAGAATGATTTAATGAAAAATCCTTACAGACAGAAAAATATATTTAAGGTGAATCACCACTAGCATTTTTGACAGAAAAAGACCCCCAGCTTTGATTACTGTTTCACCTTCAGCAACAGTAGCATGGATGCATACATTAATCTGCACAATGGTCCAGAGGATACCAGAGTTTTAAGCATCATGTCATTTAGCCTAATTTACAGCATGTTTAGAGTAGAGGTACTTGTGTATCTTTATATATATCTGTTACTGTCCAAACAAATTGTTTTAATCAGCATCTGTCTGGTTGACTTCTTTGGAACTTTGATAGTTATAGCATGTGCCTCCCCATATTTGTATTTCTGTGTGTATATATGTAGACATGCCTATATGTGTGGGTGGACCATGCACACAGAAAAAGTGAATAGAAGTAACTGTATTCTTGAGTAAAAGGCAGACATATCTGCACAACTTTGCAAAAGTTGAATGTTGGAACAGTACGTGAGGAAGAATCAAGTACCCTTCACTCCTGTTCAGTCTTTAATTTCAAGAAGCTTTTTTTCCTAGCTCTCATATACAAAACTGAGGGGAATATGACATTATAGATCATAGAATCATAGAATGATTTAAGTTGGAGAAGACCTTTAAGATCAAGTTCAACCATTAACCCAGGACTGCCAGCTCCACCACTAAACCATGTCCTTAAGCACTGCATCTAAGGATTTTTAAAACGCTTCCAAGGATGGTGATTCTCCTTGAAAAGCTTATTCCAATGATTGACCATCCTTTCTGTGAAGAATTTTTTCCCAATATCTGGTCTAAATCTCCCCTGGTGCAACTTGAAGCAATTTCCTTTTGTTCTATTGCTTGTTATCTGGGAGAAGAGACTGACTCCCACCTGCCTCACTGCAACGTCCTTTCAGGCAGTTGCAGAGAGCCATAAGGTCCCAATTGAGTCTCCTTTTCTCCAGGCTAAACAACCCCAGTTCCCTCAGCTGCTGCTCAAAACACTTGTGCTCCAGGCCCTTCTTCAGCTTTGTTGCCCTTCTCTGGACATGCTCCAGAACATCAGTGTCCCTCTTGTAGTGAGGGCCCCCAAACTGAACACAGTATTTGAGGTGCGGCCCCACCAGTGCCAAGTCCAGGGGACAATCACTTCCCCAGTCTTGCTGGTCACACCATTTGCAATACAAGCCAGGATGCTGTTGGCCTTCTTGGCCACCTGGGAACACTGCTGGCTCATGTTCAGCCTGCTGTCAGTCAGCACCGCCAGGTCCTTTTCCACCAGGCAGCTTTCCAGCCACTCTGCCCTGAGCCTGTACTGCTGCGTGGGGTTGTTGTGACCCAAGTGCAGGACCTGGCTCTTAGCCTTCTTGAACCTTCACACAGTTGGTGCTAGTCCATGCAGACCCCTCTGCAGAGCCTTCCTGCCCGCAAGCAGATCAACACTCCCCCACCAATTTGATGTTGTTTGCAAACTTACTGAGGGTACATTTGACACATTCATCCACATCATGAATAAAGATATTAAACAGAACTGGACCCAGCACTGAGCCCTGGGAAACACCACTCATGACGGGCGGTCAGCTAGATGTAACTTCATTTACTACCACTATGTGGGCTCAGATCTCTAGCTGTCTTTTTACCCAGTGTAGAGTACATCCGTCCAAGCACAAGCAGCCAGTTTCTCCAGGAGAACGCTGTGCGAGACAGTGTCAAAGGCTTATTTATTTGGGTAAACAGTATGTTACACAAGTAAATTATAAACTTACCCTTCAATATTTCGAAGATTCCCACAACATTCCTTATTCTTTAAAATCTGATCTTACTCGATTTTACTAATTACCTTGTAAAATAGGTACAAGAGGGTTTTTAGAGGTTTTATGAGATACTGTCTTTAACTGATTAATGGCATATTTATGTTTTATGCATCCTTCCACAAAGTACACAGCAGATCAGTTTGGTATATCTACAAAAGCATAGATCTGTTTAGTCTGCAGTGAAAAAAATATACATAGATAGGCTAATATTTCCAAATCCTGAATTAAAGATGGCAATTTTAAAACTAGAACCAAAAAACACAGAAACATGCCAGTTGGTAACATTCATCATTCTTTCAAAAGCACAACACAGGACTTTAACTTCAAGAGGGCTAAGTTACTTCTGAAATCTTCCTTATCACAAAGTGTCTCAGAAATATTATAATGTTATGTTAATAAAAATTAAGAGTTCATTATATTTACATGGACAAATTAACTAGAACAGTATTCATCAACTGAACATATTCAGTGACTGAATGTGTTTATGTAACTATCCCCATCATCTCATCATTCCCTGTTCTGGTATGTTTTGTGGGAAATGACGGTCGGTGGCATCTCTAATTCTTGAGTTGTGAAAAATCACTCTTGGCCAAGACAATGACTCTTAAAACCTTTTTATATAACTACAGTTATTTACCTAATGGACAGAAATAAGAGGGTTTCTAAGAACTTTAGACATAATCGTTAGTGCATTTTAGAAGATTTTACTGATATTTGTCATGAAAGTAGATTTAAAGGTTTTCTGTACAGTGAGTGAAAACAGAAACCATGCAGGAAACTTATAAATGATAGAAATTTCTCAGTTTGAGAGTCATATTTCATCATCACATAAATCCTTTTTATGCTGCATTGAATGAACAATCTTCAGATCAATAATCAGACAGCTGTTTATAATGATAAATATAGATAAAAGGTCCTTTGTGGGTTTTTTATCTGCATATCTTTGGTTTTTATAACAATTTCTTTGGCATTTGAATTTTTCAGAATTGATTAAGTATACCAAACAACTTATGATGAGACTTCATAATCACAGTATTCAGTTTGGATCAAGGGAATTTATCCCTTGACATGAATTAACTTTACTAGACTGTGTAAACAAGTAGCAAGTGAAAGTCTTATCTCTGTAGCTGTTCTAATTAGGCAGTGACATTTAACATTACAAGAAACGGAGACAGTGGAAAAGACAAA
Organism: Falco naumanni; assembly: GCF_017639655.2. Lineage (NCBI taxonomy): Eukaryota > Metazoa > Chordata > Aves > Falconiformes > Falconidae > Falco > Falco naumanni. Next base: position 51,789,329 of record NC_054055.1, read on the forward strand.
TAATAGAACTCATGTCACTGTGCTTGCTAAACATTAAAATTAACATGTTTGTTGACATATTTCAGAGTGATTCTAAGTAAGGTATTCTGTAGTAATTTGGAACATAAATATTAATAATATTGTAGCTGAACTAGTCATAAGTATTTGCTGTATGTTGGTTAAATGGTTAAGGTTATAAGTAGGCCAAAAATATATCCTTGGAACTTCAGTTAGGTAAACTCTGTTCCCTTTTCCCATAATGAGATTCTGAGTCAACATTTAACAACACCTAACAACAAGGTCAGCAGCAGTTTGTGTATTTTCATGTTGAGTGATATTTAAATGGATACAAAACCACATAAACACAGTCATTAATTGGTGTGTGGAGTGCTGGAAAATGAAGCAAATAGAGGTACTCCTGAGTCCTTGACATTAATTAGGGTCACTTCATTCCCTTCTGTGACCTGAAAATTGACCAGTGATTTGGTAGATTATCAGACATGTGCACTATTGACCTAGTTACTTTGACAAGGCTTGAGTGGGGTTTCACATACATCCAAAAAGTTTTCATCTTTGCAAGGAGATAAAAGAGGTGTTTTGTGGTATTTTTCTTCCCCAGTCATATGATACATAACAACAGAAATTATATAAAAAAGATTTAAGGAAGATGAAATATGAAACAGTTGTTAAAGAAGCAATATTGTTGAGATCTGTAGAGGCAGGCAGTGTGTTAGCCTTCTGTTGATCAGGGAGGGAGGAGGGAACAGCTAAAATCACACAGAAGTATATGAAGAAGAGAGAAACAAGGAAAAGAGTGGACTTATAAATCCCACTTATCCAAGCCAAAAGAATCCATTTTCTATAGAACAAAAGAAGAAGAATACCTGCGGAAGTTCAAGGAATTAACACTGTTTAAAAATGTAATTAAAGTATTTATAGGGAAAATAAAAGTAGCAACCACTGAAATTAAATATGGGCCCATACCGACATGTAGGACCATGCTTATACTGCCAAATGAAAGGTCAGATGTCAACCCTTTCCATGAGGCTAACCTGTTTTGGCATTTTTTTAAAATTTTTTTTTTCTTAATCACACCGCTTTGTGTCAGTTTTTTCCACAGAGAGATTAATCTTTTAGGAAGTTAGTTACCCATAAGAAACCCAGGGAACAAGTTAACAGTTAAACCATGGATCAGGGTTTCACTGCTAAACTTATTCCATGGTACTTTTAATTCACTGTAGACATATTACAAATTGCTTGATAAGTCATCAAGGAAAAAAAAAATAATCATGCATTAGGTAAATAAGATCAGGTTGTAATACCCCGAGCAGAAAGTAGCTTGCCATTTTAAATCATTAAGCATGTGTCAGAAGGTACTTGTCACCATGAATAGGAGTTACAGAAATTCAGCAATAAACTATAGGTTTATATTCCTTAAAAAGAGAAATGCACTAAGACCTGTCAAAGTATTTCAAATAAAGACTTTAAACATCAGAAGACACTTACTTTATAGAACCTATTTTTATGAAAGTAAGAAAGTTCAGAAAGCTTGACAGTTTAACTCAGCATGTATGCTTTGTATTATCCAGATTTCTCTGAGTGGAGATTAACCTGATTATATGAGATTTTCTTCTAAGATTTTCAGTATTTCCAAATTTAGACTGGAAATATCATATGAACAGTCTTAGACAACAACATATTTCCAAGAAGCATGTGATTAAAATTTTTCATAAAGATAGATTTTATGCATCATAACTATGAGCTTCCTGGACACAAATGTGGCTATTTTGTGGGTTATTTCCCTTCTTTCCTCTTTCCTGGAATAAACCCCAACATAAAACAACTAAATTGAAACAAACCAAACAAAACAAGAGTAAACCACTTCTGTTTTCCACAGTAGTCTCTTCCACTCCTAGACCTTAAAAAGAAAACATCATGTGTTTCACTACAATTTTTTCAGCTGTTCAATCACATTGTTATAAAGCTCTGAATTTGACTAAAGAAACATGCCCACAATAAATTAGTCAGTAAAATATACTTTTATTTATTAACTGCTTATCTCTTTGAAAGCACAGCAACCTTGGCCTTGGCAGCTTTTCCATATAATACTGAAACATTATAAAAACTAGATAAAACCTTTTGCTGTCAAAACATCAATTTTAGTGATTTGTAGATGGAACATTAGTTGAAAGGTTTGTGTTTGTGTCATGGAGTCTGCCACCACAATTGAGATACAACAGCAGTAACCTTCAGATGTATCTTCATAATATCTTTTATAGCTATCCAAACTTGCAAATTTTTAATACAGATGGATAGATAGCATTGCTTACAGCATAATTTTTGTCACGAGAAAGGAAAGTACTTAGAAAAAGACTTCTTATTTTTACCCTTTACTCTTTCAGGCACTAACAATTTATTTCCTGTCATGTTGCTACGAAATTGTGTTTCTTATCTTCAGTTGCTTACCTTGTCATTAATTTTGGAGGAAACTAAAGTATTGGAATTCTTATGTTTATTTCCAGTATGTTTTGATTTTATCTTAACCTAAGTGAGTCAGTGCTTGTTCAGAATAGTGAAAAATTCATCAAATTCATATTCATATAATCCATGTGTGGTTGCATATGTCAGCCTCATTTGGACACGTACTTTGTTTTTTTGTCTCAAAACAGTTTTTTAGTCCATATTTGATTGCTTAACTACTGAAAGTGATCCTTCAATAACAGTGAATTCAACTATTACTAATATTTAAAAGTTAGATCCTATTTTCTTCATAAATCAGTGGATTCCCCCATCTCTGAAAAAATAGAAATTAATTCACTGGTTTCTAAATATTACAGTCTGCTTGCATTTGGATTGCTGTGTCTCTAAAGCCAAAATAAGTAAGCCCAAAATTTATCAAATAATTTTATGTTACAAGTATAAGGCAAGCAAGCACATCTGTGTTTTTCTTGAAGTGCTTGTGTGAAATTAATTATTATATTTAATGAGGTATGTTGTCCACTATGAGGTTACCATGACCAAGAAAAAAATATATACATAAAAACTGTCACTGTGTCATCTCAGTTAGACAACCATCCTTTAAGATCTCTCTTTTTCCTGGTATTTTTTCACAACTTTGGTGAACATTGCTGTCTGAATCAATGGTGTTTAAGTCTTTGTTTTTCAAGGGCCTTTAGCAATCCTTTTACATGGAACAGAAACCATAATTCCAGTTCTTAAAACAGGAATAGTTGTTAATGCAACAAGATGATCTGTTTGATTTTTCTTTCTCTTTTTCTGTTTCATCTTAAACCATCACTGCCACCTTTGAACTTTAATCATTGTATCTCACCTTTCATTTTACAATCTCAGATGTAGAAGAAGTTTCTTAGATGAAAAGTAGAGACTGAAGTCATGAACTGTCTAGACTTCACTCTGCCTATTGCCTAAGGACAGATGTATTTTACGCAGCCTGCTACGAAACTTACTTAATGTTTAAATGAGCAAATGCCAAGAGATAGTAAAAGAATACTCATAACTGTAAGTTCTAGGGAGTTCTGGAAAAAAAAGAAATTACAGTAAAACTGTCTACTGGTCTTTCAAACAGAGTTTGCTAAGTTCATGAAGGGCAAGAAACAGGAACTGGTGCCTCAAGGCATCTCTATTATACCTTGTTCCTATGTCTCCAATAAAAACAATAGAGGATATTAAACATCTATTTCACAGAACCTTAGTCTCATAGACTCATAGTCTCATAGTATCATAGAATAGTTTGAAGGGACCTTTAAAGGTCATCTACTCAACCCTCTCCTGCAATGAGCAGGGACATCTTCAAGATAAGGTTGTTTAGAGCCCTGTCCCACCTGATCTTGAATGTTTCCAGGGTTGGAACATCTACCACCTCTCTGGACAACCTGTTCCAGTGTTTTACCACCCTCCTTGTAAAAAAATTCTTCCTTATATCTAATCCAAACATACCCTGTATTACTTTAAAACCATTACTCCTTGTCCTATCGCAACAGATCCTGCTGAAATTTTTCCCTCTATCTTTCTTATAAGCCTCCTTTAAGGTCTCCTGGAGCCTTCTCTTCTCCAGGCTGAACAACCCCAAGTCTCTCAGCCTGTTTTTATAGGAGAGGTGCTCCAGCCCGCTGATCATTTTAGTGGCTCTCCTCTGGGCCTAGTCCAACAGGCCCATGTCTTTCTTGTGCTGAGGACACCAGATCTGGATGCAGTACTCCAGGTGGGGTCTCACCAGAGCAGAGTAGAGGTACAGAATCACTTCCCTCAACCTGCTGGCCATACTTCTCATGCAGCCCAGGACATGATTGGCTTTCTGGGCTGCAAGTGCACATTGCTGGGCCATGTTGAGCTTCTTGGCCATCAATACTCCCAAGTCCTTCTCAGGCTCTCAATCCATTCTCTGCTCAGCCTGTGTTTATGCTTGGAATTGCCCTAACCAAGGTGCAGGACCTTGCACTTGGCCTTGTCAAACCTCATGAGGTTCACATGGGCCCACTTCTCAAGCTTGTCCAGTTCCCTCTCGATGGCATCCCTGTCCCTCAGGCATGTGAACTGCAGCACTCAGCCTGGTGTCATCTGCAAACTTGCTGAAGGTGCACTCGATCCCACTATGTCATTGATGAAGTCACAGAAGGCAAAGGCACTGACTGGGAGGATGAAGAACGGCCTGCTGTGGGAGAAGATCAGGTTCAAGAACATCTAAAGAACCTGAAGAAGTCCATGGGACCTGATGAGATGCATCTGTGGCTAAGGGAACTGGCAGATGAACTGGCTAAGCCACTATCTATCACATCTGAGAAGTCATGGCAGTTCGGTGAGGTTTCCTATGACTGGAAAAAGGGAAACATAAGCCCCATTTTTTAAAAAGGGAAATAAGGATGACCCAGGAAAATACAGGCCGGTCAGTCTCATCTCTGTGTCTGGCAAGATCATTTAGCAGATCCTGTTGGAACCTGTGCTAAGGCACATGGAAAATAAGGAGGTGATTGGTGACAGTCAACATGGCTTCACTAAGAGCAAATCAAGTGTAACAAATTTGGTGGCCTTGTATGGTGAGGTTACAGTGTTGGTGGACAAGGGAAGAGCAACTGATGTCATCTACCTGGATTTGTGCAAAACATTTGACACTGTCCTGACATCCTTGTCTCTAAACTGGAGTGAGATGGATTTGATTGATGGACCACTCAGTGCATAAGGAATTGGCCAGATGGTTGCACTTAAAGAGTTGCAGTAAATGGTTTAATGTCCCAGTAGAGACCCATTGATGAGTTGTGTCTCTCAGGTGTCTGTATTGGGACCAGCATTGTTTAACATCTTTGTCAGTGACATGGACAGTGGGAATGAGTGTGCGCTCAGCATGTTTACCAGCCACACCAAGCTGTGTGGTGCAGTTGACATGCTGGAGGAAAGGGGTGCCATCCACCTCCATCTGGACTTTGAGCTGTTGAATACTACCATCTGGCTGTGACCATCCAATCAATTCCTCATTCATCGAACAGTCCACCCATCAGATCCATATCTCTCCAGTTTAGAGAAAAGATTGTTGTTGGGGACAATTTCAAAGGCCTTACAGAAGTCCAGACAGATGCCATCCATAGATCTTCCGTTGTCCACTGAGGTAGTAGCTCCATCATAGAAGGCTACTAGGTTGGTCAGGCAGGAGTTGTGCTTGGTGAAGCCATGCTGGCTGTCTTGAATCACCTCTCTGTCCTCCTGAATTCATAGCTTCAGGTATTATGATATTAATTTGCACTCCCTATTTTTTTTTCTTTTATCCAGCCTAAGTGTATTGCTAAACTGCAGTATTATTTTTGCAGGTAAAACTAGTGGAGTTTTAATGGAGTTATTTTGAGACACTCAATTTATAGTATATAATACAAATTTGAGATCGTAGAAATTATGCTTTAAAATAAAACCTGCTTGGAAATAAAGTCATCATCTTGTTTTCCTTTCTCATATTGTAGTAGACATGCATATGGTAACTTGTTATGTGGTTTTATGTTAATGAGAAATAGTTGATTATAGATACATCTGTCTCACAGAGAAATAATATGGAAAAAAAAATATAAATACATTTTAAAGTGGAAAAAAACACATCAAATATGAGGCATTTTTTCATGTGGAAAGCATGAGCTGAATTTTGATAGTGCTAGTCAGAATTCTGTGGGATCGAGATCAGAGATAGAGGCATCATGCTGCATGCTGAAGCAGAGTATTCTCACCATTTTCAGTGTGGGACTGCTCTCATCTAGAGACTGTTCTAAAAAAGCAAAGCAGCTTTGCAAAATAGATTCGCTTTATGTTCTAGTTACATGTATCATCTTTCTGGTGAGTATGTTTTCTTCTACTTGGCTATGTTGTCCGCCTGTTCTTAGTAAATTAATAGTGGAAGGGATCTTACTATTGTCAGTACAAGGATAGGGAGTGTGAGGGGGGGAGTGGGGAAATGAAGGGGAAAAAAAAAGCAAAAAAAAAAAGCTCCCTTAGCAGGACAAATAAAGGAAGGAATTCAAAGTTTTGCAGGAGATCATCTGTTTTATCAAAGACCAGAAGGAATTATATTTCAGTCACAGTGGTAGCAGACAGCTCAAGAGATGTAAATACAGAGGTTTTCCTGTTCCACTTTACAGTGGTTTCAAAGTGCCAGTTGGAAAATCTTAACTCATAAATTTTGTATTGATCTTGCATAATCCTGGATTCAGCCTTGACATGTGCATGTTCACTTACATTTTTGTTCCTTGTGTGAAAGACCAATAAAACTCATATTTTTCCTATGCTGCAGCAGAAGCTAGCACAATGGGAAATAGACCTTCATGGGAACTAGGATTCAAGACAGTTTTATGATGATCATCAATGAATTAGTAGCAACAAAGCAGACTGCGAATAACGCAGGTCCCTATACGGCATGTAGCATTTCTAGTTCATTTGAATCCTATGCACTGCCATTTGTACGTAGGAAATGCAGATCCACCCATTCAAACTCACTCCTTCCACATCAGTACAGAGAAAAAATGCCAATCTGGAGCCTGCAAATTTGGAATATTTTATTTTCTTTTTCCCTCCCTCCACTCCCTTTTCCTTTTTCTTTTTTCTTTCTTTTCTTTTTTCCCCTGTAGAGGGCTTTTAGATTTTAGAGCACTTGGAATCATGAAAAGACCTCTTCTACATAGGTTAAAAGGGTGATCACTTCTGTACACAGGCATGAAGGGAAGCCAAATACAAAACAATTGAGAACCAATCCATTATATGCAGCTTTCTTGTGGAGATGATGTTAGAACAGCCATGTATATTCTCAAACTCTGGTCCTTCTGACTCTTTCTTGATTACCTCCTGATGCCAAAACGGCACAGAGTAACTGCTCATAGACCAATTTTGTCTTGAAGCAGCAAAGGTATTTATTTTGTGCAACATTAGGGAGCTAACCAATTTGCACCGGACAAACTAGCTTCCAAGTTTTCAGTGAAAAGTTAGGCATTTTACACAGTTTTTGTGAGAGGTTACAACATCTTTACATACATACTCATTTGATTTTGACACCCAATCATTCCATTCATAATAGGTGGGATATAGGTGGAGTAGACCTTTCAATTTTCTTTGTTCAAGGATTTCCTGACTTGATGGTCTCCTTATCTCCTTCAGGTGCCCACCTTATCTTTTCTAATTTTTCAAAGTACATTCAGTGGAACCTTTTCTAATTATTCAGAGTACATTCCTTTCTCAACACAAACAGAGCATCACCCAGAGCATTGTACCAAACTCATCCTGACCGATCTTTTTTTTTTTTTTTTTTAAGACCTTGTTCTGTTTCACTCCCATATTCTTCTGGGTTGTTATCTGTCCACATACAGACCTCTGCACTACTGAGATAAAAGATGACTTCTTTCACTCTTCGGACTATGAGTCTAAGTGTTTTTGTGTATGAAGGTTTAGTTTTCAGTTTCAGGAAGTTGTTAGGATGCTATTTGGTTGCCTGATATGAAATTTTCTCTGGACAGCATAAACCCCAAAACTGTAATTTCTGCGTTACCTATGTGTTGGGGAGAAGGGTTCATCGGAGTCAAGAAATCACTCAATATGAGTTATGCATCTTGCTCAACTTTATTAGTTTCTAACACTACTTATATAGAATCGATATACATGCATATTCGTAAAGCAAAAATATAATTGGTTATTAGTCTCTAAGCGCGCGTGGTTCTCACACCCCTAATATCATGACTAAAATAAGCATTCTGTCCATGTAGCTAATTGTGTTGCTATGCTTCAGCCTTGTAGTTTGTTACTCCCTATATTCCCATACTGCTCCCTATCTCTCTTGGCCCTGCACCTGCTTTCCCAGCAGCTGTAGCTTGTTACAGCCACGGCCTGTTGGCACAACATAATTACTTGGTCTCAGGATTCAAGAATAGCTCAAGGCTACCTTTCTTGTTAACTTCAGCACAGCAACTTCAGTACAATTCTGATTACAGGCCTGTTCTAATACCAGGCCTGGATTGTGCAGATCTTCAGAGATTCTAAGGCCATGCTTCTGCAGCCATTCTTCTACACCTATGATAGTATGGATTTAAAGTGGCATTCTTCTTATTACAGCATGGTAGCATTACCACCTTGTACTCCAAGATGAGTAAATGTCAAGTTTTATTTTGCACCAAAATGGACTAGAATGTCAGTAAACGTCAGGATACTATTTTTTTCTCTTTTTCTTTGGGTACATAATTTCTTCTTTCCAAGATTTTTTTGCCACAGATATCCTAATTTTAAACTAAACCACTCATCTAATTTAAGATATCTTTAAAACATTCATGCTGCTACAGTACTCAAGATTTTTTATTCTCTTTTCATATGGGGATATTTCTAGTCCACAGTCACTATTACTAGCCGGATTTTCAAAATCCTTACTAATATGTCAATCATTTTGGACTACATATGACTTATTTTTATGTAATCCATACATCTAGAGGTTAGAATAGATTTTCCATGTATGTTCATCTATGACCTGAACTTTTGCTTCATATCTTAAAGTACATGATGCTTGGATCTAAATCTGAATCTAATTCATTGAAATGCTGTAAAGGAAAATAACGGCTTCCTGTACAGATCATCTCTCTTTTGAGTACCTTGCAAGTTGTATATCAGCGAGACAATTTCAGTCTTTCAGATCAATGTCTTGTGAATTAAGTTCCTTGAGGAAATCTGACTCGGATTTTTCATGGAACATGCTGCGTTTTTTGGTGTCCCCAGAATTCATGTTACATGGCCAAATTTGTAACAGTATATAATGTACACATTTTTACTTTAGTTTTTTTGGTTTTTTTTTTTTTGTTTTGTTTTGTTTTTTTTTTATCAGATAAATAATACTGTGTAGTAAGAGAAACATATGTATCAAATATGCTACATTAAAAGTTACAATTATATAGCATATACAGTTACCTTTCATATTCTATTATCTCTATATAGGTAAATGCTTCTTTTAAAAACAAATAAACCCCAATGAATCTGTATGGACTGTAGAACGCTTTTATGTAGCCTTGTATATCAGTCAGTTCCTCAAAGGAAACCATTCTAGAAACATGTATTGGAATAGGAAAGTTAGAATACAGTAGAGGAAGGCGCTTTCTAAAACCTTTCATATCTTTTATTTCTAGAAACTATTGAATTATTTCAGCTTAACATGAGTGAAGTCCTGCCAATTGTCCTGATTGTGAAATGGATATATTCTTTACTACTGACCTGAATATCATCTACAGGGTGAAATATAACTCCTCTGTGCTGTTGTTTTGCCTCAGCATATGCTATTGCAGCAAACACAATTTCGTATCTTTCTGCACAGCACTTCTGACCCATGGTTTCATCATCCTGCTCATTTTTGCATAATCTTGCCAACAAACTCAACAGTATCAACACAGGACAGAACTTTCCCTCATATTCAAAGGATGTGAAAGTCCTCTGTGTGCCTTTCCTTCTACCTGCATAGACTTCTATGAGCACCGGTGAGTGGCTGACCTGGTACAGTGGTTTCTACATGCTGGTGTAATGTTTTCCACAGTCTTTTTCACCACTTAAAGATGTAAGCAATCCAAGACCTACTAGTATTAAGTGCAGGCATCACCTCTTATCTCTCACTGCAATGGGGTCCATTTGCCTCATTGTCAGATGCTATGAATCTTGGCCTTTCAGTCCTTCCCATAATTTCTCTATAACACTCTCTGCAGTACACTCTCCCTGCTGCCTTCAAAGATGGGATGTAAAGCACTACCTGTATCTGTCACACAGCAGACATTTACTGCAGGGCAAATCGTATCTACTTTAGCTTCAAGGATGTGAAATATTTTCCAGCTGAGTTTCACAGCCTGCTGTAGCTAAATTTACTCTGGTGACTTTCCTTAATTGGTTTGGTAGCATGTCAGCAGCTGGCATATAATGATATGAACTAAAGAGCCTGCTAGCATATATTATTGAATGCAAATTCTGATGTCTTCTATTCTTTTATGAACTTTTCAGTTTAATTGTAGTCACAGTTCCATATCCAAAAAGAAATCCATAGGACCATTATGCCTGCAAGCTGCCACAATGAAATTGTGGTGCCCTGTGTAGTAAAAGAGCATCCTTACCTCTATGCCTTGACAAAAGCATGGCAGAATTTCAATTTTAGAATTTCAAAACTGTCAAGTGGCACTTAATATTACTTTTTGCCCTCACGTTCAACTCATTTTTGAAATGGCCACCTAAAGATACAAAATTTTCTGTGATTTTACATCTGGCATATAGAACATATTAGACAAATCTGAGCAAAGATCCTGCAAGTCATAGAAAAGTCTTTCCATAGTGTTAACATTCTTCTCTGAGAATTGTTAAAGAAATCTTCATTGAAGCTGAAATTGGAAAAGCTAGGGCTGCAGAGACTTTACTTCCAACACCCTATGCAAGATGCTTAGGTTTTAACCACAAAGCAATGTCATGCAAATATCCCTGTTTACTCACATACTTTACTTGCATCCAATAATTATCAAGTTGGGAGAGCAGAACCAGTAAACCCACTTCACCCCTGCAAATGTACAGGTAGTGCTGAATAGCAGATCTAGATGTGCTGTCATTTCTGTATTAGCCTGCAATATCAACAGCACTACACTGCTTCGTGTACCTAAGATATCCCTATATGCCTGAAATAGAAGGTAAAATTTTTTGAAGCTTTTACCATGAGCTGGCCTCCAATTCTCACTCCAGGCTTCTAAACATATTATCACACTCTGAATTTCTAGTTCCTTTCCCCGCAAAGTTCTTCGTTTTAGAAATGACACCTTACAATCCACCTTGTAGGAAGACCACATGCAGTTATGATGCATGGGATTGTAGCTGAAGTGGAACAATGGTTCTTAGTGTTTTGATCCTTTTGCATAGAAGAAAACTGTGTCAATTCATTTGGCATATCTTCATTTTCACCCTGTCTCAGCTTACTTCATAGACACTTGACAGCAACCTCTTTTGAAGTGGTTACAGATAACTCAGTGGTGTCTGCTGTCTACCCTCAGGAAGTGTGGCCTCTGATTAAGCTTGCACAAGAAAGTCATTTTGTTAACACAGAGGTAAAGACATGGGTAAATCTCCTCTGTTCTTCAGAACATTCATGGACACCTGTGAGTGACTGGGATCTCAGTGAACAAAGGCACTTAAGTGCTCGCATAAAAACCCGCCCACAGCAGGGCTGCAAATTGTAGTCTCAGAAGAAGGGGGGGGAGAGAAAAGGAAGTGAGGAAGGGAGGGAGGGAGGAAGGAAGGAAGGAAGGAAGGAAGGAAATGAGAGAAAGAAAGAAATAAAGAGAGAAAGAAAGAGAGAAAGAAAGAAAGAGAGAGAGAAAGAGAGAAAGAAAGAGAAAGAAAGAAGAAAGAAAGAAAGAAGAAAGAAAGAAGAAAGAAGAAAGAAAGAAAGAAAGAAAGAAAGAAAGAAAGAAAGAAAGAAAGAAAGAAAGAAAGAAAGAAAGAAAGAAAGAAAGAAAGAAAGAAAGAAAGAAAGAAAGAAAGAAAGAAAAGGAAGAATTATTTTAGTATTATCCAATTTTAGATTGTTGACTACTTTTTTCTAACCCCACTATGAATCCATGAATACGTGTTTCCTAAGTCAGGGTGTGTGCGTGGGGGGGGGTGGGGTGGCGGGCAGAGCAGGGGAATGAATCTTGTGCAATTCATTGCTTTGTTTCTCTTCACCTTTCCCTGTCACCCTCTTATCATGAATAAATACAGCTAAAATACAAAATATTGCCTTGAGGTGGCCTTAGATCCTCCACCAGCTACTAGTGGCGTGAGGATTACTATGTTTCATAGGTTTGTAGCACTGGAAAATAAGTCTCCCTAGGTGCCATAAAGTCTAGAAGTCTGTATTTAAGTTTACATTTAACCTAGATTTCTTGGAAAAGTTTGAAAAACTCTTCAGACTTTATTATGGCCATAGATAATGTATTATCTTAGGACCGAAACAACAAAATTTTGAGTGGTTTTATTGTATTTCTTGATGTTTTATGTGCATGCTTCTTGCTGTTGCCGTCATTCTTGACTTTCAAGATACATTGCTAGTTTGTATTTGGATAAACAACGTGCAGGTGTCTTATTTCTGCTGTACATTTATATTTCAGGTTTATTCACATTATCAAAAAGAAACAATTAAAGGCTTCCTAATTTTCAGTGCATGATCTCTTTCCATATGTTTAGCTCTCCATTCATATGATTGTCCTCTTATCTACCTAAAAGGTTTTCTAGTATAATTAATTTCATATTTGAGAGCAGCATGATATGGATCTTGGTATGAATCCCCAGCATAAAAGCCTCTATTGGATTAATATTACTGAATATTAGAAAAACACATAAATATGGTTTATCTCAGGTAAAATGTATTTGTTGATCTTTTGATTTATTTTCTTTTCTGAGGGAAGATTTTATACATTAAAGCCATTTTTAGAATAATGTTACTTTTGAAAACTGTTTTTTATGTATTCATGTTGTTAAAATGAGTTCATATATAATGACTGCCTTTTGTAATTATAGTCACTACTTTTCCCAAATCTTATCTCAATTTAAGGAAAAATAATTCAACTGAAAATTAATCCACCAAACACACTGTAGTCTTGGATATGGAATGAAATTAAAATATTTCCAGTCTCCTGTTATTCTTGAAATCTGCAAATGAGTTTTATTCGGGAATACTGGGAATTGAGTTCCTAGATCAGGGGTCCTCAAACTTTTTAAACAGGGGGCCGGCATGCAGATGAAGTGGCAGGCAGTCATCTGCGGCTGCTTGGTTTCCCCTCCCAACCCCTGGCTGGGGGGGTGGTGTGGTGTGTGTGTGTGGTTCTGTAAATACCGGGGGCTGGATTGAGGACCCTGGGGGGCCATATCTGGCCCGTGGGCCGTAGTTTGAGGACCCCTGTCCTAGATGCTTCAGAATTTATGCTGGAGTTTTAAAGTGAATTTATATTACAATGTAATAGGACATTTTCTCCCCTAGATTTTACTGTCAGTGAAATTAAAATTATCTGAGTTCCAGGAAGCCTACTTGCCTCTCACGATGTGAGGTCTAATGTATGTGGCTTCACATTTCAGGTTTAGTGCAAGCACTCCTCAGTCTGAAGGCAACTGCAATTGCCCCCACCTGCTGCTAAAGGAACACTCTGGGTTCCTTAGAGTATTGTTGGGGCCAGCTAACTGTTACAGCTCCTTGATGCAGCTGATCCACATCTCCCTCTAGATAGAAATCTTTATGAATGCTATTAGATTAAGCTACCCGAAACAGTGATTTTTCCGCCTTCTAGTGGACATTGTCCACACACAGGGCTTTTATGGCTTCATAATGCTCTGCAGAATTTCAACACTTAAGTAAAAAATCACTGAAGTCAAAAGCTTGGAAGAAGGAGGGTTCTAAGGCTTTCTTGATTTTGATTGGATTTTTATATCAAAAGATGAGCTGCTTTGCATCCATTAAAATGTTCTCAGACTAGACTGGTATTTTATATGAGGTTTGTTGTTTATATTGTATATATGAGGGTTATAATTATTTGTGTATGTCTTCAGACTTCTTTCACATCAAAAGTCTGAAATTTCTGTCTGATGGTCTCTGGTTCTTCTGTCTCAATGTTTCTATCAGCTTTTGCTAGGACATGGAAGAGATTGCTACTGATATCTATTGGAGTCCTTGGAAGGAGAATTATCTTACTTAGAGCGTCATTATTGTGAAAACTCACAGGTAGTTCTGACAAGGAAACAGGGCTGCTGTTACGGCTGACTTCACCTGGGGTTTTTTTGGAGGTTTTTTTTTGGCTGTTCTGTAGCAAGAAGTGAACTTTCTAGAGAAAATGCTGATGTTCCTAGTTTTCTTTAATAGTATAATTATATTTTCCAGTCATCACTAGTTTGATTGTCCCACAACTTCAGTAGAGAAAGAAGTACTAGCATTTGGAACTTCATTCTTCATCCTATGGCAAATCCTTAAGTATCCTAGATTTTTATTATCCAAATGTTTATCCAACAAAGAACAGGTGCATTTAGTCCAGCAGTGCAAAGGAACTGTATACAGACTAATAGTTAGGGCACGCATCTGAAATGCCAGAGATCCATATTCCCCTATCAGTCCTTGTTGCTATTAATAATTCCATAAAATGGCTAAACTCCATTTAAGAAAATTTTATATTCCAGAAGACCTGCCTTGAAAGTGTAAATTCTGTATTGATGTTAATCTGAAAAAGAGCATCTGGTGCAGCCAGAAGTTCAGTGGGCCTTCCTTCTGCTTCCTAGATCAGCTTCATGATTGTTAACATTATCACAGACTGACCAGTTTCTAATTTTGGTTTGTTTCTTCTTGTTACATAGTCTCCCTTTGTCAGAGGAGGAAGGACCAATATGAGGCAGGCATATTTCTTTTTCATCCATGATGAGATGGGATTTTTGACACCACTATACCTCTACAGCAAAATCAAACCGCTTAGGTTGAAACACCAGCTAAAGTGCAACTGTTGTGAATAAAATTCAGTTTAAGCAATAGTATTTAATTTTGAAGTGAAAGGAACTGCAGAAGAAACATTCAAGTACTCACCAACAACTGAAATAGAATTAATTTCTGATTTACAGCTCTTCTGTATTGTCTTCAACCAGAGTTGGTACTTGCAGGTAACACCTTGCATGTGAAGGAGTATTTGACGTGCTAATGAAATAGCAGGAATGGGCTGAGATCCTTTTTATGTGCAGGGTCTATCTCTTACTGCACAAATGTTCAAAGCATTAGGTTACTGTACACACCTATTTTTTCATCCTCTTCCTGCTCTATTCCTGCTGCCCCGTGAATAAGCTATATTCAGAAGCACACATTTCATCAAGGTCTGTTCTCTCACTTAGGCCTAGTAGTGATGTGACTGAGATAGCTAAGTAGCTTATACCTTAAAAAAAAAGATTGATACATTGAATTCTGACTACTGAGAACCTATTATATAAACTAAGAATTTGTACAATTAACTCTTGGGAATCAGATTCTAAATATATTTCTTTTCCAGATTTTTATGGCAAAACTTTTATCCATACACACACACACGCACACACATATATATAATTACTACTTACATGGGTCTTCTGTAGGGCCATAGGAAAAGAGAAGACTCTAAAATAAACCATATATGCTTGAACTTTTCTCCACAGAGAAAATACACTGAAATATCAGTTCATAGTTGCAGCAGCAGTTGCCTCAGCCACTACTGAAGAAATGAAAAAAAATAAAATAAAATAATACTCTTAAGTCTTTTCTACTTCTTTGATTGAGGAAAACAGGAATCATGTTACTGAGAGAACATTACATATACTTAGAAGGGGTTGCAAAGAGAGACAAGAT
Organism: Falco naumanni; assembly: GCF_017639655.2. NCBI lineage: Eukaryota > Metazoa > Chordata > Aves > Falconiformes > Falconidae > Falco > Falco naumanni. Next base: position 51,805,170 of record NC_054055.1, read on the forward strand.
TTAGGTTTAATTTCACTCTTATTTTAGATACCCCTTTGTACTCTTTAGTTTTCCTTATTTTTCCTGAATGTCAGATAAGGATATCACATCATTGAAAATAAGAATAAGGATGGGAAAAAAAAAGTTTTTCAGAAATAAAAAGACAAAAGGAAGATCAGTTGAGGGATGTTTTGAAGGTAAGTTTTCTAATAATTAATGTGAAATATAAGCATTTCTCATAGGTTAACAAGTGTTTTGATGTGAGAATACATGGGACTGCTGTTTCCTCGCTTCTCTAGTTAAAATCAGTAAAACTATTTTACTGTCTTGATTTCTCTTCCATTATAAGGAAGAGTTAATTCTCAACACATTATGAGTGCTATGTTTGCTCTGCTCTTAAAAGGCATTATCACTACAGCCACCATAAGTGTAATGATAAGGAGACTATGTGGGTTTTTTCCTTTCCTAGTTGCGACACAACTAATTAGAAAATCATTCTCTGCAAACAAAGGAAACACAAATAAAATTAAATAATGAGTGTTATTTGAATGTTAATATGAGTAACATTAGGGCTTTATCACTATGGAAATGACCACAAAAAAGTTAGCACTATAACAGGGACCTCATTTACAAACATGACTGAGCCAGTAATGATTCAGAGATTAAGACCGAGTGTTCTTAGATCCAAAAATCTTTAAATTACAATATTTTTAGATGCAGAATGTTTTCTTGCAATGAAATGATGTGCAAACAAATACAAGCACAATAATAAACACAAAACCAGAAAGTTAAAAGGCATGCTAGAGACATGGCAAATTAGCACTTGCATATTTATGACTCATAAATCAACACCACTTTGAAGTAATGCAAAACAGTTTAATACAAATGAGAAGTGTGTCAGACACATCAAAGAAAAGCTCCATTAAATCAGTATTAATCCAAAATGTTCTGTTATTTAAAGAAAAAAAAACATGGTAATGCAACATTAATTTAAATACTTGGAAGTCACAAAATTAAAAATGTTAACTTTCCCTCTTCATTTAAAACATGAGGAGACAGATTTTTATAGCATCATCTATAAATAGAATAATAACAAGCATAATTTGTGTACAGCAACTTGTGATACTGGCAAAAGGAAGGCAAATTAAAATATTACTAGCCATTATTTTGAATGTTTTCTTTAAGCTGAAGGTTCTCATCAACCAGATAAGAGGTCAGTTAGAGTGAAGAATTTAAATATATGGCAGTTTAATGAATTTTCTCTGTCTCAAATATTATTAAAAAATAATTTTCTGAGTTAATTCTCTTTTCCCAAACTCTAAAGTTGCAATTGATTATAAGGTTGCCTTGTTGACGCACTGTTCAAATGCTTAAAGCCCTGATTTGCCTATCTACATAAATACATAAATGACGTGTAATTTAATCCATATAGCTTTAAACATCAGATCACTAGGATTGCTGTTTTTCTAAAGTAGAAATGAGAATTGCTAAATTTTCGTAACATTGATCTATAAAGTTTCCAACTATGTTGAACTAGCTTTATTACCAGTGTAAGGAACACAAAGTTATACACTTTGAAGCCCTTTATCTGAACCTAGAGTATCCTAATACCATGAGCTGACAGTTCATTGAAGGCATTGTTTCTTGCTTACACCAATTCCCTTGTGCTCATTATGGTGCTCCCTGGACCCCCACTTGCTGATTCAGCTCACTAAACCAGCAGAAAGCAAACCTAGAACAAACAAACAAACAAAAAAGTAAGTGAACATATTTCCATGCATCATTGACAAACTGGATAAAAGAAGAGTCTTATGCCCTATACAACTGAAGGGACCATATTATTGCTAGCAAAGACAGAAAATTCTTTCTCAAGTTATTTCTTGCTAACAAAGTCTGAATTTATGACAAGGTGTATATAAGAAGGTTTCATAATTCAATTGTATAAATGTAATGTTTCTGTTCTTGAGTACAAGAACAGAGCTTCACAGAATCATACAGCAAATACTAGCTCAAACTAATCTAAGCATATTGACACTACAGAGCATGGAAATAAGCCAGAGGAAAAAGAAGTATGAGAGCTGGAACAAACTATTTTTAGTATATCTGCAATGAAAGGAGAACAGTGAAAGTAAACAACAACAGAATTTCTATTTATTCTTTCTGAATATTATCTGTGCCAAGGCATAGGATAATACATTGAAGGAAGCTGCTAAAAATTAATGTAGCTCTAGAAAGGGGAAAAAATAGGAAGACTGAAAATGGAAAATAAAGTAAAAACTAACAGAACTATAATACAGAAAAGGTAAATTTAGATGAAGGTGAAGGTTGAGAAATACTTTAACTGAATCAAAACCAAAAAAAGAGCACTGACATGGAACTTCGTATTTCTGATATCGTTCATGACAGGTGTTATCTTTTGAAAAATGAAAGTAGATAACAATTTTCCTTTGAAATTTATTCTGATTTTTCTGTCCCCCCAAAATAACATAAAGATGGAAACAAATAAATCTGTACTTACTTTAAAATGTGTGTTAATTTTGTTAATTCTGTGTAATTTAAATAGTGACCCTTTAACAAAAAGAAAATTAGTGGATGCAAATACTTGAGGGATTCCACAACTGCTTTCCTGTCATTTTCTCTGGTAATCTAAGTAGAATAGAGATGAGTCTACATCTTTTTTGTTTGTTTGTTTGTTTCATGGGACTAAAAACTGTTTTAAACTGCCTTCTATCCTGAGCTGTAGCTTCCCTGTATGGCAGAAATTCAACATCTAGTCTTTTTTTAATCTCCAAAAAGTTCAAGTTCCTCCAAAGGACTTGGCAAGAAAGTGATATAAACAGGATAAAATGCTACGTTTTTAGCTATCAAGATTATAGGAATGCTTGTTGTTGTCTATATTTTGAAAAAGCATCCACAGGTAATAATTAAGAAATTCTGAGTAAACTCACTGAAAACAGAAACTCTCTCACAAGTAAATAATATGTTATTCGTAGCAGTGGAGTTCCTTGTTTAGGTAAGCAAAATGTCAGAGGGAGGGTCAGTGCTGTATACGCATTACTATGTAAGGCTATTTACTTCCTTTATAGTGTTACCTTTCCTGCTTTCATAAAATCAGAAAATAAAATCCCATGTGCAGTTTTCCTGGGACAATTACAGTCTTAGGAAAAAGATAATATTTCTTCCCTGAAGCTAAGATATATAAAGCCCAGATAAATACTCAGGTGTAATGAGGAAAACCCACAAACTTTAGGTGATTAATAGCATTCCTTTACTTCTGTATTTAGAATTTTACAGTAATTGCTTTGTATCTGTTCAACTTGATGTCTCAAGTAAAAAGAAGTAAGCTCGGTATCTTCTTAAAAATTTCTTGAAAAATGAAGTGGTTTGAGTTTTAACATGAATAAAAATCCTGTAGATGAAAGTGGATTAAAAACATTAAGGTTGAAATAATTTAGGCAATAACCAATAGAGAGAAAGATGAAGGAATGACTGAGGACACTGAAGTTCAGAGAATGGATAAAATATTAAGTCAAAAATTAGAAGCCTTCAGTATTACAAAAACTTAAGAACTAGAGATGTGCTTTTGTAAACAAAACGTGAAGTCATCAGCCAGTAGGATAAAACTACTATTTTTCATGCTCTCTCACTGAAAGAAATACATTAGGATCACCCTGCTAAGCTACCAGTCCTTCAGAGCACATTAGATAGGTTGATGAGTTTGCTTTGCAGGCAGATTTTCCAAGGTTCACCCATCTCTAAGATTAATACAGCCCTCCGTTACAGCCTTTACAACGTAGTAAGGCTGTATTTGCAGTCAGGTATTACCTTCTCAGTTTTATATTCAAATCTTAAATTGATCTGTCACATTAGGCTTTAAGTCCCAGGTCTGACATGTATTTATGGATTACTGATCTGTAAAAGTTTATTTCTACAGCATAAACAGCAATGCAGTTTTCAGCTGAAATCTGAATTCTGCACTAAACTAAGAAATGTTTCTGTATGACTACTATCCTGATCACATCTCAAAAGAGAATGAGATGTACTTTTAGCTTTATGGTGTCTTTCCTTTTCCAGCGGAATTTATAATTTGTATGTGAAATATTTCAGTTATAACTGATGCTGTCAACAAATTCTCTGTGGATGTTTTCAGTTGCTTGGTTTTTTCATCCTTTCCCAAAAGATCCACTGTTGAATTTATTATAGCAAAATGGCTATGATAAATGATCAATGGCTGAATGGCTGGGCCTAGATGGCCCTACTTAGGCATGATTTTTTATCATGTGTCAGATGAGCAGGACAGCGGGAAGCAGTGCTTCTGTAATAACATATTTAATAAGGAGTAAAAAAGCTGCTGTACAAAAGCTGGGAAAAAGGAGTGAAACAGCCCTGGAGACTCCATGGTCTGTGACAGAGAGGGAGGAGGTGCTCCAGGCCCCAGAGCAGAGATTCTCCTGCAGGCTGTGGAGAAGACTCTGCCCTGTAGCCCATTTAGACCCACCACCAGAGCAGGTGTATATGTCCTGAAGGCAGCCTATAGAGAGCCTATGCTAGAGGAGGCTCCTTAGCAGGAAAAGTGGCCCATGGAGACAAGCCCGTGCTGGAGCAGTGGAGGTTTGGAGAATGTGATTTTAGATTTGTCCTTCTTTCTCATTATTGTACTTTGATTAAATGGCAAAAAATTAAATTAATTTTGCCAAGATCAGTCTGTTTCGCCCATGATGATAATTGGTAAGAAATCTCCCTGTCTCTATCTTGACCCATGAGCTTTTCATCATAATTTCTCCCTCTGACCTGTTGATGGATGGGAGTGAGAGAGCAGCTTGCTGAGCAGCGGGCAGCCAGCTAAAGTCAACCCAGCACAGACAGTAAACCACACCAGTGCAAAACTCACTTGGCCCCACTGCTGATCTAACAAATGTAATCAAAATACAGTCTACACATCTTCGAAAAATCCCAGATTTTCTCACTTTAAGGTTTTTTGCTTCTGGGACATTAAGCTTGGAATTTGTCTCAATTACACAAGACAGAACCAAAATGTTGGCACAAATGGATGTTATTCCTGGAAAAAAAAAAAAAAAAGTCTTAACCAGGTCTATACTTTTCAGGCATTAAAACTTAAAACGCAAGAAAAGCAGAAAACAGAATTGAATAATACGGAACATCAAAATCAAACCATTTTAGCCAGTTTAAACATGATTGTGAGAGGACTCTTTCATCCTTGTTTATGTTTAGTTCAGGATAATTGTATGGTTGGATTACAAGTACGTTAAATAGATACTGCCATCCTGAGCAGAAGAAATACTTCATCTCAGTAGTTACACAAACATACAAAAAGTACTTATTCAATATTCATTTTAGAAGGAAGACAGGAATACTGCAAGGAAGTTTTATACTGGAAAATTCTAATGGATGAATATAGCAAAGGTTAATATTATGCCTTTACCAATTGTTACAGGATTCAGGGCAATTTACATCTTATTTCTACCAAGTCTTTGGAACTTTCTTAGCATATTTACTAGTGAGTTATCAATGAACATGTTCTGCTTTAATTTATTCAAAATTTATTGCTGAATAATTTCTGCAAATAGCTTGTGATGGGTTTGTTGGATGCACTTACTTGAAACACAATCTGTTATTAGAATCCTCAGCCATAACTTTCTCATGCTCTAGCTCTGCCATTGTAATTTTTTAATATTGCATATGTTCCATGCTAAGAATTCCTATTTCCAAATTGAATAATTTTGCTAATGTCTTGCGATATTTAATGCATCTAGATCTTACTGCCAGTAAATTATTCACGAGAATATTAGCAGAGAACTAGTACAAACTGCACAGTTGTTAAAGCAAACTTTAAAACTATAGTGAATGGATACTTTTAGCAGTATTTTCTGTTTCCAATTTTTTAACTTCCCAGTAATTTGATATCAGTCACAAAATACTGGGTTAACTAATAACTGTCTAGCTATCTCATTACATGATTGCTTAAGGGAGGTAAGTTACAGCTTCCTCAAGTGAGAATTTATGAATGAACCGTATGCAGTATTTTTCTGAAGTCTTAATTTCATTTTGCCTCAAAATAAGAGATATGGCACTGAAATGAACCCCAGATGCCCCCTTTCCATAGTTAACTATGATTAATCTTTATTTTAGTTTGCTACATCTGCTATTGCTGATGACATCATTCCATAACAATTTTATTACTTTTTTCTTCTGTGTCTTATGAAATCTGCTCTGCTGTGCAAAGAGAAATCCAGAAGAACCCGTTCCCATGTGTGTTTATTTTTTAAATTTGACCACGTCAGAAATGTGGGGCTGCATAAGGATTCAGTGACAGATTTTCTGAGGGCCCTGAAAAAACTAGACTGTTTTAATTTTGTAAAGTCAGATGAAGCTGGCAGTTGAAGAGACAGTGGTTTCAGTTCTGTTACTTAAGTATAGGCACCTGAAGCCATTTGAGAAGCTTTGGTTAAGTTGGCGGGCCCAACTCTGCCAATTCAGAAAGATACATAGCTCACACGGGTCTTCTGTCATATCTGCCAGTCCCAGAGTAATGTATTAGATATACTAGGGTCTCTCAAACGGCAGCAGAAGCAACTTTTACTTAACTAAATTAAGTTTGATTAATAGTTGGGTTTTTTTTCTTCCTATCACCAGGATGATATCTGAAAAGTGAAATGGGAATCTGTTCTGGAAGAGACCTTTTATGCAGACTAATTTTTCAACCAAGCATACTTAGTATATAGGTAGGACTTTTTCAAAACAAAACCAATTCATGTCTTTGTAATCCTTAGACCACTGCATTAAATGTTACCAGAAAAGATATTTCAAACTAATAGCTCAGAATGCAACTCTTTGTTGGACTCAAAGTATAGACAGAAGATAACAAATCACCATGGCTTAATGACTTATTTATCAGCTCAGTTTCAGAAATTATCTTTTCTTAACTATTTCTGCATTTAAAGCAAAATGTCACCCTAAGCTGTTTTTGAAGATTCTTTTGCTATGGCTTACTTTACAGTTTTATTGTGTTATAAACACAATTGGCTCCTGTGATTTTGCTGAAGAACAGTTAACTGACTGCAAATTTATATGTGGTGGGGGGCACTGAGGGAAGTTTTAGGGTGGAGGGGAAGGTACCCCTTACCTTTGTACTGTTTGCACTGGCAGCAACAAACCATATAGCTTGATTAAATAATGTCAGGGAGATCAAGCTTCAAAAGCTTCACAAATCTCTTTTTATCACATTGCCAGTCTCTTTTCCAGTAACTGGTTCTATTTTCTAACTACCAGGAGGCTGTGAAGGATGAACCAATGAATGTGAACATGGGCAAATCACAAATGAACTGAAAAAAAATGATCAATATAGCCTGGAGAGCCAACTGTCTAGCAGCCAAGAAGTTTTGAGCGCATTTTTGGTAGCACCAGATAGAATAGCATCATTAGGGATATACAGCCTTCTTCTATACCAGGAATAAAGTGAAAGGAATAAGAAACATTGAAAAGCTTTTCCTACGAAAACTTTTTTTTTCTGAACAGTTGTAACAGAGAGGCACTTTTTTCTCTTTGAACTCATCTAACTTCTAAAATACTCTTATCATAAGGTTTATTTTATTAAAACTAGTCATTTATGTCTGAGCTTGAGTATATATTTGCTGGAAAGTACAGGACAGTTTGAGACAATTATTTATATGATAGCATATACCTAAAATGCATCAGCTAGACTAAATCCTCCATTTCCCTCCATTGGCTATTAAAGGAGCTCCAGCGCACTCCACCAGACCTTTAGAAATTTAGGCATCCAGATTAAATTCCTTTTCACTGTGTGTCTGTTTTGCCATATGCTGTCTTGGTTTACTGTGTCAGATATTTTAAAGTTACGGGGAGCATTTCACAAATACTTACTTGAAAAAAAATCAGTCTGCTGTGATTTCAGTATGGAACTGGAATTTCAGACCAGAAATATTTTAGGTTATAATGACTTTGGACATTTGGCAAACAAGAACGAAGGATCTCTGTTAAATATATCTGTGTTTTTAGCTATAAAACTAATTATTTTTATAGCCAAAAATCCTAATTCCACAAGTATTACTGTTGATATAGAATTTCTCCAAATTTAATTCTGATGGCTATCATTTTAGATATCTCAGGAAATCTACAGCTGAGGATGTACTGAAAGAGCTCTGCCCCTGAAGTGGTTCTCTAATGGTAAAGTGTCGCAGCACTCTCCAAACTATCAAGCTGCATCAAGGTCTTTTACCAACTCATACCACCACACTTTTCATACAGTCCCTCTGCTGCCTTCTCCTCATTCCACCTCATCCAGGGCATGTGCCCACATTCTCTCTCTACTTCTTCTCTCTCTTCCTTGGCTGCTCCCTCTTCATTGGCTGCCCAACCTCTTAACAGAACCAGCCACAGCTGCACCTTATCTACATCGGCCAACCCACCGCCCCTGAAGCCAACCCACAGTTGTATATTATCAATGCTAATTAACCCAGCTTCATTCCTTTACAGTAACCATTTTTTTTTCTCTTTTTTTCTTTTTTTTTAACATTTCATATCTTATGTTTTTAACAATCATTACAACCTTTTTACAAATAATTTTTTCATAAAGTCCTCTATAACTCCTTTACAGTAATGGTATATATAATTAAAGTTTTTCTAAAGGAGATCTTCAACAGAAAAACATGGAGGTGGTGGTGGGGGTTTTTGGGTTTTGTGGTTGTTTTTTTTTTTTTCCTTTCACATTCAAGATGTCTTAATTGTGCAAGTTCAGTAACATCTGCCAAATCATGACTGTTAGATTAGCTGATTCATTAGTACTGCATTGTGCCCTCTCGGTCTTGAACCTCAATACTTATTCCTAATATCTCTAAGACAACCTCAAAGATACATCTGACATAGGAATATTTGGAAGACTGAGAATGACTGCAACCAAGAGAAGCAACCTGTCTTCTCAAGAATGGATCTTTCTCAACAATTCTGAAACAATTTGAGGTAGTAATAGCTGCATCTCAAAGAGATGTTCCTTGTATAAACAGTCTAAGACTTTAGATAACCAGGATCCATGTTGGAATTTAACACTTAGATGACTTTTGTAACAATGGTAAACGTCTAGGATATTGACATAAATATTTTACACATCCAAATTCTTAAACAATACACTACAAGATTTTCTTTGTCTGTAGTTCTAACATAATTTGTAAGATCTATTATTCCTGTTTGTTTCTTCATGTATTTTCAACATTTCTAGTTCATAAGAAGTGTTAATTCACATGTAGGCAAAATTTACTCCCCCAAAATAGCTCTCTCTGGGTAGCCTGTTCCAGTGCTCTCTCACGCTCAAAGTAAAGAAGTTGTTCACTGTATTCAGATGGAAATTCCTGTACTGCAGTTTGTGCCTGTTCCTCGTTGTCCTGGCACATGGCAACACTGAAAAGAGCCTGGCCCCGTCCTCTTGTCCTCTTGACATTCACCCTTAGGATATTTGTAGACATTGATAAGATCCTCTCTCAGTCTTCTCTTCTCCCAGCTAAACAGGCCCAGCTCTCTCAGACTTTACTCATAAGGGAGATGTTCCAGTCCCCTTATCATTTTCATAGCTCTCTGCTAGACTGTGTCCAGCAGTTCCCTGTCTCTCTTGAACTGGGGCCCAGAACTGGACATAGTTCCTCTACCTGCTGGCCACATTCCTCCTAATGCATCCCAGGATAAGACTGGCCTTCCTGGCCACCAGGTCACACTGCTGGCTCATGGGCAACTTGCTGTCAACCAGATCTTCCAGGTCATTCTTCACAGAGCTGCCTTCCCACAAGTCCACCCCAAGCCTGTACTAGTTCATGAGGTTATACATTCCTAAGTGCAGAACCTTACACTTGCCTTTGTTGAACTTCATTAGGTTCCTCTCTGCGCAGTTCTCCAGCCTGTCCAAGTCTCGCTGAATTGCAGCACAGCCTTCTGGGGTATCAGCCACGCCTCCCAGTTTGGTATCACCAGCAAACTTGCTGAGGGTACAATTGGTCCCTTCACCCAGGTCAACTAGCGACTAAGTTGAACAGGATTGGACCCAATACTAACCCCTGGGGAACACCGCTAGCTACAGGCTTCCAGCCAGACTCTGCACTGCTGATCACAGCCCTCCGAGCTCTGACATTCAGCCAGTTCTCAACCCACCTCACTGTCTGCTCATGTAACCCACACTGCCTGAGCTTACCTATGAGGATGTTGTGGGAGATGGTGTCTAAAGCCTCACTGAGGTACAGGTAGACAACATCCACTGCTCTCTCCTCATCTACCCAGCCAGTCATTGCATCATAGAAGGCTATCAGGTTGGTCAGTCATGATTTCCCCTTGGTGAATCCATGTTGACTACTTCTGATAACCTTCTTTTCCTCCACATGCTTTGAGATGATCTTCATGATGAGCTGTTCCATCACCTTTCCAGGGATGGAGGTGAGGCTGACTGGCCTGTAGTTGCCTGGGTCCTCCTTCTTGGCTTTTTTGAAGACAGGAGTGACACTGGCTTTCCTTTCCCTGTCCTCCATGACCTTTCAAAGATGATGGAGAGTGGCTTGGCAATAACATCTGCCAGCTCCCTCAGCACTCAGGGGTGCATCCCATTGGGGCCCATGGATTTGTGGGTGTCAACTTTGCTTAAATTATGTAAACATAATTTAAACATGATCCTCCTTGATCAAAGGAAAGTCTTCCATTCTCCAGACTTCCTCTCTTAACTCCAGGGCCTAGGAAACCTAAGGACCAGCTTTGGCAGTAAAGACTGAACCAAAGAACACATTCAGTAACTCTACCTTCTCTGTACCCTTCATCACCAGGGCACCAGTGCTTTTACCAAGACAATTGTTTTTTTTAAGAGGATATATCTAACTTCTATGAATAGTGTAGAAATATAGAATTCTCATGATGGAAATGAATCTTAACTTCATTGATTATGTTAGGATAGGCTATTTTTCGCCAGAGGTATCCAACTCTTTTCACTGGCTGCAGAGCACCTAAGCAGGTAGCTCAGATTAAACACTAAGATCAGGATTTGAGTACCTAACCACAGGAATTTAAGTGCAGTTTGGGATACATGAACTTCCTGAGTGGCTCCATTTGCTGATCAGGTTAGGAATGGCCCTACTGCATCTTGCATCTTATTCGCTCATCCCATGCAGATATCTCCAAAACACAGTATCTTCAGAAATAACATTAGACTTTCACACTTACTCATCTAAATTGAACTCACAGTGCAGAAGTCAAATAGCTGGGGGATGGGGTGGAGGGGTGGTGGGGAGAAAAGAAAGACAGAAAAAGAACAAAATGAACAAAACTATGAAAAAACAAAAGGGAAAAATACAGCATGGTTATTGTCTGAGTATGCTTACTGGTAATGCTTCTGGACTCACCTGCTCACTTTATTTTATTTCTTCCAGTTTTGACAGGATAAACAACTGTTCCACAAATTTTTGGAATGATTAATCAGAAAAATAAGTGAAAATAAAAAGGGTTAAATAGCTTCAAGTTATTCTTAAAATAGTCTGCCAGCCAGTGAACAATTTGGTTGTTTACCTTGAATTGGGTATTACAGTTTGACAGTTGGTCAAAATTTTTTCATTATCTATTTATTCAGGCTATGAAGTAAGTAAGTAAATAAATAAATAAGTGCTGCTACAAGATTAGTCAGCTTTCTCAAATGCATAAGCACACTTTGTACTGCCCTTCCCAGTTTTTTAAGTTTTGAAACACTGCACCTTAAGCACTGTGTTAAAGAGAGTGTACACAAAGAATAAAGTTAAAGATTGAAGATTAGTATTACATCATTAAAGTACATCTTGTCTTTTCAGAAAAATAACATATCTGTATGTGGAAGTGGAATGAGTTAATTACAAACTCCCTAACTTCCATTTTGAATGGAAATCTATCCTTCCTTTCAGTTTATCTCTAAAATATATACTTCAAGCATATGCATATGTTAGTGAAGTACTTGGCAAAAAACAGCGGAGAAACCCTTTTCCTAGATGATAATTTTGTTAAAGTTCCTGTCGGTCACACATTTCTAAAAATGCTGACACCAAGATATCTTCTTGGTTTAGATATTGCTATGGATATAAGGCAATTTTTAGACTAGAAAGGCCACAGGTTGTGGACTATAGCAGAAGATGATACAAATAACCAGGCAGAATTACCAGCTGAAGGCACCTAAATATTTATGTTTCCTTAAGTGTTAGAATAATTGTGGCAATGTAGATTTGTAGACATAATAGCACTGACAGAATTGTGTAAACCATATGCGAAGTACAACAAAAGCAGTCTGGAGGATAACACCATTTCAAAGAAGTTGCATGTCAAGGTTACAGGAATACAAAGAATGAAAATAGCTGGGCTGAATTTCCATTAGTATTTAGCTAAAATGCAGCTTCATTTTCACCAACTTAAAAAGTGTACTGTTGCCCTCTAAGGAAAATTAAATTGCTTGATTTGTTTCCAAATTAAGATATAATGTATCATCAGTAATAATTGTCATTCAGCTTGCACCTGCATATATCATTGGCCTGATTAGTTTTAATCAAAGATTTAGTCATAAGCTATGTATTCATGTTAATAGGATGTGACTACAGAGTCTGAAAGTCTGCACTGAGCAAGTTTGGAAGTCCTGTACTGAACTCCATCTACTCTGTATTGGTTTACCAGGGAAGGTGGCTTACTTCTGTCCATAACTTAAGCATTTACATCTGATACAGTCACCTAATGTAACGTAATCATCAATTTAAAATTAAGGAAAAGAATCAGGCATTTTGGAGGAATGTTTCATAGTATCAAAATATTGATGATAAAAAACCCCCAAACAAATAATTAATTCTACCTTAAAAGTGTTTCATTCTATTATGTAATGATAAATTGAATCAAATACAAATAATCTGTATGTCTAAATGTATTGAAACCTTCTGTCTGTCTGTCTAGTTCCTCATCTGTCTCAAGAGTGTCTAGAACTTTTCCTGAATTCCTTTTTGATAATCACATCAGTGCTTATTTAATTTCTGAACATACTTAGAAATTGCAAGTATGTCTTGCAAGGCAGTAGGTATTCTGGAAGCTTGCTGAACATAGACATACAAACTATCTTGAATAAAATGTAGTAAAATGAAGACTTCCATCATAAACCACATTATATTGTGGAGAGGTGGTTGTTTTCTTTTTAAAATTATAAAGCTTTCTGTGCTGTAAAATAACGAGTTATTTGCAGAACTCTCAGAACAGATTCAGTTCCCTTTTTCTCAGTGTAAGAAGTCAATAAGACAGTATATTTTATAACTAACAGATTATGAATGCCACAGCTAGAAAAGCATTTCTGCTGTCCTTAAAGGTTTCTATTAAAAATGTAGGAATAGGGGGTCCTACTTTGGTTGGAAGCCTTGCCCCCATAGCTGTGCTTAGTAAATGTCATAAATCAATTTGGGAGACACTGTCACTAATTACTGTAAAATGTGGGCTATGTTCTTCATCCTTCCCAAAGAATCTTAGATCATTCTGTATATATGGTGCAGCTACAGTGTTAGGGATACAAATCCGAATGGTTTATGATTATGACAATTGAATCCTAACTTGTGTAATGGTTTAAAAATATGAGTAAGGGTCTCACTATACTCCTGGCTGCAGTACGTTCCTATTTGCCCATCCACCTGAGAGAGTGTTTTCAGTCTTATGGCTCCATTACTTAAAGAAGAGTTAAACCAATGAGAAACAAGAATGAATAGAGGATATCTGGGTTTGATTTTAAAAAGTATAAATGGATGCAATCACAGCATGCCTACAGGTTATCTTTCTTTTTCCATTGCATTGACTTTACACCATGTCTGACTGTGAAAGTTGCCCAAAGATTGTCCATGAAGTGTCAAGGAAACTAATGCAACACTCCAGTTACGAAATCTTTCATGGTCATGTGATCATCAGCCTGAGGAATGGCCACTGCTAAGCTACATGTTAGCTTAAAATATGATGCTACCACAACTAATATGTTATATTACCATATGTTATGGTAACAACATATGTTAGTATGTTGGTATGACACTTAACAGTTCTTCTGAACTCCCATCTAGAGAGTCATTATCAACTGTGAAAGAGTTACAGTATTTTTTAAAGCTGTTACAGAAAGCCAAGTTAAAAGCAATGTTTTTTCTTTTGCTCAATACAGGTTAAACTGCAGAAAACAACTCAGTTCAGAGGAACAAAGATAAAATCCCTTATCAAAACCAAATTTCTTATTATTAGTCACTCTAGAAAAGGAGGAATTTCATAGACATTCTCCAGGAGGATATAATGAGGCTGGTGATATAACTTGCTAAGAATGCATTGACTTCCAGCTCTGTACAGTACATAGTAACAAAAGTTCTATCCTCACTCCAAAATTGTGACCTTCTAATGAATTTCACAGTAATACTTCTTTTAAGATGAATTTTAATAGATTAATCCCAATTTTCCACAATAATCTGAGCTATAAATTAAGCCTCTGCACATGAGAACGAATTTTTGCTTTTTATCTTGACCAATATTTATCTAGAATCCCTTTTGTACAATTTGAGTTGTGCCATTACCACAGTACAGTAGGAGCCACCACAAGAAGAGATGTACATTCTGTCTGAAGATGAACAAGCATAGCTACTCATTATACCACTTAAAGTAATTATTCCATACCAGAAGTTCAGGATCTCCCTCTAGCGGTTTTCAAAAACATACAGGCTCTTGGGGACCAGACCTGTTGTCTACACATACGTGTGTCTAGGGCAATCTATGGGAAACCTGTGACTTCCTTCAGAAATACTTTGAAAACAGTCGAGATATCACAGGGAAACTCAAATGGTACTGTATACCTATGTGTGAATAGCTGACTCAAGCCTGATGTGTCAACTGCTTTCAAAAAAATCTGCAGAATTGCTCTCAGAAATCACTAAAGACACTGCAATTTGTATTTTAGTAATAACTGAGGTAATGTTTTTTTCCTAGATGCCTGTCTTCAAGTTGTAATAAAATGGTTAGTCAATACCAGACTACATTTGAATGTTATAGAGAATTAAACTATTTTTACTGTCACTAAACTTTGGGGGTTTACTGACATAAGAAAATACTTGCATAACCTTGATTGTGAAGTAGCTTCTGGAGTAATTGCAATCTAAAACCATTTTAGAATACTCATGCTATATGCCTGAGACCTAGCAAAGAATAAGCAAATATTAGAATTTTCTACCCAAATGGTCACAGATTTAGGCAATAACAAGTTTATATATAAGGCTTAACAAGTATTGGCAAAATTGATAGGGCACAGATAAAAAAGAAGCCTTCATTTAATCACTAGCCATGCCTTTTGCCCCTTGGAATATAGGATTCTAAAGAAAATTGAAAAAAATCTCAATAGGAAATCTTTTTTTGAAAAAAAATCAGAAAAGTGCACAGCATTGCATTCAACAGCAGTTAGAAGGCTTTTTTCTGACTGAGAGCATGTCTTCTAACAAGATCACACATAGCCAGCCATCAGAGTTCCCTGAAATGGTTAATACCTTTCTGCATAGTGTTAGCATCTTAAAATAACTTTTGTTGACTTTAAGGTCCCTGAAAATGACACACATAAATATGCATATAAATTCTTCTGGAAAATAATTTCTGTACAAATTTAAATGAAAACTAGACTATTTCCTGAAGCAAATTCAACAGAAAGAGGCATCTTATTAAACATAATTGTCTTTATGATTAAAAATTTAAAATAAAGCTAAGCTATCAATAACACCATTTACTATTCTGTCAGCTTGAATATTTATGTCTTAAAATATAGACTAAAATATGAATAAATTTAGGGAGTGGAATATTAAGAAACTAGAATACCATAGTAAATGATAATAGGACTAGAAGAAGCCTTCTGAGTTACCAGTTATAGTCTGCTGCTGCAAGTAAGCAACCCTACCTTTGCCAAACTGATCAAACTGCATTTATTCACAGTTATGGTGTGGTGTAGAGGAAGGCAGGCAGTGGGTTGATTAGCACTGATAACATGCAGCTGTGGCCTTGCCTCAGCGGCAGTGGGTTGATTGACATGGATGATGTGCAGCTGTAGCTCATTCCCACTAAGTGGTTAAATAGCCCTGAGGATGGTGGGAGGGGGCTTTTGGATGGAGGAGGAGTGGTGTGGTCTGACTTCTGGAGGAAGGAGATACAGTGCAGAGTAGAATCTGACTAATGGTAAAGCCTTGTTGTAGTCTGCTAGTTTAATTGTGCTGCAGCAGTTTGGGGGGGGGTTGTTAGTTTCATTTTTTTATTCTTTTTTTGAGATAGTGTTTTGTAATTTTTCTTCTCTAATATTTAAAAATAGTGTCTTAACTACTGTAGAAATTCAGTGGTGGTTAGAATTTCTTTTTTTTTCCCTTCCTCTCCCCTTCCTTCTTTTTTCCCCTTTTTTTTCTTTTCCTCATTGTTGTTTTCATATATCTCTCCACCTCTATTTTCTTGTTGTCTTTTCTGGTTTTTTTCTTTCCTATGCATAAAGGTTGCACCTATCATAACTATTTCTTCCCTTTGCTCTCATGTATTTACACAAAATAGCTGCCCCTTAGTCATAATTTTGGCAAGTTATTCTTGTCAAATTGCTTGAGGCTATGTACTTTGACTTCAATGACTCCAAATTAGAAAATATTTCAGACAGGCTGATGCTAATGTCAATATTACCTGCAAAACAACTAAGTTACTAGGTGGTCTGAGGTTTAAAAACAACATTTGGAAGACAAATGGCACTTAGGAATTCTTAACTGCATTTTACATCACAGATAAAATGGGAATAGTAATGGAGCTAAGCCTCTGTTTTTTCAGGAGTACATTCTAGCAATTATACCATTTAATCAAACTTTCATTTGCTTCATCTTTTTCCATCTTCAGGAATATTCCACTTCTGGCCACTCAGTGGCACAGTTCTAACAGAAGGGCCAGAGAATATTTTGGACTTAGTATGAGAATAATGTTGATAACACACTGATGTGTTTTAGTCATTGCTAAGCAGTGTTTACCCTAAATCAAGGACTTTTCAGTTTCCCATGCTCTGCCAGTGAGGAGCTACATAAGAAGCTGAGAGGGAGCACAGCCAGTGCAGCTGACCTGAACTAGCCAAAGGGATATTCCTTACTGTAGGATGTCATGCTCTGTGAATAAACAGAGGGGAGTGGATAAAGGCCTGCTGATCACTGCTCAGAGACTGGCTGGCATCTGTCAGCATGTGGTAAGCAATTGTATTTTGCATTACTTTTTTCTTTTAGTCTTCTACTAAAAGATTTTACAGCTCTCTCCTCCTCTTTCCTTTTCATTACAATTGTTGTTTTATTGTTGCTGCTGCTGTTATTAATGTTATTTCAGTTACTAAATGGTTGTTATCTAAACTCACATGTGTTTTACCATTTTCCTGGTTCTCCTCCCCATCCCACTGGGGTGGGTGTTGGGGGGAAGTAAGCAAGCAGTTGGGTGGTCCTTAGTTGCTGGCTGGGGTTAAACCACAACAGTGCAGCGCCACCAAGGGTTGATACATTTTAATAAAAAACCCCACCAAATGTTCCACAACTATGCACAACTTATGTTTACTTGCATGTAATTTCTTGAACTGTATATTCCTATCCTTGCACTGATAAAATCATAAATCCATACTCCACTGTCAGATGCTGACTAGTGTCTAGGCTATCTTCTAGGATCACCACTGTAAATTACAATTCCAGGTGCATATAGAAAAGCAGCTTTGGTCTACTTACAAACATATAAAGCTACAAATTGGTGCATTCAAGACATAGCAGGCTGTGTTATTGAAGGCTCCTTTTAACATTCTCTTGCACTCTGCTTATGCCACTTATTCTTTGTCAACAAGTCTTCTTGACATCATTAGTACCCAGATCTTTTTTCACTTGTAAGGTATGTATCCAGGAATGAACACATACCACAAAATATGAAAGTGATCTATCTCTAACTTAGAAGACTAAAAGCTACATGTGTGATTTAGAGCTCATAAGCCTAGTTACTGGATAAGTACTGTCAAAAATGGATAAATACTGCTTCTGTGCTGCACTTTCATCAGCTAAAACATGCAAAAAACAGCTATGGAAAAATCCCTGGGTACTTTTTCTGAGGTTTTATTTAGTTTAAATGACTCACAGATAGGTCTGGTGATATGTAGGGAAGGTAAACCATGCAGCTGAGAGCAGAGAGGGGAAGTGGTAGGGATGGAGAAAGCTCCAAGAGGAGTGAGGAAAGAACAAATGTATTAATCGGCTTCAATAAGATATAAAATCAAACTAGTTACATGCAGAATCCTTCATCTGGAATTGTTTCCTCTTAACAAGCTGAAGTGTCTTCCTGCTCACATAAACTCTTTTTACTCAATTCTGTGGGTTTTGGCTGGGATAGCTAATTTTCTTCATAGTAGTTAGTATGGGGCTATGGTTTGGATTTGTGATGGAAATGGTGTTGATAATACAGGGATGTTTTGGCTGCTGCTGAGCAGTGCTGACAGTCAAGGCTTTTTCTGCTTTGCATACCACCCCATGAGCGAGTAGGCTGGAGTTACAGAAGAAGCTGGAGGCACAGCTGACTCCAACTGGCCAAAGAGATATTCCATGCCATATGACATAATGCTTAGCAACAGAAGCTGGAGAAAGGAGGAAGGGGGAGATGTCTGGTGTCATGGTGTTTGTCTTCCCAAGTAACTGTTACATGTGATGGAGCCCTGCTTTCCTGGGGATGGCTGAACACCTGCCTGCCCATGGGAAGTAGGGAATGAATTCCTTGTTTTGCTTTGCTTGCAGGCATAGCATTTACTTTACCTATTAAACCATCTCTCAACCCACAACTTTTCTCACTTTAACTCTTCCAGTTCTCTCCCCCATCCTGCCACATGGGGAGTGAGCGAGCAGTTTCATGGTGCTTAGTTGCCAGCTGTGGTTAAACACATCAATTCTAAAGTATAATTACATCAACGGATAAATCCATGTATTCTTTCCAGCCCCACCCTGACCTGTCTGATACAGTTCTCATCACGGGGCTTGAGCTGATACCTACTGCCTTTCACCTAACTCATCTCATGGGCAGCCATCAGTTCCCAGCTTGCTTTATCCAGAATATGAGGAACTTCAGCACTTGGACCTATGAATTAAACTCCTGGAATTGAAGTCCTCACTTTTTGGCTCTAATGTGTTCCACAGCATTAAAGTCCATTTTTAATCAGATTTCTGTTAACATTCTTCACAAAGTCTAGCACTTTGCTTTTTTTCAGGCTACCCCATAACAGCTGAAATAGAAGAATTTCTACAACCTGCATGTGTCCTGATTTTATACTCACATACACATTCATATTGTAATTGGAAGATGTCTTATAACATTATTTATGACACAATATTGTGCAAGCACATTCAAATCATACTTATTCAGGCATCCACCCAATTTGCTATGACAAAGATATTAAAATCCCTGAAGCATTCAGTGGCTTAAAAGTTGTTGTTAGAGGTCTATGAAAATGGAGTGCAATATAAGGAGAATGATACTATTTGTCAGCTTTTTTAATATGTTAACATTAATAAAATATAGCCATAGGTAAGCCATTCAGGAAATTAGAAGAAAAGGTCCTTATCCTATACATAGTGCTCTTGTTCTACTGAAATAAAGTAGCTACGCTAATTTGTATCCCTTAAGGGCAAGGGATATGTCAATGTGAAGGCATCAATGGTGAAAGTGTTCAAATCTATGAATTCCAGTCATGGACAGGATAATTTCAAATTCTTAGGTGGAAAACTTCATTTTTTTTCCAGTCTTTTTTTTCAGATGTAGATGGTACAAAGGACTGGTTACCACATGGTCAAGTGGGAGATTCAGTTGAAGTCATTCTTTGTCATGGATTGTGTGCCTTGGGAAGGTCTCATATTCTTTGTATGGTTTAGTTCCCTACTTATGAAACAGGCAGAACAGTTCAATCTCCTGAAATACGGTTTTCTCTCACACACAGACTTTGCATCCCTATGGAAGCTACAGAAGAAGCTAGAGTTTGGTAATCAACTTCCAAACCACTGTCAATGAATACTTCTCATGTCAAGTGCTAAAGCCTTTCTTATTTTCTAGCAGTTCCTGGAAACCTATAAGAACTATGCAAATACAAGCACTCCTGCATACATACTTCTTACTACTTTATTCTGTTCCTTGATACTGATGCTGTGAAATCTGCTACCTGTGTGGAGTCCTGCAGTACTGATGGAAGTAGCCAGCATATGAGAAGGGACTCAGACCCAGGTTACATCCTGGATTTCCAGTACTAGACAAACAGTGCTTTTCAACTAGCTTTTTTTTTCTCCACAAGATAACTATTTTTTCTGAAATAACTTTGGAAAAGATGGATTAAAAGTAATCTTAAAATTGTCAGGGAAATATTAAGCCAGAAAACCTATAAATTCCAGCACTAAAAACTTAGAAAATAGAATTGATGTTTCATTTTCAAGTTTCAGAGTGAAAGAAAAAAAAGTAGAAAGGAAAACTGCATTAAACTTTTGATGTTACAGTTAAAGGAGGCTGGATAAACAAAACCTTTTTTTCCCCTCAAAAACAATTTAACAACAAAGAAAAAGATGGAGACAGAGCGAACAAAGGACCCTTAAGACTACTGTTTTAATGCTGCTAAAATAGTTCAGTGTTCAAAAATCTTAGCAGATACTCATATTTGAGTTCAGCTTTGTAAGCCCTCATCCAAACCATAAAGCACTTCTGATGGATACAGGATGTGTACAATCTTTCCTTCATGTTTTATCATGGTTAAGGGAAATTGCAGCAAGAGGTTACCTACAAGCTAATTGTGTCTGAGAGATTCTTGGTATCTGTAAAAAACTTCTGTTTGTTCACTTAATAAAAACTGTCTGGGAAATACCTGAGCAACCAGTAGATAGAGACATTCTCCCCATTGAAATTTTCATTCCTTCATTTCAGACAAATTCTCAAAAGTGAGTATTTAGAATACGGATGAATTTGCAAATAATAAACATCATTGGGGAATAATCATTCTTCCATAATTACTAATGGATACAGTTCTGCACATTGTGCTCAAAACAGTTTATTATAATTGCAAGCTGGGTACTCACATCTCAATGTTAACTCAGTTTTCCTTGCAGGTTAAAAAAAATATGTAACATGTCCATAGTCCTTTTTTTCAGTCTCAAAGGGCACAAATAAAGGATAGGCAAAACTAAATGTTTGTTACTTAGTGGTTTACGTACATAAAACTGTGACTTAAACAGCACAGCCTGACTGAATTATTAGTATCTTAAAAAGGAAGAACTGTAGTAAAGATTTCTAAGGAACACATTTTCCCAAAAGATACTGCAGTAAATAATCTTGTTCTTCATCATTATTGGAAGAGATTACCTATGAATTTCAGCAGCAGCTCCTGAAGAATGAAACAAGCTGCAGTTTTAAGATCCTTTCCAAAATACACTGTATCATTTTGAGATATGAGCCTTGAATTTTAAATCCTTTTTGACTAAAGTCAATTAGTTTGTTTATTTCTGTCTACAGTTTAACTAAATCTCCAAGGTCAAAAGTTAAAAATGTTTTCTTGGATTATCTTTCACCGTAAACATCAATATCTCACCTTTTTATGTGCTTAACTTTTTTGAGTTAGCTTCTGTATTTCTGGAAGAGAAGATACAGGAATGTAAATCAATAATTTCATTAAAAGATGTACTGCACTGATTTTCTTTGAATAAGTGCAGCTTCACAGGACAGTAGCATTCTGAACAGTCCGTTTGACTTCAGTGGTTTTTATCAGTCTGGTTTATGATTTAAAGTTTTCTGTAAACAGGAATTTTATCCCCAGCTGTAGCCCTGTGATAGATGCTATAAGCACCTGATATATTTCTCAGTTGAAAGTTCTGTTACAGAAGTTACCTGAAAGACAGAACTTTACTATTTCATGAAACACAGCACACCTCCAGAAGATGCAGGGCAACAAATGCATGGCGTGATTTCCTCAGCTTCTGTAAACTGTACCCCGATAAACTTAGTGCCATATTGTGTCGTTATCGCTCTCCTGCAAATATTGTAAGAGAAAAAGGTTGTGTGAGGCTGCGCCCGGCAGCGGAGCCCAGCCCCGGGGCAAACAGCCACCCGCCACCGGGCACCGCCCGGGGCCCAGCAGCGGCCCCGCCCGCGCGGGGGGTGGGCCCGGGCACCCACGGCCGCCTCGGGCACGCGCGGGCCGCTACAAAGGGCCACGGACGGGCGGGGGACCCGCGGGGCCGCGTGACGCCGCTGGGCCCGCGGCGGTGACTGTCCCTCGCGGCGCCGTCCCCCGGGCGCCTCCCGCGCTGCCCTTCCCGCCCGCTCCCGCCGCTGTGTCCGTACGGACGCGCCGCCCCGAGGCACTTTCCCGCCTGGCGGCGTTTGGCCGCGCGAGCGGCTGCACCGCGCCGCGGGGGGTCGCGTCGGGTCGCCCCGGGCCGGGCTGTCCCCGGCCGGGACATTAACTTGGCGTCACGGGCCGGACACCCGGCAGCGCGAGCGCCGCGTCTCACCCGCGGCGGGCGGGGCGGGTGTGCGTGTGTGTGAAGGAGCTGCGGCCCCGGGGCGACCCCCCCCGCGGTGGGTGAGTGCCCCGCGGGCAGCCCCGGGGCCGGGGGCGCTGTAACAACCGCTCGGAGAAACGCGCGGCTCGGCCCCGCGTGCCAGGCGCGGGAACACCGGGATCAGCTGCAGCGCGTGACCGGCCGGGCCGGCGCTTTGCGAACGGGCGCGAGGTTCCGGGGAGGGGAGGGGGGAGCGATGGCTCGTGCGGTGCGGGGCACCGGCCGGGCCGTGCTGCGGGGGGCAGAGAGCAGCGGTGCCGGGAAAAGGCCACAAGGAGCCTCAGGGGAAATGGTGAGATTGTGTAAATCAGCCTGGGGGGAAGGGGGTGGGTGGGACAAAGCCACCCGGGTATGGCTGTGTAAGCACGGGGTGCAAACCGCGTCACTGCTCAGGGTGTAGGGGCAAGGGGGGTCAGACCCGTGCTCTGTCGTCCCGCGGCACTGGATACGATGTTCATGTAATAATCACAACTGTATCGGTGTTGTGGCGAAGGATAAAGGGTTAATACGGCTGGTTTCACTTGTCAGCGAGGCAATACCACTGCAGAGAAGTATGTAGCGCGAGTGTTTCACTGGGCTTGGAGATACCCAAATGGAACCAGAACCTGTTTTCAAGAATTCTGGTCCAACACCAACCCAACAGGAAGTCCCTCAGTGTCCAGTTGTTCCTGGAATCTAAATGCGAGGGCATGGAGATGTAGTTACAACTCTGCCAGAGGTGTTACAGGTGGACCATTGGGAAACAAGGACACTTTATATCGTGATGCTCTTGAGTAATGGCAAAAATGGGCTGGTCCTTTCCCTAAAGGAACCTGGGACCTACAGGGCCACTACTGGGTTTGTGGGCAGTATGCCTACAAACAATTACCCCCTAATTGGTCAGGAATATATTACATAGGGTATATTTGGCCCTTGTTTTTTCTCTTACCTGAAATTCAAGGAAATACATTAGGAATCAGAGTATATGATGACCTAATAAGAGAAAAGCGATTGATTGATACCTCCCTCCACTGGTGGAAGTACTCAGAATTGTGGAAGGGATGCGTTTCCACCAGGAGGAATTATACAGTATTGTGGGCCAGCCACTTGCAACCCTAATGAACTGGTTAGTGGTGCTCAAGAACCTGTCTATAATTTAAACCGCATCATCTGGTTACAAGCCATCCTAGAAATCACCATCAATGAGACTGCCCATGACCTTGATCTGTTGGCAGATCAGGCCATGCAGATGTGAACAGCGATATTCCAGCACCAAATGGTTCTTGATTACCTGCTAGCCTCTTCAAAGAAGGGGGTGTCTGTGGTAAACTAAATGATTCTAGTTGTTGTTTAAAAATTGGCAATAATGGTCAAGTTGTTAAACATACCACTTCAGGAATATGAAAACTGACCCACATCCCTGTGCAGACTTGGGAGAGTTGGGAATTTGATCCGTTGGCTTCCAGGTACCCCATGGGTCAAACACATCCTTTTGTATATGTTATGTGGTGTTGCATTGTTATTGTTCCTCCCATGTTAATTCCATGTTTATACAGTTGATCCAACGCACTGTCTCAAGTATGCAATTCATAAACACATCACCTTATGATGATGTCAAACATATTTGTGTGAATTTCAGTCTAAGTAAACACTATAAACTGTACTCTTTTCCACACTGTACTGTTTCCTTTACCTTTCTACCACCATGGATGAAGAAGTGACAGTCTTTGAGACACAGGGTGGTGTGAGAGACCGTATTGTGAGCTGGCTGTCTCAAAGCTTGTTTACATCCCTGCTGAGCTTGGTGCAAGGCAACCTGGTGGTTCAACCAAACTCAGCAGTTGTGGACCTGGCAAGGAGCAAACAGCCATGCAAAACGAGACATCAGCTTCGGTCAAGGAGCGGCTGCATCATTTTGGGGGACATGTCCAGACATGAACGACCGCCTCAGCCTGCTGAGGCACACACAGTCGGTGACAAAGAACCATGCAGCCACCACATGTGCCCCTCAGAACCAGTGTGCCAAGGTGGGGCACATGCACAGATGTGCGGTACATGCCATTGTCATGGAAACAGTCTCCCTGAATGCCCTATAGAATACTGCAAATCGGACAGTGGGGTGTGTGATCTGGAGACCCCCAGCCCCAATGGACAAGGGGACTATGGACCAATGGGTTGCTGCTGGATCCATGGTGCTGAATGTCTCTTGCAACTGTCCCGACTGCTTGCTAGGTTTCTTCTTTTCTGTCCTTCCTGCCCTTTCTTATCACTGTTTTCTTAAGAACATTTTGTTTCAATAAACTTTCCTGATTGGTGGCATTTGACGCCATTTGCATTTTCATCTCACTCCGGGTATAACATCAAATCTCCCCAGCTTGGGCTGTCCCAAACCAGAACAATGTATGTGTACATTGTAAATTTGATGACAATGATAATACAAGTTTTCTTCCTTTAATAATGCACAGCTTTTTTTCTGGAAATACAGTACAAGGAATCTTCCTGGATATTTGGCTAGAGTTTAAATGCAAACTTGAGAAGTTCCAGTAATCTAGCATTTGGTAGTGTTGAAGATTTAATTTCTAGGAGAGAGAAAAAACAAACCTAAGCAAGCAAGCAAACAAACAAACAAAACAAAAACAAAAAACCATGACAACAAGAAGAAAATAGAATGCTCATAATTCTCTAATATAGTTAATTCTGCATGTCATCATTAAAATGCAATATCTGTAATGAGTTAAAGGTTATTGAAACCAGTATTATACATGCAAAGAAGGTACTGAAAGGTGATCCAAATAGTGCTGAATGGGTTTTCTGATTGCTATATGCTGGGAAGGAGGAGGAAATGCCTTTCCTTACAGTAACCTCAATCGCAATAGTTTTTCTTGTTGCTCCATTTCAGAACATACATGTAGTGAGGAAAAGGCCTAGCTTATTAGGGTAACACCATGGAAATTCATCTATGTACTTCAATTCAGGCAGTGTATCTGGCTTTGTAATAAAGTTAGGAAACCTAAAGCAGTCTGATCAAGTCTTCAGCTGGAAATCATTGTCTTCTAGAGAAGACAAGAGCAACTATTTGAGTAGCAAGTATCCATTGAACAGGGGCATACAGTCTCAATTGCCTTCTAAAGACATGACCTGTTTGTACCATTTATTTTCTTGAACAGATGGACAGAGTGGAGCAGGATGTGACAGTAGTGGACACAGCATTCAGGTTAGCAGCAGCTCATGTTTGAGTGGTAGGCACAGAATTACATCAGTGGTTACTTTTGGCAGAATGTTAATAAGTACGTTTTTACATCCAGGACTCTGTGATTAAAGTCAGCAGAGATAAATTGGTCCAAAACCCTATTTCCAAGACCATTTGGTTAAAGAATTACATCACGCAGTACCACGGATAATTTCACTATTGTGTAAGTCTACTCTTGTGTCCAAGGCTGACACTTTACCTGTGTGGACTGTTAACAGAGGATCTGGCTCTCGCTGTGGCAATTGGTATTATCTTTCCAGGGAGACCTCCCAGACCAAATCCTAGAAGGGAGTCAGCCTGAAGTCTCCTTGAGAGGCATTTTGTGTCATGGCACTGGGGTGATATGCAGAAATTCAGGGCTCAAAGTGTGGTACCAAGGAGGTTTAAGACTTTAACAAATGGCTTCTTAGTGCTGTAGTTGTACTGGGTCTGTCTGGAATGGAGTTAATGTTCTTCATAGCAGACTGTATGGTGCTGTGATTGGCATTGTTGCTAAAACAGTGTTGATAATGCACTGGGTTTAACTGTTGCTGAACAATGCCTTTACAGTGTGAACATTTTCTCTTTCTCACACTTCTCCCCAGCAATGAGTGGGCTGGGGGTAGGCAACAGGCTGGGACAGCAGACCTCAACTGACCAAAGATATCACGCTCAGCAAAAAAAATCAAGGAAAGGAGGAGGAATGGGGGAACATTGGTTGTTAAGGTTTTTATCTTCTGCCTGCTAATGAGGAGTAATGGATAAATTTCTCCTAGTTCACTTAAATGTGCCTGTGACAGTGTGCTTCCCCCCCATCTTGACTTTTATTTCCTATAACAATGATCAAGCGATAACCTGTGGCGGTTGTAATAGATGCATCTGGTCATGATGATTGCATCAACCCAAAGTGGATTTGGGACGGATAGATAACAACACAGTAGCCAAGGACTAATTTGAGCAATGTGCTAACCTAACCACAGTGCCGGTCAAGGTCCAACTCAATCCAAGTTTGGAAGAAACTGACATTTGTAGCTGGTGTGCAGATATGCCTATGAGTCAATTCCCTTGCTCCATAAATAGTGGACGGCCCAGGGCCCATTGAGCTCTCGGGCACAGCAGCTGGCTGCACGCCAGGACCTCCTTCACTAGGGACACCTCTCAAGATTACTTCTTGAGGTTGAGAGATGCCTTGCTGCAACAGATTCTCAATAAGTGATTAATAGCATGCTAAACTTTGAAATCTTAGCTAAGTGGTAGGAAGGATTGATTGTGCACATATAATCCTTTAGACGTAAACCGTTGACCAAGTCTGGGACTAAGTCTGCATCCAGCCACCCCTAAACTCCCCTCTGAGAAGGTGTTTACAATGCAAGGGGGACCTTTCTGAACGCTGTGACTCAATGGGAGGGTTTCCAAGATAGCCCTGTATGCCTGTGTCCTCTACACAGTAAATAATCATGTGTACCTTGCCCTCAAATCTTATTAAACCACTGTCACATTTACTACCAAACTTTGTTATATCACTGTTTAATACCAATAAACATATTGATACTTCTGTCTTAGGAGTGTAGTGTGTCACTCCATCTGTAACAGTGCCCCTTTTGCTTTCCCTATTTAACTACCTTTGTTGTGACCCATGAGCCTTCTTGCCTTCTTTTTATTTTCTCCCCATCATCTCGGAGGAAGGAGTGGTAGACAGGCAAGGTGGGTGTTTAGCTTCTAGACAGGGTCAGCCCACCACAGTAATGGACATAATGCTGCATGTGAGAGCACATAGTCTTTGCATTTGAATTTAACGTATTAATTTGAAATATCTTTCATACAGTGACTAACACTCTTCAATTTTGAAATGGAATGAATTAGAAAGGCTTACCAGGTCAGCCTGGTTTGTCACCTGAGAAATGGCAACTAACGTGTAACACTTGTTTCCTGTGGTTGATCTAATTTTGTTATTCTTTTGATTGATAAGAAATGTCCAGAGACTTGGAGACAGAATTTCAGGAAGAAATATAACCCACATTCAAGTGGGAAACAAAGTGGAACAAGTCAGGGATAGAATCATGCCAATTTCAGCCCTGCAGGCTAAACTAGGCCGAAAGAAACCAAAATGAAAAAAACCTCACAGATTTGTTTCCCTGTTTTTTGCTTTTTTGCAAATAATGTCAAGCACTAACTTAGTAGGCCAGGAGGCTCACAAAGTTAGTGTCTGTAGTATAAGCCTGAGCCAAATATTCATAGTAGATACTCCTGCAATCCATTACTCTAGGTAAAAACAGGGGATATACGATGCTTTATTGAAATTTTTAAACATTTATTTATTTTAGTGCTTAGTTATCTAATGGACTTTAAAAGTAGGATTCTTTTTATATAGTTTAAGCCATCCATAATTTAGTCATCTAAATCTGTCTCTAAATTAAGGAAAGTATCTTCCGCTTGTCTTAGGTCATTATTTTACAAATAAAAGAACAGTTACTCTATCTGTCTAACAGTCATTCAGACTGTCTCCTTCCATTGACTATACTGAGTGCCAAGATTAGCTGCTTGTATTGCGTATTTAACTTCTAGGTAGCTAAAATTAAACAATTCAGTCTGCAGAAAAACTTAAATTTCTCTTGCATTTGAAACATCTTGAAGCTTGTCATATGAGCACTGTACTTATATTTGCAATAGTCTAAAATATGCTTATGGACAGACAAGTTAAAAGAAAGGAAGGTATTTCAAAAGCTGTAGTTATCTACCATATGATTAAAAGAAATTAATAAAAGCATTTTAAAATAAATATGAATAATTTCTGACAACTAGTTGGAAGACTAAGGATCCCATAAAGATGCAGAAGCCTTTTCTCATGCAGAGTTTCTGCTTTCCTCTAAAAGTAGTACCAGTTTTAGGAGGACATTCTATGGATTATGGAAAAACAAATATTTTCAAATTAGGACACATAAGTCAAAATCTCATAATTCAGCACAAAACTCAGACATTTTCATGCCTCAGACAGGCAATCCAAAATGACTGGGGGTTTTGTTTGGTTTTAGCTTTTCCCCCACATGGTAACAGTTCATAAATGATGATATTGATTTTAAAGAATGATCTGATGTGATCTTAATTTGATCAGAGAGTACTTTATAAAATGTAGGATCTCTTATTTTAAAAACTGGCTTTTAAATTTTGCAGTGCAGGGGCAATACTATGAGCTTTTGCCTACTGCTTGAGTGCTGTAATGAACTCAACACAGAAGCAGTACACAGGTGCAGAGTAAAACAGGTAAAGTGCTATGTCAGGTGAATGTTTTCAGTATGCAGTAGTGGGAGATAAACTTTTTTTTTCTTTTTTTTTTCTTTTTTTTTTTTTCTTCTGAATGCAATTGAAATAATCTAGGAAAATGTATATTATAAATTATTGCTAGGTTTTATTAGAAGTACAAATCTAGAATTATTAATAGAAAGCTAATAAGCCAGTCACTGTCACTTTCAGTTTGACAAGTTGCTTTTGACAATGTAAAACATGTAGTTTAGCCAAGTAACAACTACTCCAGATCCTGGTGCTATGTAGCAACAGACAACATCATTGTCTGAAACACTGTTGCCAATGTGCTGATACCATATACTTTTGTCATATAACAGTTTGACTCTGAAACATGGTCCTTCACACTTGATACAGGTCTGGCTGGGATTTTCTTCATAGCAGTCCACATGGTGTTGTTTTTTGGATTTGCATAGGTAACACACCACTGGTTTGGCTATTATTGAGCAGTGTTGGCACAGTCAAGGCTTTTTCTTCTTCCCACTCTGCCCCCACTGTGATTAGGCTGGGAGTGGGCAAGAAATTGGGAGGGGACACAGCCTGGACAGCTGACCCAGATTGACAAAATGAATATTCCATGCCATATAGTGCCATGCCTAGCAATAAAAACTGAGGGGATGACATGGATGGGAAGGTAGCCATTCCTTGGAAACTGCCTGGGCATCAGTCTGCTTGTGGGAGCTAGTGAGTGAGTGATTGCCTCTGATCGCTTGGTTGGGTTTTGCTTTGTTGTGTGTGGGTGTTGTTTTCTTCTTCTTCCTTCCTTTCTCTTTCCTTTCCTTATTAAACTATCTTTATCTTGACACATCAGTTCTCTTGCTTTTTCTTTTCCTATTCTCTTCCCTGGCCCTCTGGTGATGACAGGGGGAGTAAGTGAGCAGCTAAGTGGTGCTTTGCTGTCAGCCCGTTAACTCACCACAGAACTGAATTACAGCAAGAGGACAACCAACATTATATACAACTATTTCTGCAATTAAATTTTGCTGATTCTGTTACTTCCTGCACAATGCAATTTTGTTACCACTTGTTGTGAGTTTCCTAATACTTCATTTTTCCTTTATTAATTTTGTTTCTTTGTCGCTTATTTAAATAACAATATACTAAACCCTCTAACAATAATAATTCAAGCTGCTGAATTGCCAGCTTATAATAAGCAGAAAGATACAACTACTTTTGAAACTTTTGTATTTATTACTAGTAAGTCAGTTTATTACTGATCTTGTTCAACATGCCTCTTCATCACAGCTCCCAGAATGAGAAATGCAGTAATATTATTGTTAATAGAAATACAGCATTGAGTCCTTCAGAAATTTATGATTTAGCCCATTTAGAATGCAAACGAGTTAAAAATCTGAGACTTTCTTCATTCACAAGAAAAATAAAATCATGACACTGAGTTAACAGCATTTTTATGTGAAGAAAGTAGTCACACTGGTACACACTATTTTGGTTAGTTAACTGGATGATTCTAAAGTGTGGAGCGGGTATGACTGTATGGTGTTTCTTGTTTGGGGTGAACTTATCTGGACAGAAATCATGACCTGGAAGTGGTCATCTAGTGTCATTTTAGATACCCTATAGAATAAGAAGCACCTATAGTGTGTAATATACAGGAACTGCAAGACACTTGTGCCCTTTAGGCAGGTAGGATTCCATAGGCCATGCAGGATGCAATGTGGAATCTCAAAAGGTGCATAACACCTAAGTACTCCTGGAGGATGACATTCACTGCTTTTAACTGTCTGCATGTGATCAAGCTCTCATTAGAATCAGTGGAGATCTGTCAATACTGTAATTTGTTTTGAACACAGCTTGAAATAGAATTAATAAGTAGATCTATATGTGATGAGGCTCTAGTACTCAAGCTCGCTGTCTGGTGTCTCTTATTTGTCAGTGCAGATGCAGCCTGGGGAGTCACTAGTTCCAGGTTATAAAAAACATTCATCACAATGTTATAGTTTACCTTATAGGGTATTTGAAATTGAAGTGATTTTCATTAATTTCATCCAGCTAGGATACAGAACCCAAGGTCTTCTCCAGAGCAAAGCAGCATGCAAGTATTTTTTGAATGAACAAAGTAGGAATCTCCTGTTAAAAAAAGAACAATACACCTTTGTTGCTTAGCATTGTGAACCTGAACTACTAGTTTGCAAAGCAGGGATCTCTCCCTGAGGAAATGAAGGGATGGATTACTGTTGTCAGATGTATGTACTCATTTACTGGTTCATTCATCACAGACCTTCACTTCCCCTGGAGTCCCTGAAAAAAGATTTCCTCTATTTAAGATGAAAACACTGATCTGAGAGTAATGAAAGAAGTTGTATTTTCACTGACTAAATTGCTACATCTAGAGTCAATGCATTTGATTAATCAGTACTCTTATCAGCCTCTTTATCTGTTTTCTTAATCAATGTTATGAACAGTTATTTGAGTTTTTTAATACCTATACACCAAGAGAACCTAAACCCAGGGGAAAACTAGATTTTTTTTGACTCAAAAATTTGATCGTATAATAGTTGCATGCAATAATTTTAAGATGATAATGGCTATTTTTTATTTCATCTAAATTGGGCATTTAGATTAAGATTGATACAAAAATTAAGATTATCCTTAATCAAAACAGACAATATAGATAGCATCATCATTATTATGATAGATTTTAAAAATAAATACAACTAAGTCCATTATGTGTCTTTCTCTGTGAAACATTTCTAAGCTATATAAAGGGAAATAATGATGCGGAATTCACACCTGTAAACCTGCAGTTCAGAAAACACAACATGGTGATTAAAGTAGAAGCAGCTATTATTTCATGTGGCCTAACTTACCTGTTCAATTAATAAGCTTATTTCAAAATTCCAAGATACTTGTGCTTAAAATAAAACAAAAACATTTTTAAAACGCATAGTACAAATTTCAAAATATAAATAATATAACAAAATATTTTTTCCACCTTTCTAAAAATTGAGGCATTTTTACATTTCTGAAACTTGGGTTTTTTTTTAACTATTATTATTTTGTTTTCAGTTCCTCAAAAGCAATGCTACATTCAATTGTATTTTCCTGCTATATCTTCTATAAAGTTTTGTAGTCTGGTTGTTCCTTTTTTCTCTAGGAGCTGGATTCCCTACATAGTCTATAAGCATAATCCATTTGTTCAAATTTAAATATGCTGTATTCTTCAGGTAATAACTCTGTCCTGCTGTAAGTACTTCCCAAAACAACTTTTAGGATAGAATTAATTTGGCCTAGATCAGATTAATTAATTACTGTTTTTTTTTTTTTTTTTTTCATTTTTCTGTACTGACTGCAAAAATAGTTTATGACAGCAGACCAAGTTTCAGAGGTTCATATTTAAGTCAATGTAGCTTTTCTGTTTCCACTGATGCATCTGAAGTTATAATGAATCCTTAAAACATGATCAAAATCTGCACTGAATTATGGAAGCAGTTTTCACATAGATAACAGAGCCAACAGGGAAGAACAGGGGTCTAAAAAATCTCCGCAGCTCACTAGTTCACTCTTGTAAAGGGACAATGATAGAGCACTTGGGGTCAAGACAATTTAAAAACATCTCATCAGAGTGAAAGAAATCTTTAAATATTCTTTTTCTCATGAATAATGAATTTTAGCAACAAAAATAGCAATTTTCTGAATTTTCTTGTGCAAAAAGAACTGCACTCTAAAAGATTTCACTTCATTCTTCTAGGATCTGTAATTATTTGGGGAGGGGGTGCAAAACCATTTCAAAATGTGATTTTATGCAGTTACACTGAAGCAGTAGGGTGAGAAGTGATTGACTTGATCTTGATGCTTAAAGCTGACTGAAAATTATGTATTTATGATGTCCTGAGTTGGGCTGGCAGCAATTATATGATAATTTTCCAAAGATCTGTGTAAATAGTAAAAGAAAAAAACAAACAAACAAACAAATAAAAAACCCCAATCAAGTTCAGCCCCTTTGTAATGATCTAAGAGCCTGGTTCAGATACAGCCTTGGGCTCTAACTCAATGCCAAAATTTGAAGACAGCCAAAGTTTTCACCTGAGTGTTCTGAAGATGAGGTCTGGACCTACTTAAGTACATAAAAGTACATCAAGATTTTGCAGCCAATGGTGATTCCTAACCCCACCACTCAGGTTAGTCTGCTCAAAGGGACAATTAATTTTCACTGCCTTAGCAGAATTGCTTACTTGACCACTTGCTTTCACTTTTGTTATCTTTTTTTCAAAGCTTGGAGAATACTGTACATGTACTTACAGTATAGAAAGTAATGTGGAGGCTAGGAGTGGAGGGCAGAAATCTGAAAAGACAGTTGTAGTTGGTAAATAAGTGATCTATATCAGTGAAATTGGTAGAAGGTTAAAATGCTTCATGTAAAGCAGGCACGTGGCTGCTGGATGATTAAACGTGTCCTGCGGTAGTGGGAAAATGTAGCTCCAGCATGCAATTTGTTCCAGTCAGATCTCAGTTACTTTAAAAGCTACGAAAGGGTTCCTTAGCTGATCTTTTGGTGGCACTTTGGCATAGCTTCTCATATAAATGTGAGGTATTGTGTCAACTGAAAGAACAACAAAAAAAGCAATTGCTGTTTCTAACAAAATGGCTGCTACCATGATGTCTGTGGGTAAATCTGCAAAAAAATCAGACTCTGTGAATGCTTCATCCAGGAACAATTTTATTCCTCAATAATATTTTTTTTCTTTTGTATTATTTTTATAATTATGTTTCTTTTGTACTCTTTAGTTTCTTTGAAAAACACCTCCATCAGATGGTTGAGGCATTGTGAGAGGTCAGTATTATTGCCAAACTGTAATGATGTTTACCATCTTAAAATCAAAGAAAAGAAAAGAGCCAGGCCTTACTTTAACTAGTGAATACCTAGAAGCACTTACAGATATCTGTTAGCAAAAAATACTTTGCCACAATTTAACGACTAATATTAATAATGAATAATGTTAATAAAAGATAATACCAAAACATTGATGATGATAATAATAATAATTGTTCAGAACAGAACTTTAGAATTAGAGTAGGTGAGTGTAAATATAAGTAATTGCATAGAGATTGGAGGTGTCACTTAATTCTGCATTACTGTGTTGCCTTGTAGGGAGGCAATTAAAGAGATACTTCAGGAATATTGATTAAAAAAAGGGGAAAAAAACCCAATCCCAAACCAAAGCATTTGAGTTTGAAATCAAATGATAAGTAACTCTATTTGTCATCCTGAAAATAACTCATAGGAATCAGTATTACTTTATGCATTCTTATACTGTTTATCAAAGAGCACAGTTTAAAACCTGGAGATGTAGATAACAATTACGTTATTATCTTTGACAACTGTTAGACATTGTTTTTAATAACAGGAAAGATCGAGAGTGCTAAATTTATCTTCTTGAAGGAAAGAGATAGCCTAAATATAACTTGGCTGTATAATACAATGGCTTTTCCACTTCTGCATTGTTTTATGAGAACTGCCTGGATTGCAACTATTTACCTACAAAATACAGTATGGTTTTTTCACCTGTGCTCTTCTTTAGACAAGGTGTAGGATTTATTCGTTAAGGACATACTTTATGTTCCCTAGTGTGGAGCTGGTCTGTCTATCGCAAAATTTCAGGTTATTTTCCAACATTTTCAATCCAAAGACAGCACGAGTCCATAAGAAGGTAAAGAAATACAGAATAGGATACTTTATGTCTTTAGATCTTAACTGAATTAATGTATTGTCCTTGTATTTTATTTTTTTCTTTATTACAGATGGAGCCATTATATCAATTTTCATGCCGCCTTGTTCTGGAAATATTATTGTTAAGATATAGAAAAGAAACAAATGGAAAATAGAGAATAAATTTTACAAAAGAGTACACACAAGTTCTAATGGCAGCAGACTCAATTCTGTCTATTTCTGTAGCATATTTTCACTGAATGAAGAGCAGCTTTTAACAAAGATCCTTCACTGGTAAATTATAGAGATACTGGTTTTCCTCTTGCAAACTTCTTTGTATTTATTCAGATGTCATTATTTTTATAGGAACACTTACACTGCATTCAGGTTTTGCATTGTGTTTCTTTAATGGTTTCTGGAGAAGTAATCGTTTGCATGTGAAAGGTGGAAAAAAATGTTCCATGGGAATGTACTACTGGTAGGCACGAGTTGTTATTCATTACAATGGCAGAAAGACAAAACTGGTTTCCACTGTAATGTCTTATTACTAATTGGAGACTGCATGTGAAGCCACTGAGACCAACTCGAGCAGTATTGTGGACTAGCACAGTCATTGGATCAGTCCTCTCCTAAGTAACAACTGGCAAGGTCAGGTTCCTTAATTAATTCAGGTAAAGTGTTTGTGCATAATATGAGCTACAGATTATAAAATACAGAGTAGTTTGGACTAACCTCTGTGCAAATTACTTGTGTTTAATGAAGTTACTTTTTTTCCTTTGTTGTTAAATGGCATTTTACCCTGATTTTAGATTCAGTTATAGTTTAAAAAACATAGGTGTTTGGGGTTTGGTTTTTTTTGTTTGTTTGTTTTTGTTTTTGTTTTTTCCAGAAGGTTTGATAGGAACAGAGCCATTACATGCTGGATTATTAGGGATCTTTACATAGTGATAGCAACACATCTACCTTCATAGAAAGATTTGTATTTCTTCCCTGACAATTTTTTTTTTTTGCAAGTATATCCCAAATTATTCATTTTGTTTCAGGGTAGACAGCAGGAAACAACTATCAACAAGATCATTTAATTAACTCAAATAAACAGTAAATTTTTTGATTCTTTCTTATTTGAAAAGTAACTTGAAAATCATATTTAGTGCCCAGATTTGGTCTGCCTATGATTTCTGGGGAAAATTAACATGCTAATAAGTGTATAGACATTGTTTTGGTGAGTTTTGTTTGAGTAAAGCTTTCAGGTTTTAGAAAACCAAAATGCTTTCAAACTACCACATAAATACTCACATAAACAAATTACAATACCAAACAAAAAATTATTAATATGTATATCATTATATAATTCACATATGACTTTATTCAAAACAGTTATAATTTCGATTTCTTCAAGTGGCATATATCCCTTATGACTTACTCTTGAGGCAATAAGGAGCTCTAATTTCATCATTTCAGTTAAATGTGTGAAAAACATAAAATCTGTGTTGAATACATTTGTAAAATATCATTTTGATGATTGAAATAGAAGGAACTATAGAAAACAGAACTGATTAGGAAGGGATTGATAAAGAACATTTTCATTTCCCTACCACATGAAATTCCAAACTTTTTCATGGCAAAACGGAATACTGAATATACACATCTTTAGAGCACCAGAGCAGATTGTACATAGGGATTTTTTTTCCACCCTCCTCAGGAAGTGGGATGTGAAATTTAAGCTTTGTGCATTCAACCACCATCTTACGACTCACTGTGAAGTGATTAGCTGTTCTGAGAGACATATTTTTATTTCTTTTCAGGAATTTCAATTCTACTTGAAAACAAATTTTGGATTTGCTTTTCTTAAATGTGTAATACCAATTCCTGAATTCCAGTTATTAAAACATGATGGCTTTTATTGCTTTTTGGAAACAATGATTGCTTTTCAGTTACAAATTAAGGAAATCAGGTATTAATACCATTCTGTTCGTAACCTTAGACATAAATATTTTTAAGACCATACTATGAAACCCAATGCTGGGTCCTGTTTCCTGTGAAGTACATACTCTTCTGACATAAAAAAAACCGGGGACAATTCCAGACATTCAAAGCAGAACAGCAAGACATGCATCGGTTTTACTACTCTGTATACCAGTGTAGCATGCAAAAAAGACTGATGAAGTAGATTATTTAAAATAAAAATACAAAGAATCATTAGTTACACTATTTAAAACATTTATGCTCTTTTTTTTTTAATAGAATTTAAGTAGCTTCATTTTTCTTCATGTTACTCAGGTTTATTTGTGGAGACACTATGTGCCTCATAAAGATGAACACTGGTTAAAAGCATGGTTCAATGTAGGCAGAGGTACCAAACGGTTGAATTTTTACCATGTCTCTCACTAACAATCAGGAATGTACAGCAAGAGGAAAAAAACCCGAAAGAACCTAAAGCAAAAAAAAAAACCAAAACCACCACCACCATGACAGCAACAAGAAAAACATCGACATAACAGAAGGTGATAGCAAGTACCCATAGACCCATACTTTGTTGATGACATTTCTGCTTCACAGTATCTCCGAAAAATGATGAACAAAGACCAATAATCAGTTAAATGAAAATGATTAAGTAGGATTCAAACAAAACAAAAGTGGGGAAAGGAGCAGTGAAAAGAATGGGGTAAGTTTACTTTTTGGGGAAGCACTGTTAAGGCAAATGGATGTCTCAACAAAACTGTGTCATCACTTACTTGATTCAAGAAAACATCTGTCAATATTTCTAAGTCAGACTCAAGAGACTTCTGACACAGGGAAAATCTGTCCAGTTCACATCATTTAAAGTCAGATCAGAACTGAAATTGTTTATTGAGTACACATGACTAATAAGCAATCAATAAACTGTACATTCAGGATCAGTATTAGCAATGCAGCAGATAAACCACACTTACAAATTGTTAGCACCATTAAATGCCAACAATCTAAACACCCTCTCTTCACTGATCCCAAGAAGTTCTGTTTCCTTCTCAAGACACCTTCTTCCTCCTCCCTTTCAGGTCATGAGGACCCCTCCCCAGCCATAGGGGATCTTTTCTGTATCCTTTCAAGCTAACTCTCTGTTTCAAAAGTGCCTTTTTAATTCCTTGTACTGTTTGATGGTCATCTTTTTCAGCTTTATCAGTTTTGGAGAAAGGCATTCTCAGACAATTTTGAGTGTCCCATTCTTACACACTGTTTAGACTCCCATTCTTTCTTACCTGCCGTTGTTATCCAGGCCATTTTGCTAAGCCTGAGCCATATCAGCACCCTTGCAGCTTCAATGAACACATCTTGGTTGTATACTCCAAGTTACAGTATTGAAAAACCTATGTGAATCTATCAGA
Organism: Falco naumanni; assembly: GCF_017639655.2. Lineage (NCBI taxonomy): Eukaryota > Metazoa > Chordata > Aves > Falconiformes > Falconidae > Falco > Falco naumanni. The sequence goes on from NC_054055.1 coordinate 51,843,306, forward strand.
TGACACTAAATGGGATGGAGTTCCATTGTTGTATTTTCAATGCAATTTTTTAATCTACCACAAACTTCTCCCCTTAGAGACAAAGAAGTATCTGCCCTGTCAGTTCTCTCCAATTTCAAATACTTACTAAAAAGATAAAGGTTATTTCTAATTTAAACTATAGAGACAAGTCAACTGATCTATAGATACTTTAAAATGTACACCTGAAAATGTAATACTCAATTTAACCAATATTGAGTAACTGCTCGATATCCTGGGTAGAACAAGATGCTTTGAGTAAAGGTGGAAGAATTGATCATGAAGAATATAAAGGTTAGGGGATACATTTATTTTCAAGTATTATCACTGGCACAGTCAAATTAATAGCAGTGACACAACATTAATTTTAAATTGAGGGGAAAATGAATTATCTGTTACTTCATTGTTTGAAGGAATAGAAGGCAGCTGAAGCATCTGACATTTCTCCTGCACTACTGACTTTCTATTTTGGCAGTAATTCATCTTTTGTAATTTCTTTTCAAGGCTTGAAAACAGAAATGTTACTTTTGACCTTCACCTAAATCCACGAAGAACAAACTGTAAGTACTTACTGTTTATCTTTTATTTTTATCTGTTCCTATCAGCATTTTTCAGAATTTCAGAATACTCAATATTGTATATTTGTCTCTATATTTAAAGAATATAGTTTAGCAGTAATATTCCCTAAAGAAATAGTAATTATTTGGGGAAAAATCAGAGCAAGATGATCATGCTTTACTTAATATGTTGAAGGACTTCTTACAGGTGGTAACCTTTTTTTGCTTCCTTGTACATTTTTATACTTAACTGAGTTTAATAATGATAGAAAACTCTGTGAGTTCTATCTATTCGGGAGCAATTCCTATTCTAACAACTCCTGCTGTATTGTACTGCAGTGGGAGAACATTAAACCTGAATGCACTAAAGTACTATAGGGTGTTTTATTATGGTCCACATGCAAGCCATGTCTTTAGCTGCAGAATGTAATTCCCCTTGTTATTTATACAGCATGCTAAGAAAATAGTTCTGGGATGAGCAAAAATTGATAGAACACCCATTTGCTAGAAGAACACTGTATCACAGAGTATGGTATGTTATCTATTAAACCAACTCCTTCCCATAGGTGAGATTAGACATGATTTAAAACTTGATTCCTATATATATTTTCTAAATCCTGGAGACAAATTTTGTAATGTGACAAAACACTGAATGAACAATACAGATTGGCCCAGTAAAATTCTGCACTTTGAAATTAATTGCACAAATGCTTAGGGTTCAAATTTTAGCAATACTTTCTAACAAAAAAACAAAAAAAAAAACCCCAAAAAAACAAAACAAAACAAAACAAAACAAAAAAACACAAAAAAAAAGGCCACAAAAACAAAGGAAAGAGATCATCCTAACTGCTTTTGCTACAAACTTAAATATTTGACAACAATTGTACAGGAAACTAAGCCTAATATCTAACAGACATATATATGTGTGTGTGTGCATACATATATATATATGTGTGTGTGTGTGTGTATGCATATATTTAGATGTACATAGAAAAGTCTGGATTAGTTTATGGCTACAGTTCAGTATTATCAGGTTTTGCGGTATTGTATCAGTTCTCTCAATACTTCTGTAGTCATCTTTTCAGTGATATACCTCCCACAGACAAGATTACACTTTAAAGTATGATTCTAATCTAATCTCTGTGAAAAAAAATTAAGACATGAGCCAAGTGAAACCTCAAAACCAAGAAGCCAAGGATGTTGATGAAATAAAGAAAATTAAATTTCTTTAAAATAATTAGGCTTTGCAAAGATGTGTGAAGACTGAAAAAATGTTATAAAGTCCAATAAAACACCATATATTTGGGTTTATGTTAAGAAAACTGAAACTGAGGGCAACAATAGTTTTTATGTGTATTATTTTAATCAGATACTCAATGTAGACTCTCAAGGATGGTGGCTCTGGCAGATGCCCTTTCTCTTCTTGATTGTGGTATTTTCCTACATGTCATATGCAACAGAGCTCTCTTGGCAGATGAAAAGTACACATGAAGGAACCTGTCCTGTTTTCGGCTGGGATAGAGTTAATTTTCTTCTTAGTAGCTGGTGCAGTGCTGTGGTTTGCATTTGGTGTGAGAACAATGTTGATAGGACACTGATGGGTTTGGTTGTTGCTGGGTGATGTTTATACTAAGTCAGGAGCTTTTTAGTTTTACAGCCCTTGCCAGCAAGAGGTCTGGAGGGGCACGGAAAACTGGGAGGGATGCAACTGGGACATCTGATCTGAACTAGCCAAGGAGGTGTTCCATACCATGGGCTATCATACTTGGTGTATAAACTTGGGGCAGGGGGGTTGGCTAGGGCTGCCGATCATTGCTCGGGGACTGTCTGGGCATCGATCAGCAGGTGGTGAGCAGTTGTACAACTGTACAGCAGTTAAATACCAGCTGACACACCAGAAGGCTGTGCTGCCATTCAGAAAGACATGGACAGGCTGGAGAGTTGGACGGAGGGGAACCTAATGAAATTCAACAACAGTGAGTGTAAGGTCCTGCACCTATGGGGGAACAACCCCACGCACCAGTACAGGCTGGGGCTGACCTGTTGGAAGGCAGCTCTGTGAAGGACCTGGAAGATCTGGTTGACAGTAAGTGGCCCTGAGCCAGAAGTGTGACCTGGTGGCCCAGAATGCCAATGGGATCATACTGGGGTGCATTAGGAGGAGTGTGGCCAATAGGTTGAGGAAGGTGATCCTCCCCCTCTACTCTGCCCTGGTGAGGCTGCATCTGGAGGACTACGTCCAGTTCTGGGCTCCCCAGTTCAAGAGAGACAGGGAACTGCTGGACACAGTCTAGCAGAGGGCTACAAAGATGGTGAGGGGACTGGAACATCTCCCTTATGAGTAAAGTCTGAGAGAGCTGGGCCTGTTTAGCCGGGAGAAGACTGAGAAGGGATCTTCTCAGTGTCTACAAATATCTTAAGGGCAAGTGTCAAGAGGACAGGGCCAGTCTCTTTTCAGTGTTGTCATGTGCCAGGACAAGGGGCAACGGGCACAAACTGCAGTACAGGAATTTCCGTCTGAATACAGTGAACAACTTCTTTACTTTGAGCGTGAGAGAGCACTGGAACAGGCTGCCCAGAGAGGGTGTGGAGTCGTCTCCTTCTCTGGAGATATTCAAAACCCACCTGGAAGTAATTCTGTACAACCTGCTCTAGGACAACCTGCTTTCACAGTGAGGTTGGACTAGATGATCTCTTCCAACTTAGACTAGAGGTCTCTTCCAACCCTGACCATTCTGTGATTCTGTGATATGTTTGAAGACAGCTAGAATGCCCCATTAAGACTTATCAGTGAGTTTAATTTTTTAAACAAAAGTTTAACATATTGAGTATTAAAGCTAGTTAGTTGGAAACTTTCTCTCAAAATATCACTTGATTTTCAGAGATGTTAAAAGCTGTCTTTGTGATAAGTTTCGGGAATTTATATATATGTCTTTTAATCACTGCAATAAAATCACCACTCCAACACTCTCAAACCTCTCCTGGGGAAAAAAAAAAAAAAAACAAATCTAAAAAAACCTTAAACCCAAAACAGACAGCAAATTCAAATCTTTGAAATGTATCTTACGCTGATATTCCTATGCCAGCTTCCACCTTACCTACAGTTGCTGGTTGATCCAGTGGGGTATTGGTTAGGCTTTCTTCAGCTGAAAATAATACTTAAACAGACTATATGCAGCAAATGAAGTTGAAGGTTTGTAAGTGACTGTCAGACTCTATTTCAAAAAGTTAGTTGGACACTGGAACTTAACTCAGCCTTAAAAATCTGAATAAATGCAAGTTACAGCTCCTCTAACAGATTACTAGAACTTCCCCCATTCACCAAGCTTTGTCATTTCTCCATTACTGCTTAAAATATTATTCCATAAATTTGCACATCAGAGACATTCGATAGAAAAGAAGAAAAAAAAAAGGCAACAACCCCCCCCCCCAAGAAAAGTATGCCTTCTGTCAGATATATGTATTAAAATGTATTAATAAAAGTGAATGGAATATGGCATTTTTGAAGCTGGCTATCGTGAGTCACACTGAATCATATACCATGCCATGCCATGATATGTAATGGAAGCTATGGTATGTCCTGGGATATTATCGGAAGATTTGAAATCTGTAATAATGCTTACTTATGCAGTATTATACCATTGCTTCATTTTTTTTATTTTTTTTTTTAATAAGAACTGCAGACAGCATCATAAGTATTAGCCTCAAATAAGTGAACTCTATGAGTTCAAGAAGGAGATAAAATCTTCACAAAGCACCAGGAAGATTTCAAGCACTAATTCATGGGAGAAAAACCTGTCTGAAAAATGAAAGAAGTAATGATGGAATGCAGTTCATATTTCAGCAATGTACAGCTGAGATAATCTACAAAGGTTCATGTACTTCAGAGTGGTATTCTTTGAAACTAAATCAGAAATATGGTTTAGAATTTCTGGAACTCTTTTAAGAACAGGTTCTGATGTGATTTTTCAAAGTGAATAGTAACTTACTTCTTACATAGTCCCATGAAAAAGTCCTGGGATAACTAAAATGCAATTCAGCGCTAGTAAAAGCATTGAGATAAAGCCTCTAAAAGCTGAAGGACCACCAATATTTAATGTGCTCTTTTTTAAGCACTTTGGTTTCCACTTTTTAATTGTCCTATCACACTGTTATTTTCAGTAGGGTTTGTGAAATGCAATATTTGTATGTATTTCTGAGTATAGCAAAGTACGAAAAAACACTTAAAAAATGTACAAGTGTAGAAAGTAAAAATGATCAAAACATAAAATTTCCCTCTTCAGGTTTTTTGAAGTAATGTGACTCAAAACTTCTTTGATCTTAAAATAATGACAAATATTCTTCTGACTGACATTCAAGCAAATATAAAACAGAATATGTCCTCTCATATATAAATTTTATCTTATCTTTTGACCTGGGGCTTTCATCAGGCTTTCAAACACTGTAATAGAATATGGTTTGTCCCATATGCTAAATTCTGAATTTCTTATAAGGAAATAAAGTGACATTCTGAAAGGTATCTTCCTTTCTAAGATAACTGTGGTGGGTTGACTTTGGATGGCTGCCAGATGCCCACCCAGTTGCTCTCATTCCCCCTCTTCAACAGGACAGGGTTAGAAAATAAGGTGAAAAAGCTCATGGGTTGAGGGAAAAACAGGGAGATCACTTACTGATTAACATCACAGGCAAACAGATTCAACTCGGGGGGAAAAAAATATTTATTCTCAATTAAAATAGAGTATTATGGTTAGAAATTAAGCAGGGAGGGGAAAAAACCCCACAAAACCAGCCAAGATGAAAAAATCTTTCCAAACCAAAACAGCAAACAACTAAAAAACTTCCACCCATGGCTTTTTCTCAGAAACAACTTCCCTCCTTCATTCTCGGCTCCTCTGTTTCCTCCTCCCACTGAGCAGCCCAGGGGAGATGGAGAATCAGGGGTTGCGGTCAGTCTACAGCAGCTCTCTGCTGCTTCCTCCTCACACTTTCCTGGCTCTAGTGTGGGTCCTCTCCATGGGCTACTGTCTTTCAGGAAATACCCATTTACTGCAGTGTGGTCCTCCCCATGGGCTGCAGGGAAATACCTGCTCCACCATGGTCTTTCTCCCTGTGGCTGCAAGGGAATCTATGTTCTCTGAGGTAACACCATCTTGGCTGAGGGGATCAGCCATGCGCCCGTGGTGGATCCATTTGAGCTGGCTGGAACTGGCTGTGTTTGGTGTAGGCAAACCTTCTCCTGCAGGCACCTCCTGGCATCTCCTCACAGAGACTGTCCCTGCAGCCCCCCTGCTACCAAAACCTCCCCACCTACATCCAATACAATAAGTTAACAAATGGAATTTTGTGCTTGGAAGAACTAGCAACTTGATAGTTATGTCATGCTATTATTTGGAAGATATGCAATATTATGATTTTAATTCTCGGCTTATCTGAAATCAATGCCTTAAGAGTCTACTAAAAGATTTGATCTGAATAACAGAATAGGCAAAATATTTCCCCAAATATTACATTTCATCTAGTTTTAAATGCAAATTATTTGTTCATGTCATCAAAACATTTTTTAATTACTGAAGTTATTGCTTCTCATTTCCTCAAGTTTTTATTTGTGTGTTTATTTTTGTAATAAATTATTTCTAGCAGCTAAACCAAAAGAAATTAATACCAATTAGGTATAGGCATTAGGAATACATTTGTCCATTTCCAGCTCCTATAGCATTTTAAATGGGTAACATTAATTTTTGTTTATTGAATCAGAAAAAAACCCAATAACCTTAATTAGTGGAGAATACCAGGAAGAGTGCAGTAAGGCAAATTTAGCTTATTATTCTCTGTCCAACTTAAAATGGATTATTTCTATTATGTTTACCCGTATTCTTTTTCTTTTACTCAGTCTGTAAAAAGAATCTGAAGGAACTAGAATATTTTCCATGTTTAGTGACCAATAAAGTACATTATCTCTTTGGTTCATCTGCAAAAATCAAGCTTGAATGAAATACGGAAAAATCATGAGAAGGAAAGGCAAATTATTTGCAATGAAGACCATTTCTCTCCTGGATTTTTCTCCAGGAGCAGCAATAGCTCAGTGAGGAGCTATGGAAGGAAATGTGATTTTTCATCTTTATTATTCTGAATCTGCTAATAGTCAGCCAAATACAGACTCCGATGTTTTCTTCACCAGCAATGTACTTTTAATGTTGACACAACTAGCAGTAAGTTTCACTTCTTTTTAATGTTATTTATGTGTCCTGTACTCTTCCTGTTTCCAGGGAGACCAGTTGGTTACTTGGTCCATTTGATGTTTTTTAAATCTGCACATGCAATGGGTATTTAAACTGTGGTTTTCTAATGTTCCTTTATGACACTTTTTATTGTATTTGTAGATACCAACTATTTATATAAAATAGCATGTAATTTTAAAGATGGTGAAGACCTGTCAGTTTTCATCCAAGTTCATTCCAAAATAGCTAGAATTTAGACTATCAATTACAACTTGCCTAAAATACTCTGTCTTGTGGAATATTATTTTTTTTTTCAATGTAGAATATGTAATATGATATAGCAAACTTGACAGATTATTAGATTTGGCATGATTTAAACATAGATCTCACAAGAAATCACATATATCAACAATCATACTATAGTCAAGCAGAATGCTTTTCTATGTCAAGTTGCATACATCTGAAGTAAACTAAACTGGACACTAAGCTTTGAAACTACAGTAACTATGTTTTAATCTCAACACTTTCAACCACATAGAAAATATTAATTTAAGACCCTTCTTCACTTATCTCAATGGAGATAGATGGACATCTCCAAAATGTGATTCATCCCTTTCACCACAGATATCTATTTTAGGAGGCCATACAGTGCCTATTTATTGTCTTTAAAGGGACAGGAAGCTTGCTCATTGCATTTATTTTAGAAGTCTAAGTTCTAGAAAATTATGTCTGGCAAAGTAGATCCTGTTCTAAGTGGGTTTATATCCAAGTAGTAATTTTTTAACTTGGAGAAGCCACTTCTGTCTCTATAGCATCAAATAAGTTTGAGAGCAAACCACTTCAAAATACAAAGTAAATACTAAATAAAGCAAATTCAAAGTAAAGCAATGCTCCCCAATGCACAGTGTATTGTGAGTGTTTCTTTCTGTATGCAATCAAATGAAAGCAGAGAATGAAATCAGAAGCAATTGTGTTTGGACTGGAAAGTAATATTTGCATTAAACTTAAATATAAATATTTAATTTCTAGATTCTAAATTGTATCTTCAAGGAAAGGAACTTGGTTCCTGAATTTAATTTGTGCTGTATTTCATTTAGCTAGCATGGAACTTCACTTATGTTGGGCTGAAGATACATGTGAGGAAAAATGGCACTGTCTAAATTTTGAAGTATACTTTATAACATATAAAATGTAGTCAGATGTACATAGTAGTAAAGAATCACACAAATTTAGTCATGCACTTTTTCCTCTGAATTCTTTGATTTAAGGAGAAACTGAGCTTTTTCTTAAAGCCATTAACATTATCTGTTACACGTTAATGTAAATATATCCATATTTTTCATGAACTTAAGCAATAAATCAGATAAAATATTTGTTTATTAAAGAGTGTGAATAAAAGCAAATTTTTAGTTTGCAGGCATACAAAATGAAGGGCTTCTAAACCAAATGCCGAGCATGTGAAATAAAGCATATGAGTCTGTGATCACTGAAAAAATGAGACAATGAAAGCTAGATAGAATGAATGAATGAATGAATGAATGAATGAATGAAAGAAAGAAAGAATGAATGAATGAATGAATGAAACATGTTTTTTCATTGGGGCATATAATGAAATAATTCCTTACAGTATATTCAATAATGATGACTGCTTACAAATTTCTGATTCTGCAAGATATCAATAATTATTACACAGATTTCAAATATTTTTGGGGGGTCATTTTTGATTCAGCCTTATTGACGAAGCATGTAGCAGTTGGTGACATCACTGAGATGTTTACCTGCTCCTGCCTGTCTGAACGATATTTTAACATTTGAGTTATGTTGTTGTTCTGGTTCTGTTAGCTTACTCACAGGTTTGGTTGTGTCAATTTGAGATGGAATTCATGTAAAAGTAAGATTTATTCAAATGTTTTAGGTTTGCCTGTGTGTATGCTCTCCTTTCTTCTTTGTCTTATCCACAGTAATGCTTGAATTCAGTAGTTAATCTCCGTCAAATTTGATAGAGGTTTCAGGGCAATTCAGGTCTTAAATTTTCACAAACATGTCACAGAAATGTGTGACAGAAAATACATCATTTTTAGTTAACATTTTCCTAGGCCTTGAAGTCCAGCACAGGACTTCCATCCATAACAGATTAGATTTGTTTCATGCTTCCAAACTAGGTTTTATTTTCTCTTCCTTTATGTAAAGTAAAAGGTAAAAAAAAGTAGATATTCTGTATTTTTAAATAACTCGGAGGGCTCTTGTACAGTTTAGGGCACTGTACTGTTACTTTCAAAGAACAGTGACTAGTACTTACTACCAGGGGATATTTCTTCATCTGTTGTTTTCTGATAGCTGCTCACAAACTTGGTCATCTTTCATAGAGGAACACCTTACTGCCTTGTCTCCCCTCCTGTAGCTATTTACTTACTTCCGTCATGGGAGGGGAACATAATTCCTGTGTGCACTGCTACTGACTTAAGAGTCAAATTTCTCTGTTTCATTACTTGTCCAGAAATTATTGTTAAAATGACACAAATATTAACAGAAAAATAAAGTAGGCATGCATTCTGTTATCGTTTCCTGTCAGGTTTAAATTTCTCTTCTTTGAGATTTCATAGAGTACTTCATCAAGAGATTATATTCTAACATTTTCAAGAAAAGATTAGTTAGCTACTAAAACATATGTTTAACCACTAAAAAATGTGGTTATAATTTTGCATCTCTGCTAAGCAAATATCTTACATAATGTCATACAAAGAAGATGTTTGTTTGAATCTTCCTATCCATCTTGATGAACTCTGGATCACTCATTTACTTCATGTTTCCATGATCTTTCTGTATCATAGAGGTAATAGCAATTGCTAACACTTCAAAGTAATTTCACTGCCTTAAATTGCTGCCACTGCATAAAGCAAACTGTGTCACAATATTTTTCCATTTCCCTTCCCTCCTGTTTCTCAAATGCAATAGCATTTGTTTTTCTCTACTTTCATTATTCTTCTCACTATGACATACCTTTTTCATGTACCCTGCACTTCGTGCCAACATCTGACATTCTGTCAGTGTTACATAAAGTAATTATCTCTGTCCAGTTTCAGTAATGGTCCTGTAATATATAGTACATCTGTAAACACTGATCTGGAATGACAGGTAGTTCCACTGAAAATGTCTGCATTTTGCTACTTACTGGAACCACTTCTGCTGTATTGATGAGTGCAGTACTTTTTGTACTTGCATAAATTTACCAAAAATAATTAATTATTCTTTTAGTTATTTTAGAATTATTTTCTTTTGGGGTGTCTTTCATTTACTTCCATCTGCTTGTCAACATATTGAATACTTTTCTCACTGTTTCTGGAAATTATCCGAAGGAAATTAAAAAAATTACATTCAGAAAAAGGTTTATTGCCTATGCTTCACTCTTAATCAGAGTATCTAGCAATTCCCCAATTAAGCCTCTGTTTGCTAAGTATAAAATTTGTCATAATTGCTCCTCATATGGAAATATGTTAATATGTAAATATACAAGAAATTATTTCCAACACAATGACATTTTATCCCATTTAAAATTCACGTGTTATTTTCTAGTGCATCTCTAAGAAATAGTAAACAGACAATTTTGTCAATAAAAACATAAGAACATGAAGGAAAGAAATGTAAATGTTGACAACATAGATTTCTTTGCAAGTTACTTTCTTTCTATTTAGAAATTACTCTTTGAGTTTACAGTATATACCTTTTACTTTTTATATCTATTTATTTTAACTGAAGTAATTTTCTCCACAGTAATATAATAAATAGTACAGTATAGATTATTTTTTTTCAGAAGATGAAAAATATGAGTTTTCTGTTCTAGAAAAGTTTATTTCCATGCATAAATAGAAGTATATGCTTTTGTATAGTTATCACAAACACCTAAGTGCATCATTCCCCCCTGGTGGACTGGGGGAGAGAATCAGAAGACTAAAAGAGAAAACTCCTGGGTTGAGATAAAGACAGTTGAATGGGCAAAGCAAAAGCTGCACATGCAAGCAAAGCAAAGCAATAAATTCACCACTTCCCATCAGCACGTAGGTGTTTAGCCATGTCCAGGAAAGTAGGACTCCATCATGTGTAACAGTTACTTGGGAAGATAAACACCGTAACTTTGAATGTTCCCTCTTCCTTCTTCTTCCCCAGCTTTACATGATAAGCACTATGTCATATGGTATGGAATATCCCTTTGGTCAGTTTGGATCAGCTGTTCCAGCTGTGTCCTCTTCTAACTTATTATGTACCCCCAGCCTATTCTCTGGTGGGGTTGTGTGAGGATCAGAAAATACCTTGACTCTGTGTAAGCACTGCTCAGCAATACTAAAAGCATCCCTGTGTTATTGACACTGTTTCCAGCACAAATCCAAAACATACTCCCGTATTAACCACTATGAAGAAAATTTACTCTATCCCAGCCAAAACCAGCACATGGGGCTATTATTGCAGTACTTTGATATGGTTAAGGACTTAAGAGCCCACAAACATAATCCTTAGTATCAAACTCTTCAGATTCAAAAAGATTCCCCACTTATAAGGCACAAACGGTGCATCAGTAACTGGTTATCTGTTGTTTAACCAACTGTGAACATGCAGTTTTCTCCATATGTTCAGTAACAGTTTTTGGAATGGTCAGTGGCCACCAAACATGTTCAGGAATAGACAGCTGACACAAAAAATCCTTGAAAACAAAACAACAACAACAAAACGACCCAACACAACCCCCCCCTACATCTTCCAAGTGCATTTTATATGGTAAAGCATACTTAAGTGCAAAGATTGGCAGCATAGGCAGACACAAGTTCTTGAATTTTTGGATGAAAGAAGTAGTGAGCTGTAAAAATTAAAAAAAAAAAAAAAATAAACCTGTTGAGGGACAGTAAAACTTTTGAGGGAAAAGCATGAAGAAGAAACCAGTTATAACAGTAGTCATGGAACAGTGACCATCTGTATTATAAACCATTTGGAAATGTACTTTAATAAATGTTCTGCCAAGCAGCAGTTTATTTATTGTTCTACTCCTTGTGGTATCATCTAATGCTGAATCCACTTTTACTGTAAATATTAGATTTTGCTTCAAGTAAGTAGGTTATCTACACTGAGGATGTCAGTGAAGATTAAGAGGGTTGAAGCTCAATCAACTGCAAGAACATGACTAAAACAAACACTTAAGCTTTACCAGTCTATTTAAGAAGTCTTTGAACATCAGAACAGATGTCCTTTCTCATTTACATTCCAGGGAAGTTCGTTCTTTAGCAGTAGTAGGCACATAAAATGGATTTGTTTCTCAGTAGCCTTTCAGTGCAAAACTGTTATCTAGTGCAGAGAAAAAAACCCCAACCTTTTCCACTCATGTATACTTGAAACATTAAAAATACAAAACCAAAACACACTGATAGTGGATACCTTTTTTAAAATAAATTTAAAGGTCAGTCCTATGAAAAGTAGCTACTCCAGAGAATATTGCAGATGATAAAAGTCCTACAGAATTTTAGCATAAAATTCAGTGTGTGCTTTTTATATGGGAAAACAAAAAAATCTAAAAAAATGAGTAGTTGAGTACCACCTCAAAATCTTACAGCCATTTAAGTCTGGAATGTAATTTTTAGGACACCTACAGAAAACAAGAAGCAATGGAGAGGAGAGGAGAGGAGAGGAGAGGAGAGGAGAGGAGAGGAGAGGAGAGGAGAGGAGAGGAGAGGAGAGGAGAGGAGAGGAGAGGAGAGGAGAGGAGAGGAGAGGAGAGGAGAGGAGAGGAGAGGAGAGGAGAGGAGAGGAGAGGAGAGGAGAGGAGAGGAGAGGAGAGGAGAGGAGAGGAGAGGAGAGGAGAGGAGAGGAGAGGAGAGGAGAGGAGAGAAAAAAACAAATATATTTGCAGGACAGGAATGAACCAGATAGGTCATTACATTGTGTTTCATACAAATGGAAAAACCACAACAAATTTCCTTTGATAAAGATGTGAGAATAGAGAAAGCTGTTTTTCTTCTAGCTGCCTGTTGCAATGAATAAGATGGACTTTGGTGTTACCTTTGTGTCAATTACCAAGAGAGCAATGGACAGTTCAAATCATCTGTTACCTAAAGATACCTCATTTTGTATCATCCTGATATTTAACAATCATACCTGTAGTAGAAAATCTGAATACACACACACACACATTCCATATCTCTTTTGGGATTTTTGTTCCTTCTGCTCCTATTGGAAAATAGATATGAAACTAGATTTTTCTATTTCCTGTTCTAAATATATCTGTGACTTACAGTGAATTAGTGTTCTAATAGCAAAATATTTTAGTGTAAATATTTACCCCTCCTCTGAATTTTTTACTCCTTGGATTTCTCTAATGCATTTATGAACAGCAGTCGTGCGTTCAGCATTTAAATGGTAAGTTAAGCCACTCAAGCTCTCCGATTCATCAACAAGACAGGTTTCTCATATCTCTGATCACATAAATTTCCCTTCTTTACACCAGTTCCACAATTAATCTTGAGCATGGATGACTACACCGTACCATATTACAATAATAATATTTTCCTATCTCTTTCTGAAATACCTAACCTTTTTGATTTTTTCCTTTGCTTATTTTGTTTTCTTATTTCCATGGCTGTATCATTTCAGTGCATTTCAAAGCCATCCTCTGACTGGGAAATATATCTAAGCCCATTCTTACAGCAGAATTTTTGTAATTATAGGTGTTGACCTTAGGTTTTGTATTGTTGAATTTCTTCCTACCTCAATTATTTCAGCCTTCAAAGTAATTTTTTTTTTATCCTGTATTTTATCCCAACTCTCCTTTTATTGACAAAAATTTTCGATGACTTTGTGTCATCAATGTTTTTTTCAGCACATTTCTATGCCAAGGCCATTAATAGGAATATTAAGCAAGATTTTCCCCAGACTTATCATTGAAGGGTATAATTGAGCTTCATACAGCAGAATTCAGCTTCTCTATTGAGACATATCAACTACACAATAAGATAAACTTTGAAACAGGGACTGGCTGTATGAAATACATGACAAATATGCCCAGGAGACGCATATCAAAATCTATAAACATTTTCAAGGCAATATAAAAACAAAGATTTGAAAGGACTTCTTATTTACAGTTGATGAAAAAAAACAGCAGTGATTTGAAAATAAGAAAGAAAATATTTATCTTCATAAAAATTCGTGATCATAAAACCAACAGAATACAATTCAGAAAAAAAACAGCTATACCACCACAAACTGGTTACAGTGTACAACAATGAATGATCTGTAACAAATTTATAATTCTGTAACAAAGCAATAGCTGTTGAAAACTCTTGGAGTTCATTATAGAACTGAGAAATTCAAGTAATAACTGCATATAAAACTTCCATTATGAATTTGCTTTCCATGTACTCGTAATTGTACTCGTAATACAATTGTACTCGTAAATATGGTGTATCTGAATTTACGTAAGGGAAGGATCTTAGACATCATGTAACATATTTATAACAGTTTTCAGTCCTCTAAAGGAGCAGATGTGTCTCCATTGGAATATAGAATGCTAAAATTTAGAAGTAGAAAGCAAATGTGAAATAGTGTTTAGACTAGTATTTCCACTTCAACTAGGTCTTTTATAAATATGCTTTGAATATTATTGGAGTTTGTGATCATAGTTCTCTTAAACTCATACAAGTAACATTTCTAGTAGATCCACTTGCTTAAATGTAACTAAAATCAGGGAAATCAGTTTATTTTGCTGTTTCAACACATTTTAAACATTGAATGTCCTTATCCTGTAGAGAATCATGTAATGAATTCAGCTGTCCTTCAACAATTACTGCTGACTTCAACAAAATTATTCAGATGTGTAAAACTGTATATATAATTGCTTCTTAGTTGCTTTCAGGAAATGGTTCTTCTGACTTTTCTACTGTATAAAGTCTTTTTAACTATCCACATTCAAGCTTCGAAATGTTACAAACATACTGTGATTTTTTGGCACTTACAATGAATATTTGCATGGCTAAAAGTACTTGTCAGCAGTTTTATGAAATTGCTATTAAACACATACTCAGATGCACATGTGGATTTAGTGCTGAAAGTATAGTGTTGATTGAAATAAAAGTTAGTGAGCAAAGTGTCTGGAAATGTCCTAAAAATATAAACCCTCCAAATATCTTAATATTCCATGTTAGAGAAACCTCAATAGATTTTAAAATAAACACTTTCCTTTATCTTTCCTATGTGGCATTGATTTTTTCAGGGTTGATTTAACCTTAGGAGGATTTTTTTTAATAATATGTAGTTTTCCTTCTGTAATCATGATTTACAGAAATTTTAATGAAATAATATATTCCCGTTGAAAATGCACTTAAAGACATCCTTTGTGTACAATTTTAAGTGAACTATTTATGAACTCTTATATTTAAATTAAGAAGAATGACTACCATTTTGTGTGGTGTTAATCATTTAATTATTAAAAAGGAGAATAAAAGTCTCCTACATCTCTGCACACAAAGATATATGAAATTTGTCAATGACAAAAGTATCACAGGTTATTATGCTTTCAAAAGGTTTTCTGTGCATGTATTTCTCTGTAAAAGGAAAAAAAAACCCACTGTGATCCTATAGCTCTAATTATATATACAAGAATATATATTACATATATGAGTACATAAATTCTCTCTAGAAGTATCAATAAGTATGAAAAGAACATGTGAGTAGCTTGACTATTTGAAACTTTCCAATCCAAGCCATTCTGTGATTCTATTTTTTTAATTTTTTTTATTTTTTTTAATGAGTAACACCTTCAGCTTTGTTTCTGTTTTGGTTTTTGGGGTTCTTTTTTTGTTTGTGGCTTTTTAAAATAAATAACTTCAATGTGAATTTAAAACAAAAATACTAAATCTGTGCTTCTTTTGAAATACCAATTATGGTAGTACAGAATTTGAAGAAATTAAATTTATTGTGTGCATGTATTGCTGCCTTTCACTCATTTAATCTGGGGAATCTTCATGAAACTTGCAGGTTTTTCATCTATCAAATCTCTCCAAGTAATTGGCTGATGAGCAGCAGTCATGTAGTTAAAATTACTACTACAATTGCTTTATGGAAATCATTTTGGATAAAACGTTTCTTTCAGTTAAAAAGATCCTCAGTTTTGCTTATGTTCCCTATGATTTTTTTTACTAAAAAAAAAAAAACAAAACAAAAAAACCCCACCACCCAAACAAAACTAAATCAAATGTTGAACAAAGAAAAGTGTGTAAAAAATCAGAAATTAAATTTTCAGGGTTAGTTATTACTTATTTGCTGTGATATTTCCTTGTAAAATATTTGTTGTTTTAAAACCAAAATTATCCCCCAAACCTAACTACTGAATTTTTATTTTGCAGAAAATATTTCCTATTAAAAACCATACACAACGTATACTCTGCTGTATAGGGCATCTTCACTTGCTTTTCTAGGAAATTGTAAGTGTATCCATTTTGTATTAAACACTTTTTTCCCTAATTTTCTCATTACATCTGTCAATAGAAGATAAACGGTATTGCTTTATTTACTCTATAGATATATCTTGGAATAGAATGCCCTTCGGTAATTTTGACTTTATAATGGTGCTGCTGTATATTAGAATGAACTACACACATAATGCTTTGATTAATCAGTTCAGCTTATAGAGCTGGAACATTAGTACATTCTAACAGATTGAGTATAAGGACAGAAACACATTAATTTTACTTTTGCTTCATAAGCTAACTCTCCATGGCTACAAGAAATTCCCCTAACTTGGCCACATTTTTTCTACCTTCTTACTAAGTGTGGAAAGTAATAGCTTACTGCTTACCTGACAACAGTGTTTTCTGAGGGTTATTTGCATCCTGACTGTGGAACTGTTGCTTGCATTGGTCAATGTCGATTTATATAATTAGTCTATCACTTTCAGTGGGATGAGTCATTTAAGTAAGGAAGCAATCTCTAATGTGAATAAGTATTTCATATTCATAAATGCAAACAGGTATTTTGTATTAGATGTCATTCTACTGTTACAAAGTCTACGAATGATCTTTTTATTTCAGCAAATGGAGTAATAGCAATATTAAAGTTCTTTTATTGCTAAGTGTTATTGTTAAAAATCCTCAAGGAAAAAGAAAGACTTCTATTTTAATAGGCATACTAACTTACACTGGCTAACCTAGAAAATAGATGTACTTATGATATATGCATGTGTCCTTTGTTTGAAATTGCATGACAGCTGAGTAAAAGTTAAATTATATATTACAATTTAAATTATTCTTCTAGTTGGGTATATAAGAATAGGATTATTCTTATATTTAACCTATTCCTAGAAAGATCAGAAGTCTCATCTAGTAATGTATAAGTTAATTACTCCACTAATATATGTGGGCACGTAGTAAGATACAATAATAAATATTTAGTTAGAAACTAAATTTCAGTACGAGTCAAAATTTTATTACCAATAAAATTATATTTTCAGCGTTGGCAGTTTGATTGATGTCACAGTGTTGAAAGTTCAATCCAGAGTCTGCAACCAGCACCAAAACTACCCCTAAATGAGTTCTTGACTTTAGAATATGGTGCAAAATATTTCTCTGAAGTTACTTTGAAAGGCTTAGATGATTTCATAAATATTTTTATTTGTAGATTTTGATTCATATCTCTAAATCAAAATTTAAATTGGAAATTTCATTATTTTGTAATAAAATAATAGATGTTTTGATTTCAAAGCCTGTCATATTCTATCCTTCTTTATGTAAACTTCCTTTTGGTCTAACACACTGTTTATATACCATCTCCATTAACAAAGATATTTTTATAACTGCTTCTTCACAAATGTGTGTGCATTTTTTTATACACTGTGACTTAAAGACATTTCCGCTGATGTATAGTGAACATAACTTCCTAAATTCCCTCTATAGCTGTTACAGATGGAGTGACACACTACACTCCTAAGACAGAAGTATCAATATGTTTATTGGTATTAAACAGTGATATAACAAAGTTTGGTAGTAAATGTGACAGTGGTTTAATAAGATTTGAGGGCAAGGTACACATGATTATTTACTGTGTAGAGGACACAGGCATACAGGGCTATCTTGGAAACCCTCCCATTGAGTCACAGGGTTCAGAAAGGTCCCCCTTGCATTGTAAACACCTTCTCAGAGGGGAGTTTAGGGGTGGCTGGATGCAGACTTAGTCCCAGACTTGGTCAACGGTTTACGTCTAAAGGATTATATGTGCACAATCAATCCTTCCTACCACTTAGCTAAGATTTCAAAGTTTAGCATGCTATTAATCACTTATTGAGAATCTGTTGCAGCAAGGCATCTCTCAACCTCAAGAAGTAATCTTGAGAGGTGTCCCTAGTGAAGGGGAGGTCCTGGCGTGCAGCCAGCTGCTGTGCCCGAGAGCTCAATGGGCCCTGGGCCGTCCACTATTTATGGAGCAAGGGAATTGACTCATAGGCATATCTGCACACCAGCTACAAATGTCAGTTTCTTCCAAACTTGGATTGAAAGGGGAAATGTGCAGAATACCTCCCTATGAATTGACTTCTGAAGGAACACATATTTCTCTATGAAATGTTTATACTGAGAGAAAAATTTTCTTTAGGTTAAAGTCTGACTTTAAGAACTTCCCTAATTTTCTATATTTGAAAGCCCATATCTCTTGAAAATCATATTAGTATTGGCATCACTTCGAGAGTCATATCTGCTTCTGATTCTTTTCATGCTTCTTTCATTTCCACAGTAGTAGATATTGATAGAAGTGAGAAAGAATATATACTATGTCTATAGCTGAACTTATGTTCGTAAGCCTATATGTATATACAGATATGATGGAAATTAATCTTATTATCTCATATCTATTTCTATGTACAGAAAAAATGTAAGATAAATAATGCCTGAGCCAGTTACATATATGCACAAATCCCAACCACTCGTACATTACTGTTTTCCTTCCTTTTTAGTTTCTTTACTTTATTTGATGGTTCTGGGATTAGTGGGATTTTTCAATGGCTGCTGAATTTAATATTAAAGTAAGCAGCACTGTGCAACAATGATTCCATGGTGTTGTCAGTATCCCCTGTGAAGGCTAACCAGGAACATTTCATTTTCATATGTTATCCACAACCTGCAGGATCCTATAAAGTAGGCATTTATCCTTCACGCAAAGGAAAAAAGAGATTTATTTTTCTTTTATTAAATTTTAGCAGAGTGCAAACACAGTACATCCAAAACTGTGATAACAAAAACACCAATATACTCGGGTCAAAGTAGAAAAGAAAATTTAATTGTTGCTATTTGAAACTTATGTGCAAGAAACAATCAGACAAGACTGATGAATTTTAATAAGACTATTTTAAATGCTGTTGTTGTTTGACTCTTTTTTTTTTCTTTAAACATCCTCTGTTGGTGTTTCCTTGGTAAAGGGAAGTACAGTTAGAATCGGTGATGGTTTAAAAGGTTGATGTAATGCTAAGGAGTCTGCCTGTATAGACGTATAATTTGGAGACTTTAGTATGTCCTCCTGTTAACTTCATGTCCTCTGCAATCACAAGTAGGCATACCATTTCCTAACTGTAGATTTTTGCACAACTCTCTTTGGGGGATCAATTCCCTTTAAAATTGTTTCTGATAAATTAAACGGTTCTTTTGTTTGTATAGGTTGTCCTTGATGTATTTTCTCAACTTGTTTTAGCACTCAGACTAAATATAAGAGCCCTTTTTACCACTCAGAATACCTTTGTTCTGTTTCTTTAAATGCAGTCAAACCAAACGATTAATGTCTTTTTGGTCTGTCAGGGCTGGTTTGGAACAGGTTACCATAAGTAACATGTTCAGCAAAACCCATTCTGCTATGATAGGATCATGGGGGTGTACTGTCCACAGTGATTATGTCCAATTCCTGTATTAGCATTTTGACTACTTCTCCATGTTCTGGTTCCCACCTCCACAGTTTCCTCTTTCATAAGTCAATGTAGTGCTTGGACAATAATGGAAAACCCAGGTACATGTTTCCTCCAATATCCTAGAGTATCCCTAAGCTGTTGTTATTCTTTCCTAGATCATGGTACTTGTAATTGTTCTATCTTTTATAAAGTATCTGGGGGAGTCATTATACTTCCTGCTATCCACCAAGTACCCAAGAACTTTACCTTTTCAGTTGGTTCCTGACATTTTTCAGGTGAGATTTCAATTTTGCTTGAAGTAATTTTTGTTTTATTGCTGTTGTTGCTTTTTCCTACTTCCTCAGGGTATTCTCCTCCAATGAAAATATCATCTATATACTGGTATATACTGTTACATTGTGAGGAAGTGGAACTGTGTTTAAAGGTTTTGCAAGTGCAGCACAAGCAATTGTGGGTGTTTATACCCTTGTGGAAGTCTGTTAACAGTATGTTTTACACGTTCTCATGTAAAAGCAAATTCCTTTTAATATTTTTCCTGTAAAGGGACCATGAAAAACAGGTCCTTTACATCTAGTGCTGCCAGCCATGGGTGTGCAGCTGCTCGTAGCGTCGCTACTAGGATTGCAGTATTAGGTACTGTAGCAGTGTAGGGGGCTGTGTTGCCATTCAAGTGCTGGTAATCAATTCTGAGGTGCCATGTCCCATCCAGTTTTCAGCCTGACCAAACTAGTGAATTATATGGGAAGTGGGTTCTGGAAATAATTTGTTGTTTTTCTATGTCATCTGTAACTTTGGAAATTCCTTTCCATGCAGCAGCAGAAACTGGGTATTGTGGTACATCAGTGATTTTTGAATCAGGGAGTGCAGGTACTGTGTGAAGTAAATATGGGTCCCCACTTGGGTCCTGCATACTTTTCCAATGAGTTTCTTGATATTCAGCTGAACTTCATCCTATTATTCTATCATCCCATTTTTCCAGTTTGTATTTATCCTCCTGAACAGCAGCCCTTCCCATCAGCCTATGAATCATTGTCACCAATTTTGCATCATTCACAAATGATAGTTCATCCTTTTCTATCATGCATATTATTAATAAAGATATTATACATATATATATATATATATATATATATATATATATATAAACTAACCAAGTGTATACATTGACCTTGGTTAATTCATGCTAGGTAATGCTAATCACTTTCTTTCCTTTCATATGCTTGGAAATGCACTCCAAAACCTTTTTGGTCACTGAGTTGAGGCTGACCAACCTGCAGATTGCCAGATCCTTCTTATTCTTCTGCAAGACGTGCATGATGTATGCCTTTCTCTAGTTATCAAGTCATCAGGAAAGTCCCCTGAACATCATGAGCATTCAAAGATGATAGAAAATGGCCTCAAAATGATCCCTCCAAGTACCTTTTGGATGCATTCTGTCTGGTCCCATGCACATGTCTAATTTGCTTTAAGTTATGCCTGACTTGATTTTCCTCTGTTGTAGGTAATGCTCCACTCCCACAGACCAGTCCACTAGGCTATGGGTTCTGTGAGGCCTTAGGGTAGACCTTACTAGTCAAAACTGAGGTAAAGGCGGCACTGAGTACCTCAGCCATATCTTTAGGCACTAGATCCCTTGCCCCATGGATCCATGGGCCTCATTTTCCTTATCCTTCCTCTCACTGCTGGTGTAGACATGAAAGCCCTCTTATTGTCCGTCATATCCCTTGCTAGTCCCAATTCCAGATGAGTTCTGGTTTTTCTAATTCCAGTCTTTCATACACAAATAATGTTTATATATACCACTTGACTAGCTAATCTCCTCTACCACCTCTCATGTACTTTTCTGTGTCTGAGTTAACTCATGATTTCTTTTGTTCATCCATTCTGGTATACTCCTACACTTGTCTGAATTTTCACATTTTGGAATTACCCAATCTTGTGTTTTAAGCAGATTATCCTTGAAGATCAAGCAGCAAATGCATAAATATTATTCTCCCCCTTCAGTTTTGTCATTTGGCTAGTATACTTCTTCAGGTTACTCACATTTTGTACTTGCAATGCCTGTTGCCTTTTTTCATTGTTCACTTCTAAATATTTTGCCTGCTTCTGCATCCAGTCCTCTGTAATTACATGATCTCAGAGATCCCTTCCAATAAATAATGGACATAATACGACTGGGATTTCACCCTTTCTGTCACTTTTATCTCCCCTTCTGGCCCTTTGTCTTTTCTTTCTTCTCAGTCACAGATTTTCTTTAGGGTCTTTTCTTCGACAACAGAAGGATTTTAACATCTTGAATAAAGAGTGATGACTAAATTTTCTAAAGCGTGTTTAAAATTGCAAATACTGCCACACTTCCCTTCCACTTATAAGAAAAAATATATTGTGCACAGTTTCTATGTAGTTTCTCTTCTAATACCATCCTAGACAGTCCCATCTGACTTCTCCCACTTCTCAACTATTGCATCAAATCTCTCCTTACCTCCTTTTGGTCAAATTCCAGAATGATTATGCCATCTTTGTTTTACTTGAAGTATGAACTAGTTCTATAATTGAACAGATATTTCTAGAAACTGTATTCCCCTTTGATTTCCACCATTAATAATTTAATTATCTAAGTTTCATCATTCTGAATGTCCCTCTAGTCAGTATTCCAGGATTATGTCCTAACAATTTTTCTAATTTATTTCCTCAGTATTACTAGGTTTTGGGTTTGGTTTTTGGGGTTTTTTTTTTTGGTTTTTTATTTATTTATTTATTTATTTTATTTTATTTTGTCTTTTGGTCTTGTCTTTCCTCACTCATCTCTAATTAATTTAATCCACAAAATTGCATTCAGTCACTATGTGTATAACCTATTTCTCCTCAGTATCATCTATTTTTGCTCAAGTTTGTGTCAGCTTCTCTAACAAATTGAATATTATCAACAGACTTTTGAATAGTCTAAGCCTTTAACATTTCTCTGACGAAACTACAACTACAATTTTTATTTGGTTTGGTTTGGTTTGGTTTGGTTTGGGTTTTTTTGGTTTTTTGGGTTTTTTTTTTTTGTTTTTTTTGTTTTTGTTTTTTTTTTTTTTTTTTTTTTTGTTAATATAGACAATACCACAGCCTTATTTGAGACTTGGACATGTAAACTGGGTAACTGTTTTCACTCATCCTGGACTTAAGTGCACAGTGAAGGTGGTTTGATATTAAGCTTTACAACTTTTGCTCTTTTCTGACTTGCTTGAGGTTATTGTTATATTCACATCATCTTGTGTAACCATTATCTATTTAGAATCGTAATGTTATGATAGTAATCTTAGAATCTTACTTTCCCATGTCAGACTTCTCTTTGCATACCTTCATATCACTTTCTCTTCAACAGTGAAAAAACTATGTTCTTACTTTCAAAGCCTGTCTCTAATCTCTGTCTCACAAATGCATACTCGTTCTTTCTTCTGTGATCGCTGTTTCTTTTCAGACTGGGAAGAAAAAAAATAGAACAAGTTTGACATTTAAATATATTTACAGATATTATTATAACACTTGGTCACATCAGTTCTTAAAATCAAAAGCTTCATTCAAATTTGGGGCAATAATCTTAATTTCTTCATTGTTTGTATAAGCCTGTTTTCCAGTTAAGTGCATCCAAAATCTTTTTTAGCTATCAGTCTTGTGAATGTTTTCATTGAGGAGAAGCTTAGCCAGACACTCCCAAAAATATGGTGTTCCCACAGGTCCATTTTCTGTAGGTATCTGCTGGCAGTGAAATTTTATATGGTTACCCACAAAAGGACTTTTTAAATCACAGCTTAGTGTAACCACTGAACATCACAGTAATGTGCTACAAATATTCTTTTAAGTCTCCAAAATGTCTTGATATCTAAGTTACTATTTTGCTTTCATCAAACAAAAACAGAAATCAGTAAAATTCTCCATGAAGAAATTAACTTTACATATTTTTCTAACATCTGCATTGGGAAGAATTCAACCCCAGATTCAGACATCCACCTTTAGAGCAGATCCCATCACACTAAGGTAGAAATCTGTATTTGACCACCTGAATTATTCACAAGAAACTTTGCCTTCATTGAATACTAAGGGCCCTAAATTGCAATCCCCTTAGAAATACCTATTAGAGCTGTTTAAAGTGTAATATTTTAATCTAGAATTGAATCTTATCCTTTTAAGCTACTATCTATATTTTTAATATGAAAATTGTTGTGCATAGAAATTAATGTAATCCATCTGGGAAGAAATACTCATCTCCAGAGAATGAATAATTCCTGTTTTCTTTCATGGTTTCCATGAGATTACATTAATTACCTTGCAGTGACTAATTATTAAAAAAAAAAAAAAAAAAAAAAAGGCCAACAAAAAATCCGCTATCAAAAAGAAACACAAACAAACAAAAAAACCACTCATCAACTAAGAAAACCTAACAGACCATTCTGATTATCTAGCTTACACTCGGACAACAAAACTTAGAGAACTAGGGTTCAATTAGGTAGCCTTAAGACACATTTCTAGTACTACATGATATAGTTCAGGATATCTTGCAGGGCCTTAGCTGGTGCTTCACATACAAATGGGTCTCCTGACAATCTTGCAACGTATCTGTCACACATTAGTGGAATTTTGTATTTTATAAGCTGTCTCAAATGGCAGCTGGATAAAATCCCTAAAATCAGTGAGAAAAGAGTGATAGAGGAACAATAGGACAATCTTTGTGAAATATATCTGACTTAATAGCCTAGTGCAAAGGCACGTATGGCAATGCAACTTACACACATACTAATATAACTATTTTAAAAATAATTTATGTAAGAGACATTTAATTTGTAAATTTATGGACAATAGATATAAATTTATATACAGTATCTGGAAGTCTTTCTAAAAAGAGGTGCTATTTGGAAATACTGTATTACTGAAGTACATTTGCTGCAGAAAAGAAATAAATTTAGTAATCAACTTTTTTCACATTTGGTAACTAGCTGGCAACCGAGAACTACACAGCTGCTTGCTCACTGCCCCCCCCCCCCCCCCTCCCCCCCTTCCCTATGGGATGGGGGAGACAATCAGAAGGGTAAAAGTGAAGAAACTCCTGGGTTGTAATAAAGACAGTTTAATGGGCAAAGAAAAAGCTGCACAGGCAAGCAAAGCAAAACAAAAAATTCTTTCCCTGCTTCCCATGGGCAGGCAAGTAGGGCTTCAACACATGTAATGGTTATTTGGGAAGACAAATGTCATAACTTTGAACATGTCCCCTTCCTTTTTCTTCCTCCACCGTTATATGCTGAGCACTATGTCCTATGGTATGGAATATTCCATTGGTCAGTTCGGGCCAGCTGTTCTGGCTGTCCCCCAACTTCTTGTGCCCCCCCAGCCTGCTCACTGGTGGGGTAGGGTAAGGAGCAGCAAAGGCCTTGGCTCTCTGTAAACACTGCTCAGCAATAACAAAAACATCCCTGAATTATCAACATTGTTTCCAGCAGAAATCCAAAACATAACTCATACTAGCTACTATGAAGAAAATTAACCCTGTCCCAGCCAAAACTAGCCCAGTTGTATGTTGCTATTACTTAACAGTACTTTGCATTTCAATTGTGTAAGTACAGAATATAAAGTGAATGTAAAGTAGCTATTCTGCAAGGGAAAGAAGTCTGATGTTATTCTTCACTATTAGCTGAAATCTAATAAAGGATGCTTGTTGCAAAAAAAAAAGTCAAATATTACATGTTTGATGTATAAAGCACATGAAATAGCTTTCTCCCCAGTCTGGCTTTGGCAGGTCTGAGCTAGATTATCATGTCTAAAATTTTCACTTCTAGACAGATATAGAGGACTGTAAAGAGATTGTAAAAAGAGTATCATGAATGAATAAAGATTTTATAAAATGTGAATGAAGAGAGATTGACTGAATCCATGTCATTCAGTGTAGAGAAAGGAAGACTTGGGAGGAACATAAAAAGCAATATTCAGACCCGTAAAGGGCTGCTGCAAGGAGGAAATGAACAATTTATTTTTTATGTCTCTGCTGGACAGTGCAAAAAAGGAGTATGTTTAAACTGAAGGAAGACATAGTCATGTTAGAAATCATGAGTAACTTCTAAACAGCAGGATCAAATACAGATCTTTGATCAGTGGTCTGGGGTCTTAGAGGACACATAGAAGAAAAAATGCTAGGAGTATTAAAAATGAGCTTTATTGATCTTGCCATAGGAGTCCTAAAGTACTAGATAATTTCATGAAGTCCTTTCCAATATTATTTCTTGAAAGCTTGTTTTAAAAACAACACATTCATTTTTTTCAAATCAAATTAATTCACAGAATTGTTGGTTTGGGATGTTCTGTGTCAGCTTTTTTTTTTCCTGTTTATTTTGCTGTTGTTGTTGTTTTAAAAAAAAGCTTAGAAAATTTTCTGTCTCTGGTCATTTATTACGATCAGTGATGACAATGAGACTTTGAGCAACCAGCCTTGAAACGAGATACTAAGGGACTTGCTAGGATGTAGAATTTCCTGGTGACATTTTAAAGCTACAGTGAAAGATTTAAAATGTTTTTTTAGAGGAAAAGTTAATGTTTCTGGTTTTTAAAACCAAAACCAAAACCAAAAACAAAACCAAAAAAAAAAAAACAACAACCACCAACCCCCCAAAAACCTAAACCAAAACCTAAACCAAGAAAGTATAACTTTTAAAATTTTCTAATGTTATGGATTTAGTGTAGGCAGCTGTGACTTGCTGGTTAATCTGATTTAACACTGATTTTCTGTTTTCCATTGCTCTGCTTATATTTTATTATTAGAATTTTTTTGCTAAACCTAGTAAATTTCATTTTGTATAATATTATTTGATTTGTGCACTTTCAACATGAAATGTGTATTAAGGGGTATCATGAACTTTTACCATACAGGAATATTTATTAATATGGTTCTCTTCATTAGGTATCTATGGGTAGAAATAAACTTATATTTTATGAGATCCTGTAGAATTCACTATCTCAGACTCTGTCTTTCCACCTCTTCATTTTTATAACACACTTTTTTCTACTTTTCTCCTTCATAACACATATAAAAGACCTTTCTTCATATTCTTCCTAACTACATGTTTCAGAATCTTCAGGATGTTGTTACACATAATTATGGCTATTACTGTCAATGCCGGTGCAGTGATGAGAGGAATAAAAGGTTATCCCATTAAATTCTTCTAATAGTTTTCATCCATGTTGCCAGAATCCAAAGACCAAAGCACTGCAATTATGATATTTATGCTAGAAGCATGTATAAATGAAGGTTGAAGAAGTACATAGCACATTTCTGAAATTATATTTTTTGTCCAAATCACCATCAAAACACTGATTGCTCCTGAAATATACTGCAGCTTCTTAAAATCATGCAAAATCACTGCAAATACATGCTGACGCCTTTTACATAGTTAAAGATTTGAGTACACAGTCCAGCCTCAAAATTTTCCCATGATTATGTATCATAGCAGTAGGACCATTCTTTCACTTAAGATACTTGCTACATTTGGAAGGGTATGCAGGCTCATCAGAAATATGCCAGAATGAGTGTAAATTAAAGTACTGAAAATAGATTGAAGTTGTATATGTCCCTTACCAGTTTATTATAAGGATTTTCAAGTTGCTTTCGTTTCTCCTTAACAAGCTGCTCTGACTTCAGCACATTCAGGAGCTAATATTTTGTAGGACTTTTATCTGGATGCCAACAATGTCATGCTGGGATACTTTATTTAATGCAAGGTCTATGTAAAATAAAACTTTGCAATTATTATTTCCAAAGAAATTGAAAGGTCACTGATCTTTTTGATTTCCTTAAATTCTGTTGAATTAAAGACACATTGTTGTTACTTGCAGAGCACTTCTCAAATAATAGGATGGTAAAGCCTTCGTGATATTTCATATGCACATATACCTGGTCTTGAGTCTGAAAGATTAATAACATTCAGCACACTTCACAAACTATTTTCCATGCTCAGAATTCAGTCTTATTGTATTGCAATTATAGGTCTTCTATCACACCAAATCTCTTTGGTTTCACAAATGTCTTCCTGTTTCTGACAGAAATAGATGACAGCATCAGAAAAAAACCCAACCATACCATCAAAGTCTTTAAGGATGAGCCCTCTAATCAATAGGAAGTCTTGAACCACTTATAGCTGTTAGCATGTAGGTCTAGTTAACATATGATATGTAGTTAACCTTGTAGGATAAGCAGCCTGTCAATCCCTGTGAAAGTTATGAATCAGTCCAGAACTTTCCAAAGGAGCAGACCATGAGCACCAGTGGCAACTAGTTGATAGATACCAAACGGATATGAACAGGATAGTCAAAACCCTATTCTGTAACTGGTGGTGCCTGGGGTCACCTAGGGAAAGAACTCCAAGGATCCTAGGTCCTGGGCCAGAACTCCACACAGCATGGATGGAGTCTTTACCTGGATCTGGCCAACTTTCTTCTGCACTGTGTCATCCCTCCTACAGGACAGTGAAATAGTGTGATTCATAAAATTGCATACATCTGTGATGAGAATGTTTTGGTATCTGAGCCCATTTAGTGTCCTCACTGTCATTTGGCTGAAGCTGTGACACCACCGTCTCTCAGAGAAGGACCCTTTCTGTCAGACAGCAGAAGTCAGTCTCACTTTCTATAGTCCCTTGAATATGACTGACGTAAAGTGGAATATTTCCAGATGGAAAAAAAAAAAAACAACAAACCTATGTGAAACTTCAATCTAGAGTTTCTTTCTGAACTGTAGATTCATTTTTTTCCCATTGGATCGGTTCCATTTTGGGCAGTGAAACTTTGCAGGTTTGTACAAAAGGAAAATGGGGCAGAAGAAAAACAAATCTTATTTTAGTCTCTTCTACAGTAATTATGCAACCACAAAGCCAGTTCTTGTAACCAAATGATATACATTTCTACAGGAGATTGATTTTAAGTCCAGCTGTTGAGATATGTTGCACATCTGTTGAAAGCAAACTCTTAACAGTGAGAGTATTATTAGACAGAAGCATTTTCTACTAGTGTTTTGACGTACTGCCATTCTGTGAGCAAAAAAATATTCAGTCAGAGACTGAGTCAACTGTAGCAGGCAAGCATCCCTGTGCCCAGTGGCCAGTGAAGCTATCTAATAACATACACAACCTAAATCACTAAAATCTACCCCCTCTCTTCTGCCATGCTGAACAATGTCATGATCCCATGAATATCTGTCATTCTGAAAAGGGAATGGTTTCCGATACTACTTAGAGAGCACGTAGTTAATTGAGCTGTACCTCAATAGCACACCAGCCCTTGTCATTATGTTTATATTATACAGAACAACGGAATTTTATGTTTAGAGCAATCATTACATTTTAAAAATTCACAAAACAATGTAAGCCACTCACAGATGGAATAACTACAACAGACAACTCATAGGAGTGATTATTTGTAATGTACTGCAGTATGTAAATAAAATATTGTAGGCAATTTTCCATGGCATATATATAAATTATATTACTTAGCATATGTGAGCTGTTCAGGACTCACTAAGCCAATAAGGAAGCTGGGAGCATAACAAGAAAAATCCCAAATCCTGGTATCATTTTCTTCTCTAAGATGATTTTGGTGGCTATATTTTTGGAAAGTAAGAATAAAGTGGCTTAGAGTATACATGTTGGTAACACACATATTACATAACTGCATATATTTGAGCACCATGCATGTAGCTTAAGATAATATTTTTAAATGGATTTGGCACACAAGTGAAAATGTGTCTTGGCAAAATAAAGAAGAAAAAAACTAACTCAAGAAGTACAGGGTTGGCTGGTGTGAGGGGTTTTGTTTGTTTTCTTGTTTGTTTTGCTTTTATTTTTTAATGGTTTTAATACAAGATCTGTGAGTGAATGATTCTCTCTTAGGATCATAGAATCGTAGAATCATAGAATGTCCTGAGTTGGAAGGGACCTACAAGAATCAATGAATCTAATTCCTGACTCCACACAGGGCAACCTAAATGTTGAACCATGTATCTTAGAGTGTTGTCCAAATGCATCTTGAACACCAGCAGGCTTGGGACCATAATTGCTTCCCCTGGGAGCTTGTTCCAGTGCTTGACCACCCTCTCAGTGAAGAACATTTTCCTAATATCCTATCCAAACTTTTCCTGACAAGGCTTTAAGTCATTCCCTTGCATGCTATCACCAGACACCTGAAAGAAGAGATCATCATCACCTCCTCTGCTCCCCCTCACGAGGAAGCTGTAGGCAGCAATGATGTCACCCTTCAGTCTCCTCCTGCCTAAACCAACCAAACTTCTTATCCCCAGCCAATCCTCATGGGTCATGCCTTCTAGTCCTTTCACCATCTTTGCTACCCGTCTTTGGACACATTCTTCTTATATTGTAGAGCCCAAACCTGCCCACAAGGGTTATAAATCTGATGAAAATTTTCAGACAGCAAATAATAGGAAGTTACAGTATTTTGAATTTCTGTAATGTCATCTGGCTGCTATGGAGAGTGATGAATTTGACAGTATAATTACTTTCTTTTGTTGTAGAACTTAATTGTCGTGTAGTGGGTTTGCATGGCAAGGTTTTGGTAGTGGCTGGCTTACAAGGGTGGCTTCTGTGAGAAGATGCCAGAAGCTTCTCCCATGTCCAATGGAGCCAATGTGAGCTGGCTCCTAGATATACCCACAGCTGGCCAAGGCCAACCTAATCATCAATGGTGGTAGCACCTCTGTGATAACATATTAGGAAGGAATAAAAAAAAAAAAAAAATAAAAAAATTAAATCTGCACCAGCAAGAGAGAGAAGTGAGACTATGTGAGAGAAACAATTTTGCAGGCACCAAGGTCAGTGAAGAAGGAGAGGGAGGAGGTGTTCCAGGTGCCGGACCAGGTAGATGCCCAAAGGAGGCTGTGACCTGAGGGAAGCCTGTGCTGAAGCAGGTTTGCTGCTAGGACTTGTGACCCCATGGGGGACCCACACTGGAGAAGTCACTTCCTGAAGGGCTGCAACCTGTGGAAGGGACCTAGGCTGAAGCAGTTCATGAACTGCAGCCCCTGTGAAGGACTCACATTGGAAAAGTTCATGGAGAACTGTCTCCCATGGAAAGGAACCCCAGGCTGGAGCAGGGGAAGAGTGTGAGGAGGAAGGAGTGGCAGAAACAACATGTGATGAACTAACTGTAACTCCCATTCCTTGTTCCCCTGCACCACTTGGGGGAAGAAGGTAGAGAAACTGGCAATTAAATTAAGCCTGAGAAGAAGGGAGGGGTGAGGGAAGGTGTTTTTCTGATTTGAATAGTAATACATAAAACTAATTTCCCCCAAGTCGAATCTGTTTTGCTCATGACAGTAATTGCTGAGTGATCTCCCTGTCCTTATCTTGATCCATGAGCATCCCATTATATTTCCTTTCCCCTGTCTAGTTGAGGACGGGAATGATAGAGTGGTTTTGGTGGGCACCTGGCATTCAGCCCTCGTCAAATCACCACACTCTTGTAACCTCCTTTTTTCTGTGGGGAAAACAACTTGGCATGCACAATATTGAACTGCTAATATAATAGGATATGCTAACTTTCATAAACACAATTGCTTAAGGTGGTTTGTGTTCAAAATATCAAAGTTTATGAGCTTGTTCTTGTGAAAAATATCACCAAAACTTTAATGACCACAGACATTAAGGCATCAGGATTCAGATGAAATTACATGTAAAAATCAGTGCTATATAACTGAACAATACTGAATGACAAAAAAAAAAAAGTTATACGAACTCAGCTGATCTAAAATTATGTCCATCATTTTTTTAATAAGAAGACATCTACTGCGAGTTCCTTGGAATAACAAAAACCAACCAACCAACCAAAGAAACCAAAACAACCCGGTTTTATTTATGAGTTTTAGAATATTTTTTCAAGAACTTAGGTATTGCCTAGAGTTTTAAAGCAATGACTCAATCCAACCTTATCTCATTTATGCAAAATAGGGTCACATTTAATGCATGTGAATTTGTTTGTGCTGCACCTTTCTTTTGCTAGATCTGTCAATATCCACTGCTAATTTATGACTCTGTCCTGATACAACAAAAAGATTGACAATATTGTTTTTCATTGTTTTTCATTCTCTTACACATTTTGTAAATTGAAAATAAAGGACATGCAAGTTTGTAGTCACCAATTTTTTAATGGAAAGTATATCCCATTGGTCAGAACAGTGCCTACAGTTTCAGGTTTTTGTTGTTCCCACTGATGATGCTGTAATTCATGATTTCATCATTCAGAAATGCATTTCTCAGAATATGCAGCTAACAACTGCTGCTAGAGTGACAAATCTAGCAATTTAAGTAACTTTCTACATACATTAATCTACCCAGACCTACTTGTAAGATAACATTAGGGGATATTTAGAGGTCATAATGCCTTAGAGAATTGGAAACAATCTGTTATAACCAATCCTCTGTCAACCTACAAGGACATACACATCTCATGATCTGCTGAACATTTTCTGAAGTTCTTTGTTGACGTTATTGAAGGACAATCACAGCCCCTCTGGCAGCTATATCATTAAACACTAGGAAGATTGGATGCAGAATGCAGACAAAGTGCCATAAAGGATGAAATTGTTCAACTTGGTTTCACAGGACAGAAGGTCAGTATTGCTGTCACATGTTTCTGAAGGTTTAGTTTTTTTATAGTTATTCATGACAAGTATGCACTACATTTTCAAAGAAACAATTAATCAAAACATATTTTGTTTGGTTATTTTATGGCTGTTTTAAACACTGAACCAGCTTTGAAGGTATATGGAAATGTATCTTTCAATACTTTACCAGAAAAAAACCCCATCTTTTTGTACCTTAAAATATTTATTGCCAAAGTAACTCATGGTATTAGTCTTATTTAGAAAAGATGTATTTGAATGGGAGCAATAGTTTTGACTGGCTAAAAACATGTCCACCAAGTGTAACTTTTGCGAATTTGCCTTTGGTTTTTGCTTCTTCTGTAAGGTAGCATCATTTCTGAAAGTGATTTATCTTGTAACCTCAATAAACGTGACATTCTCTCTTATCTCCATTGAGAAACAGTATTTGATAGTGTACTTGCAGGCAAGAGCACAGTTCATACACATGTAACTTAGCCTGTTCATTTCCTGACACTGAACTGTGTATATTTAACTTTCTTTTAATACAATCTTTATGTAGAACTACAACACAGTAAAATGTCCTGTAAATACATCTTATTACTCTGTTAGTAGAGAACTGGTATTAAAAAAGCTGACCTAAGTGAGCACTTCTTTGAATTATTAATTATGAAGCCTTTAATTTGACAATCAAACTTTTCCCTTACCTATTTTTTTTAATTGTCTCCCTCTGAATTTCAGAAATTATACTTGACCAGTTGTTTCACCCTGTGAACTCAAGTTATTTGAAATGTAGCACTCAACCAATACATGCTATTAAACCTTAGCTCTGAGAGAATCTTCAAAATATATGAGTGCTTGTGGATGTGTGTATATAAACACCAGAAAGATTAAATCATATCTGAATTAAGAGAAGAATGTCCATAGATATTTCAGAAGTAAATAATTGTGCATACTTAACTAAAAATAGAATTTATCAAATATTTTTCCACACATTGTTATTCCATCAGAAAATACCAGTTTGTTCAGACCTAACCTTTTTGAATAAATACACATTCCCCTCACATTTTCAAATGGAACTTTTCTCAGTCTGAACACTGTATTTCTAGTAAAAGTCAGAGGAAACAACATGTCAGAGGAAATAACATTCTTATGCAGGTACATGGCTTCCATTTAGCTTGGAGCATGGGTAGATTCTGCTTTCAAAAGGTGATGCAGACTTACACTGAAAGCATATTGTGTGTGAATGCATTGAAATAGTGACCGATAAGAGTACTAAAGAACCGAGATAAGGGAATGAAGGAAATGTATTTGGAGTGTATGCGTAAGTCATATGTAAAAATAGACACACACACACAATTTTAAAACTGAAGCTGTTAGAAAGGAGGAGGAGGAAACTGTCTAAGTGCGTACAGCTGGCCAGAATGCAATTTACAGTGGCACAGAACATACCTCAGTTTTTACATTCCTGAAAGAAAATGCAACATCTTCCCCCTATGCTTCTCCAATAAAGCCATTGTTATTGATTTTCTTTTGTTTTATTTTCCTTATAAAAATTTCAATGTCAACCTTGTATTAAGAAAAATCAGGTTTTGTCCTACAGATAATGGTACTTACTGTGTTAGAAAAGGTTAGACTGTACTACTAATGACAACCATAACCTCTCTGAAGTCCTTTCTTTGACCTACACATAAATGTGGAAGCAAGAGTCATGTTTCAGTATACTGAGACCCCATTCACTAGTATCTTACACAATTATGGCACAGAACTGAAGAAGGAGAGAAAAAAAAAAAAGAACCAGAAAACAACAACTGATTAAGAAACGTGGGACAATGTAAGACTTAGGTACTTATAGGCTTCATTTATCATAATGCACGTACTAGTTCAAAGATGAACAAGGAAGACTGAAAAAATGCAGCTATCCAACATTCTAAACCAACTCAGATCTCAGCTATGCAGGTAAGGACAAAGCAAGGCTTTTTTGGAAACAATTCATAGAAAAAACCCAGAATTTGTTGCATCATAGCAATCAGAAATCTATTGTTCTTAAAAGCTCCAGGGATTTCTTGAAGTAACATTGCATTTAGTTACAATTATAAAGCAGTCAGAGCTGACCCAGTGTATTAAACTTGTTTATGTTATATTATCTGTCCTTTCACATCACCTCGGTGGGGGGGGCGGAAAATCTGTAACAAAGCAGTCTTAGAGTACCTGCTTGCTAACCAACAAATGCGTATCTCCAATTTCTGTAACATCTGTAAAAGATGTTTCGGTTTCATAAATTCAGGAATCATTGTGATTTTATTTTTACTTATATAGGTCTACTTAGATTACAAAGAATGGAAAAAGGTTGTTACTTCTAAACTATCAAAGAAGAATAAAACGAAGAAGTAATATTAAACTGCAAACGTTTTCATCATTCTCTTTCTTTTAACTATTTATTAACGTAACCTATTCCTAGGCCTGTAAAAAGAGATTTTAAAACTCCTTTATTTTCCTAGAGACTGTCTGTATCAAAGAAAAGCTCCTTCCTTTCTTGGTGCTATCACTCCATTGCCAGTATTTGAAAACCATCCCAGTACTACTAACAGGACATCAATCTCTAATTTTTTCATTTCAGAAAGTTATAGCAGGCCAGTTGAGTCAGACGTTTATAGTCTAATAAGACTAAACTTATGCTGAGGTAGGGAACTGTAGCAACCAGCTGGTAAAACAAAATGCTGAACCTAAGCCTAGCCATTCAAAAATAGATCAAAACCTGCTCTCGGACTGAATAAAGTGCTCTTCAACTTACTTGACCAATAAGATTGGACATTTGGAACGTAGGAGACACTGATTAAGACAATAGTCTACTAGAATTGAATCAAATATTTGAATCTATACCTGCACCCAAACCATTAATTGGGCTTTTACAGGTATTTAGAATATAGGATGTTTTGAATTAATGCAGTTGAAACTATGTCCTTGATACATGTAAATATTCAGTATGTCTTGGAAATAATAAGAAAGATTTAATGACATGATAGATAATTCATATCCAGACTCCACAGAGGAATAACATCAACAAGGGAGACTTAAAAAAATGCCTTTACAATATCATAAACTACATTTCTGTCCCTGTAAAAAATGAGACCTGGCTGTGAGGACAAACAGCACAACATTGCTTGTATCTTCCCACCTACAAACAATTTTCTCTCAGAAAATAAGGTAGCCTGATCTATAGTTCTTTTAAGAATACTTCCTGGCAGGTAGTGTCCTGTAGCTCATGTTTCAACACTGTGTTAACAAGCACTAGCTGGCCCTGCCCAAAATATCCAAGGAGGCATGCTAACACTCATTTATGAGCTCTTCACATGTTTTTTCTTGGCTCCATTTGCATTCCTAGTACAGACACTCTACTAAGTATATGGCGGAAATGGGAACACCTGGGTTCAAGTCTCTGTTCTATAAAGAATAAGAATAGCGACTTGATTCTGTTTTCCCAGGATCTGGGTAAGTGCTCCCACACACTGGGAGGTACTGTAAAGTCCTTTTACTTTTCATGGGGAAAAGAGAGCAGGGAAGGGGGAATGAGATGATTAAGCTTAAAACTGAAAATATCTACAGGTTTAATGTCAACAGCGAGCAAGAAAAAAAGAGCACCGTATTTGACAATTTCACTATAGCTGCCTGACTCTTTGTAGGGAACAAGGGAGTTTGCTTTTAATAAACTGAGGAATTAAAGAACTCTGAATTTACAAAGCTGAACAGTGATTTTTGAAAGGTAAATTTTGAATTTAAACCTAAACTGTCTGACTCATATCTCTGTTTTTCTGGATCTAGGCTATACTACAAAAATATTTTTGAGTACCTGAGGCTTTATTCTTTTGAGAAAATGTAAGAATTAATACAACAAATGCAGTTCAGGATTTTGTTTCTTTGTGATGCTAAAATGTCTTATTGTGCTGGACTTACAGCTGTTCTGATGTTGGACAAGTTCTTTCCGTCAGCTAGGAAAAAAAAAAAAAAAGAAAAAAAAGAAAAAAACAAAAAAAAACAAGAAAAAAACCATCCTCCTAAAAGTTTTTTTTTTTCAAGTGAAATTAATGTTTGAAAAATCAGTACCTTCAGTTTATGCTCCGTTGTGCAGCTTATTGTCTGCTTTAATTCTACAGACTTCAATGGACTTCCACCAGACTTACACATTTATAAGCAGAATTTGATTCATGTATGATGTACAGATCTGTTACCAACACAGATATGTTAATTTTCTTTACTTCAAATACAGCGAACTTTACTATGTGTATAAATTTGACTTTTAATACTTACTGGGGGGGGGGGGGGGGCGGGAAGATCAGCTGAACCCAGCTATTGCTGTTTTCTCACTGAAATAAGGCTTTGTAGAGAAGTGTATCCACTAGGGGCCGCACAGAGACTGCTTACATTTTATCTGTTAAACTGGAATGAAACTTGCATGAGTGAAAACACAATCAAAAAATTATTTATTCCATGGTGAGAGAGAACAATTTAGAGTCCAAAGGAGGAGTAACTGCTGTTTTTTCTTGTTTGCTTGCTTTCTTTTTTATTATGACTGTAACTAACATTCTCATTTTTTTTTTAGTTATGAAACATTGACCCACTTTGGAAAAAATGAGGTCTTGCACTTATCGCATTATTATAAATCATACTGCATATAAGATCTTTCTTCCTTTCACATATTCAGGTAAACTATACTAACAAGAGGGACAATGCTGCTTCAAGTAAAGCTAAAGAAAAGACATTTTCCTCATAAGTTCTGAGGAAGCAGAAAGTTTCAAGTCTTGGCACAGGCCCAAAATAGAAGCTGTTTTTTTAGTGTTCCCTGTAATGATGTTGCAATTTCTTCTGAAGAAATGACACTTTTCTTCTGAAGAAAGGACACTAGTGATGAAACCATCCTCATTTTTTATTGTTAGCATAAATACTGAAGCTATTTCTCTTAATTCCCTCCTACAAACTGTATACATTTATTTGTAGTCTATGAACTGAATAGCTTGATTTGGTATAAGAAATTTAGTGCAGGTAAGGTTGCAGTAATGTTCAGAAAAGCGTTATGTGCATATGTATATAATTATATATATCACAAAGGAAACAACTACTTTGAATTTTTACAGGCTTCATGAAGTACAAAATTAATTCCGAAATTCAGAGATTGACTTTAAATACAATGTTTAGTCAGAGGAGGATGAAGAACAC
Source organism: Falco naumanni (assembly GCF_017639655.2). Classification (NCBI taxonomy): domain Eukaryota; kingdom Metazoa; phylum Chordata; class Aves; order Falconiformes; family Falconidae; genus Falco; species Falco naumanni. The sequence goes on from NC_054055.1 coordinate 51,880,866, forward strand.
TGTTAATTCAAAAGTGGCAGAGAAAAAATTCAAAGGAGATTTCCAAATTTAGGCTTTTAAAATGCATGCTGAAATACTCCAGAGAAGACAATGATAGTTAGAAGAGCTAAGAATATTACTTTAGTGAATAAAAAAATTGCTCTGGAAATCTTTAAATGGAATAAATTTTGTTTAAGACTGGTTGAGGTGGTCTAATCAATGTGCACTGATAAATCACAGTAACTTGGTGACTGGCTTTGTAAATCATGGCCTTTCTTTTGGTACAAAGTCATAAGTTATAAAACAAACAAACAAAGCAACCCTCTGATTTTCAGTGAGCATTGTCCCTATTTTTGTAAATAATATATAATTATGTGCATAATTATTTTCAAAAATTACAAACTTTTACCGTATTCACCATTATAGTCTTCCTAAGTTAGTTAAATGAGTAAAAGAGATTTACAATTTCTTTAAATATAATTTATGCTTGGCTTTACTACAACATGCATTACTTTTTAATAAAAGAATGAAACAACACAACATAAGCACTTTCATGGAACATAGAACATAAATTATTTTCTTTAAAAGATTATTCCAGTATGCATATTAGTTCAATAGATAGTCTATGTGTACACTCTCTATATGTTCACATACAGCAACTTCCCAAACAAAACTTTTTCCTTAACACTTATAATTTTCATATATCTATGCAGAGACAAAAATACTTTCTTACAGACCGCATTTTGTGTGTGTCTGCACATAAATGTACACGTTTGTGTACATACACACAAGCAGGAATATTTAGAGTTAGGTATAATTGTACTTGTATTCATGACAGACTCTACAGTGTTTTGTACAAAAGTGACTACAAGATATACTTGGGAACTGTTCACAATGACTTTTTCCATAAATCTTGGAAGCTTCACTGCTAGAAGATATTACTGCCATAAATTATGATTGTCAGTATGAACGGCCTAGATAAAGCCTGTGCCCCTTGTCATTTTAGCAGCACTTCCTATTAACACAGTCACACATGGTTTCCCATAATATGCTACGATTACACCTGTGATGATTTGATTGGCAGCAACATTTATAATAGCCTAGTATTATTGTCTGTGGCAGTTGCTGATAAGTTTAAGAAGCAGTTTATACTTGATGAACGCCATACTAGAAATATGCACCTAATATTTGAAAAATGTACCTTCTGTCAGTATGTAGAGTTTGGGAATACTTGCTCCACAGAGAGGTGGAAACTGCTTGCCAGACTGTAATTATTAATCCTTTAGACATTAATGAACTTTCTTTCAGCTTAATTACTGTGTTTATTAATAATTCATAAAATTGGCCAACCATTTAACACAGGACATGCAGCTGTCTGATAAAGAGATACTGCCTTTTCATTTGGTCTTATAGTGTTTAATAATTTAAAAGATGAACACGATAGGATTTGCAGTACACTAATAATGTGTCACTAATAACTGAAGAATCCTAAAAACACGTGTTCCTTTTGCCTTTTGCAGTTTGTGATTAACTCTGTAACAAATAAAATTAGGTCCTTTTGAGATAAAAAATATCAAAGGGAATAAGTAGAAAAAATATGATTCTATACTTCCTCAAACTAATGACACAGTAGATTTGCAAGAATTAATGGCCACCTCTCCTATGTGATATGTGCACAGAGAACTACAGTGCTTTATGCAGTGTGTCCAAAATCTTAATTGCTATGCGTTTCACAGGAAAACCCAGAAGAGGGAGGTGTTTACCCTCAAATAGAGAAGGCTGCTTTTTTTTTTTTTTTTTTTTTTTTTTTTTTTTTTTTACCTTCTACAATTCATTTACATTACCAAGAAGAATAAAGGAAAACTGGCCTTTTCCCTCTTTAAAATAGACTTTGGGTAATTAAGACAGTTATTTTTGTTTTTAAATACAGTGCTATAGGTTAGCTGCTGTTTCCTCTTCCATTTACCTCTTCGTCCATTGGATCTGTGGAAAAATCCAGCTGTCCAAAGTGTTTACTTATTCTAACTAAATCTCTTCTCTTTTTTAAGGAATGTGCCACCTGTTGAACTGCTAACAGCAATAATCAAGTATGGGTAGAAGTGTTCTGTTATTTCTACCTGTGTTTGGAGAAAAACCTTTGAAAATATGTTTATTATGAAGTCAACATATGCTCTAGCCTCACATCAGTCAGAAAGATAGAAAATACTGACTACTAAAACTAGACTTTTGAAAATTATCAGATATGAATAGGTTTCAGCTACAGTTTTAAAATAATTTGCCAAGGACCACGTTATTTCTGTATAGAAGGCAAATGAGATGACCGGGACAATTACAGGTCTTTCATCCTGATACTGATCCCAAGCATGATAATGCAGCTGATGATGTTTGATGTAAAGTTTTTATTAATGCTAAATAACACAAGTTTACCCAATGAAGTTCAAGAAAGGTAAGTGTAAGGTCCTACATTTAGGGAGGAACAACCTCATGCACCAGTACAGGCTAGAAGTGGACCTACTGAAGGGCAGCTCTGAAGAGAAGGACCTAGGAGTCCTGATGGACAGCAAGTTGCCCATGAGCCAGCAGTGTGACCTGGTGGCCCAGAAGGCCAATAAGATTCTGGAGTGAAGGTCCAGCAGAGGGCTATGAAGATGATGAGGGGACTGAAGCATCTCTGTTATGTGGAAAGGCTGAGAGAGCTGGGCCTGTTTAGCCTGAAGAAGACTGAGAGGGGATCTTATCCATGTCTACAAATATCTTAAAGGCAAGCATCAAGAGGATGCGACCTAGCTCTTTTCAGTGCCACCAGGTGACAGGACAAGGGGCAACAGGCACAAACTGAAACACAGGAAGTTCTATCTGAAAACAGTGAAGAACTTCTTTATTTTGAGGGTGACAGAGCGCTGGAACGGGCTGCGCAGAGAGGTTGTGGAGTCTCCTTCTCTGGAGATATTCTAAACCCACCTGTAAGTGATTCTGTGCAACCTGCTGTAGGAGAACCTGATTTCACAATGGGGTTGGAACTAGATGTTCTGCAGAGGTCTCTTCCAACCCTGACCATTCTGTGATTCTGTGATTCCATAGTGAGCTAAGTGCTACCTAAAATAAATTTGAAACTTCAAAGCATAACCCATGTCCTTCCCTTTCCAGGAAAGAATGACTTGGGGGGTGGGGGGTGGAGAGCAGAGGAAGGAAGAAAATAAACCCTTCTTTATAGACCTTAATTTTTTTTCTAAACAGGATAGCTTATTATTGGAAGGGAGGGGGGAGTGCAAGCTACCTCCCCCATGTTTTAGTCACAGCACCAACACACTAGAAAATGGACACCTTAAACTGTTTATCAAAGTGAATGGAAATTTCTTAAAAAAATGGAAAATGGTTTAAATCACTGAAGACAGAGAGGAAATTGATAATTTGTTGTCGATGTACTTGGTTATTGCTTTAAGCCCTAAGTTATTCCTTAAAACAGAGGTTGACAGTCACCATATTATTTTAAAAGAAAAAGTCAGCTAATGCTACATTACACGTGGAGTGTGATTCTGTCAACCTGTTAACATTCCTTGATAACATCTTGTTGCTTGATCCCCACTGGAGGCTTTCCTCCTCTACAGAAGCAGACAGGTGCATTGTGGTTAGCCTACACCTAGTGATGAGGGTGAAAAGAGGTTGAATGGTTCATTTCTGGATTCTGATCAAATGCAGAGGTAAACTAATCCAGACTTTGATTTACTGAGCCAGTGAAGGAGGTGCTCTCTCTGTGTTCCCACTAGCTTTTACCAGCTGTTCTGTAGGTGCGTACAGGCACATGAAATGGTAAGATCTGTACTGTGCAGCCTTCCTTCATTATTTCCAGCACTAGGCCAATCCATCAGTTCCCATGCGTTTCTGTGAAAATGTAATATTGTGGCTAGACACTAAAAAAGCACAGAAACTAAATTCCTCATGGTATTCAAGATTTTCCATGATTTAGAAGTTATGACTGATATTTTCAGTATCATAGCCTTCCATATAGTGCTTAAATTCTGCCCATTTGATATCTTAATAGCTTATGGAGTTAGACCCTAAGAGTCTAAACCAGTCTTAGGGCATCTGTGTCTCCCTCATGTGAGACAGTGATGCTGAAGGAGATATGATGAGATTTATGGGCTGAAGTTTTGGGTGTTCTCTAATTCTATGGAATTCCTTGCAAAACACTTCATTCAAGAAAGTTCTTTGGGCTGCATTATGTAGAGAATCAAATATTAATCATAGTGACCCTGTCTGGCTTTAGAACATCTCAATTTCTTTTAACATCCGTTTTTTTGAAAACATGCCTAACACCTTTTAGAAAGAAAATTCTGCTTTTTGTGAATCATCCAAGAAATATCTTTTTTTGTAATTCTGTTATTTTTCATATTACTATTGTTTTTATGAGATTTTTCACTATTTTCAGAAAAAATCTTAAATGTGTTCAATTAAATTAAAAATACATCATTGAAGAATGACGTTATGAAATTTAGTGACATGTCATTGGGGAAGTAAAAAGAAATACAATTAAGTTCTTCTCCATACCTCTATTCAAGAATCAAAATTTGACCCAAGCAGTATGTACTTGTTTTCTGACCCCTTTATAGATACATATCTGAAGCCAGATGCAGGTTTTTTTCCCCAGTCCTAATATTTATGTCTGAAATGATGCTAGTGAATATCTTCTGATCTTGCAGTATGCAGGATAAAGATCTTTTGTTACATTATGCTGTACTATACTATTAGAGGTTTATGAAAACTTGTGAACAAAATAGTCATGTTCATGTTATGTACTGCTTGCTACTCAGGAAACTGCATTGTTTCAAAATAAGATACAGCATTCTGGGATGCAGCTCTCACAAAATGTTCTGTCTCAGAGACCACCTACTGGCTTATCTGCTTGGCACTATAAAAATAGGTTTCATTTCTCATATGCATAGCGATACATGTAATGGGAGGATACCTCACAATAACAGACATCAGGCTGGTACCAGTCATGCAGTGATGATTAATATCTTAGATAATGCAGTGTGGGAACTAGAGTGGTTTCTGTCAAAGTAACTATCAGATGGAAATGCAGCTTCTACAAGATCAGCTTCACTTCTGTGTTAGAAAATCATACACAGATTTTTGTTTGTTGAAACAAAGAAAAAAAATGTTTTGGTCTGAGTCCCTGTTAAACTACAACTTCTGGTGAGGCCTTGTAGACATTTAGTACAAACGTTTCAAACTGCCACTAATGCAGAGGCCTTTGATCTTCCAAACCTGGGATTAAAATTTCAGTTTCCCAGTCTTTTTCCAATCTGCTTCAGAGACATGAAACCAGATAACAAACAGTCTTTGGTAAATAATATATTTGTGGGGGAAAAAAACCAAAACAACCCAACACATTTGTGTATTGCAAAATTTTCTAGCACATTTAAATTCATTTTTGAATACCTACTGAAAGACCTATACAGCTTTGAAAAGACAGACATTCCTCTTAAGGGACCATTCTGGTTTGCTTGCTAGAGGAGTAAGAAAATTCTTCTGAAATGCTGTAATAGGTGTATCCAGGATCAGTAAAAAACCACATGACACTTTTGGGTTCACATTATCCTGACTACTCCCAACCTGAAATTAATGACTGATACACTTCCTGTAAATGCTTCTTCTGACCAGAAACATTTAACTTTATTTCTTATTCAGCTTTAATCGGCATTTGTTTTTTTTTTTCTGTAAACACACACACATATGATTCTGTTCTGGATGCAAATGACAAGGAAAACAGTGGCAGAATTCTCACCTGTGCTAATTCATGATACCCCGAAAAGGTTGACCACAGATGTTTAAATAGAAATTGTAATGGGACTGAAAATTGTGGGATGTGTCAAAATTCTTAGAGTTGAGGAGCAGCTGTGATTATTAGTATCCTTTGGATCTGTAAGAAATTAACAAGCAGTATGTCCTGATTTTTTCTGGGATGGAGTTAATTTTCTTCTTAGTAGCTGATACAGTGCTGTGTTTTGGATTTGGTGCGAGAACAATGTTGATAGCACAATGATGGTTTTAGTTGTTGCTGGGTGACGTTTATACTCAGTCAAAGACTTTCCAGTTTCTCAGGCCCTGCCAGTGAGAGGGCTGGAGGGGCACGGGAAATTGGGAGGGGACACAGCCAGGGCAGGTGACCTGAACCAGCCAAAGGGATATTCCATACCATGGGGTGTCATGCTTGGTATACAAACTTTGGGGGTTGGCTGGGGCCTGTGGATTGGATTATTGCTCAGGGACAGGCTGGACATCAGTCAGCAGGCAGTGAGGAGCTGCCTTGTGCATCACTTGTTTCCTTTCTACCTTTCCCTTTGGATTTTATCCTTTCCCCCACCTTTAGATTGTAATCATCATCACCATCATCATCATTGCTATTCCTATTGTTGTTGTTATTGTTGTTACTGTTATTGTTGTTGTTGTTCTTTCATTTTCATTCTGTTTAAATTATTAAATTATTCTTATCTCAACCCTTGAGTTTTACATTCCTTTCCGATTCTCCTCCCCATCCCTCTGGGTGAGGGGGGAGTGAGTGAGTGGCTGAGTGGTGCTTGGTTGCCAGCCGGGAAACCCGACATTGTAACAGCTGGAAACTGAGTGTTAAGTGTAAAACACTTTTTCAAGGAGTTAAAGCTTAGTTAATGAATCAGCTAAATTCCAGACAATGAAGTAATTACTCTTACGTTCCTTGACACTGAGGGATTGCTATTAAAAAATGATTCTATGACAATAACTTCAGCAGTTAATAACTTTTTAATAACTTCTAAATATGGAAAGGACAGTTGGTGGAATTCAGACTATTTAATTCTGTATTTTCAACAGTGGCACCAGAAAAAAGGCAAACCAGTTAGTGTTATTTTTGTAGTAGTTTATTATGGATTTATAATTTTGGTTTTTTCCTTCAAAATTTTAAGTTAAGTCAGGACAAGAGTCAGTGCTAATATTTGAGTGTTATGGAACTGAAATGTTTGTGATTGATTCATATTTTTCAAACAAGGATACAGAAATGAACCATAAAGGAAATTGTCCCAGACATAATACTGAAGAATCAGTCTCATTGAGTCTGGGAGTTTAAATGGCAGATCAGATTATAATGGAACAAAACCCTCAAAGTCATATGACAGACTCAGAATTACCCCCTTAAAATTGAATTTGCCAAGCAAAGAAGTCATGAAGTCTGGACTAAAACATATGTAGGGTCTGTGATATTCAAGTCCTGTAGTAATAATGATAATTCAAAACTATTAAAGGAAAACAGAATCAGAAAGGTGTTTTCTGAGTTCAGAGTTGCAGTCACATAGAAAAATACCAAGACAAAGCAAAAAAAAATACACAGTGTATTACAAAACAAGACATCTAGTGTTTTGGAAAAGACATGAGAATTAGAATAGGTTTGTAAGCATTTGCAAGAGTGAGAAGAATTTCACAGCACAGACAACATTTTTTTAACTCAAATGTAGTATTTATAGCAGCATTAAGTAGTGACTGAGCAAAAAGAACTGAATTATAAAGCTTGAAAGTAGAGGAGACCTTTATTAATTTTAAGTAGAACAAGCCTATGGGCTAGGAGGGTGCACTGAAGAAAAACAAACATACAAGGAGAAATAACATGATGAAATTCAAGGCTGACAGAGATCATTTTCCCACTAAAAACTTATGAATGGAATGACATTTTTAATAAATTAAAAATCAGAGTTTATGAAATTCTGTGGTTTCAAAAGAGTTAAAAAATACGTTAGGGCACTGATCTCACTAAATATATTAATTGCTGTAAGAATTAAAGAATTTGTGGGCATTCTTGAATAACTTAAAAAAATCCACAACTTATTAAAGGTCCATAATATATGCATTTCCAAATTTGGGGAATAAAAAGATAATCTTAATGCTCAGGAAAACATGTAGCAATGGTAAGAATTATGATAATGCATCTTTACATAATAAAAATATATAGAGCACACACATACACAAAGAAATTGCTTCACTTTTATAGGCTCTGAAAAACTGAAAAGTCTTGTACAATAATAGATTTCCCACTGTACACAAAGGGAGATATTTTGAAAGACGGTGTGCAAATATTTTTCTACAATTTATAAGTAAGCAAGCAAACTTCCATACTTCCCTGAGAAATGCATATCATATAAGGTGATTGTCACTTGATTAGCATTTGGTAAGCAAGATATTTCAAGGGCAGCGTCAATGTGTTCCATCACAAGGGATGTATTAATATTTTGAGGAAAGTGTTTTTATGTCAGTAGAAAAAGTGAGAAAAGTATTCAAAATGCTTTTTGGAAAGGGTCGTTCTCATTAGTTAAGGTAAAATACACACAAATAGTAATTTCCTAGGATAGAAATTCTTTTTATTCCAGGTGAAAGAAGATTCTCCTTCATTAGAATGAGAACTGGTAGAACAACAGTGTCTCATGCTGTCTTTCAGCAATAGTTTTCAAAATGACTGGAAGTAGATGCCTGGAAAAATCTTATCAAAGAAGTCGTATGAGTTCATGTCACCAAACATCAAGCGTGGGTTTTGAACTGTGAGAAGTGCCCATCTAATTGATAAATAGCAACTGACTTATTTCAGAAGTGTTTGCAGAATTGAAGGCAGTTTTATCTAAAAGACTATTTGTTGCTATATTTCTTTAGCACATCTATCTTAGAGGTAACTACCTATGTATTTCCGAATTAATAAAAACATCTGTTATGATTTGCATAAGTGCCCTGGTGACAGAGAACTTTGATTTATACATTGTATCACTCCTTTTAGAAAATGTTCTTGAAAGTATTAGGAACACTTTGTAGGATATTAACCAAGTCTTCTAATCAGTCTATATTATATACATTTAGTAGGCTGTTTATTTTTAAATAAGCCTACATTTCCTTATTGGGAAAGGAAAGTGTCTCTGTCAAAATATTGCCCATCTAAAAGTTTTCCAGCAGGTATGAGCATTTCTAATAAATGACTCGCCAAATGAATGCTACTTCAGTAAGTCCTAATTATACCTTTTATGAAGATGTAATTACATATTGTCCTGAATCCACAAATTTCAATTAAAATACCGTTCTTCCAACAGACTCTCAGACTCTGTTGACATGCATTGCTAGATTTGTTTGACAGGCAAGCACAGTTTATGACGTTCTTCTTTATTTTCAACTGTTCCCTTCTAGACAGAGGTTGCTACATTTAAATCTGTGGTGATAACAGCCAGTAGTCTAACATATAAAATCATGTTATCGACCACTGGTAAAAGCAAAATTTTGCCAGGAACATTTCATTGTGACCTCTCTTTTGGTGGAGGACATAATGAAATGAACATACACCATCCAATTCTGAAAAGAGAAAAAAAAATCTATATAGTCATCTTTTGAATTTGCAAGCGGGATAAAAGCTCCCATATCTGACATTAAAATATTTTCTAGACCAAAGAGAGAATTTCAGTGTGTAAAGAAAGGTATAAAAATTTCTCTCAAAATATGTCTGTTTTATTTCTTTTAAAGAACATTTGGTTCTATAGAGTTTCCACTACTGTAGTCATTAACTTTGATTGTGTTCTATCTCATCAGTAAACAACTGACATACCATGTTTACCTCTGCAATTTGGTAGTCTTCTGACAATGCTGTCCGGACAATAAAATGTTAATTGTTTTCTAGGTTGTTTGCTTTGATATCTATAATCATGGTTGCTCTTTATAATTGCTCTCATAACAGAACCTTTCACATGCTAATTAAACTGTCTTTTTATAACAGTCTTATTAAAAATTATTATTCCCTCAGTAGGTTGAGACCACATGGAGGTGACATATGTGTTATTTAGGGGAAGGAAGGGAGCAACTGAATGCATGACATGTCTTTGATTCAGGAAAATAAATGCATCTTTGTGACTAAAGTGAAATTAAGTGAATCTTATTTTGGTCTCATGTTGAAGAGGTGTCTTGGAATGCATTCATGAATACAACAGAAAGATACAGTATTAAGCCTTAAGTGATGGCAGCTACGTTTCTTACTCATCTTCTTCGCACTGTATTAAACTCTAGAATGACAGGATTATAATTTTTACCCATAAAAATATTGAGGTTTAACAACATGAAAAGTTTTATTTTTCTTTTCACGCATTCATATTGCTCTCATCAGTAGCAATGGGAATTAAAAAAGCAAGCTTAGAGATGTAAGTAGTCTCCTAAATCCTTCCTTCAATTATTTAAGGCAAATCACTTACAAAATACAAGGCAAATACTTTATTTCGTTATGAAAATCTGGGTATGCTAAGGCGGGACATGACCTTTTCCATTATATATATACATATATATATCCATTACATATCTGTAAAAACCAAAATAAAGCACATGCAAAGCATGATGTTTGCAAATAATGATATCCAATAAATTCATGAAAGTAAGAAACTTGCCATTTTTATTGATATTTAATCTCCAAATTAATGAGAATCTTGTATCTGTTCAAAAGTTAGTCCTCACAGTGCATCTGTAATGCCAAAGATGATTTGATGGTAAGACTGCTTGTACAGGAAGACCAGATTTTTACTGATTTAACAGATACATTTCTGCACTGTCTTTCCAGTGTTTCCATGACTGTCATCATTCTTTACTGAGCCTGCCAGTGGCAAGGAAGTGCCACTCTTCCTATGAGTACATCTCATTCTCATTCAAGATTTAAATCAATTCTCTCAGGCTTTGATATTTTTGAGCAAAGAGGTTTGATTCCTTGCTTTCTTGAGCCTTTCATCCTTTTAACTCTTTCTGAATTCCCTTGCCCCCAACAAAATAAGAGGGGGTGTGGGGAGGGGAAGGACGGAGAAAAAGTCGCTAAACCCCAAACACACAAAACACATTACTTGTAGGCAAATTAAGACTTTTGAGTTTGGGTGATTTTGTCAAAGATGCATGATATCTTGCTTTTGGCTTTGTTGTACCTGTGATCAACTGAAACATACCTTCACATTCAACATATTATCCCAAAAATATTACAGCTACAAAGAAATAGGAATGGTCATGCTGCTGTTCTGTAACAGTGTGAATATCAAGCCAACAGTATATGGGAAACAAAACTGTTCCTGCCTACCTTCCATAAGAGGGCTGCACAAGGGGTAGTAAAGTTTTTTGATGCCACTTTCTACCCTAGCACAGATGACAGGTGATAAGAAAAAGACAATAAACTATAGTACATTTGACATTAAAAGTCAAAAGCAATTCATCGATGTGGAGAAATTTAGAGCAAAAGACTTTGAGAGTGTTAATATGTTGTAACAAAACAGAAAATATGTCAAGGAGTGAGATGGAGAGTGGTAGAATGTACATCTGTGGTCTAGGCTGTAGGCCAGGTGAATAGCTTGGAGTGTCTGGCATCAACAGAAAATTAACTACTGAATGTGGCCCTGGAAATATATCTTGTTAAAACTGCATGTGTCTACTGTTTTCCTGCAATCGAAACAAAAGTTTTGGAAGTCCTAAGGAAACAGGCTTTTGTCAGCTACTGAGGCTGTGCTTTTGAATTTTGAGCTTTCAAATACTTTTTTTTTTTCTCCTTTTTTTTTCTTTTTTTGTGGAAGTTCATTCTATGTCTGACAGCCACATTTATGTCTCCTGGAGTTCAGCTGCGTATGTCTTGTACACCCATAGTTCTGAATGTTTTGAGTAAAAAAACAGATGTAAGAAGAAAACCACTGAAGCACTGAGTCATCACTGCATCACCTTCCTGAGGAGGCTGTTTCTGTGCAGTAGTAGCGTGGTAACATGATTGTCTGTACTGTATCCATCCATCGTATAGACAACACAGATAAGGACTGTGAGGTTTGACAAGGACTGTGAATTACACTTGTCCCTCACACTGGTAATAACCAGTGAAAAACTTCAGTAATTTCCTCTGTGTGAAAATAAATCTGAGTTCAATGAGCAAAATTTGGCATATGTGAGGGAGAAGAAACATATTGTTCTCTAGTCTTTCAATTGTAATCCTTTAAAATTTGTGTGTGAATTCATGGTTGATTTCAGTGCTGTTAAACTGGGCAAGTAAAATGAACCTAGGTTTTGGTCTTTTAGTGATTGGTTCTCCTAGTACTTATCTCAGCTGAATCTTCCTCACAGACCTATCTTCTTCCTGAGATGGAAGTGATTTTGTATGTGGGTGTGAATCCAGTGTTTCTTTCACACACACACACACAAAAAAAAAAAAAAAAAAAAAAAAAAAAAAGTGACATTGTGACATTTCCTTCTTAGGGTATTTATAAGGAAAAATACTGTCATGGTCACTTATGTGGAAGCATGTGGAAGTATAGAGTGCCAAAGACAAAAAACTGTTTCTCTGCAGTTAAAAATGAGAGTACTTGGGCAATGCCAGGACACAGAGAAGGTTTAAAAATTTATTAAGCTAAGGTAAAAGGTAGCATCTTGTGAAACAGGTGTCTAACAGCAGACTGTATTTGTGAATTCACCATTTATACTAGTTTTAATTGAAACAGTTAAGTGCTTCTGGGTGCCATAGCCAAAGGGAACTACTTAAGATCCTTGAATTTATTTAATTTCCACATATCATGTACCTTTAAAATACATCCTTCAAAATATAAACATTCCCAGGGTCAAGTTACAGAATAAAATTATATGAATGCAGTGTCATAAAATGTTAATAGTACTATGTGACTGAACATTCACAGAAAACATTACAAGTATCCAACTGCTGAATGCGCTCCTTTACCAATGCTGAGCTCCAGTGATGGATGGGGGAGTAGGTCTGTACAGACATACTGCAAAACTCTTAAGCCCATTTTTACATTTTAAAGCATTCTAAATTTGCATCCATACCATATAGACTATTGCACGTTAAGTCTATCTTATTAGCAGATTATTCTCTATTGTTAACAATCATTTTATTCCTAGTTGACATGCACAGCACTACAGTAAGCCTAGCCAATCAAAATTCAACTGTCAAGAGGCAGGAGAAATGTCTCCATGCATATTAAACTCCATCAGCTTTTTTAATCACTTCAAGCAAGTATGTCTGAAGACTTTTTAGTTTAATTTGCAAAAAATGCATCTTTGCTTATGTGTGCTGTTATGTGAAATAGATTTTTATCTTTAAATGCTTTCTCTGATACCAAGGACTGTGAAAGATAACAGAAAGGTTATTATTGGCCCAGCAGGACTTAGTGTCAAGGCTGTTTGTGAGAACAGCAAGCCCTAGATTCCTCAGTGGTCTGCAGTGGATTTACACAACAGTGTAGCAGGACTAAGGAACATACTTCTGCTTGTAATCAGAGACTTGAAACAGAGAAAGGACTTTGCATGTGGATAACCCTGCATTTTTAGATTCTATTGTGAACAGACAGGCAATGAAAAAGCAGTGAAAAACTAGGGATAGGCAGATGAAAGACAATTAGAAGGCAATAAAAAGCCTCTGGAGGTAATATTGAGTCATTTCTGAGGTTGAGCCAGGCAGCTTGACAGAAGGACTGAATGTGAAAGTTTATTAACTGAGTTTTAGAAACTCTCAGAGACCAATTAAAATGTGTATCCAGCATGAATAAGAGACATTTCCTTTCAAGGCAGCAGCCCTACCTTTGTTTAAGGTTCATCCAGCATGTTTTGCTATGACTGGGGGCTTCAGCAAGAGCACATATATTCCCAGAGATCCAAAGCATAAGCTTGGGTAGATAATTTTAAGTCACTTGGAATCTTGTACAGGATGCAAGGCAAGTTAAGGAACATTTCTGAAATTTTAAAGCAAGTGATGGATATCCATTACTATATAAACACCATATAACCATCTGTTATACAATTAGATGGATTTGAATGTTGGCACTGCCGTTATTTAAAAGAGGTAGAATATGGTGTGAGTTAAAGAAGAGGAAAATATAAATAAGCTTTTAAGAATAACAACTGAATAATTTTTATTTAGAGGCATTGTTTTTTCTCTTTTTTTTTTTTTGCTAAGGTAGTAGCCTGTACTGAATTGTACACAAAAACCCCTGGATTTGCTCTTGTTTCTGTGGTCTAGTTGACACAGCAGGGACTGGTGAAGTTTTCCTAGTTTTATATTCTTGTGTGTTCAGAGCTCATTTTTACCCATGCATCATGCACTGAGAGCTCAGAACTGCGTTAGGGTTAGTGGTCTGTGCCAGCACTGATAATCAGGGCACAGGAGCTCAGTGTTTATTTTCAAATTTTTGCATGTTCATTTCTCTCCCTCGACATACTCTCCACACTGACACGGGTTCACTTATTTCTGTGAGTTGAGTAAGAACACACGAATTTTGAGCATGCCAATTCATATATTGGGCTTGCTGCTTTGTGCTTCCTCACCAGTTCTTTGAAGCAACAGGAAGCGAGAATTAACTGTACAGAGTTCATTACTACAGTAAATGTATATCTGTGTATTAAATTACACCTTCTTAGTTACACCTAAAGAGTTTAGTTCTGAATTACCACAATCTTTTACAGGGTTATTAATGGCTATCAGAATATAAAAACTATTATAGATGAAACTCATTGCAGTTAATTGAATGATGATAAAAATTAGGTTTTTTCTGAGATTTGTTATGGTCTCTTGGTGATAATACTGCCTTTGCATTTCATTATTTGCATAGTATCATTTACTTTACAGGAGGTATATTCATATGCTTTGTTAATTTTCACCCATTTTGTAGGTGTCAAATGCATTTCTGCACCAAATGCACTCTACTTTCTGGCTTCCACACCTTTGCTTAAAAAGGTGAATTAACTTTATCAGAGGAGAGTTATTCTTCACCTTTCAAGTAAATGATTACCTTAGAACTTATCTATTTTTTTTAAAAAAATGGATACATACATGCATGTCTTCCTTCCCTCCTTCCCTCCTTCCTTCCTTCCCTCCTTCCCTCCTTTCTTACCCTCCTTCCTTCCCTCCTTCCTTCCCTCCTTCCCTCCTTCCTTCCCTCCTTCCTTCCCTCCTTCCCTCCTTCCCTCCTTCCTTCCCTCCTTCCCTCCTTCCTTCCTTCCTTCCTTCCTTCCTTCCTCCCTCCCTCCCTCCTTCCTTCCTTCCCTCCTTCCTTCCTTCCTTCCTTCTTCTCTCCCTTTCTCTCTTCTCAATTCTTCTCTCTTTCTTGTTTCTCCCAGATGTCAAACTGCTTTTTTCCCCCTGAGCATATTTCGAAGGATTTGAGACATAAGTAGAGAGCTGTAA
Organism: Falco naumanni; assembly: GCF_017639655.2. Classification (NCBI taxonomy): domain Eukaryota; kingdom Metazoa; phylum Chordata; class Aves; order Falconiformes; family Falconidae; genus Falco; species Falco naumanni. Next base: position 51,896,041 of record NC_054055.1, read on the forward strand.
ACAGGAGGAACCAATGGTGGAGGAAATTCTGACTACCTAAAAGCGTAGCTTTTTCCACTTCTTTCTGATTTCTTATTATTTACATTTAAGTCTTGCACTGCTTAGCAACTTTAAGCCATATATAGCAAGTCCTTTTCCTTTTCCACTTTGTAAGTCTTCAAGCTGTCTTTAATTCAAGCACTGAGACACCTGAATTGATGAACAATTGTTCTATAGTCAAGTGAATGCATCCTAACTAAGCTACAGCCACGGCAGGCACAAAGGCTGAATTGAGTAATGTAGCTACCTTCTTTATTACAGAAAGATAAGTCAAGCTATCAGAGTGAAAAGAATTAAATATGCTTGCAACAAGAAAAGTTCTTTACAAAAGCAGCAGACAGTAACATTTAAAAAGTTAACAAAAAAGAAATCCTTTTAAACAAAAGATTCTGTTACACTGTATTTTTAACAATGTAATACTCTCTTTGTATATAGCTAAAAAGAAAGGCTAAATAAGCAAAATAAGCCTCTGGGGAAAGAAAGAATTATAGCTCAGATAGTATAATAAGTACCATAGCATACTGGACTGTGTTTGGCATGATTACAGAAAAAAAATAGATGATTGCTTTAGTTGATTTCTGGTCTTTTCATTCCGCTTCAGCACAAAAAATATGGTCACATCATGGATAAGAGCAATTATCAGGAACTTGCACTGTTAACTAGATGAAAGGAAAGCTCATGATAGCCATACCACTGAAGCTACATGTATTGATAAATAGAACAGCATTCCCCACTGTTATAGCCAGGCCTTTGTAGAGCAGATTGCTGCATCCCCACTGCATACCACTTGATTCTGGAAGTTCTCTAGACTCAGTACAGGAGCCGTATGATTTTAAGGCAGAATTATTTTCCCAGGACTTTTTTTTTTTTTTTTTTTTCTCTCTTTCATTTTCCCAGGTCGAAACACTTTCACAACTGGAAAGGCTCAGCTTACTGTTTCCTTCCTAGTGTGAAACTGAGTCCCAACATTTCATGTTTTGTTTTGTAGCATCAGGGAATGTAGTAGTTATGCAGGGTACAAAGCTCTTTGTGTTAAAGTTGAAGAAAGATGTGGAGTGAAGGGATCCAGTCCTTGAACACTTTTGTGCCTATTGTTTATGGGAGTCAACCCTGGACTTAACTACCCCAAGACTTTATTAAAGATTGTAAATTAAAGGTTGTCCACAAGAGGTCCAGAGAATCACTTGACAATAAGAGTCTGGATAATCAGGCATCATCTTGTTGCATGAAATTATTTTATATAGTGTAGTAGACATGTTATTGCTAAGTAGATAAGCAGTGGTTAGTGACCAAAAATACATTGCTTCCACTTTACATAAAAGATGTTCTCAGTCAGTTGCTCTGCATGCACTTGTTAGTGTTTGCAGTAGTAGTATATGCAGCAAGGTTCTGCAGTAACACAAGTGTATAACATGACTGCTGAATTACGATATTTTGAGATGTCATACCAAAACCATTGTAAAACCAGCCAAAGAGAAACAGCTCACTCTAATATAATGTTTTTTTCCATTAAAAAAAAAAAGTACTTGAAAGTGTTCCTGTAAGCTCCACAGTGAGCTTTCAGATCATTTGTGAAGCTGCTTGTAACAAGAAAAAAAGTGTTGAGATTCTTCTCCTGACTTGCTCTTCTAACATAATAAATCATATACTTCTGTTTAGGGAAGCATGATTGCCACTGTAAACTCAAATTATTACACAGGCAGACCACAGGAGATCTTGTTCTGAATTTCAGCTACTATCATTCATACTCATTTCAGCTACTACATACTCATTCCATATGATCTATGTGGTTCACTGAAAACATATTGTAATTGTGGCATTTTGTTTTTTATCTTATGCAAAATGAGGTGTGTCCTGCTTTCAGCTGGGATAGAGTTAATTTTCTTCTTAGTAGCTGGTACAGTGTGGTCTTTTGGATTTAATATGAGAATAATATTGATAACACACTGATGTTTTAGTTGTTACTAAGCAGTATTTACACTAATTCAAGGACTTTTCACCTTCTCATACCACCCAGCCAGTGAGTAAATTGGAGGGCACAAGAAGTCAGGAGGAGACACCACCAGGACAGCTGTCCCCAACTAGCCAAAGGGATATTCCATACTGTATGACGTCATGCTCAGTACATAATCTAGGTGGAAAGCCAGCTGAGGGCTGCTGCTTGGGAACTGGCTGGGCATTGGTCAGTGGGTGGTGAGCAATTTCATTGTGCATCACTTGTTCTGTATAGTCTAATTTATTATCATAATTATTATTATGGTTATTGTTGTTTCCCCTTCTGTTTCTGTCCTATTAAACTGTCTTTATCTCAACCCATGGATTTTACTTTTTTTTCCCCCAGTTTTCTCACTCATCCCAATGCAGGGAAGGGAGCAAGCAAGTGGCTGTGTGGTGTTTATCTACCTGCCGAGTTAAACCACAATAAGGTGTCAAGTACAATGAAAGAAACAGCTTTTAATTTTGATGTTAAGTTAAACACTGGAATCTGCCTCATCTGGGAACACAAAGTACAAATGTACAGCTGATCTTGCCAAATTTACCTTACAGTAATTTACCATGTTTGGTGGTGGTTGTTTTTTTTCCTAAGCGATAGGCAGGAATGGTAAGTAGCAGTAGAATGGTGAAGTAACACATCTGAACTTAAAAAAATAATGAGAGTTTTCATTAGCAAAGACAACACTAAACACCATAAAATAATTCATAATAAGGATACTTCATTCTATGTAGTTATGTAGTTGAAAACTATGAAAAAGTCTTTAGACCAAAATAATGCATATGAATTAAACTATATGTATTTAAAGGTCTTAATAAAATCAGCTGCAATAATATAGTGTAACAGCAGTAAGAGTAAGCTCTCAGTTTAAATGTTATAGTCCATTCCAAATACTTTGAAAGGGAGAAATATGTAATTATGCTTCTTTTTCATCTGGGAATAACAATAGGATATTCTTTTTTTTTTCTCTTTTTTTCTTTTATATATATATATATATATATATATATATATATATATATATATATATATATATATATATATATATATATTTGAAAACAACAAGCCTAGTAGCTCAATACTCCCTACAGCAAATAAAAGAGTCACATTAAAAATCCTTTTGGGCTGCCAAGATACATTTTGTGTTTCTTAGAAGAATTCTTTAAGCATCAGGTCATAGGTGAGGAGAAAAAAGGAAGTTATGGCAATGGTACTACTTTCAGATGTGTTTCTACTGTGAAACAAGCAATGCAAAAATATAACAGGCCTGCTCTTGCTGATGTTTGTTTGGTATGATGACAGTGTTTAAAGACAGCTTCATATGGAGCAGATCCTTCCTGGATGTCTGTTTAGACAAGATCTAGGTATGTGTAGAAGAACTGTAAAACACAGAAAACATTCTGATCAGAGACAATCTTAATGTATTTTATGTACAGCAAGGATAGGCATTACTTAAGCACAGGTTGGTCAATGTGTGATTTACATACTCTAGTACTCCTTTATACACCTAATCCCTTATTTCTCTCTAGTCCCAAGTCTTGATCTGAAAAATTATTCACTCTGGGTATTCAACAGATCGCATGGTGAGGCTTAGCACTAAAACATCTCAAACACAGATACTCAGAACTGAATTTGCACTGCTGGTTGAGGTGCCTAGATATAATTATACACCAAATACAGGAACCTCAATTAGTATTCAAATCAGCCAGCATGCTGAGTGCTGGCCTGTTAAGCGCCCCTGTACGAAACGTGAATCTGAGATTTGGAAGCTGAAGCAGTTTACTGGGGATTGAGAGCTTTGCTTTCTTTCTGAGAGGAAGGCACCAATGAATAAGGCTTCCTCCTCTCCTGTATGTTGTTGCAGGAGCCTTCCCATGGAAGCTGCAAGCCAGAAATTGAAGTATGACAGCAAGTTTTTTTTTCTGATTTGCTTTCCTCAAGGTAACTCTGTAAATTCCACATGAATGATGCCTAATGTCTTGTTGAATAGCTGACCTAATCTTTTAGGAGTCTAATTTCAATTGCCTTTCACACTTAAATGTCTTTCTTTTGCAAACTGGTGCTTTTCCAGTTTTGAAAAGGCTGTACTTTTCTGGCAGTGAGCCCACATGAAAAAGTTCTGATAGGTTTGTTGCACACCAGACAGTATTTTTTCATACTCTCTCACAGTCTAAGACAGTTTAAAATATATCATAAGTGGTTTGGGAACTGGGGAAGGCATTGTTGTTACAGCTTTCATTTTGTTAAAGCACACTGTCTGATAGTTTCCCCTCTGGAACTGGATAGTTGTTTCTACTGTTGTGCAGTGTTCTTTCTTTTTACATGAACATATGTGCAACAGCTATTGTCTTAGCTGTGATCTGGGGACTTCCAATGCTTAAGTCATGATCCTCTACAGTCTCAGTGAAAGGACTAGGTCTATAAACTGAGGGCTAGAAAAGACTCATACCCTCTGTGACTGGGCACAAAAGGGAGGTATATAATACATGCTTACTGCTGGGTTAAGCACACACTGTAGGTGACAAATTCCCCAAACTGAAGTTTTTCTCAGAAGCATTTGGGTATTAAATTCTTTTTAATCTCCTCAAATGAACTAACAGCTGACATAATCCTTCCTAACCCATCTCATATAATAAAACAATAGCAATCTGGTGTGTTCTCTTCCCATCTGTCTCATGATGTCATTTGTGAACTTTCCTCCATTGCTAATATGCTTGAGGAAAGATTTTTCAAAATAACCCTTAGAAATCAAACTAACTTTGGTAATAATTATATTTGCTTCTTATTGTTGTATATCAGTAAAAGACTTCTCAAATACATTGTTATCTGAACATATTTTTTTGTTGTTTTTAATAAATAAAATGCTTTTTTTAAAAAGAAACAAGGGAAAGAGAAGAGGATTCCTTTGACTTCAAAGGTGGAAGAAAATGTATAGTGGGTCTGCCACTCATCTAAGCTACAGCAACAAGGTTGTCCTGAAAGAATCACACCAAGCTAGGAGAAAAAAAACCCAAACCAAACCAAACCAAAAAAAAAACCAACAGAAAAAAACCTTGGGGTTATTTTGTTGTTGTTGTTGTTGTTGGGGTGGGTCAGTGTGGGGATTTTGTCTATTTGGTTTGTTTCTTTGTTTCTTTTTAGTATCAGCAGGAGTTCTAGCCATCTCTCTAAACTTAAAATAGTTGTAAGATACCATTAGTCTTCCTTATGTAAGCAGGTAGGAGGAGATTGCCAAACTAAACACATATTAAGACAGTTTGAGCAGACACTCAGCTGGCTGGCTCTGGGGATTTCTCTAGGAACAAACACAGAGGTTAGAACATTAATCAGTAAGCTGTGTGAGAAACTGCAGAGAGATTGGGAAAAAAAGATGCTATGATGGTAGCAGATCCTGGAAGCAATAGTGTGTAAAAGCCGTGGGCAAAGATATGCAATCTGATTACTATGGTTTAACAAATTACTGCTTGTCATCAGAACACACGTCATTGTTAGTCACCAAGGAAGATGACAAAGGAAATCCTATCATTCAGTGAACGCTGGAACAGGGTACACACCTTGTGTGATTGCTGTCAATTCAAAGCATGCTGTCTCCCGAAGTCTCTCTCTATAAAGAAGGAATACACTCCTAGGTGCAGAAGGACAATTGGAAAACAAAGGCCCCAAAATGCTACACTGTAAATCTGACACACCTGAAAAATAGCTATAGGCAACTGAGGGATGGATTTCATTAACTAACTCCATATAATTACAAAAGAGCCAGATCATCTTAAAGACTTACCTGTCTTTTAACAAGACTAAGCCAACAGTAACTGTGAGATGATGTGTCTTACTGTAAGTCACAGTGAGATGGCATTGAAGTGAAATACTTTCTGAAGCATGTGGAGTCCAGCTAAGGATTTGAAGAAAGATAGTTATTTTGGATCAGTTTAGTGTAGTAATGGTACTTGGAACATAAATCAGAAAACAATGAAGAAAAGGGGGTTGCTTTATGTGCAAAGGAGTTCGCTCTCTGAAGGAAAAAAATAAATGTCTGCCTTTAGTTTTGTCTTTGCTATAGGAAATTAAGATTTTGTGTGTTCTTTGTACATGAATATTCTTTCCAGACCCAGCTGGTCCTATGGACCACCCTAAGGCAAACAGCCTGCAAAATCGAAATTTTACCCTTTTGAGTTGTAAAAAGAAACTTCACCCTCACTTGAAGTCACTGTTGTCCTAAAAACATACTACATTATGTAATCCTTTCCCTAGAAAGTTTGTGATGGAAAGTTTCGTGTATGTGTGAGAGTTAATATTTTTATTATCCTAACTATGCTGGTGTAGCTAAATCAGCGTAACTTCTTCAATTAGTACAAATTTAAATACACTGTAAGACCATTTTTATGATTTTACTATTAAAGGATATTTAATTTAGCATATCCTGTTCTTATATTAAGATCATAAATGAAAAATCTAGCTGAATAATTGCAATAGTACTAATCTATTAAAAAGAAACTCATAGAGAAAAATGGAGAAAAGGGGAAAAAATATCCCTTATTTTGCTGGGATCTGTTAAACATAGTAACTAGATAGCTTCCCCAAGATTACAAGAAGAAACTGTATTAGAGCTAGAAGCTCAGAAATCCAGCCTATATTTTTTGTGTCCCTGTATAGTGTTTAGAAATTATCACCTTCACTTATGGATCACTTTTAGGACTGGTACTGAGAATACGAGTTTGTGGTAGATTGTGTCAAATCGAAATCTGAAGTCTTTGGGCTCCAAACTATAATAGAAGGGAGGTTTGCCAGGTTACATCTGCTGTGAATTTGGTCTGTGCAAATGCTTCAAATGAGAGGTCTGATTCTTCTCTCAAGTAGGTATGTGTCAGTAGTGATAATATTTGAACTGATGGCATTGGACGTATCTGCATTCATCTGAAAGGGAATGAATCAGGCTTTATGTTTATATTTACCACTGATTACTTTTCTTATAACCCTGAGACAATACCAAGGTGATATATGGATATTTAGTCACTGTACAGGCACATGAGAGGAATTCTATTTTTATATTTTGTGTATGCCTACTGACTGTCAGATTGAACAAGATATGCTCCAGGGCAAAATATGGCAAAATACTGCAAGGTAACAGATCTAAAATTTCAAATAAAAAATTCCATGACCCTCAAGTTTTTGTTGATCTTTCCATATACTTTTTTTGGGTTTTTTTGATACGTTGTAAAATAATGGAGATACAAGAACAAGGTAAAAATAAATAAATATTTTGGAAACTTGCTTGAAACATGTTTGAAACTTGCAAAAATAAAGATATATATTCCTTCCACAGTTCAAAGAATAGACATCTAAACGTAGCTGAAATGAATTCTAGTCCTTCTGTGAAACAGAAAGTTCAGTGAAATCAATTTCAGCTACATTTAGATGTCTACTTCTAAGCTGGTCAACGTAGGAACCCTTTATAATCAATGCGGATAAACAGTTCTATTCATCTAGTCTGGTTTAGATGTTGACTTTAGACTGAGATGAATGGTGTTGTACAACTTGCAGAATGAGCTGCATAGGCCAAAAATGCCAATTTTCATCTCTAAAGTAAAATTTGGATGAGTCATACAGATGTTTTCTATGCTTATGCAATAGATACCTGTATGTGATTAAATGAACTCCACTCAACATGCCTACACTGCCCCATGCTTTATAGAAAAGATTGATCTGATATGTGCCTATTCCAGAAAGAAAAACAGTATGTCCATGCTATATCTCACTATTGACCTGAGTCTTTTACTACTTGACTGTAGTGCCTCTAGCCCAGGCTGGTACCCCTGGCTACTACAGCAGACTATGTGGATGTAGAGAATTGGGTCCATGCAGTTTTTTGTATTTCCTCATTCTGTTATATGGGCAGGTTTATCATATCCACTTTGCCTTTAAACAGATGGTCAGGAATGCCTTTATTCTTTCTCTGTTTATACAATTCTTTTTGGACAGAGTCCTTAGGGATTTTACATGTAGTGGAAAGGGTAAATGATGATAGACACCCATTTCATATGAGTGTTTCTACAATAACAAGCCAAAACCGAGTGTATTTAGAAGCTCTGGGTATTTGAGCTAGTGAACTTGATGGCTGTACTAGATGATATGCTGTGCTGTCAGGTTTTAGCTTGATTTTCAGCATGTACACACCTCTGCAAACATTAAAATGGCTGATTTCAGAATGGCCACCAGACTGAAGTGAAAGTTATTGTTCCTCAGAAAGAGAAGATGTGTCAAGAGTCTCGGGTCTGTAGTAGGTTAGGACTGGAAGATGCTGCCTCAGGCAAAATATTTTTGATTTATATGCTACCTGTCCTGTGTAACAGATGATGGCTTTGGACCCACAGTTCGGAAGTCAACAGGCATCAGGAAGTCAGGGTAAGCTGATGGCTGATATTTTTCACAGAGGAAAGGTATTACTGATGTGCTGACCTAGGAAGGCTTTGTTGTGTCGGTACTATTCAATTGTTGGGTTTCTTGGTGTGCAGGCAACAGATAAGTTTTCTTCTTCAGAGCAATACTGGTATCAGACTGCAGATATCTGCATTTTAGTTAAGTACAATCACCATTTTAACTTAATTTTCTTTTTTTTTTTTTTTTTATCTATTCAGTGGCACAAACTTTGCTTTTGTATCATCTTTAAGAAGATGAGTATTTGATTCTCTATGAATTAGCACTCAGCTTTATAGCTGATAAGGAATATGAGCTACATCCTGACAGCTGTGAAACTGAAACTTCAGAGCACAACTTCCTAAACATCTCATTCATTAATGCAAAAATAATGCAAAAAAAAAAAAAAAAAAAAAAAAAAATCAATCCTAGCAGCTCAGGCCGACTTCTAACGAATATTATTTTATTTACTTATATTAGTTCTTCTTTACTTTTTAAAACAATTTGCACCAGTGCTCCAAGAATCCTAGTAGAATTCTGATGCTACTGAATCATTATATATTTTGTATCAGAAGGATTTTAACCGTAACACAAGTATACTGATTCGTTAGTCCATTTACATTTAGTTCTATTTACATTTAAAGAAAAATTACACTTATTTGCCAGTATTTTTTTACCAGATAGTTTTTATGTATTTCTTTAATTCAGGATATTCACAGTAGAATGGAAGTAATCATTGGTAATCCCCAAAATGCAAGCATGTTAAGGATTGAAGTAGTGCAGTCTCACCTGTCATCATGCCTTTCGGGTGAAAGTAGTAATAATGAAGTAATAGGAAAACCCCAAATTTGGTTATACATTTTAAAAAAAACCAAAAAACCAAAACAAAAACCCCAAACACCCCCACCTCTTATTAGCTTATACATAAGAACCTCTGATGAACGAAATGGAGGACTCTCTAGGTTTTCTGTATAAGACTGAACCTTGAATTAACCAAGTCAGACAGAAATTTTCCATTCAACTCATAGCATTAGAGCTAGAATTCATTTCAGTTTTCTGTTTCATAGAAAGAAGGCTGTTCAATCTTGGTTCATGGCAGCCTCTGGAATTCATCCTGGATTAATCATCCTGGAATGAGCTCTCCAAGCTCCCTTTCCTGGCTGTATGGCCAGTGGTATGTTTCTTGGCTTCCACTCAAAACACATACGAGACAAATAAAGATCTAACAATGTTTTATTGTAAACTAAGTATGTTATACCACAAAGCATAGTTTTAATTTAAATCATACTTTATCTAAGAGCTCATGTCCAATATAACCATTGGTTCTAAACAGAAGGGTGCAAAATAATATTGCAAGAGCAACGTATTTCCTCCTAACTTATATTGTTGTTTTGTTTTGTTTTGTTTTTTTTTTTTTAAATTTCTTGAGTATATGGAATGAATATGTACTAAAAATACATAATATTTAATTAGCAGTAATGATAGTCTTTAATATGTTTTTTCCCATTAAACAACAAAGAAACATGTTCTGCCATATAAAAGACAGAATTTAACATTTATTCCTCTGTTTAAAATGTGCAGTGTTTTTAATTTTTCAAGTCTCTACCTGTCAATGCAGAATCTTTCTCAAGCCCTTGGTTGTTATTTATGTATTAAATGTTTTTTTATTTTTTTTTTTTTAAACAGGATAAATTATAGGACATACAATTTTATGATTATTGCATAAATTTTCTCTTCTAGTTGGTGCCAGTGTATATGAATCCTGATAATTAATTTTGTTTGTCAGAAATAAGACTAATGATTTCATTATAATGCATAAGTCCAAAAATCATACTTGTGTAAATTGCAGGGTTTCTGCTTGCTGGATTAGTTGTTTGATAAAATCAGATTTGTTATTAAACAACACAAATTCAAAATTCTCTTTTACCCTTTCTAAGTTTTTCAACAACAGAAATCATAAGGACTCGCTCATTCATTTGCTATTAGCATAAATATATTTTTTTTTTCTTAGAGAATTTCTTATGCAAGGAAATTTGAGGAAAATTATTCAAATACTTCACAATATACCCAGAAACTCAAATACTTCTACCTTCTCACAGGAAAGAAATCTTAAGTTTTGCACTTCTGTATATTGCTGGAATATGCACCATTTTTTTATATTTTGTGGAATATTATTTACAATATAAATGTTAGTCCTCAATAGTTAGGACATTAACACAGCAAAATAGCATTCTATATTCAGGGGAGAAGATAAGCTTGCTCTTGCGTCTAGGTTCCATTATATTTTCCTTTTGCATGGATCTGATTATTAACATTCTTGTCAAATCACATGAAATCATTTTCATAACATTTATTAATAAGCAGTGCCAGGCTCCCTGATGTTTCTCTTCTTTTGATGCATCTGAAGATGCATGCTATTCTGCAACAGAGCCATTTAGGGTGAAATTCATAAGCACAAGCTTCCTGAAAGATAAGATGACAAGAGCACTTTTTAAAGATATTTACTGACTTAATAGGCAGAAACACGTTTCCTCATGTTACCCATTACCCTATGCCTTTAATCATCACTGTGTTTCATACATTTTCAGATCAGCTTCAAATCCTTAGACTTATCTAAAAGGCTAGAAATTCCAGGCCTTTAAAGGCTGTCACTGATAGGCATAATATATTAAATCTACCCGTTTTCCAGAATGAATTCTGAAAGCTAATACAGGATGTAACTCTTTGTATAAAACAGCAGCAAAGGTCATATTGTGCCAAAGATTTTTTGGGGGGGAGAGAGGATCGGAGATTAGATTGCTGCTATTGCTTGAGTATCAGAAATCAGTTTTTCAGAAGCTTTTCAGGGAACTCTCTTTAAATGGCTTGCTTCATTTATTTATTTATTTGTTTGTTTGTTTGTTTATTCATTTATTTATGGTCTATCTACCTATTTACCAGTGCAGAGATTTTATTTTATGAGGGGCTCAAAGCCTTTTGAAATGAACAGGAATGCCTTTACAGATGCTGATGATCTTGATTGGTCCCTTTTTTGAATACGTTATTTCCAGGAGTTCTGCAAATGCATAGAACTAAAGAAACTTTTTTGATAAGATTTTATTACAAAAAATGTGTTTAAATGACAAAATGTCATTTAAGTCTAGATAATCCATAACCAGAGGAACTGACATCTAGAATAACGGACTATGTGTGAGTGCTCTTTGAATTAACTTCTTTTCCCAAATAAAGACTGAATTATTATAGAGTATGCCCCTCCTTCTCTCTCCATCTAGCTCTTAAACTAAACTTCCACTAACTTCATTTTTCTGAAACTTTTTCCTGGCTTCCAGGAGTATTTTTTTTTCTAGGTGTTTATATGTTTTTCTAAGTACTTATATCACCCAGTGAAACATAATTTTTTAATGATTGATTTACTGTTTTTTTCCTATTTGTATTTTCTTCTGTTATCGTCACGTGTTTGCTGTCCCTGGAGGTATATTTTCTTGTTCTTTTTTATTTCTCTTCAATGAAGTACACATTGTGAGGTTATTTTTTTTTCCTCTGTATTTTCTTCCTTACTGACTTTGCTTGTGACACTGTTCTAAGCTGTAAAATGTCGCAGTTGTCAGTCAGTTCCTTTTCCATGACTGAGCAGACAAAAGATAGGTTTTTGCAGCTCATGCATTTGACATGGAAAGTAACAGGGGCAGGGCTTTTTTGCAGACTGAAAATGTTCATTATAGTGAGTGTTATCCTTCAGCTTCAGCACTTTTTTCATCAGTCAGCAGAAACTGCCAGTCTTTCCAAGAAAATGAAAATATTAAAAGAATGTGATACCCACTCACATTTTAAGCAAATTGAAAGTAATTTTTATAACATTAAAATAAAACTTTTGGCAGAATTTTGGAAAAGTTAAAATTACTTCAGAATGTAATGACTGCAAAATTTGAGTAGGCAGACCTAAAAAACCTCATGAGACTGAATCAACCCTTTAATAGCATATATTTATGATTAACATGAAAATTGTTTATACTGCAGTCTAGAATAAATAATAATAAAAAATAATAAAAAAGAAAAAATCAAGTGAAATCTCTGTTCTTAATTTATATTTGTAAGTTGAAGATTTTCTGTTAATATTCTTGATGTTTTCCTACACTGGTCTTTAGATTTTGTATTATTGTCTAGATGTGAAGAACTGTTAGCAAAGTCTGTGCTTAATCTCTTAATTTTAAATTGCAAACTTTGCAATTGCAATTGCAAATAATTACCTCATCATCTAAAGAGTACACATTCCCAGATCCATGTTTTGCTTCTATAATAAATATGAAAGTTTATCTAAATTTGTGTTAGAAAAAATGTAAAGTTTTTTTTTTTTTTAAATGCTATTTCATTTAGGATGACCTGAAATAAAGGTTTTTTGGGGGTGGTTTTTTTTGGTTTTGTTTTTGTGTGTGTGTGATACAGCAACTACATGGAGAATTAGGACTTATTTTAAAAATTAACAAGAATTAATCATTGTTCCACAGAGCTTGACGTCAGATAGGTAGTCTGCAAATTTGTCTCTAATATAAACCAAATATATTTGAGGAAAATACAGTGTGTTTTAAAAAGTGATAATTGATTACATTCATGAGTATGTTTAGTTTAAACATGCCCATTGGTCACACCTGCCACTGAAGCAAAAGGCATAGAAACTTCCATTGACATCTGGCTGCAGAACAGAGGAAAAAGTTATTAGGAGATACCCCATTTTTCATGAAATCAGCACCACAGGATTGCTGTGCTGCAGCCTTAAGTTTTAAGCTAAACTCTATGCTGTTGAAAGAAAAAGGAAAGAACCTAAACTTCTCATTGTCATGCATAATATACATTGCACAAAAAAACCTCTCAGGATATTATTTGAACTAATATTCACAATATAATGTCTTGACTGAGGAGAGGATACATCTAAAGGTTAGGAAAAATTAAGTGTGGGATTCCGCTGCAGATTCTAGACACTTCAAGAGTCTAAATGCAGATGTTTAAATATGAATGAAGTGTTCAAGTTCTCAGTAAATTCCAGAAATGTCTGAGAGACCCTTAGCATTCAAATAATCTACAGAGCACAGTCAGATGTATAATAGAATACACAGGAGGAGGCACTCATATTGACTGATAGCCAGAAGCCAGCTGGATATGCTAGGACATCTCACAAAGCACTAGATACCTGTGTTTGGGCAACTGAATCATTGCAATAGTTTGGATATTCAGGACAGTTATTCAGCTGAAGGGCCAACTCAATTCAATCTGAAGTAGCCTGAAGTAGCCTCACAGTCAATCCTATTCAGCTGTCTGTGATGCAAGGCTTAGTTTCGTTCAAAGCAGCTGTGTGACCTTGGACGAGTTTTACTGAGGAAAATGTTGCTAAGGTGTGAAAAATTAACTGCTTTAAAACCATGAAAAATGAGGAAATTACAGACAAAAAGGTAGCTGGTGAAATGGGGAGTTAGTAGCTCAAGGATTCAAGAGGAAAAATACTGACATCAAACTCCTATCCAACCCTCCCCTACCAACACAGGAGATCAATTAGAAGACAGCTAACTTCTCAGCCATATTGAGGGTCATCTCAGTACAAAATGCAACAAAATCTCACTTTTCCCTGTGCAACTAACTTATGAAGACAATATTGATCAGCATAGTAGTTTGTTAATCCTATCAATATGCTGTGTGTAGTAGCCAATAAATGATTGCTCTGTACTCTTAAATCATATATAACCTATTTCTGTAGTATCTTTACGTATGCTAAAAAGTTGATCAAAAAAGTGACCCAGAGAAAGAAGATTAAAATAGGAACATGAGAAAAGTTGGGAAGTGAACTCCCACATTTTCTTAAAATGCTATCTGGAAATCAAATAAATAAATAGGTACAAATCAGAGATGGTTCTGTTTCTTCTGCAGGATTAACAAAATGGATTATATTCCAACAGAAGCCACACTTCAGATTATGCCTTACTTAGGAAACTTCACCTCTACCTGACATGTTCTAAGTAGGAAGAACCATCAATATATGCCTACAGGGCTAAGTACATAAAAGTGCAGTTTAACATTTTCCAGAGAGATTAGCCCTGGATGTAACAGCACATTGTACTGTGAGAGCTCAACTGTGTCTAGGTATGCAGTTAAATTTTTCTGTCCAAACAGGCACTATTATCAACAGTTTTGTAGTCAGTGTTTTCTCTGTTCAGCCAGAACCAGAACAGCGTAGACGTAATACACATTTAGCACAGCATGCAAAAGGCTGTAGCAAAGGTAGTATCAGTGTACTACCTGGATAAATCTGTAGTCATAGTAATCTGTTTAGATTTAAAGTGGTTATGTCATGCTTCAATTGTTTTAAATCAGACTTTTACTTCAGATGTGTTTTGCAATGACCAAAGCCCTAATAACATCAAAAGTTACCATCACAAACACAAGGAAAAAAATGGAAGGTGAAGGGCAAAATCCATTCTGTAATGAAGCAGGCTACAAAGACACAATTCTTTTATACTGGTAGAATAGATGAAGTAGCTAAGGAAGATTTATACTCTCTTGTGACTTTGCACAGGTGAAAAAAATAACAGCCTGAAGCCAGTTACAGCTAGGTTTTCCAAATTCCATGATGATCAAGACATGAAGAACATATAATAACTGGTTTATGTCAAAAGTAGTCCTCCAGTCCAAGCAGAGTACTGGATTTCTAATTAATTCCAATACCTCTGGGGACCTTCAGACATGTTAGATTACTGAAGAATACCACAAGCAATAGACAGTAATCAAAATTTAATTTTTAAAAGGAAAATAATTATCATATTACCCAATACAGCAAGTATTGCCTATTACCTGCTATTACCACTGGCCTGGTGAAAAGAAACAGAATAATAAGTTCCCTTAAAGGTCATGGTAAGAGAAGGTAATGCAACTGGAAAAGGACATATATAAAAAACTTATAGATGAGCTTTGAACACAGCTGCATCACCTCTTATTTCAGTTCCATATCTGGAGATAAAATAAGGCATTCTAAGTATCTGTTTGCAACTTAAATTACTACTGAAAAAGATATAGGACAAGGTTGCACTGAGTATTTGTATCAAAGTAATGCACATCTTACAAAGCACAGATTATGCTAACAAACAGACTGACTTTAAATCAGCAAGTCAAAGATATGGATGGAAAGGGCGGGGGAGGGTTACTGAAAGCGAGGTTATCAACAGTCCAGGGATGTCCATATTCATGCCATGCATACAGCATGGAAAGTACTCTTCTCTCTACGTCTATGCTATCAAAGCAGAGAACAGCAGAACGTGATCCCTCCTCATGAGATCACATGGCACAACTGGTTCTTACATAGATCACTGAGGGTATCCGGCTTTAAGATGTTTGTGAAAGGTATGAGAAGACTCGAACCAGAACCAGGAGATGACCTAACAGTTAAGCGTTATGGATAAATGAGGTCCATACAGTTCTGGAGCTCATTCTGTGGCCTTCGTTTATTTAGTGCTGAATATTTGCCTCACAGTATTTGTACAGACTTCCTTAGGAATCTGAAGATTGGAATTTACCCTTTTGGAAGAGTTTGAAGTCTCTCAAATGGAGTATTAGCTGCAATGTATTGTGGCATCTGAGAGGCCCGGCAGTGTGGAGGAAGGCTATCGTAAGAAAGCAGTTGGAGGGTGAATCATTTTTTTTGAAGAAGGACAATTGGTAGTTATTGTGTATCAGATTTTTATAGAAAAAAATGTGATTAATAAACAAAATGTGAAGTTCTTTATTTTTTTATACGTAGAATATATATAACAAGTACATATGTTTATCAGGAGCTAGAATTTAGGACAGTTAAGTGTTAAAACCTTATGGTTTACTTTTCTGTACTGTGGAAACAGAATTTTTTTCTTGTGTAATGTGACACTACTATACATAAAGATCCAGAAATGGTTTACCTCATCACAAGTACTGTTTCTCAAATCCAAGGCAAGATTACTTGAAAATGGAACTGAGCAGATTCTAAAGCACTTGGGAACATAATCAGTCTTTTCAGCAGAAGTTATATAGAAATATAATCAACAAAATAAAGACCTTCCAGGTGAACACTGAATACTTACGATGTGTCACAGCAAAAATAGTTTGTAGAAGATAAAACTACTATACTTATTAACTAACCTAATTATTATATTATGTGAAGAGGTGGTTAAGATCAGGACTTCTGGTTTCTTACGCTATGATGCAGTTAATTTTTAAATTATTTAAAAGAACTGCTGAAATATACAATGTAGAAGAGAAATTTTATTTTTCTGAAGGTGTTACAATGCACTCCTTTTTAATTTTTACAATAAGGAAGGAATGTGAAAACAGGAGGGGAGGAAGAGGCAGGTCTAAGCCTTCAACAATTTTTCTTGTGTTACGCTTACATGGTAGCTTTGTTCTAACACAGAAGCAGCATAGTTACATCCTATGCAAAACTAAACAAACACTCACCCTGCTCCACTCCCAACACCCCCACCCCCCCACCCTCATCCCCAACTCTGAAAGTAATTTTTCTATCTTTCTCCTATTACAGGAAAGTCTGGGATAAAACATGACTATATCATTTAGTTCTGCACCAGAATTATATACTCTGTTTGCCCTGGGTTTTTTTATCCTTTGACCTAATTTCCCTGTTTTTAAAATATAACTGCTGTACTTTATTTATGGCTTAACAACACAAGATTTGGATTCTACCTACCTACTTTCCTGTCTGACTAGTTACTTAATACAGACAGCCTTCAATTTACTGAGAACTGGAACTGTATTTCCTTTTCTAAGTGTATTTTACTTTAAAATAACAAGTATTGTCACAGTCATAAGGAAGTGACCATGTCTTTCCAGTATGTCTTTAGAAGCAAAGATCATTTAACATGACTCAGTTACAGCTTTTCTAAACAACGACCTGAACATCTGATATTAACCTTTTTTGAATGTATCTGTTCTTCAAGCCACAAGCAAATATCACTCAGAAAATATCTATTCAAAGTGTCTCTGAAATCACAGTACTCCCTTGCCAGCCTTATCATTACTGTGTAACTGCTGGTTTACTTTCTTTTCCTTGCTGAAAAATCTAGGAGAATTATGAAATGTAAGTCTTCCCACTTGTACTAAAGTCTTGGAAGTTCAAAGTTTTAAAAAACATTTATAAAGGCTTTCTATTATTTTTGATGCCTTATCAGAACCACATTCTGTCATGCAATGAAATAATAGTCCCCTTTGCACATTATTTGGAAAGGAAGAGAAAGACCTTTTTTTTTTTTCTTTCTTTCTATTTTTTCTTGGTTTTTTGTTTTTTTGGGTTTTTTTCCTTTCCATTTGGGTATTATCATTAGATAACTCCAGACTTCCAATATATCTAGTATATGATATCTAAAATTAATTGAAATCCTCTAAACTCCATTATTAAAAGGCAGTGTTGTCTAATTCTACTGATAATATACTTTGTGGACTTTCTTCCTTTCTTTCATTTATCCAAGTGCTAATTTTCATTTACCTTTTTCTGTGTAAGGACTCACAGTACTCAAGAGTGAAAAAAAAAAAAAAAAAAAAAAAAAAAAAAAAAAAAAAAAGAGGAAGACTTACCTTTCAACAATATTATTCTGTAGAAAAATTTCAATGTTGAGGAAGAAAACATTAAAAAGTTCACTTTCATTGTTATTTTTTATTTCAGATTTTTTCATCCTTGGAGATGTAAGAGAGGTGATTTGGTTTTTGAACTTTTATTAACAACTGAAGTGATTGGATCATGTGGAACTTTCTGTCAGGCTGGGTGGTTTGATCATTCTATGAGGACTGTTGGTTATTCCAGGCGACTACAAAATAAGAGATATATCATCAGACTATAGCACACCCCCAGGAATTTACCATTTATGCAGAGACTAAGATATTGGCAAGGGGATCATAGAGTTGCATGACAGGCTTAGAGATGGTAAAAAGAAAAATTTCCAGCTAAGATGGTTGTACAGATGTTGCTGAATTTTCTGGTTAGAAAGGATAGGGTGAAGGGCTATGTATAAACATTTTCATTAACTTGAGTTGTTTAATAACAGAGCTTTTGCAGCTGAAAAGGTAACTATCCTTACTGCCTAGTTAAAATAACGTTTTTTTTTTTTTTTAAATATATAATTTCATTTAAAGCCTTTTGATCATATTTGGCAAGTCCCTACACTGTCTAGGTAAATCCTACCTAAAGCCCTGGCCATCTTTACCTGATTTAATTGAAATGCTACTAGGTGTAAGAATGTAAGGTGGCCTTATTTCATTACACCAAACTCATGATCTTATCTCTGATAGCAGTCAAACATGGAAGCCTAGTGAAGACTGTAACCACAGAACAAGCACGCAATGACAGTTTCCCAGCATATCATCTCAGCCTACAAGACTATGTCAGTTTAATACTTTCTAATGATCAAAGTGATGTCTTCATATTAAACAGATTTCTAAGGATTTCTCATCTGAATTCCTGTCTGGTCTTCCACTGAGACTCACTACTTTTAAAATATTTTAAAACCTCTGTCATGGCATTCTGTAGGTTAGCTAAAGATTTTTTAAAGCGTTATCTCCTTTTGTTTGTTTTGAAACTGCCTCCTCTATTTGATGTTTCATATTTATTTAACTGGGAAAATTACACTTTGCCATTCATGATGTTATAGACAACTATCACATCTCATGTCCATAGTTTCTTTGCCTTAAGGTAAAGAATGGCAAACTAGTAATTCATCATTGGTATTAGGACATAGTAGGGGTTTTTATGATGTTGTAGTGATGCTTTTTGTTTTGTTTGCAATGGTTTACATCTATCTACAGTACACCTATCTGTCACCTTTTTTTGTTTGGTTGCTTTTTTGCATAGTCACTAAGTCTTGTACGATTCTTCTGCAATACTTCACATTTGGCCCTCATTTTTAGTCTCTTCAATCATCACCAGAAAAACTTCTTACCTTCCATTCACCTTCATCCTCTTTTCTATGGCACTCGTTTATGACTGCTGAACATCAGGAGTTCCAGCAGAGATTGTTTTAGTGATTCTAGCAACTATCTCCCTCACTGTGAAAAATGAAAATTACTCTGACCTTTTGTTTCCTAACTACTAACCAATTATTTAGCTATCAATAGCTCTGTTCTCTCAGGCTGATTATCTTCCTTAAAAGCTTTAAGTGACTGCTGATACCTTTTAGAAATTCAAGATTATCAGTCAGACCTCTCCTAACCACTCATTTGTTGAATCTTTCAAGAAATTGCAAGAAATCACATCAATTAATAAAAACGCTTTCCATAAATATATTTCTTAATCCTGACTCAATTAATTCTCAGTTTTTATTCTTGCTTTGAGGACTACAACTGTTTTGACCACACACTGGGTCTGGCTAGGACAGAGTTAATTTTCTTCACAGCTGCTCATACAGTGCTACGTTTTGGATTTGTGACCAAAAGAGCATTGATAACATACCCATGTTTTAGCTATTGCTGAGGCATGCTTACACAGCATTAAGGCTTTTTCTGCTTCTCACCCCACCCCACCAGTGAGTAGGCTGTGGTTACACAAGAAGTTGGGAAGGGATACAATGAGGACAGCTGACCCCAAATGACCAAAGAGGTATCCCATAATAAGACTTCATGCTCAGCAACAAAAGCTGGGGTAGGGAAGGAGAAGGAAAGGGGAACGTTATTTTATATATATTGTAGATATTGACCTATATACACATAGAGAAGTATAAATAAAAGTGTCTTTATGTATAAACAAATAAATGTTTATAAATATTTGCACATTCCTTTATATATATGTCTATATATCTATATACTGTATTTCTTATATATAAATGCCTGGGTTTTTTTTAATCTGAGCACTTCCTTGTCCAAAGGAAGGAGACAACCAGTGACAGGGCTGCCTGAGAGCATGTGAAAAAACACCTACCACCAGTCATAATGAAGTATGAAAAGATATGGGGAGCTACACCATCCAAAGAGGGAGCGTCCTAGTATGTAATGGCAGGGCCCAGACGCTTCCTTTTGTGGTGTGCTTCCGGGTACACTGGCCCTGCTGGCCAAGCCTGCCCACCAGCCAATCACAGGGCTTCCTAAGGACACGTGGTACGTTGGTGTCAAGAGGTGCCATCAGCCAATCACAGAGCAGTATGACATGTAACACTACCGCAGTGGTCTGTCATTAAATGGCAGCCAAACCAAAATGGTGGCCCCTGTGTGTGGAGGGGAAGGACTGCCTGCCTCCAGCGTACTTCTAGGGTAAACTGGTGGGGATGGCTGTTCCTGCCATGCAATCACAGCAGAGGCCAGGACTGGGAAAGAGGAGTGACTTCCAGGGAAAATGGGCCCTGAGGCTACTGGAAGGGGCAGGACACCTGACAGAATCTGTGGGCAGGGCCCTTCTGGCTTCCTACCTTGTACATCAGGGGTATCTGTACTGCTAAGGATGATTGAAGGTAACTTTGCAGAATGTTTTGAAATATTTTCTAGATAACTTGACCTCTAGTATTGTCAGTGAATACTGTCAGTTTGTCTAGATAAAAAGAGGAATTTGCTTTACAGCTGTATTAGTAGATTTCGAGCCCAAAAGGTAACTGGTATTTCTGCAGGTATAACAAAGTACAAATACCATCAAACCACACTACTGAGCCTACATATAAAAATCAAAGCTTTTTTTGTTTTGGGCTTTTTTTTAAGTAGGCCTGTTTTGAACAGCATAATTCATTTTACCAGTGTATGAAGATTTAATTTTTAATCCATTGCTAAAGATAACCACTCATTTCGATATTTGAAATAATGTTGGATCTGATCAATGTCCATAGGAATTGATTCAGCCATGGTCCTGGTCTTTTGCTTTGAAATAAAGCTTTGAATAAATAGTAGTTTAAGGAAGGACCAAAGGATCACTTTTTTTGCATAGAAAAAATAGAGTACAACTTTTCCACTGTGTTCTGCCAGTATTTTTCCAGAGTAGTTTAGAAAGACAGCACAGCTGCCAGAATTGTACATCAGACTGCAATACTCAGTATGAAAATAAGTTTGCATCAGTAATCATTGCCATTCTCAAGGCATTTGCTTCTAAATGTGAACATAAATCTGTTTGGCAGTGCTTTAAATCTCTTAAGCTGCAATTGCTGCATTCTGAAGCATGAAATGTTTGTCTTTTGGGAATATGTTTTGTTTGACTTTGATTCTCTGTTTTGTTGCTTTTAATAACAAATGGCACTCTTTAGGTCAATTTTAGTGTTACTTGTTAGAAAGTAACAAGAAAAGGGTTATTTCTTGGTATTTGGGCATGATGATTTTGTTCTAGCTCTGTGCATCATATAATGGCTACATGTTTTTTACAAAGCTGTTAATATGCGTTCTTTAGAGGCTAGTAAAGTCTCCTACAGATCTTTTCTAATAAAAATTAGTCTGGTGGCAGTTGGGTTCTGAAAAATAAGCACTAGTTGTACAGTTGCACAGTTAAGAAAAACTCTTCTCCCCCCTCCCTCCTTTTAGGAAGCTATAATATCAATAAACAAATAAAGCTTCTAATTAGTAAAAAAAGTGTTAGAATTAATATTATATTATGTGTACAAATATGTTACTGCAAAGATAAAGAGAGAAAAGCTTCAGAGGCTGTTGCCTATTCATCTGGTTCATCTCCCTGAAATGTGAAATAAAAAAAAAATCCCTAAAGGGCTTCTTTTTTTAGGACAGAAGAAACAGTGGCATTTCTGAAGCAGGATGAACCTCTGATGTGCACTGTACACCATAAAGCATTTGCTTTTGCAGTGGAATCCTTTCTGTTTCCACAATATAAAGTATAAGATGAGCTTCAGCATCTCTGCTTTAGGCTCTTAACTTATCCTTTATGTAGTATCTAAAGGCATGCCTTTGACTAATCCAGATGTCCTAAGTAAATAACACTGATTATGGCCAATGGAGAGAAGTAGAAGTCTCCACAGGATACTTCAAAACAGATAAATTAGATAATTCCCTTTTCCCCCTTGACTGCATAGGGAACTGGCATAGAGTAATTCAGTGACCTCAGGTGATAAAAGTGAGCAACTTGGAAAGGGCCAAGAAGTACCTGATATATATTATTAAATAAATAGCTTTATCAGTACAGGTAGCTGATTCAGAGGCATGTGGTAAATCCCTCCTGTGCACTCAGGATTCAGAATTCCTGATTACTCCCTTAACGATGGCTACAAAGCAAAAGAAGCTTACATTTCCATAAACTTCTGTTGGTTAATGAATTCATTCCAGATAATAAATTTGTGAGTTTTAGATCTACCTCAGGTTGGCAGAACTCTGTTTTGCCAAGAAAAAAAAAAAACTAAGCAACAGTTTTCAAGAAGTTCTCTTGCATTCTTCCCACTAACTCTAGCTCATTGTGCAACAGAAAGACTTCAAATTTTATGGGATCAGAAATACTTGGAATTGAATGAGCAAGAAGGCACGTGAATATGGAGCAACTAATACAGAAGACATCTATGGGAGAATTTCTTCCTAGAATCTGTATCTATATGAGTAAACAGGATCTGAGAATATTCTCCAGTAACCTGTTATACTAACAAAGTGTTAGAAAGATTCCCCAGGGTGATTTTGGCCTGTACCAGCTGGCAGTCTCCACAGCAGTCTGAACACCCTTCAGGCATTAGAATTTGCTAGGGACCATTCCAAGAGGAATTCTGTGTAAATGTACCCAGGTCTGGAGTCTGATTTGCTAGGATGGATGCTCACTGCTTGTTGCGATCTGTCTCCAGTGCCCAGGTGCATTCATGAGCACACATATTTACCGGTGTTTAACCAACAGCCAAAAAGTTTTTGGTATGAAGTCTTTTCTCAGTGGTTATAATGTTCTTTATGGTAATGATAACAACAAAAAAGAACAGAAATAGTCCCTAGAAAAAGGAGAGCAAAGACATTCCTGCCCAGCCTTCTGCAGTTATCTCCTTACTGGGCTGTGTAATTAAGTTCTGTTTAGTCTCTTCTTCTGGAGCCATGAATCTTCAATTAAATGGAGACAGACATACAAGCAGGTAAAATAAGTTGGTCATCTACCTTCTCTGATCTATTTGTAGAGATGAAAAAAGAAATTTTGGTAAGAATCTAAGTCTCAGTTTTTAAGAGTACTTGATGTCATTAATCAGTTGCTCTCCAAAATAATTTACAGCTTCGCTTTTATCACATTCAAGGTTTTACTTCTAGAATATTTCTTATGCCGATGTAATTTCTGGTTGGAAATGCTTGTCCATGCTCTTTTTGTCTGTATATAAGAAGGTTTCATTCAGTTCTCAACTATGTGCATCTTGCATCACTATAAATCTAATCAACCACAGGAGAGTTACACTGTGAATTCAATCTATGACATATAGCAGGGATCCCCAATTGTTTAGAAGGTTTTAAATCCAAATTATTCAAAATTAAATTCATGGAAGGCATTAGACATCTGCAAAGATGTGTAATAACTATGCACTACTTCAGCTTATCTATTAATCACTATTTTGGAGGGTTTTGTGTATTGTTCTAACTACATTACATGCTTATATTTTCTTTCGTCTCATAAATGTCTATTAGGGTGATGCTGGAGACTTCACATTCAGTCTCTCATAATCTCTAACTTCTGCTGCTGCTATCCTTTTCTTTATTTGGGTGGGGTGGTTTTTTTTTGTTTGGTTTCTGTTGTTTTTTTTTCTTTCTCCTTCTGAAAATGAACTCCAGATTTTAACTCCTCTGAGACTCACAAAAGGTAATCATATTCAAAATACAACTGTGAAAGTGAGCCTGATATTATGCAGGCCTTTCCCCTTTTCTACCCAACTTTGTAGGAAGCCCAGGCTTTTTACTTGAGTAGTAGTAAAACTTTGCCTCTGGAGCTACAGTGCTCTTTGACTATGTAAACAATACATTGAAGCTGCAATAATTTTTAGCTATAAATCAAGCCTTGATTAAAACCAACACACAACCTTTTCACTTTTTTGTTTTGTTTGTTTTTGGTTTTTTCCCCCCAGCTGGTGTAGTAGACAGGCTAAGAAGTTCCAGTTTCTACCACAGAAAGTTAACTCACTCATCCCCTGTATTTATTCAAGTTAAACTAAGTCACCTTCTCAGTTTTAATTTGATTGAGAAAACTTACATAGCTTAAACTCAAGGAAACACACTACTATGACTTTTCAAGGATCACAGGAAAAGGAAGAATTTCCTTTAATGATCTCATTAATTACTTGATATTATCCTAGTTGGGTGAATGTGTCCTGTATGATTTAAAACCCAAGTGTTTCTATTAAACACAATTTTTATTTTAGCCTTGAATTTCCATTTTTAAAAATATTTTTCTCTGTATAGGTGATTGGTTAATTAGCTTCAGTGGACAACCTAACATTTGATTGGTCTTAAATTTGCAAGATGCAACATGTGTTGAAAGTATTGTAATCTTTGGTTGAAGCAATGATCTCTTCAGTCTTGTACTTCATCAGTGCCTGCGCTCAATATTGGTTGCTACTCCAAAGTTACAAAAGCTTGTAATCTGCTTCATTGTGTAATAAGACACCATGAGTGAGATTGCTTGTGGATGTCAGCTGGTGATCAGCTTATGCCTCAGCGCATGAAGAATTGATAACCCTTGTAATTTTTTTTCCCCGGAGTTAGTGTGTAACCACAGATGTTATTTGCTATTATTTGTTACTACTGTTATTTATGGGCTGTGCTACCAGCAGCAAGTCTGCAGTTCTTCAGTCAGAATCTTACACACTTCATTCTACCCCATCTAGTTAGAGCTGTTCAAAAAATCTCTTCTTTTTCTTTTTTTTAAGCATTACTTCTTTATTTTTTGTTGATGAATCAATCTAGAAAGATCACACTGTTGCAACAGTAGTTTTCCATGTGTATATTTTCTGGGTGTTGGGGTTTTTTCTGACCAAATACCTCTCAAGAGCTTTCAGCTCTGCATCCCAGAACATGCCAAATTGTTTTTTGGTATGTTTCCTCTTAATTCACCAGTATCTCAGTTTCTTAGGATTTGCAGTGCAATATTCATGTTACAGTATCACAAGGGCATCTGAAGAACAGAGTGGTAACTCACCCATATTGCATTTGAGTGGGTATTGACCAAATGGTGACACCTTTGAATAGGTATTGAAAATATGAAATACACTTAAATATTAAATGAGAGACAAGTTTAGTAGCTTCCTTCTGAATAAGCATTTTTAACCATTTCAATTTTTTAAATGAAAATACCTTACCTCACAGAATTTGTGAGTCTAAAGCACCAAATGTAATGTAAAATAAATTTAGGGAAAGCAATGCAGAGTTTTCTGCTTAAGTGTATAATAGTCTAGACATTTAAACCAGACTGAATATCAGTAGCTCCAGATATTTTACTTTCAATAATATACAATTCCTGCACTGAATCAATAGTTTATCATCTAGGACAACAGGAAGAAAGAATGAAAGGCAAAAATGAAACTTAAGAGTTTTAAGATGAGGTCAAGTCTCAGAGCAGATGAGCTAAAACCAGAAATCGAGTACCCTGATGAAAAGTCCAGTATCCTGTTGTTCTTATCAAACATTACAGGGAATACTAAGCATTTAATGAAATATCCATTAAAGACTTTTCTAACCTTTTCCAAAAACAAACAAAAAAATCCCTTTCATTTTTCTATTTTAAACATGTTTTCCTTTTTGTGATTTATTGGGTTTGGGGGTTCTTTTTGACATCTTGAAAATCCAAATTCTTACCTGAGATCACTTGTTTGCTTTACAGTGGGAATTGTAAAAGAAGTCTGTTCAAGAACTCTGTTTAATAGTTTGCTACAATGGTTTTCTTATTACATGTTCTGAATGAGCTTTACTTATTTCATGTAAGTTCCTGAAATAAAGTGGTGAGAAATTGGTTAAAATTATCAAAAATGTTGCACAGAAACTGGCAATTCAATATTGACACAGAAATGAGATATTTCAGTCTTAGCTATTTGAGCCAATATGTTTCAGTGAATGGCCCAAATTCTGTATGCTTTTGATGATTATCTAAAAAGTGCAGAAGGAATATTAGAAGTGATAAAATACATCTCCCTAGAATTCTAAGCATCTTGAGCATTTCTGACCTTGAAAAAATCAAGTAAAAACTGAACCAGGTGCCCATACAAAGGGCAAAACTCTTTCAAGACTGACTGTTGCTGGCAAATTTCCATGTGTGTGCTTCATGCAGTAGTACAGAGAGTTCAGCATTAATTTAAATACTTACTAGATGAAGTAAATACAAGAAATAAGGATCATAAATTTTAGTGGTTGTTAATGTGTTTTGAAAAGATATGTTTGTATCACCCTGCATAAAGAGAACTAAGGAACAGAACCAATCTACAGAAATATGTGTGTACAAAACTATTCCATGCCCTGTTGCAAAATGATAGCCCAATAAATAAAAGGATGTGGGGAAAATCCTGTCCCCAAAGAAATCAAAGGGAAAACTCCCTTGGGTTCTGGATTTGTATGTACTGGGTGCTGAGTATCTGGGTGAATGTACATTTCCTTTCCAGATACATTTTCCACAAATTAGAATCCTTGTTAGCAAGATGTCTGGTTAATGACATACTTCTATATTTATAGGTATATAGTTAAAACCAGAAATGATTGAATTATCCAATATATTTTTCTTTTTAAAAAATCACTATTACCTCTTTCATTTAAAGTGAAGGAGACTGTTCTGTAATCTTAATTGTCTTCATTTTTTTTTTGTAGTGAGGTCATCTACTTTTTTCATGTTCCCCAGAACTGTTTTGAAACTTTTGCAGAATCTAATTCAGAACTCTCTTTTGCCAACAATTAGTTGGCCTCTTGTCTTTCAAATAACAAACTCACCAATAGAAAGTGAAACCCCTTTTTTAAAAGTTTTCCCTACAGAAAATTACTTGAGGATCAGTTAATTAGAAGGAAAGAAAATGAGTTCAAAAGGAAAAAAAAGAACCTGATTTTGTCATTCTAAATCCATGATTCTGTCCTGTTCCACCCTGAAAAAGAAGAAAAGGGGTGGATTGGGGTGATGGGGAATCATATATATAGAAAAAAGTCCTACAATATGTACAGGTTACTGTAGGAAAGGTGATCAACTAGAACTATGGAGCAACTTTCATGTGAGGATATTTGTAATATATTTTTAGCTTGGAGAGAAAATTTTTGAGGAGGGAAGTGACAAATTTTCATAAAGCCACGAGTGGTATGAACGAAATTAGTTGAGAAAGGATATTTGCATTTTCTTATAACAGAGCATCAAATGAAAAAAGTAATGGGATAATTTTATGCATAAATTTGACCATGTATGTAAGTCCCCTGCTAGTACTTCATCCAACTGTGAATGCTATTATGCGAGAGAAACTGGAGTTTCTTTTAATCATAGCCTACAAGCCTGTGTGCAAGAAGAAGATAAAGAAGAATATGAGAGACCTGGCTTCTCTTAATTTGATTTCTGATCACTATCACAAAGTGAACACATGACAGCAACTCATAAGCAGCCGTATGAAGAGTTGAAAGTACTTCTTTATAGAACAAGAATTGTACAGGAGATGACTTGTGACCCTAGAGCACAGTTCATTTCATACCATACTCTGCCAGTGTAAAGTATTGTCCCTTGCTCTGTGTGGATGGTAGAGTTAATTGAGCCCAGAGAGAATATATTCAGGGTTTTTGATTGCTAACATTCCACTGTTAAAACTCAATAGATTACAAGGAAATTATTTAAGTAAGTGAGGTATCGATAAAAGCGAAATCAAGAACAATGACTCTATCTGGTATAAAAAGCTCAGCTATCAAGCATTTTATACGTGTGCCATTGGACAAAATTTTCTGGCAAGTTTACTTTGCTGAACTTTAGCCCTGTGGTCTTTAAAAGACCAGAAAGAGTCTTCTAATTAAAAAAAAAAAAAAAGCCCCCTCCCCCAAACCACCACCACCACCATAAAAAAACACCACGACAACCCACATCCCCAGCACAACTCTCCTGTGAAACCTGTCTTTGATCTCAGCTTTCAAGGCCTAAGCTGCCCTGCCATTTTGCACACAAGAACATAAAAACAAATAAAGTTTAAGTTTCTTATAAAAAGAATTGCTATGTAGATGTATTATTAGTCTCAAAATATTTTTAATCACACTATATAAAAATGAAAAATCCATCAGTTGTTAGAAGATATCACATAGTCTAATTATATATTGGGAATTTTCAAGACATTTATGAAGCAAGAGAAAAAAAAGTTATTTAAATAACACATTAAAATTCTTTATATTTACTAGATGAATACTATGAGAACATGTTGTCTTCAAAGTTTGAAATTTTCACTTGAAACAAAAAAATAACAGTTTTGTTCATTTAAAGTAGATAATTTAAGATAATATAACTGTTGTGGTTTAATCCCAGCTGACAGCTAAGTACCACGCAGCCACTCACTTGCTCCCACTCTTCCCCAACTCCCAGTGGGATGGGGAGGTGAATAATAAAAAGGTAAAGCCCGTGGGTTGAGATAAGAACAGTCTAATAATTGAAATAAAGTTAAAAAAATAAAACCACAGCCAACCAAACAAAAAAAAACCCCAAAATAATTACAATGAAGAAGGGAGAAAGAGGAATAAAACCCAAGGGAAGAAGAACAAGTGACACACAATAGTTACTCATCACATGCTGACCAATGCCCAGCCAGTCCCTCAGCAGTGATCTGTATGCCCCAGACAACTACCCCCAGTTCATATACTGACCATGAAGTTCTATGGTATGGAATACCCCTTGGGCCAGCTCAGGCCAGCTGTCCTGGATGTGCTCCCTCCCAGTTTCTTGTGCGGCTCCTCACTAGCAGAGTCATGGGAAACTGTAAAGTCCTTGATTTAAAGCATTACTTAGCAACAACTAAAACATCAGTGTGTCATCAACATTATTTTAATACTAAATCCAAACCACAGCATTTTACCAGCTGTTAGGAAGACAATTAAATCTATCCCAGCTGAAAACAGGGCAGTAACAATAACCAAACTATACATGACTGAAAAATTAACATTTGGATCTGTGATTTTTTTCTTCTACATCATGTACTTCACTGCACAGCATTATTTTTATGGAGCATGAGCTCACTATGAACTTAAAAATTTCTCATATGAATCTAATCAAATGGCACTTCAGGTACCACACCGAAGCATGGCTTTAAGTTGCCTTTCCTACTGGTCCAGTAATAGCAACACTAACATTTGAAGTTCTGTAACAGTTTTCATTCTAAAACATCATTTTGATTACTGATAACTTTCTGATCCTTTCAGTTTGAGGATAAAATGTATCAGAAATCAGCTGTCCAGGGTTTTTTTCTGTTTTGTATGTTAATAAAGACCCATTTTATGGACTGCAAGACAATTGAAAGGAAATCAGTGATCCCATAGTCTTAATTTAAAATTATGCAACTTTATAAGATGTAGTGAAATAAAGAGATAATAAAAACATGCTTTACAGGGAGAGTGCTCTTTGATGATCTAATGGAAATTTTTTTTTTTTTCTCAGTACTAGAATTAGAGAATATCTATTTTCCCTTTTCCCTGGTTGGTGAATTTTTGACAGGTGTTTTCACCCATTTAAGTTAAGACTCACAATGCTACAACTTGTCCACATAGCAGGCTTGCTAGTGTAATAGAAAATATTGCAAGAGATGAAGCAGCCGGAGCAAGGGCTTATGTAGGCCTTTCTGAGATGAGATACTCAGTTCGTTTTCCAAATACCCAACACAGCAGAAAGAATGTATTTAGCATTCCCATCTTACAGAAGGCATGTGTCTGCGGAAAGTAAAATCACAGACCTGATGAATTCAGGTTACCTGCAAAACCACTAAAAGACTGAGTTTGAGGGTTTCCCTTCAAAATAGACATTATTTTTAGTTCGCTGATCATCAGAAACTGCCTTCTCACAGTGCAACCCCAGCCTGTCGCACTATTTCACTAGTCTTACATATTGTTTGGTCTTGCTCAGTTTTGCTGGCAGCAGTTAAAACTCTGCCTGTTCCTCTGGTAGCCTTAGCTGATTGAAAATTCTTTGCCATGTTCCGCTACCGTCCCGCGCCCCACCCCCCCACCCCCCCCTTCATTTTTTGTAACATAAATGTCAAAATTATCATCCAATCAAAAAGATGTGTGGCACTGATGTGTCACAACTGTCAGAGCAGAGATATGTTATGTAGAGAAGATGCACTGCTGTTATGCTATGTAGGCTATCTGTCTAAAGTAGTAATTCAATATGTGTATTCTGCTGGCATGGATTTACCAAGATGTAAGTAGCCCTATAGATTCATGCTATTTTGCTTCTAGTTCTAAGTAGCTGAAACACAACATTAAGTTTTTTTCAGTGCAAACAAAAATTTCAGCAGGGAAAATTCATCACCAGGTAACATTTCACTTCAGCCACTGAAATAGTTCCTGCTCCCCATCAATCTAGATAGCCTGGAACTATCTTAAAATATTCATACATATTGCCCTCATCTATCTTTTCAGAAGAATAAATATTTTTATTAACTATTTCAAATTGGCAAATAAGACAAACCTCAGTATCAGTAGATAGCTAGTTTTATTTATGGTTCTTTTGCCTCTCATGTAATTTACTTCACCATTTATTAGTGTACAATACATACTGTACAGATCCTAAATTTAAATAAAATAGCACTAAATGTTTAGTGTCTGAAATATTATAAAAAAATTAAGTCTTGTTAATTACATTATAATTAAGAAATCATGAGATCCATTGAAATTACCCATAACAACTGTTACTAAAATTAACTTCAAACTCCAAGAACATGGTGTCACTGATTTTTAGCCGACTATGTAGTCATCATACATTTCATTAAATAATTTTTGATCTTTTTTCCAATATGTAACAACCAAAATGACAGGAGAATATTGGTTATCACTCTTTCTGAGTTTATTTTCTCTCTGACATGACCTCTCTTATTTTTTCCTAATGCCCAGTAAGATGTTTTGTTTATTTCATGGCACTTTGATCCTCAAATAAAATATTTTTCTTGTCCAGCTCAATTTGACAAGTATATGATAGTGACCTGCTAATTTTGCTGGCCTATTACCAAATAAAATGAGAAAATACTGAGCTGTGGAAAACATTATTTTTTTGTTACATCTTGTCCTTATTTGTAGGTGGTTTATGTCTTATGACCATAAGCAACATGAGAGTATCTCAAGGGAGGCATACTTCCCATGGTCTTTGAGCTGGATATCACTGATACAGAGAAGTAAGGCAGGCAAAGAAAACAGTAGCTAGAACATCCTAAGAAATGCAGTAGAAGAACCTCTTTCTGTCTCTCTGATCCAAAATACCTTGGTGGGGTATGATTAACGTCTAACATTTGAATAGGAAATTTACTGGAATATAAATTTGGGTTCCAGTGGAACTGCTAGGCATCCTAGACATTGAATTCTGTAATTTTTTCTCTATTTTGTAAACCTTGTTTTTATTAAAATAATAAAAAAAATACATTCTTATTTTAGGGACTTCTTTGACAAGAACCGTAATGTTTTCCTGTGATAATGTTTGCTGTTTACATCACTTAGGAACCATAAAGAGTGGAAAAGTTTCCCACCTTTTGAGCACAGCTGGTGTTGTATATATCCTAGGCAAATTTGAAAATGTTATGTCAAAGTGAAACAGATTGTTGACAAAGAGAAAAGGAGTGGGAAGGACAAAAGGAATGCAGGGACAGAAGTATCAAAGGAGGAAATCAAGAATCAGGAAAAAGGAAGATACGAAAAATTGTAGGTTCTGTACATAGCCTTGAAGAATGCCTTATGTGTATGAGTTTTTTATTTTACTGAAAACTAATCTCATGTTTGGCAATGCAAGTGATCAGAGGCCTTCTAGACTAGCCTTACTTTCTCGCTTCTCAATTATATATTGTTATATATTATTTTTATTTTCACACACAGGAAACACAACCAATGTGGAAGACCTAACACACTCATACATCAACAGGTAATTTTAAAGGCATTTTGAGGGGCATCAAAATACTCACAGTACTGTTATGGTACTTATCCAAAAGTTTTACTATCTGTTACTGGAACAGCCTTCACATGATGGGAAGTGAAACTAACTTACTTGATTTTGGAATACATTACTAAAAAAAATCACTGTTAGCAAGGGTAGTTTCTGTATCACACAATTTGGATGGTATATGTTGCTAAATGGATGTATTTCACAGATTATTTTCTATGGTAGTATTTACAGAAGAATTTGCTTTCTAGTTAATGTACTACTTTGAGACAGGATGTTTTAACAGCCTTAACTATCCTTTACCTATTAGATTGTTTTATACCACGTAGCCTGCACATAGCACTTGATTTTAATTCTTCTAACACTCATTTGCTTCGTGATATGAAGTGGTGTTACTAAAGGCTACCTTTACACTGAATGTAAATTGAATGTAAGCAAATACATGGTGAACACATACAATAGAAATGGACTACACCTGAGGTGGGGTAGCCTTGGCTAAGGGCCAAATACCCGCCCAGCCACTCAGTTCTCAGTGGAACGGGGGGGGGGGGGGGGGGGGGGGGGGGGGAATAGGATAAGACTCATAGGCTGAGCTGAAGACAGGGAGACTGCTTACCGTTATTCTAGTGGGCAAAACAGACTCAACTTTTGGCAAATTGGTTGCTGCCAACTAAAACAGTTATGGGTAGCAAGGAAGAAAAAGCAACACCTCTTCTCCCCACTATCCCAGGCTTAACTCTGCTCCTTCACTCCAGACTCCCCCCGACCCTCATCCTGAGTGACACAGAGTGACACAGGGAGAACTGAAGGCACAGTCAGTACACAGCAGTGTCTCTCTACCACTCCCCTGTCACATGCCCTGCCCTGGCATGGGCTCTCCCCCCAGCTGCAGTCCCTCAGGAAAAAATCTGCTCTGGCATGGGTCCTCTCCATGGGCTGCAGTTCACTCAGGAATCTACCTGCTCCTGCATGGGGTCCTCCACAGGGTGCAGTGTAAGTACCCATTCTGTCATGGTCCTCTCCACAGGCTTCATGGAAGTATCTGCTCCACCATGGTCCTCTTCCAGGAGCTGCAAGGGGATCCCTGCTCTGGTGCCTGTAGCACGTTCTCCCCTGCCTTCCTCTCTCACCTCTGTGTCTACAGGCCCATTTCTCACACTTTTTTCCTTTTCCAGGAAACATTTGACTTTTTCTAGAATGCATGTCCCCAGAGGTGGCACCACCATAGCTGTGGGGCTCAGCTGTGCCCTGTGGTGGGTTGGCTGGAGCTGGCTGGAACCAACACAGGGCAGCCCTGGCCTCTCCTCACAGAGGTCACCCCTGCAGCCCGTCCCTCAGTACCAAAACCCTGACACATACACCACTGGATGTTGTATTTGGTGTATTTTAAACAATTACATTTTCTCCTATTGCACAGCATGTAAGGATTTGATTTACTTGATTATTCCAAAGACAATCTTCAATTTTGCTAACTTTAAACTATCGCCCTTTCTTTTTTCAGACATTGAATCTTTTGACTAATGATCAGTTAAATATTAGGTAATATTTGGTACACAATATTTGCTATTTGGTACAATAAGCATAGAAGAAGTGTTGCTAATAATCAGAACAAAAAGGTTTTTAAAATAAAAAAAAAAAAGTTTTTTGAGAATGTACCTTGATGTTTTTTTCTTTGGAAAACAGTATTTCACTTTGAAATTATTTTTAAAATCTGGGTAATCTGAAGAGTGCTGTATGTATAATATGAGGAATATAAAGAATATTGGAGATTAGGTCTGTGTAAGAGTAGAAATACTTTTTGTTAGTATTTTTGGTTTTTAGTATTTTTGTTAGAAAGTGTACTGCTAATTCCATTTTTTTAAATAAGAATAAAATAAAAAAATAATTTTGTCATTTGGAATTTTCTTTCCAATTAATTGAAAATATTTTAACTCAAGCTCCTGAGAAAGAGAGAGAATGACACTCATTTTTAAGCAAGGAAGGTTTTGAAGAGTAGTACACAGATTGTTTTAAAAAATGGCAAAAAAATATCTACGAATTGGCAGAAATTTTATTTATTTGTAAATTATGTTTACTGAGATTGTTATGAAAGTTTAAATTCTGCAGCAGAGATATTGATTAAAAAAACCCCACATCTGATGGAGCCTAGTGATAATATAGAGATTCTTTGTTTTTAACAAATTAGAATACTTATGTTTTGTTCTGATTTTATGATAAGGCAATTAAAAAATAATGCATACAACAGACAATGTTTTCTCAGCCAAGTCTCTGAATTAAAACATAAATACTGAGTTAAGCCATGAACAGCAGTTGCACAATGTTAATATTTTCACGTTAAGAGTGAAAGAAAATAAATGCTACTTTCTCTAAGTGTGGACTAATCACCATTCAGCTATGGGCAAGCTAACTGTTGACTTCTCTAGCCACTGTAGGGGCCTTTTTTGAAAACGTGGAGTTTGAGATCATAGTGAAAAAGAAATGAAAAGCTGGAAGGCAAACAGTGCTGTAAATATTACACTGGCACATAAGCACACTCATTTCTTTGCTGGTCCCACTTTCCTTCAGATCAGAAGGGTTGCACTGATTACTGCCCAGATCAGCAAATACACCAATCAGCCACCCAGCTGACAGAGCTATGAGTCCTTTCCTTTGCTAAAAAAAGAGCTAGTAGATTCTTGACTCTTGGAACCTGACATACCGTGTCATATATGAACTTTGTGTTTTTCTGCTTTTCTGGATCTTTCAAGGAGACTTAAGCTGCTTTACCTTTCAATAGTTTTGTTCTTTTTTTAATTCTTCTCTTTTCCTTCCACTGGGTCTTTTTTTGTTGTTGTAGTTTTGGTTTAGGGTTTTGTTTGTTTGTTTGATTGGGGGGAAAGTTTAATCTGTGAATTAGGTATACTTGTATTTCTTTCAGAGGTGTATTTTAAAATACTGTTTCCTCATACCACATTCTGATACAACCCTTGACAAAACCAGTGCCTTTAGACAGTTCTTGCACTGAACAGAATCTGCATTTAGAACAGATTAAGACCTGAGTGTTCTTTGTGGTGCTTTAAATATGTCTTACGAAATCTTCAAATTACAGCCTTCTCATTGTCAAGATTCATGGTGATAGGAGAGAGTGTTTAATGTTTCCTCATAATTTTGGTTCCTATGGGTATTCCTAAGATTATGATCGTGCAGATTTAAGTGTATAAAATGACAGCAAGCTTGGAAGTTGAAGAAATTGTATGTGCCAGAGGCATGAACTCTAGCTCCACTGTAATTGTTACTGTGATGTGCTGAAATGAAAATAAAACACATTTAATGGCATTTTTCTCAATTAGCAACATCACTGCACAATGCTGAGAATATTTAATGACTTCAGCAGAACAGCAAAACCAGCTTTGTCAAACATAAACGGAAGAGCTGTAATAGGCTCAGATACAAATGCATATAACACAGCCGGGGATTGCTCAGTTTGTAACCTGCATTTCTCAACATTTCCTTAAAACACTAGAGCCAAATGAAACTTTCCCCAGGGATAACATCTGGGCAGTACTTCTAAATGGCATGCTTTCAGATGTGTCAAGCTCTCCTGTGGCTTAAATCTGCCATAGACTGAATAGCAGTTATCACTACTTCCATTGACATAATAATCACTTGGCAAAACACTGAATTACTTCTTCACTGCAATCCTATTTGTGGTGATTACTGAGATCTTATGAAAAATCTCTTCTTAATTATACCCAAAATGTCTGTGAAATATTTAGTTTACTAATGTCTTTACTAGAAATAGCAAAATGAAAACTTTCTAGAAAAGACTTAAACTAAAATACATATTCTACAGGTTCTTCTTTATTTGAACATACTGTTATCACATCAGTTTTCATCATCATTTTGAACATTACTTCCCTCACCACTAAGGTATTGAATGAACATATCTCATTTCCAAAATGTTCCATATCAATATCACATCTGATGCCAGAAGTCATAATACTAAATGAGATTTTTTTTTTTACTGAAATTTGTTATTGAGGTCTCATTTGTTAACTGTTACTAGTTTCTTGATTATCCGTCTGTATTTGAAGTCACTGAGAATATTTGTTCTCTAAAGGAATTTTTACTTTCAGTGCTTGGATAAAGTAGGAAACCATTGTAAAATTATTATACTTAGCTTGAAGATTAACATGGATGGAGTATGAAAGCTAAAAAAGAAAAGTATCTGTGTAGTATACATATAATGAAAAATAAGCAGTATTGCAAACACAAGCCAGTCATTTGTACAGAAGGATAGAAGATAATGTCTCGTTTCTCATTGTTCCCTTTCAAAAGTGATCTTATCATGAACCCTTTCCTCTGTTATTATGATGATACTTAGTGCACAGCCTGTCTGAAATTGTCTTTCATATATAATGTAACTGATCAACAAATTGTTTCTCTGTTAAGTTCTATGATAAATCTGGACAGATATTAACATAAGTTTACCCTAGTTCTTTACCAAAGCATTAAATTTGTAGAGTTCCATGAGACATCACATCAGATGAGTGGGATGAAACAGGTGACACTGTCATGTATGTTGGAAAGGTGAAGTCATTTTAGAATCATGCTCCTGGAATTGTCAGCTCTTAGTAGCCAAAAATGAAAAAGGAAGATTTGATACTCAGGTGAATAATCAAGTAACCTTTCTTTTTAAAAATTTGCCATAGCTGCCAAAGGATCGATACATCTATTATATCCAGTATGCTTAGCTTTTCAGAAAGGAAAAGAGAATCAATTTTAGACTGGATTAACAAAATAAAATACTGGTAGACTAACAGTTACAAATTTAAATATATAAACTAATGTAAAATCATATTAAAAAGACAGTGGCAACTGTCTTAAGAGAAGAAAAAAGTGGTGGTAGATGTTTATGTAGCTACAGTTTAATTACAGGGTATGTTTTATAAGACCAAAAGATAATGACCAGCTGAATACTTGACAGTTTGAGCATACAGTTTGTCTTACCTAAGTCCATAGTGTCTAGAACAGATGTTTGCTAGCAAAGATGCAGTGCTTGAAATTTGATGGACCGTAATATATGTACAGGTAATATGTGTGTATGTGCATCTCTATAGATATAAAAATGCATTCTGTATAATCTTTGAAGTGTTTTAGAGGGTAAGTGGACAGCTCTGAATGTCTACAAATTTTGTTCTCCTAATGTCTGAGGGTTTATTTATATCTAGCAGATTTTCTTCTAAATTACTTCCATCTCAAAAAATATTAATTTAAATATGAGATTGACTAACCCTAACCTAGTCTATTTACTAAGATACAAATTAAAAGGCACTACTATAATCTTTCATTAACAAATGTAAATATCGCACAGTAAAATGTAGATGGTTTCTAAGAGCTGGCTTTTATTGTATCTTTTCATATGAAATTAAAAGGTAATTACCTTTATCTGTAATTCTCCAAAATTCAGCTAAATAGCTCTACCCACTATGTATAAATAAAATAACTTTTCTAGGGTGAATTATGGAGATTTTCCTCCTCATATAATGTAATCAGTCTCATCTAATATTCTGTAGCATAATTTTATTGAAAAAAATCTTGTTTGTATTATTGTAAATGTCCAGTATACTGGAAGGGAGAAAATTGTCATGCCCTTCTATAAGAAAGAGTGAGTCAGAAAGAACATAATGCTGCATTATAGTTACATAGATATTCTCCTATAGTGAAAAATTACCAGCTTTTGCTGGTATTTTATTTATATAATTGTTATTGCTTACAAAAAAATAAAAGAATTAGTAAAATAAAAATGTAGGAAGGAAAAAACCAGCCGCCTCCTTTCACTTAAATTACTTAGTCATACAGAGTTAAAGCTGTCTTTTACCTTCTGTTTCTCTCTAGTCCTCTGACTTATATTCCTGGCCACAGTGGTTCAGCCTGTAGGGATGCCCAAGGTTTCTCTCCTGGGCTATGTAGACAAAGCCAACATTTTTGTGATTTTAATTTGTGTTTCTGATGCTGAGGATTTTGCAGTTTTGTCGATCAAACTTGTCTGCGCACTGCTTTGGCGAAAAAAGTAATCACATAAGCAGATACTTTTAATAAAGTGTAAGGCCTGTAGCAATCTGGTGTGATTTGAAATTACCAAAAGTATATAAACATATCAAAACATTAAGTCACATTCTGACAAGTCTTACTGTGGAGAAGATGTATGAAGGTATAACTCCAGTTTTCTGATCTACCATTCTGCCACAGAATGTCATTCCTACACCAGAGTCAACTAAATGGAATGGCTTCCTGTGTATGGTTATGTGGGGCACAAAATCAGGCATCCTTTGTACGAATCTAATTCCACCGATGTTTTGAAGCTAAGATAGTAGACTTTTACAACAAAGTTTTAGCTGTAGGTGCATGCTCTTTTTTATAGTCTGTCACTATAACATGGTTATATATGGTAACCTACACTGGAAAGCAGAGGAGAAAGTATAGGGTGGTAGGAAGTTTGCCATATCTTTCAGTTGTGCACAACTCACTGACAATCCTTTGGCTATAATACCACTAATAAGTGTTATGATTTGAATTAGAGAAGAGTTGATTAGAGAAATTTTCGATATTTGTTTTCTGTCTGTACCAAGATGAATAAAAGATTGGATTTGTTCTCATCCTCAAACCCCTCCTCCCCTTAAATAAATAATAAATCAGCAGATTTGGATACCATTTATTTGGAATATAGTTTCATTAGGTTTGGGTTCCTAATGTTATGAATATAGAATTTTCTATATAAAATAGAACAGCTTGAATGTGAGAGATCTGAAATCAGCAGGAGATACTCACATTGCCTAACATACACACCTGACATTGTATGGGATTCATTTTACTCAGTGTGATGAGTTGACCTTGGCTGGATGCCAGGTACCCAAGAAGCTGCTCTATAACTCCCTTATTCGGCAGGATGAGGGAGTGGAGAAAATAAGATGGAAAAAACCCCTCATGGGTCAAGGTAAAGGCAGCTGAATGAAACAAATGCAAAGGCCAGACATGGAAGCAAAGTAAATCAAAAAAACTATTCTTTGCTTCCCATTAGCAGGCAATGTGTCATGGTTTAACCCCAGCCAGCAACCAACACCACGCAGCCGCTCGCTCACTGCCCCTCACCCAGAGGGATGGGGAGGAGAATTGGAAAGGAATGTAAAACTCGAATGCCGAGATAAGAACAATTTAATAGGTAAAGCAAATGCCACGCATGCAAGCAAAGTAAACCAAGTATTCATTCACCACTTCCCACGGGCAGGCAGGTGTTCAGCCATCCCCAGGAAAGCAGGGCTCCATCACGTGTAATGGTTACTTGGGAAGACAAACACCAGAAAGCCGAATGTGTCTCCCTCCTCCCTGCCCTGCACCACTCCCCCTCCCCCCCCTTCCCCCAGCTTACATTATACTCAACATGATGTCATATTTTATGGAATATCCCTTTGGCTAGTTCAGGTCACCTGTCCTGACCGTGTCCCCTCCCAATGTCCCGTGCTCCTCCAGCCCCTGTCGCTGGCAGGGCCTGAGAAACTGAAAAGTCCTTGACTGAGTATAAACATCGCCCAGCAACAATCACAACCATCAGTGTGCTATCAACATTGTTCTCACACCAAATACAAAACACAGCACTGCACCAGCTACTAAGAAGAAAATTAACTCCATCCCAGCTGAAACCAGGACAAGTACACATCGTGGTTGCTCTGGAAGACAAACGTAACAATGCATGCTCCCTTCCTCCTTCTTTTTCTTAGCTTTTATTGCTGACCATGACATCAAATGGCATGGAATATCCATTTGGTCAGTTGAGGTCAGCTTTCCTGGCTGTGTCCCCTCCCATGATCTTGCCCACCCTGAGCGTACTGGTGTGGGACCTGGGAGAAAGGTTGGAGAGATGTCCGTGATGCTGTGTGAGCGCGGCTCAGCAGTAGTCAAGCACTGGTGCGTTATCACCACCTTTCCAGCTACCAATACAAGCACAGCACTGTGAGGGCTGCTGGGGGGAAAATTAACTCCGCCTCAGTGAGACCAAATACACTCAATTTTAAGGAGAAAGGAAGAATTCTGTTTCCATTTCAGATACTTAAGATCACCTCAACACAGGTGTTTTCATATGATTTAGGTCTCTAAGCTCCCAATACAGCGAATGAACATTAATTAGTGGAGGCTAAAGAGC
Source organism: Falco naumanni (assembly GCF_017639655.2). Classification (NCBI taxonomy): domain Eukaryota; kingdom Metazoa; phylum Chordata; class Aves; order Falconiformes; family Falconidae; genus Falco; species Falco naumanni. The sequence goes on from NC_054055.1 coordinate 51,936,667, forward strand.
AATTCTGATGATTCTAAAGTAGGCAGATAAAGTTTAAATCATTTGCCTAAAAAAGCAGTCTCAACATTTCCAGATAACAGTTATCCTTCCAAGTTTCCGGCCACTCCAGGATGTCACAGGTATCTTGCAGGTCCTGTATCACTCAAGTGAGTATTTTTCAGATATTCTAGGGCAGCAATGATGGCTTTACTGCCAAATAGCTACACAAGTGAATGTAACCCATAGCGTTTGGTGTGACAAATTGCTTTCCAGGCTGCACAGATTGTGAGTGTGATCTGCTGCCTAAAAATTGCCTCTAGTGCTATCTGAAGTTGCTTAGATTATCTGAGAAAACAGATGGGAGATCCATGCCTCCATGAAGAAGGAGCTGGAGCCTAGCAAAGATAGTTTAGGACTCAAATGGCACTTGCCATATCTCATTAGGCAAGTGAATCAGGTCCCAGAAGTATAGTGTCTGTAATGGAAAATTTGTACACATAATTCATGTGTGAACACTACCCATGACCATTCAAGAGTCTGACGGTGTATCACAAGAACTTTTTGACTGCTGTTTAGGTGTATCTAAATAATAGTATAATTAATCAAAGTACATATATGAATCAAAGTACATACAATCAATATGTTGTTAATGTACATGGATTCAATGTGCACTTAACCATAACTGTATGTATATTGCATTGTCTTGTCCACTGGAAATATTATATGCATCTCTTTGGTAACTGTAATTTTATTAATGAAATTAGGATATCTGAGTGTTTCCAAGAGATTCTTCAGACCTAAGTCCACACCGCAGACAATGCTATTAGTGATTGATGAACCTCAACTGTGAGCAAGAACTCCATGCTGGTGAACCTTACCACAGACAGGAACTCTGTGCAGCATGCTGTGATCAGTGAAGATGGGCTTATCAAGTGCTGCAACAGCTAGGCTTCCTCACATCAGAAGGGACAGAAGATTGCTGTCAACTTTTTCTATAATTTCCACCATTTATGCAATAAATCCTATAACCTGTTTTAAACACTGGTGCCTTTGTTACTGAGATTCTGAAAGAACCAGCACTTCCTCAGTGGAAAACAGACTTACACATGAAAAGCTAAATTAAATTGTCTTAATCTGGAATAGCATTCAATTGTAGTGGCAAGATTCTGGACATGAAACACAAGAAACATTCTTGGTGCCATTTTATGTTTAGCAAGTTATTCTGTCTGCATATTGCCACCGTGTTTGGTGGTCTGGAAGAGAACGGGTTTACTGTATGATCTTTGTTAGATCTACCCAGCTGTCCCAGATGCCCTAGAGCTCCTCAGTGGGATAGATACTCTGCATGAGCAACAGAATTAAGGTCATAATGGTTTGATAACCCAAAGCCCTTCTACAGCTTGCAAAAAGATACTGGAATTTCCACTAGAGACTAATTCATCTGCCCTTTCCTATGCAGTGAATTGCCCTTGGAGGTTATTACAAAGTGAGACCAGAGTGACTAATTGAGACTTGTATGCCTTTTAGATACCTAAAGTAGGGCAGATGGATTGCAAATATGTGTACCTAAATTAGAAGGATGGTCTGCATTGATTCTCATATAGGCAATGCAGAAATACAGATTCCTCCAAAGAGCTACTTGGAGCATGCATCTAATTAAAGTGCTCTGTATATAGAATAGCTTCTTATCCTTTGCTAATTGAAGAGAAAACCTCAGGACTTTTACTCTCTGTCCTATTTTCTTTCATTTTTGGAAGCAGAAGGAAAATAAAAATGTCAGAGGAATGTAGAATCATAAAAAAATAACTGAAATGTTGTGACTGTGTGATTGCTTGAATGTGATATGGAGGACCTAAGGGCATGTCCTGGTTTTGAATTAGAAAGGATACAACTTTAATCTCTCTGTAATTTGCAAGATGTGGTCCCTATGCCAATATACTATTTGCTACAGAAGTAATTTCTTTTTCTCTGATCCTAACAGAATTTCCACCTCAAGTATTCTTAAAAGTTTTGTTGAAGCTGATATGCTGTTATAAAAAAGTTAAAAATTTGAGAAATTAGCATTTTCAGTCAACAAATGGTATATTCAGAAATTTCTTAATTACAGTATTAAGAGTCCAGAAATTCCACTGCTTGTGACCAAAAGCCCAGTTCTGTGCAGCGCAAACTCAGCTCAGCCTTACGGGGGGTGGGGCGGGTAAAAACCAAACTATAAAACCCCACAAAAACCAAAAACACTAGGCAAATATATAAGGCCATGTAAAATAAGAATAGTGACAACAAAGAAAAATTGATTTTTTGAGACAATATCATATAGTAACTTACAAACTCAGGAGAAAAACACTGATGCAAAAAGTATAAAACCTTAATTTAAAAAGTAGAGCATGAAAAGCCAGCAATTCAACCCATGCATCACAAACTGAGTGACAACTGCCTATGCATTGCCTACACTGGTAATTCTGATGGTATTCAGACTTTTCCTAATATATTATTAGTCCCACCTATCTGCAATGAGTATTTGCTAATAAGTAATTGCTGTGCATGCTGTATGTTATGTATGTATGCTATGTATACATGCTTTGAAAATTACCTGTGCTTACTCTAAAGATGCTTGAAAGAAAGACCCAGTAGGAGGAGACTGTAACCTATAATTTTGTAAGGAAATTATTTTGTAACTATATTTTAAAAATTAATACAGGACTCTCTTATATTTTAAAATAATATAACAAATAAGATACTCTCCATAAAATTGGCTCTGGTCAGTGGAATTATTATACTCCTTTTAGATTTATGGAATGAAAGTATCCTATTTTATCTAGAAATAATATTTTCTTAAATAAATTTATGTGACAGAGAGAACTTATTAATATACATCTATGAAACAAAAATAAAGTCATAAAAGTGATTGTATTTTTTCAAGGTTGCACTAAATTCCAGTTCTTCTGGTTTGGGGAAAAAACAACTCCAGAAATATTTTTCTTGTATCAAAAACATAAGCCTGAATGATTATTTAATTCTCTTCTTCAACTGAGAATTTAGCAACATTTTACTATTGATAATTTATTTACTGTTATTCCCAAATTCAAGTCTACTTATTTGATATTGTTAAATTTCTATAAAGTTGAGCTTATTGTAATGAAATATATTGTCATACAAGAGTTTTTTACTATTTACTGGAGCCTGACCATTTACATAATTCAAAATACAAAACAAAAACTTTGGTATTGCACTGGGATCTATTTCTATATTTCTGTTTCTGCCAGAATGGCCATTAATATAACACTGACTTAACCGGTTGTCCTGGCTTCAGCTGGGATAGAGTTAATATTTTTTCCTAACAGCTGGTACAATGCTGTGTTTGTGTGCGTGAAAGCAATGTTGATGACACACTGATGTTTCAGTTGTTGCTAAGTAATGCTTTAAATCAAGGACTTTTCAGTTTCCCATTCTCTGCCAGTGAGGAGCTGCACAAGAAACTGGGAGGGAGCACATATGGTATTCCATACCATAGAACTTCATACTCGGTATAGAACTGGGGAAGAGTTGTCTGGGGCATACAGATCACTGCTGAGGGACTGGCTGGGCATTGGTCAGCAGGTGGTGTGTAATTGTATTGTGCAACAGTTGTTTTTCTTGGGTTTTATTCCTCTCTCTCTCTCTGTTATCTCCCTTTTCATTACTGTTGTTGTTACCATAATTATATTTCACTTTATTTATATTATTAAACTGTTATCTCAGCCCACGAGTTTTACTTTTTTCCTCCTCACCATCCCACCAGTGTGGGGAGAGTGAGTGAGCAGCTGCATGGTACTTCGTTTCCGGCATGGGTTAAACCATGACAGCAGTGAAGCTTTAGCTTCTAAACCAGGAGTTTGCCAAGGCAGCATATTTCAGTTACATGTATGCCACTAGAGAAGAGGAAATTAATTTGGCTCAGAGAAACACTGAAAACAGTGGGGCTCTCGGGATAATTATTATTCCATATACCATCAATACAGCTGCAATGACAAATAATAATTGATACAAAAGGATCTTACTATTTTTGTACCTCCAGAGTGTAATCTGGACAGCTGTAATTAAGCTTAGATCTCCTCCCCTAAGGATTTTGAAAACAGGTAGAAAGTGTTAGAGACCTCTGTGTTTAGCATTCAGTCTGCCTTTTCTCAGGGAAATGTATGCCTCTGCTGCTAAATATAAGAGGACTGGGCATAGCAATCCTTGTATTCTATATTATTTCCATCACTTAACTGCTAGTTTATACCTTGGCTGTGTTTTAACTAACTTTGTCCCCAAAAAATCTGCTATAGAGGCAGCTGCCACTAAGCAGTACAGATTCTAGCTGATGTGCCATCAGAACTCTGAGCCAGGGATTTGTCCCTGTTTATTTGTATGTACAGGCATTGTGACCTTATATATAAGTGTATTTCAAAACACTCGCACAGACCCCAGCTTATACAACAAAATACTCTGCAAGAGTAACAGCAGTTTCTGAAGATCCCCATCCCAGGGCCAGGGAGCAGCAAGTGTGGGCTGGTCTGTAAGTGCAGATGAGCTGTGAGTGACTCAAGACAGGAAGGACCATGCCCTCAGCAGCTAATGCAGTCCCATGGACCCTGAGCAAGAGTCACCGAGAAAGTCTGGTGACAGCAGCCTTGATCAGCCAAAAGGCTGAATAACCAGAAAAGTCCATAGGAATAAAGCAGGTCTGATGATCAAGCCAGGAAGTCAAGTCAGTGGGTCAAGAGCAGGACCAGGACATATATATACATAGACACAGGTATATCTGCTACATAGCACAGGCAAGGATAGTGCCTCAACTTAAATGCAGCTAAGAGTAAGATCCTTACCTTTCACAAATTTTTCCCCACAAAGCTTTCTTCACTGTGGTCTGCTCCAAGGCCACACAGCAGCACCAGATCAGAGCCAGCCTGAGCACAAGCAGCTCAGCCTCCAGCACAGAGCCCAGGCTTCTTACATATAGTATTGAAATCCAAGGCTTGATATTCAGATGAAACCAATGATAGCCTAGAAGTGTCAGCTTTGGCTGCTCTTGATTACTTGCCCAACAGCACCTGTGGCCACACAGCCTTGTTGCAAATAATGTAATGTGACTTCAATACAGAAATAGAATATGGGAGCTATTCATGAATACATACTTCATGGAGCATCAAGGCTCCATACTTTTCATAAAAGAGTCTGCAACTAAAATCAGAGCTATTAATCCTCAGCTTTCTTTTACAATCAACAAATACAAAAAAAGAGGCACTTTTAGGAAGCAACCTATCTAACCAATGTTAAAATAAGGTGAAACACATCTCAATACCTTATAAGTGCCTCACTGGCTTCTCAGAATGAAGAGGAAGTAAAATCACTGATTTAAGTGTAGACATCTGTTCCACTGATCATGGAGGATTAACCCTGGCTCATGGCCTGATGCCCCCCCACCTACTCTGTCTCTTGTCATCAGGGCAGGGGAAGAAAATAAGATGAAAAAGCTTATGGGCTGAGATAAGTTTTTAGGAGATCACTTACCAGTTGCCATTACAGGCAAAACAGACTTGATTAGAGGAAAATCAGTTTAAATTATTGCAAATTAAGTGGATTTGGGTAGTGAGAAACAAAGCCAAAGGATTAAAAAAACACCTTTGCCCCCATCTTTTCCCAGGTTCAATTCCACTCTTTCATTCCTAACACCTTTTAGCTGCCCACATCCCCAGCAGTGCACTCCTCACTGCGCTACAGCGTTCACCCTTCAATATGTTTTCCTTGAGGTGCCACCATCTTGTCTGCTGGGTTTAGTTGTGTCTTGCAGTGGGCCCCTTGTCTGCTGGAACTGGTTATGCCTGGAATGGGGCAGCCCTTATCTCTCCTCACAGAGGCCACCCCTGCAGCCCCACCTCTGCCAACACCTGGGCACCTGAACCCAATACACTCAGTGCTCTTTGCGTGTAGTCAATGAGTCCTGTCTTAGCTCCCCAGCATACCAGTCTGTGCAATGGGTTGGCTTCTACAGGAGCAGCAGGGTGAAGAATGCGGTGATGCATGATAGCTGGGGAAACTCTACACAGCAGATCTTTGCACGGAGTTTAACAGCTGTTCTCTCAAAGTTCAGATGAGTAGTATGATTTGGTGCCACTGACAAATTAGCTAGGCTTATCAACCAAAATCTTTAATCTAATGGACTGTCAAATAGAGGAAAGGTATCTTATCTTCTTAGATATCAACTTAGAACAAGAATTTCTAAACATTCCTGGGAAACTTTTAAACTGAACAGAAAATTAACTAATTAATTTTAATGTCTTCAAGGTGACAACCTAGGCAGTTAGACAGAAATTTTCTATCTTGTACACAAATGGATTGATGGGATTTAAGTAAATTTTTCTATATACACATAGTATATTCACAGAAATTTCAACAGCATTAATATTCAAATGGGTAACAAACCTTAATATTTATGAAGTAATTAGTTCAGATAATTAGTAGTTTATACTTTTTGCATACAGACCTAAAATAGACTCTTATATTGTGAAAAGCAGAGCACTGCTAAAACGTATGTGTAATAAGATATTTTTTTTCTATTTAGGTGCTTCACATTTGTGGAATATTGTAGTACACTTCCATATGTTGTTGTGGCACCATGCCACTTGGAAATAAGCTTTCTATACAGTGTGCCCTTCATAACCATCCTTTAAAACTAACCTCAGAGGTGAAAGGTAAAACATTGAACATTGAAATCTGACAGAGAATCTGTCAAATGTCACCTAGGATTACAGTTACACAGAACTTCCAAGAGATATCTAGAAGCCTTTTATCCGTTGATGGCATGGCTGACTAATTTTAAAAGCAAAAATATGCTCCAAATCTGTTTGCCTATGAATAATAGTTTTATGGGTTTCCATAACCAAATTAAATTTTTTAAATGACAATGTTATCTGGGAGGGGAAAATACTACTTTTTGATGTTTGAATAGCAATAGGATGTCCAGATAAATACATATTTAATTATGTGAATTATTGAACAAGTAATACATCCTGAATTTCTACACTGCCTTTTATCCCACAGGATTCTGTTCACAGGGGCTTTCACTATTCAAAACATTACAACTATTCACCCAGATTTCTTAAGAATTGATTGCTTTGCTTCTTGTGAAACAAGAAAAATAATGCAGTTCTGAAAACTGTGCAAGGAAGGCATTGCAACTTCCTGTATGTGTCCTGAAGACAGCATGCAAAGTATGCGTTGTAATGTGCAGTAAGCATATCACAATGAAAAATTTCAGGATCTTAAAAATGGAACAAAATTTAACAAACAAGTGCAATGAACAGAAATGAATTTAAGCTTTCAATGTCTTGTTAATAATCAGCCTTGAGCTTGACCTTAAAATCTTAACAGTATGCTTGTTCAATTCTCCATTTTTTCATGGAAAGCTCTGCACAACATTACAATCTGTAGTATCTGAAGAATGGTATATATATAAATACTGTAAACACAGGCTTGCAGTTCTCATTAGATTTTACTAGCTCAAAGTTCTCATTTTATCCATTTCTGGAAAAACAAAAAAATAGGGAAAATGATTTAATGTCAGTCCTGGTTCAGAAGACTCATCCTGAGTAGCAGAAAAACTGATGAAAGAGGTTAATCCTCTAAAATTTTGAGATGTTTCCTCAGTATGGCTGTTAGTGGCTTAAACCAACCAGAACCCATATTAATGTAGCTACCCAAATCTCACTTCATAATCGCAGCATTAATTGGCTTACCTTCAAATACCACTAGCTCATGCTCAAGGCTGTGGTTACCATGCTCACTCAGCATCTCCTAGCCTACTGGAAGTGTGAGCAGATTAAACTGTATCTGATCAAAGCACAGACAAAATATATTTATGTCTGCTGAAAAATCTCATATTCTTTTTACATATTGAGACTATTTTATGAAAAGCATTAAAAATGCCTGATCAATCTGATAGTTGTATTTGCATTGGCATTTGTCCAGAGAATTGGACTCAATCTGAATTTCTGAAAGAACATTGAACTTTCTAGGCAGATTGAAATACTTTATATGCAAGAGTACCTACTGCAATAAGACAGGGTAAGTTGCCTGAAGCGCATCCTGGTTTGCTGTGGTGGGTTAACTGTCCGTCTGCCAGGTTCCCACCAAGCTGCCCTGTCACTCCGTGTCCTCAGCTGGAAATGGGCAGACAAAATGTGATCAAAGCCTCATGGGTCAAGATAAGGAGAAGGAGAGATCACTCAGCAGTTACTGTCATAGGCAAAACAGACTCAACCTGGAGAAATTAATTTAACATACTGCCAATCAAATCAGAGTATGATAATGAGAAATAAACCCAAATCTTAAGAAACATTCCCCCCACACCTCCCTTTTCCCTGGGCTCAACTTCACTCCCAATTTCTCTACCTCTGCACAAGCAGAATGGGGCAATAGGGAATGGGGGTTACAGTCAATTCATCACACATTGTCTCTGCCGCTCCTTCCTCCTCACACTCCTTCCCTGCTCCAGCATGGGGTACCACCATGGGATGCAATCATTCACAAACTTCTCCAGTGTCCATCCTTTACGTGGGCTGTAGTTCTTCATGAACTGCTCCAGGATGGATCCTTTTCACAGGGTGCAGTCCTTCAGGAGCTGACTGCTCCAGCGGTGATCTCCTGGGGGGTCATGGATCCTGCCAGCAAACCTGCTATGTGTGGGCTCCTCTCCACAGGCTCACAAATCCTGCTCCAGCATGGGATTCCCACAGGGCCACAGCTTCCTTCAGGGCACATCCACCTGCTCTGGTGTGGGGTCCTTCATAGGCTGCAGGTGAATATCTTCTCCACCACAGGCTCCATGAGCTGCAAGGGGACAACCTGCTTCACAATGGTCTTCACCTCCTTCTCCTTCACTGACCTTGTTGTTTGCAGAGTTGTTTCTCTCTCATATTCTCACTCCTCTCTTCAGCTGCTGTTGTGCAGTTTTCCTCGCCTACCTCATAAATATGTTATCACACAGGTGCTATCACCATTGCTGATTAGCTCAACCTTGGCCAGCAGTGGGTGTATCCTGGAGCCAGCTGGCACTGGCTTTGTTGGATATGGGGGAACTAGAAGTAGCAGTTCCTCACAGAACCCACGCTTGTAGCCCCCTTGCTACCAAAACTTTTCCACACAAACCCAAGTAATTTGTTCAGATGTTCTTAAGGTTTCTCAAAGGATCTTAAGCATATCTTCTGGCTACCTCTTTCCTGAGATTTTTCTTCTAATTCCAACACTAGACAAATTTTATTATAAAGAAAAAATCAGATGTATTCAAGATTTAATTCAGGGTTTTCTGAACAAGGTTTTGTACAACAGGAGAAATTATAAGCTGATTTACCCCATTATCATTTTACAGTAAAATCAAGGCTTATTCAGATATCCTAGCTTCGGCACAAAAAAGAAATTCTTTGAAGCTTGTTTCCATTCAGTAGCATTGAGAAAACTCTCAGATATAAATGGAAACAAAGATAAAGTCCAACACTGAATGATAGTACTATGAAGAAGGAGTACTGTTTTGCTGACATTGTGACAGGAAGAGCCTAAAATGTATTAGTTTAACAAAAAGAAAAAAAGGAGGAAGAAAGAAAGAAACAAAAGTACAGTGTTGCAAACCAGTAGTCCAGGACAACTTTGTAGCTCATGTAACAGAATCTCAAAAAGAACACAGAAACCTACACTCCAAATTAAGCATCCAAGTTCAATGTTCAGGTACCACTGACAAAACTTCTTAAAGCTGTCCTCCAGTTTGGTGGAAAACTGTTCACCTGTGTTTATACAGATGAAGTCATAAAGTTGTCTAAATTTATGCGCAAAACTATTGAAGCCTGTCAAAACTACAGAACTAATGCCTGATGCTTAAATCCCTTATGCATTCATAAAAGTAGGCAATTTCTCATTTACATTTGGAGCTTTATCTGATAGATGTGTCTAGAGACTACTACCACATAAAACACAGAGTAAGTTGAATGGTCTTGTTCCTACTGAACAGGCTAATTTTCTTCCTGACATCAAGTGGTAATTTGAGCTATGAAAGCTGTAACAAGTGTATTATGGGAAAGGAAGAAGACAAGAAGGTGCCAGTCCTTTTTGATTTAAGCTTTTTGTTTAATTGTTATGTATTAATAATTAAGAAGCATTAATAAGTCTTTCTTGTACTCAGGAGTCCAGATCTGGACACAGCAACCCTGATTTGTTTTAAAACCTTCAATATAATATCTCTCAACTCATAAGGATATTTGAGGGTGTTTCAATAAACAGCGGATACATGTATATGGACAGTTGAATGGAGCCCTTCATCTCCTTTGGCAAGCTTTTGATTTGTACAGATTTGCTCTGAAAGTACTTGTTTCCTCGACTGACTACCATAAAGGATTGAAATGACTAGCTTAGATGAAGAAACCTATTAGCAACAGTGAGTGGAAAAAGTTGGGAAGGTGAGTTATTCTGCATGGGCATCTCTGTAATGTTGAAGGTAGTTTTCCACCTTGGATTTTCAGAGAAATTACAAGTGAACAAACTTGTAGAAGATTAAATCAGGTGAAAAATAATTGATGGTATACAAGTAGGTGATACTTAGTAATTTAAAATGAAAATTACAAATATAAGTCTTCATGTATCTCTACTATAAAAGGCACAACTTGGGTAACAGGCTTTATACTTTTAATTTATCCAAAAGGCCATATCTTCCATCAAATCTAGAGCTAATTTTATCTATCATGATGTGAAATTACATTACCTTGGAAAACCATGATATAGTCAGTTATATTGCAGGACACAGAGACGGATCAAGTCTGTTAAATAGCCAGACAGATTGGTATAGGTTGAGATCACTAAGTAAGGTCCATAGTGTCTCCAGATTTATGCACCAGGGAGTAGACAAAATAATTATGAAATCTCAGACCTAAGATCTGTTATCTGTAATGCTGCCTTAAAAATCTAAGTACAACATGACTGCACTGTTGAACTCATGACTGAATTCAAGCTGACTACATCTGGCTTTGTAGATAATGCCCATAAATTAGGTAGAAGCTCTTAGGAAAGACTCTGTAAGTGACTTTTATCACATGATACCACCACATAGATGCTGCTAGTTAGGTTCATTCACACTGTAACTGTAGTAAACTATTAAAATCATGGTAAGAAATAAAGTGAGCCCAAATCTTTCTGCTCTCTTACCCCAAAACTTGACTAACATATAGGCCTGAAACAGGGGTTTTGTTTGAGTGAAGCCTGAGCTTAAAGATGTTCCTGAGCCCCTGCCTAAAATATAACATGGGCATATGTTTTTGGTATAAATACTGAAGAAGGTTTGTCTTTAGAGTTTTATATGTTCAGCGAATGTGACTCCTCAGTCTCCTGAGCTCCTTTTAACTTGCACAGATGAGGTAAGGTCATCTTATTCCAAAGCTGTTGGCTGCAAATTGTACTGGAGATTGATTACTCCATTCAGATCCTTTGCACTATTCAGCAAACACAAAATAAAGAAAAGCTGCAAATATCTTCTTAGACAAGAGAGCTCCTGACAGACATAGAACAGGCAAAGTGCAATCCTGTGTTAACTTCCTCACAAGAGGAAACCACAGGTTGCTGGAAGAGAGTTAATTCTTTTTTACCTGGTTCTGTCAGTGCCCCCCTTGTTGATCTGCATTTTTTATGGGGCACCGTATTAAGGGAAGAATTTATAGGAACTTTACATGCACTTTTTCTTTTACACACTCTTACCATACCACTGGTTTTGTTGGGGTTTTTTTTCCAAGATTTTTCTTCTTATTTTTTATGTAGTCTCCAATTGATTTTATTCAGATTTAATTATAACTCAGTATTATTTCTGTTCTATTTTAATTCACATATTTGAATAAATAAAATGTATCTCTAGTGAACAGTTACAGTTTAAAACAAAACAAAATAAAACAGTTTAACATAGTGTACTAATTGTTTTCATTTCCAATATGATTACCAGCATTTTAGCACTAAGTGAGCATGGTCTAATAGTTATTTAAATTGATAGCTTAAATTGAAAAACACTCTCATTGAGAAACTCTATGTAAAAATTTGCTGAGATACAAACATCTTTATTTATTTTTTAATTTAATTTCTGTTACTTGACATTGGTTTTGGTCACTGCTGCACATACTGAAGGATAAGCCCATGACTTTGTACTAGAACGTCCCTGGTTACAAGGTAAACTATAAACTGATTTCTTAATTTTTTGGTGCTTGACTTTGCCAGCTAAATAACAGACTTGCCTACTTACCTACCTGAATACTCCTGTACAGATATATTTATACATTTGTGTAGTATAAGTGTGTGTGGACTTCTATATAACTTCTTGAAATATGGACTTCCTTGTGTAACTGAAAGCTCCTAGGTTCAAACTGTAATGCTCCTAATAGGAAAAGGAACATAGGCATTTGTCTGAAAGTCAGTGAGTGAGGAAGATTAGATTCCCCTAGATCATCACTTAAAATCCAGCACACAGTTTTTAAACTGTTGTCCATCAGCCTTCTTTATGCAGGTAATTCTGCTGAAATCAGTGTACTTAATCTAATGAGGAATGACTATCCATGACAGAAATGAGAGCTGCAGAATGAACTAAGCAATAAAAATATGTTTGGGATTTTTTTACAGCTCATAGAATCATACAGTCCATGACAGATAAATTATACAATAGCGAAGTAAAATAACTTTAACAGGACACTATTATGGGAACATCTGCTACCAAAAAGTCACTGGTTTCTTCTAACTATGCCAGACACAAAAAAATATTTTTCTTGCATGTCAACTAGGTATTTCTTTATGCAATATTCTCTTCTGTGGATATTGCCTCTTACTGTAGCAAAGTAGTACAGCAGAAATAAAAAGTAATTATTAGTGCTAAAGAAATAATTTCACAACCAAACATTTCAGTTTTTCTATTCTCAGAAAGGCAGCTGAAAAGACAGTGCTCATGTTATTATACTGTGTTAAAGTGGTTTGCAGTTCATTGCATTAAGCTCAGAAAATTTCCTCCCTGAAAAACAATATTAAAAAAAATACATTTTTGGTAAATTTATTCATACATTTCTAGTACCATCCTCTTTTCTCCAGAGAACTCTGAAACAAAGAAATCAGCCAGACTGAGATAAGCATCAGCCTTTATATGGAATGTAATCTCCTTTTAATAAATATAAAAGATACATCCAAAATAATATTTGTATAGGATTTGCCCACTATGACATGATCATGAAGTCCATTAAGAGACTCTCTAAGCCCTTTCAAAACACCATAGATTTAAAAAGCCTGGATATAAAGTAATTTAAGTTGCACACTGAACAAATATCTTTAGGAATACTAAGCATCAATTATTATTATGGTAATTCTGGGGATTTGTAAAGAAGTGCCAGCAATGACAGCAACTACAGCGAGAGGGCATCACAAGATCATATATAGTCAGCTGTCATTAAAGCCTATTGCATGCTTGTGTTCATATGGTCATGTAAAAATAGCATCCCTTTATTGAATAATAGATGCCAAAGAAACCATTAAACCACCATTTTTGTAAAAAAAAGTTACTGATCCATTCTTTCACAAAGTAATTTACAGACAATCTGATCTATCAGCACATAAGCAGCAGAGAGCATATAATTTTATTTACTAGTACCTTATGATTGCTTTACAACTGTAGTGTAAATTTGCTCTTGAGTTTTTTCAGAAAATGCATTCCCATTCATATGGTCTGTAAGTCCTTAATTTTAAAATAATTAAATTAAATTAAAAAGTAATGAAAAGTTACTTTTTCCTCTAAAATAATATTAGAGATTCGTATCTAAGGCAGGAACATCTTGACTGTAGAAAAGACTATTAAATATAAAAATAATAACAATAAAGAGATATGAATACAATTCTGTTCTTTTGATTTGAGATAAGTTATTTTCTGTTTCTATCTGGAAAAGGAAAGTAAAAATATTATTTGAGTAATGTAAGAATAAACCTATCTGTCACAGTATCCCATTCCTAATAGTAGCTGGCAATGGATACTTGGATGAGAAAACAGGACTTTAAGCTTATAAACATATTTCTGCAAATAACCCCTCAACTTCCAACTGTGGAATAAGTGCTTTCTAAGTTAGAGGCGATATGTTTGTCTCTGACCACTTGGATAGATTTTCTTTCCACTGCTTCCCGAATCCATGGACTTGTTATCTACCAGGTGACAAATTCCATAGCTTTTATTACATGTTGCATGAAGCTTTTATGAGTTTCTCATTTTATGTTCCTTTTATGAACAGTTTCCCACCATGGCTAATTTATAAACTGAGAAAATTACAGGCCTGTGCCCTGATCTACTGTATTGGTACTAATGTCACCAAAGCATATTCTATGACCAAATGACAAGATCAGGGTTCTATTCTTCTTTTGTTGTAGCAGAAGGAGCTGCAATTTCAAAGACAGTGCTAGTGTTATCTTTGTCTTTTTTTTATATACATATATCATTTGAAGAAAGCTACCAGCCTTACAATTGTTGTGGTAACACTTCATGTTAAAGATCTAGCATTTTATGTTAAAGCAAAAAAAAGCTAACAAAAAGAAGCAACCAACCTAAAAATATCTCAGCACTCCCTACTTGCAGTTTTGAGATGACCGTGCTCTTTTTTCCTACTTGTATATTATTATTATTATTTATTATAATTGTTAATAATATTATTGTTTTAAGAGACATATTATTATATGCTAATGTATCTTTTAATATTTGGATAGAGAAGGCAGCCTTCCCACCCATGTCCCTCATTTACCTCCTATTCCCATATTTCTTTCCTTCTTTCTGTGTTTTTCCACAGTCTTTCTCTCTACAGTGGTTTCTTAGGTAATTTCCAGACATACTGCTTAGATGTAAATGTGTATTACATACACCTCTTAGAGGAACTTCGCTCCCACCAGTCTTGGCCTACTGCCGTAGACCTCATCCTCTCTAATACTGCCTGCAGGCTTCAGAGTTTCTGTCTTTTCTTGCCACAATACTCAGCCTGCTGAACTTGTCATGTAGCTCTTGACATCTCCATATGTTTCTATTCCTTGCTTAGCTGAAAAAATGGCAAAGGAATGATGTCATCCATTAAAACAGACTTGCTACTACCCCATTAAAAGGGATATGAGACTGGTATCTGGACAGCTTCACTTTCACCTGCAAAATGTAAGTGGACACTACAGCCTTCTTACAGAAAGATTCTGCTGCTTTCAGTACTGTGATTGTAACAGGTGATGACAACCATTCAAATAAATACAAAAATCATCTAATTGAAGATTAAAGGGAAGAAATCAGAAATTACTATGGTTTCTTTAAGTCAAGGAAAGAATATTATGAATTTCAGAATCAAATCCCAACTGGTGGCTATGCTTTCATCATCTGTCACTCTCCATACTCTTCTCATGTATCATTAGTCTCCCATTCCCTTTTTTCACACCACATCTCATCAGATTTCTTTCACTTTTTTCTACCACTTTTACAAAATCTACCACTGCCTACACTTTCCTCCATAATTCCCCACCTCCTTTCTGTTCTGTGGCACATAATAATGTTCTCCTACTCACCCCTTTGCTGTATGCGCCAGAAATAAAGCAGGATATTTTCCCACTAAGAAGATTCTCTAGCAATCTAGGAAAAATTACTAAATTTATTCCCATTGCTCTCACTGGAAGTCAGGAGGAAAGCACTGACTCAGAAGTTCTTAGGAATTTCCAGCTTGATTACTGTCTATATAAAAGTGAGCAGATCAGTCATTGCAGTTCCCTCTATCTCTGAAGACAAATGAAACAAGGTGCTCACTCCTCTGGTGCTCTCAGATTCTCCTCTTCTTGGTTTCATGGTTTGGGGATGTTACTCTCCTTTTATTCAGACCTAATAGTCAGATTTCCACTTCCTAACTAACATCCTTTGCATGAAACATTGCATGTGTTTTAGGGGCCTGTTACTACATTAGAAAATTTTGTAAAAGAGGCCTAGTAATATTCTGTATATTTGTCTCCCCACAGCACTCTGTGAAGTAGGAAAATGTAACCTCACAACCACAGAAGTAAGGCAACGAAGTATCTCTGAAAGTTCACGCTAAGTCCCAAGACCTTGCATGAAACCTTGGAGCAGGGAACTTAATAACCACTCCTAAGATAAGCAATCAATGTCTGCAAAAAATCTGTTAACTGAAGGAATTTCCTGACAAGAAGAACGAAATCCTCTCAAAAATCAAAACCAGGCCTTTTTATTCTAACAGTTTATCCAAATAACTAATATTATGGTTCTAGCATTACTCACTACAAAAGGTACAGTAACTTAAAAATGAATTTACACAGAAACAGAAATAGGTCAGCCTGACACTTAGCAGGAACCTTTAAATTTTTACAAAACAAAGAAAAACAAAATGTATGAACATGTTTATTTACAATAAACCCCTTCTATATCAGGTTTAACATGTTATGGTGACAGGAACTGTGCAAACAGGCAGTGAACGACATTTTAAGGAAAGTCCTAGCTGAAAGCTACTCCAGTGCAAGGACCATCCCAGATGGGTTGGACTAGGACTGGAATATCATCACCACCGAGTATTGCCAACAACATATATAGAAGAGATATGTCATCATCCACATAAATCTCTTCGTTTCTACAGCAATATCAATAGGAAAAAAGGTTGTAACAAGCCTTAATAACTTCAAGAATTCTGTACAAACCAAGCTGAAGAACGTGTTAGAGAGTGTTCTTAGAACAGGAGTTTTGAGTAGGCTTACAGATACCAAAGAAACACTACAGTAGTGATTATATATATATATATATATATATTTTTTTTTTAGATTTTAAACCCCAAAACATTATAGTACAAGTAAACAGGTTTCAAACCTGGGAAAATACAAGATCATATGCATCATTTCCTGAAACATGGAAAAATTTTGGAAAGTATTAATATCTGAAATTACCAGTATTATACTATAACATGAAGTTTGTGAACACAAGAGGATAATACTGGTAGTAGACACATATTCAAACTCTGCAGTCACTTGCTCTAAAAAACAATGAGAGGAAGGTGTGGAGAACTCTGTAATAGACAACTACTGTGGGAGTAAAGATTTCTGTATTATTAGTTTTCCCTTGCCCTCAGCAGTACACCTTTTTTTCATAAGGTGAACTGTGAGACTCTGGTTTGACTCTTATTTAACATCAGGTAGTCCATAACAATTTTGGAGTTCATCTATCAGATTTAAGGGTTGATTTTGATTATAAATTCACTGGTTATGTACCTGTTATTCTGCAGAGACCAACTGAGTCATTGTTGATTTATACATGTGTGTAAAGCCAGATTTGTTCCCTTTATTGTGAGATGGGGAAGGGATAGTTCCTAACTGCCACAGTGAGACAAAACTTCTAATAGACAGTTTAATATCTACTCACCGTTTTATCAGATAAGAAGGAAATGGTGTGAGTGGAGGAGAGGAAAACAAAAGAAAAGCAAAATAAATTCTACAGCATTTGGTGGATTTATAATGAGAAAAATGTTCAAAACCCACATATGTATGGCTTAAATGATAATAAAGAAAGACTATATGCTGCTTTTTTGCTGGGTGGTAACTGTCAACAAAAAAATACAGGTTCAGTTATTAGGGATCACTAATAAAGAGTGGTGTGAACCCAGAAATCTGGTAAAAATAATTTAAACTGTTGTAGTGCTTAGTTAACATTTTCCATTTGCAAAAGGTGATTCAAACAGCAGTAGTTCCCTTAAATAAATAAAATCAAAAGATAAAGTAATACAGACTGACTATTTATTTCACAAACTCCATCAATATTCTGTTTCCTGACATCTTCCTCTTCTGTTATAGAAAAACAACTATTAGAGCAGCTGGTAACTTTTTAAGTCCTATTAGACCTCCCTAGTTCATTATTTGAATTTTCCAGGCCCAATTGCTCTGTCACGTGTCTAGTGGATAGAAAGACAGCAACAAACTGTCCTCCACCTTTTTAATAAATTAGTTGTACTAGCTGCTAGGTCATGCTAACTGCTAATACTCTACCCACACACTCACTCGGTCTCTTCATCTTGCTTCAATACTTCCTCTAGCAAGCGACTTCTAGCACTTCTTGTTTTGATAGTGCTTTACTTGGGTGATCATTCTAGTTGCTCCTGTCTTTAGTGGTGTCTGTGCTTTTGCACATGCTTATGCCTCGGAACATGTCTCAGAAAAAAGATCTTTTCTGACCAAAGAAAATTTCTGAAGAAGACTCCTCATCTCAAAAGATAGAATGATTTGGCTTGCAAAAGACCTTTAAAGATCACGTAGTCCAACTCCAATGCCATAGGCATGGGCATGTTTTACTAGATCAGGTTGCTCAAAGCCCCATCACCTAATCTGACTCAGTCTCTAATTACCTCCATTTTCCACATGTTTTAACATTTCTTCCAGGAGGGTCTGTTCTGTGATCGTACTGGACACTAAGGTGAGGCTAAGAGGTTGTTAGTTGCCAGGATCCTCATTTTTACCCTTTTAAAAAAGGGGCATGATGTTTCCCTTTTTCCAGTCACCTAAGACTTTGACTGACTGCCACAGCTTTTGAAGTATGATGGAGAGTGACTTAGTGACCAGCCAATTTCCTCAGCACCCTGGGGTACATCTTACTGGATTCCATGGACTTAGGTTTGTTCAGGTTCCTCAGGTGCTCTCAGGCCTCTTTTTTTTCCTACAATGGGAAGTATTTCATTGCCCCAGTCTTTTCCCTGAATTTCAGAATGGATATATATGTCCAGAAGCATGTCCTTAAAGAGCTGCTAGCTCTTTTCAGTTCCTTTGCCCCTAAGAGCAGTTTCCCTTGGGGGGGGGGGGGGGAAGCATCCAGTAAATACTTAAACAATCGGAAGTTTTCTTTCTTAAAATCAGCATCCTGACTCTACTCTTCACCTGGCTTATATCCCTCAAGACTGTGAATTCCACCAAGGCAAGATCACTGCACCCAGGCTGATGTTAATCTTGATATCTTTAATTAGTTCTTCCATATTGGTGAGTAACAGGTCCGGTAATGCCTCTCCTCTCTTTGGGCTGTCTATCACCTGGATTAAGAAAATATCCTTGACAGTCTCCAAGTCCTGGACTGCTTATAGCTTGCTGTGCTGCTTTTCCAGCAGATGTCAAGGTGACTGAAGTCCCCCAGTAGGATCAGAGCCTACAAGTGTGATAGTTCCCATAACTGAATTAAGAACACTTCATCTACAGGCTCCCCTTGGTTGGGTGGCCTGTAGTAAACACCAACCACATAGTTTCCTTTGTTGGCTTGGCCCCTAACTTTACCCATAATCTCTCAACCTGTTTGTCACTGTTTTTCAGACAGTTCTGTGCAATCCATATTTTTTTTTATAGAGTGGGATTATTCCCTGCACTTCCTTCCTTGTTTGTCCATTCTGAACAGTTCATAGCTATTTGTTGCAGTGGTCTAGTCATGCAATTCACCCCATCATGTTTCAGCAACAGAGATTATATCATAATTTTCTGCCTGTACATTGGCTTCCAGTTCTTCCTGTTTGTTACCCATACTGGGTAACATGCATTTGTATAGAGACACTTCAGCTGGGCTATCAACCTTGACAACTTTTTAGAGCAACATGGACTCATGCATTCAAGGCATCTCACAGATGTTTCCCGTTTGGTTCCTAATACATCAGCAGCCCCTGGCTTTTATCTGTTGCTCAAAGCTCCATTACCTTCCTCTGGTAAATCTAGTTTAAAGCTCTCTGTCTGGACAGCTTCTTGGAAAAGATCCTGTTGACTGATTTGTTCAGGTGAATTCCATCAGCTCCCAATATACATGGCTTCTCAAAGGTAGATCCATGGTCATAGAAGACAAAACCTGTTCAATTTGTCTCCTTCTTCCTGAACCCCTTCATATGACTGGGAGGATAGAGGAGAACATCATCTCTGCTCCAGATTCTTCTAACATTCCTCCAAAGGACATACAGTCTCTTCTGATGGTTCTAAGTTTCCTCGGCACGGTACCAGTTGACTTTGTGTGGAACAGTAGAAGCAGATGATAATCTGTGTAATTCACCAGACTCAGCAGGCTCTCGGTGATGTCACCAGTGCAAGCTCCTGGTGGTTGTAGATTTGTCAGCCTATGACTTCCCAGTCTATAACTTTAGTCTATGATGAACTCCTTCACAGGCTATGACATTTGCTCTTCTAGACTCCACACTATTGCTTTAAACATAATTAGTTTGTACAGATTTTAAATATTTTTGTAGCTATGTTTTCAAGGAAAAAAATCTTCCACAAATACAAAACTGTAAAATATTACAGAGCATGTTTTGTATGTACCCCATAGTGCCCTTGGATAAGATCCTTCCTCCTGCCCGCAAAGCACATTTCCATTCTAGACTCTCTTCTCTGGAACAATCTGTAAAAGCTTGCTCATCTCTTTGATGTCAACCACAAGGTCTGCAGAGAAATTTCCATAATTTAGTCTTTAATTTATATACAGAAAATTCTATTACACTCAAACCAGAATCTGAGTATCTGAATACTAAGCAGGAATAAGAGTTGTTTATACTAAAAACAGTTGGGATGAAATCAAGCAGTAGCAAATAAAAACCAGGACAGAAGATTCTGTCAGCTTTACTAGGTTGTGGAAAATTATTAAATACTGTACAGGAAATTTTCACTGTGTTTTAATCCAGTCTTCTTTGAAAATTACAAAACATTTCGATCCTAATCCTCAAAGGCATTCAATGGGTATGAAGCCCATTAAAATTGGAAATGTGCAACACTGAAACTTCTGGATGATAGATCAGATGTGTTTATAGGTTTTTTCAACTTTTATCTTTTGGTGGTCAGATTCTACTTCTTCTAAATTATAAGGCACACTGAACATCAACATTAGGCACAATTATGGTGATCACAAAATTTTGTAAACAGAGATCTTACTTTAATAATTTCCTTTTTGAATTATAAAATATATAACCACTGCAATTCTGAGATGTTTTTTCCTAGAATTTACTAAACATGCCATCTGATAAAAAGAATGAGAAAAAAGACCACCACTGAATCTTTATTTCATTGGAATTATTATGCATGTTATCACTTTTTGCAAGCTCAAAATTTATTAAAAGTTAGCTTTTGTCTTTTGAGAAGTTTGAAGTACGGATTTCAGTAGAATCTTCTGAAGAACTATAACACTTATTAGCCAATTTTCCCAAAATAAAATTACAGTAACTGCTATTTCATTTTTAATGTATGTATCACAATTCACATCCAATTACCATCACTTAGTTTACTAAGTCGGTAAATTGAAAAGGAATATTTCATAAATATTTCATAAATAGAAACTCCATGAATTCTGAAAGTATTTAAATGTTATTTGATATAAGGAAGTTAAATAAAATACAGTAGAAACTGTGCTTTAAGTTAACTACATTTCTTAAAAAGGCAGATGTGTAAAATTGCAAGTTTCTTTTCATATAAATGTTATAATGATTGTTCTTTGTTTTCTAAATGGTTCCAAGTCTTAATATTATATTTTATGTTGCTAAAATAGCTTTCAAAAATATTTTTAGTATTAGTACAATGATATGTTATCTAAAAGTCTTGAAAAGTGCAACTATTTCTTCAATTCTATATTGTTGCACTAGTACAACATACTTGGGATAACCAGTGGTCTGAACAGAAACAAAATTAAAATAACATCAGTTCCAAGTTACTAGGTAGTTCCTGCTTAGCAAATGACCTAAAAGAAATATTCTTTGTAGGTCTTTTTTCAGATATTCTGCTCATAATAGAGAGTGTTTTCAACATTTGGAGAAAATGACTGACAGATGGCATTGTTTCTTTCTTTTATAAACACATGTAATGGAGTTGAAGTCTGGAAGACCTTTCATCAGAATAAGGAGTGTGAAAGGGAGCCTGCACTGCTTCTAACAACTCTGAAGACAGTTAACTCATGCTCCACAAGTTTTGTTCGTAATTTAAAAATGCGGCTTTCTGGAGAAAATAAAAAAAAGCTTGCCAACAAAAATGAAGAACACTATGAGGAAAGCAACATTTTGTGGATGATAAGAAAGGTCAGTTTGGGTTGCCAGCAAGGCAATCTTTCATTAACGGATAAAGAAGTTTAGACTGCTAAATTAAGATTTTTTTTTTAGAAAAAGGTGACAATAGTTTAGTAATTTTTTCAGTTAGATTATAAGAATTATGTTTTCACACTGAGAAAAGCCAGTGAAGCCATGGACTGTCTATCAGTGCTTGAGCAGTAAATATTGAGCCCTCTGTGCTACCTTTGGTATGCATGTGAAAGACAGTGTCCTTGGAGTTCAATGTTAATTTCCAGATTACTTTTAAGACTGCTCTTCAGTAGACTGTTCTGATGGTGCTGTTGAACTTTAAAATCTTTAGTATGTGGCCATTAAGTATTCTGCAAATGCTTTCTACACCTGATGTGCTCTTATAAGCTGCCAGGATTTAGCAATTGACCTGTGATGGATGAAGTGAGAAGAGCAAAAGCAGTCTGTAGAGTAGTAATGTCCAAGCTCTTGTGGTGATTCTGACAGACTTCAACAAGCAATATTGGTTTTATGTCTGACCAAAGAAAAAGAGAAAGGGTATTGCTTTGTCTCTATCACAGATTCCGCAAAGTCCTTCACATTTAAAGTGTGAAACCTGGCGTGTAAAGTCAAGTTAGTCCAAGCAACTTCTCCAAAGTGGGTTTTTTTCTTATCTCCCTGCTTTCTCTCCTCGGCCTCCCCCTCAGTATAGACAATTTCAGGAAATTTTAGTCATAGAATTTAGGTTTGTGATATGTGTTTATTGATGTAACAAATATCAAGGGTATCTACACTTTTATTTCACCTGGTCACAGATATAAAATAATCCTGCTTTTTCAGGTACTGCAGGAACTTGCCTAGTTTTAGCTGTTCACCTGAACAGAGCCATTCTCACTGGACAAGATTAGAATAAACTAGTTTTCAATTTAAATTTCTCACATTTGCCACTTACATTGAGTATGCATATTCTTATTCATATTTTTTTAAAGCTGTGCTATAGTCTTACTAACTACTGGTTTTATTCCTTCAGTGTGGAAAAGAAATTATAGATCATAAATGTTAACAGTAAGCATCATTACTTCTCTTAAACAGAAATTCAATTTCTTGCTTAGATGCCAAGAGAAGTTTGTTAGGTTATCCTATGCAATTCAGTAAATATAGACAAGAACTCAGTTCATGAAAGATATTTAGATATAAATCTCTCCAGGAAATATGCTTTTATTTCTATAAAGAACTGTACTAAAGCATTGTTTGCACATAGCTAAACCACATCTACTACATGTTTTGACACATTGCTTATTAAGCACATTTATTTTCATACTTGAATAGATATAGTGAATTCCTGGGAGCAGTCTGGCCCATCAAATGGGGTAGGATTTTTATTATTTAAAAAAAAAAATTGTCTGATCTGAGTTACCTGAAGACAGTCGTCAGGTATGATGGATTCCTTCATAAATATTTTCCGTGGCCTAGTTTACCTGTCAATGGAGGATAAGAAATTAAGTTTGGCTTTGAGGAACTCAGAATAATTACACAGTTTCAAAGTAATGTTGTTTCCCACTCTTAATTTATGGCATGATACCAGTGTTTAAGGAAGCTATGCTGTGCTTTTGCTGACTGAAGAATATAAAGTCAGGACAAACTCTCTGAGAGAGCTATTCATGTCCACACTGTTGGCTGCAGGACATTATAGTTTTGATTGAAAATTCCACACTATTTGACACACAGTACAAGCCTATAGTGCACACAGGCTCTGTACAAATAGCTTTCATGACTTCACTTTCTCTGAGAGATCCACCAGCCCAGCCCATGACAAATTGTGGTAAAGTTAGACTGTACATACAGCAGAGTAAGGTCCCATTCATCATGCCTAGATTCTTCACATAACACATTTAGTCCACAGTAATATGTTCTAGGTTCGTTCTGTTTCTTCTGAATTTTGTGAACATTATCTCACTTTGCTGTTACAGATGTCAGGTAGATGTTTACTAGAGCATAAGACTGAGCTTGAGCTTGGGCTAAGGGTAGCTGTAGTTTACTACGTTTTTCTGTCATATTGCACATTTCAACAACACTTGTAAAATGCCTACAGGATTTTAAAAGTTCAGTAAGTCACATGAACAAAACATGGAGGTCTTATCAGCTGCCCTAGTCTGTCCCTCTGCCCCAATATTGGATCAGCTATAACTAACTAGCTAAGGAGTTTACTTATTCAATAATGGCCTGGGGTTAAAGGGAGGATCCTGGTGGTATCACAGAAAGTGTTTTCTTCATATTTATCAAAGAGGCTAAACCAATACAGAAAGTGTAACCTGCACTCAGCCTTGTTAATGAAACCAGGACTGCTACATTCACATGTGTAAACCTTTCTTCTTTTAATTCTGTTATTCTTTTCTTTTCATGCTTTCTAATATGTTGAAAGCCACGTTTTGTTCCATTTTTACATTTTAAACATAATAAACAACCAAACAGATTTCTTCCTTTTTCCCTTTTTTTTTTTTTTTTTTTTAGCCCGATATTAAGTTTTATGTAAATGGACATCTTGGAAATGAATATATAAAGAACAATCAGTTGTTCATTCATTTATATTTACATTTGTTATCTTATTTCCATTTATTTCAATGTACTTTGTCCTGTCTGAAACTGAAATTACACCAATTCAGATTCAGAGCATGCTAATATTCCACATAAGACCATATATTATGTTATAGGAAATCAAAGAGATTATAAATGAGTGATAAGTCTTGTTATTTCATTAAAAAAAAATGTTTAAAATTAAATTAAAGCAACAGCAACAGGAAAGTTTTACAAATTTTGACCTTTGAGTGGAATTTTTTTTCACACTGAGAATTTCCCTAAGAGTTTATAAGGGATCAGACTTGCCTATTCAGGAGGGGGAAAAAAGAAAAAAGAAAAAACGTCTGTTAAGAACACTAGACGGTCTTTAAAACAAAAACAATTAGTTTCTAACTGCCTCAAACATCACTTTATCAGCAGGATCTGCTATTGCCTCTGTACTAAAAGAATGAAATGAAATAATCTTGTAATGGCAAACATGTAAAATCTCCTTTAATCACATATTTAAATAATGAATCTGACTACAACTCTAGCAGTAAAAATGGATCTTTTGCTTGTTGTAGGCATACCATTAATTTATCACTCTGATTTGCTTCCCAAATATGCCTCTCAATGGTAATATCAGAATTAAAATAAAATTGCAAAAAAAAAGTTTACAGCTGAGATGTTCACAACCCATATCTAATAGTCTGTCATGGGAATAATTACCCGTAATGGGTATCCAAGGGATATAATTGTCTGCTGCTGTGAATTAGGAGTGCCACAGGTGGTGTTAATCACTTGGAATGTATTGGAGTAGAACAGCAGCCAGAGATGGAGCCTGCTTAAGCTTGATTTGTGGAACCACTGTTTCTGGACGCTTTAGACATAAATTGAGCACTTGATAGTGATAATGCACACTTAAGTAGCTATATTGAGAAAAAGGGATATAAACATAAATGAAGAGCAGAGGAAAGTTTGGTTCCTTAGCAAAGGTTACAGAAATGGTCATAAGTGAAGTTGTTCTGTGTTGCAGCACTTGCATTTTTTGGTAAAGAACAAAAACCAAAAAGAAGGTCAATAGCTGCTCTTATTGCTTGAACCTGCCTGGTACATATAATCAAAAGAGTTTCCATCACTTAGGTACTTCAGAACTTTCAATCTTTCAATATTTCCATGGTATATGACTTATACAGATATATGTACCTGTAGCGGTCTCTTTGATGAGGAACGTAAAACTTTCTTCAACTATGACATTGGTTTATTAGAACATTATCATCTAAATTTAAGAGAACATCATCAAGAGTTTCTCAGAAATGCGGTGGACATCAAAGAAATTGAGCTGACTAGAATCTATGTGAAATATATAAGCATACAGTAACTAAGTAAATGTGGTGATGATACCTGGATCTCCTCAGAGCATAGTCAAGGCCTTGACTAGATATCTCTAGATAAATTAGAGACAGAGGAAATTAGGCTAATAATGATACCTTATGTCTTTTAAGATGGTGATTAATTCAAAGTTTAATTCCTCGAATCTTTCAAAGGAATTAGTCTGCAAATTCTATACAAACTCAAATACCAAACCCAGTTGTCTCTTTAAGGCACGAGGAAGGGGAAATCTGGTCAAATATCACTGCAGAACATTCATTCTAAAAGTCAAAGCAACCTAAAAAACCCTTTATTTCTGAGGTCTGCACAAGCCCTTTTGCATTTTAAAATGCACAGTTGTATATACCCGTTATGAATGGAAAACCAGTTGATTTAGTTGTGACTTTTGTGAGTTAAAAGATCGTACCTAGAAAGGAACAGCTTCCAGCCACTCAAGTATTCTAAAAAGAAAAATAACTATTTAAGTGATATCTCGAGTTTGATATTTCAAGGTAAATAAGGGGGGGGGGGGGGTGTATGTGGTGGTGGTTTGTTTTTTTTTTTTTTTGGGGTGTGTGTGTGTCAGTAATCTAGTTTACTAAATTGTATCATTCCTGAGCTATAGCTTATAAGAAATAGCACACATAATTAAACCAAGTTTCATACTCCAGCAGCTTCTTCTTTCTCATAATGATTAACTGTATGGGCTAATTACAGATTGATAGCAATCCATGAAAATGATAAATATTATTATCCTCATTTTGTAGGTAGGTTTATGAACATGCAGATTGTGTCTTGCCTACAGTAGGAGAAAACATCTGAACATCATCAAGAAAAAAAAAGATATTTCAGGTTTTGCAGTTCCATGTTAAAACTTTTTGATTGTGCTTGTCCTTCACTACATTTCTTACAAATTTTCAGTTTGTCAGACACAAAAAGGAGAGAAGAAAATGTGAAAAATTGCTAGGGAAAGTACACAGAAAAATTATGGAAAAGCACAAAGAAATCTAAAATAAAGAGGAAATCTGCTGGTTGGGTAGGTGAGTCAGTGGACTACAAGTATCAAAGAATAAAATGTTTGTCTTAATATATGAGTGAACTTAATATTTTTAAAAGGCACTGAAATTGAGTATATTAGAAAGAACTATACTGAATTTATTTTTTACCTTCAGTGGACTAAATGTCAAAACAAAATTATTAAAATAAAAATAATTGTATTGTGAAGTGTAGGACAAGGCCTCAAGGACAAGAGTCCAAGTACTGTTAGCCTGATGAATAGAGACGTGTTAGAACTTGTAGGGCACAAGCCCTGGGAACAAAGGAGCAAGCTAACTGCAGACTCTTGAGCTATTGCAGTTGAGATGGCAACCAGATGGACAGAGAGGAATAAGTAGCCAGATAAGG
This sequence comes from Falco naumanni, assembly GCF_017639655.2. Taxonomy (NCBI): domain Eukaryota; kingdom Metazoa; phylum Chordata; class Aves; order Falconiformes; family Falconidae; genus Falco; species Falco naumanni. Next base: position 51,964,050 of record NC_054055.1, read on the forward strand.
GAATGGATAGTGCCGGTAAGGAACTTTGCTAATCAAGAAAGTCACGTAGGAAGAAACCCCCTAATCTTAGGATAGAAATTGTTGCTATGACAAGGTAAACTAATCAGTTCCTATTGTTTTAACGGTGTGCCTTAAATGTCAACCAATCAGTGTTTTTTACGCCTAAGATTTAACCAATCAGTGTGTAATATGTAGAAGGTAGAAACATATATAATTGTAAGAAAATCACTAATACACCGACAACTTGCTTGCATCAAGCTGCGTCCCGTCTCCTCATTTGCCGCAGTGAAGATGTAGAAACAAAACCTGAAAAGATACTCATATTATTTATCACGGCTATGTAAATAGAATAACTAAAGCACTACAGACTTTTTTCATGATCGGTTCCTGAAACACCTACTACTACAAGTGTATCAATATCTAACTACCCTCAAATAAAGGAGATAAACTTTTTCTCATTTTAATACACCTCCAGCTTTAGTCACAAGAGACTTCTAAATGAGCAGAAAGTAAAACCACAGTACAAAGTCTTGTGCTGCACTAAGTCACAATTTTTTTCCTATATTTACAAAGTAAGTGAAAATGAATCAACATGGCAAATAATCCACTAGTAATATCACCATAAGCATTTTTATCAAGAGCAAAACTGCTGCTGACAACTACAGCTTAGCAGGACAATAACACTGTGTCATATAAATACGTGTTATGTAAAGATTTTTTTCCTCTCTGTGTGACATTATGTTATTATTCAGGCCTTTAGAGTATTTGCAGGAATGGTGTCTTATTCTGTTTTATTTCAAATGTCTCTGTAAAAGGCTTTCAAATCTATAGGACTTTATCTGCAAGACCAAATGTCTCTCCTAAGATAATAATCAATAATTAACACACCATTACACATATTTATAACCATTTTACTTTGTAAATCTAATAAACGTTGGTAGAATACATTCTGCCAAAATCCTGCATGTGCTGTGAGTAATGCAGCAGATTAACACACTACTCTCAGTTGGAAGGTTGGTCCGTTTACCTTCCAGCACTGCCAAAACTGTATTTTGCAGGAGATGCTGTGATGGGTTGACCCTGGCTAGACTCTGATTTGATCAGCAATAAGTTAAATTAATTTTCCCCAAGTCAATCCTGTTATGCCTGTGATGGTAATCTGAGTGATCTCCTTGTCCTTATCTCAGCCTACAAGCCTTTCATTATATTTTTTTCTCTCCTGTTCAGCGGAGGAGGGGAGCAATAGAGTGGCTTTGGTGAGCACCTGGCATCCAGCCAGGTTCAGCCTACCATAGCCTCTTAAGAATTTAATACTGTCACATATATTACATGTGTATATGGTTGCATGTATGAGTGACACCAATATTGTAATTTCCAGGAACTCTTTACTAGGATTTATGATTTTGCCTTGTGAATCTGTCTTTATTTTCGTTCTCTATCACTTATTTCAATCATAGGTGCTTCCAAAGTGACAGTCATCTTGCTCTCTAAATACATAAAATAGTGTCAAAATAGAATGCAGAATTGGGTTTTTGTCTATAATTGTCTAGAGGTTTTTTTCTTGTAATAAGGTTTATGGTACAAGTTTTCCAAAAATTTGTTTTTGTGTTGTGTAAGCAATGTAACAAAAGTAACAAGTTTTGAGAGGAAAAGATTGATGGAAGGTCTTGTTGGAAGCAATCTATAATCACCACTTGAATCTTCAAATCAAGACTGGAAATTTTCTACAATATGACAAAGCTGAAACAGCAGTTCAGTGCTCAATAGACAGATTACTGTGTGGAATTCTGTAGCCTGTGTTATGCAGCAGGCCAGCCTAGATAGTCATAAGGGTACTTTCTTCCTGTGAATCTGTCTGTCTGTCTATGCAACTTTTTACCATCTCAAGAAAACAATCCATTGATGGAACTAAAATGACCTGAAGGTAAAAATATTAGCACAAAGAAAATGCAACAGAAAAAATGTACATAGCATGTTTTTGTCAGAAACTGCAAACTTTTCTATATGAAATATATATATGAAAGAGATAAAGCAAGAACAAATTTTTTATTAATATTTGAAAATCATATACAATTAATAACTGAAGTGTCAGGATGTAACATTTTCATCCAGTAATCTTTATAGGTTAGAGCTCTGTACTTGAAATTTATAGCATAGATAAATTTCTGGCTGCTACAGCTTGACACTGTGTGCCACTCCTAGAAGTTTCAATAGATTCCCTTGATATTTAGGTACTCTTTTTCCTTGCATTTATCCCTTATACATTTGGATCCAGATTGGTTATGGGAAGTGATTCATCATCTTCAGATATATATCTACTTTTCTCAAACCTGTCTGCAACAATCTCTGAGCCATAGCAAACCGGAAAAGACGTGGTGCATTTATTGATAACATGGCATTTTAAACAAGTAAAAACTGTGAAGGAAAAAAGTAAAATATTACACCATGAGCAGGTATGAAGTAAAAAATGTTAAGGTTAAAATGTATGAAATATGTTAACTAAAGGAAAGAAAAAGAAAAAAGAAAAGTAAATAGATGTGAAGTATGAAGAAGACATTGCGGGGTTCCATGCACAGCTCACTCTTTGTAACATGCCTTGGATAACAAGAGCTGGTAGGAGGATGGAAAAGTAAACAATGTGTGAGAAGGGGACACCCACAATTGTCTGAGAGGACATTTGCCCTAAATTGCTAATCCTGAAGAGGAAGATGACCTTTAGTGGGATTAAACAGTAACAAGACAAAATGGGGGGAAAAAATATTGTAACACAAAGAAGCAATCACCTTGAAAAGAAGTGTAAAAAGAGCATAGACCAATGTGAAAATGAGGACAGGCAGAGGAGAGGAAGCAGTAGGCATCACAAGGGTTCTGAAAAGGGTCCCCCGTGGAGAGTCGGCCAAGTCACGACAATCACACCGATATGGCTACATGCTGTGCTCACTTTATTAAACAAACAGGTCATATTATAACTTAAACCAACCCCTCACCCAACTTTACACACAGGTGATTGGATAAAAGTCTCTGGCCACGTGGGTTTCCGTGTCGCTGACTGGTGAGCATGCTGCAGGCGCCTGATCAGAGTGTGCCAATGAGAGTGTGCTGATTTCACAGTTCCCAGGACTTGCTCTGCACCTGGCTTCTTGTTTGTGCATAGCTTGTTTTCCTTCTCCCACTGCTTGTTCCCAGGACAATTTAAAGTTGCTCTGCAGCTTTAACTAACAGGCCTGGGTTGTCCAACCTGGACAATGGTAACATATGTCCTCGGTCCTTTAAAAATCCCTCTACAGGGTTCTGTCCCTGATGGCAGTATCCCCAAAGCACCCCTACCCTGCCCAAGCTGGGTGGTGCAACCTCTCCATGGAGCACCAGGAGCAGCCTGCACCCAGAGGTTTTCTGGTAGTGTAGGGGCAGCATGCAGGGACCTCAACAGTGGGTGGATTGCTGGGGTGGTGGAGCAAGGAGGGGTACACAAAGCTGGGGTACCCATGGCTCCCACAGGGGTGGCAACCCCCATGCTGGGGAGGGGTATGAACTTGTAAGTGATTGTGTACATGTGTAGAAGGGGATTAGAGCTTCTTGTGAATAGTTGTAGAAGGATGTTTAGAAATTTGTGGGCGTTATTTTATTTGTCCATTGTCCAGTGTTACTGTGTTATTACTTCTATTGAACCTGAACATATGGTTCCCTGATCGCTGGTTAATCATGTATTTAATAAATCAGTAAAATTCTTCCTAATTTGACTTAAACCAAAACCTTTTAGGTACTGGAAGACTGCAATAAGGTCTTCCTGAAGCCTTTTCTCCAGGCTGAACAACCCCAAATCTCTCAACTTGTCTTCATAGGAGAGGTGTTCTAGCCCTCTGATCATCTTCATGGCCCTCTTTTGGACTTGCTCCAACAGGTCCATGTCCTTCTTATGTTGGGGGAACCAGGGCTGAATGCAACATTCCAGCTGGGATCTCACAAGAGCAGAGGAGGAGAATCACCTCCCTCATCCTGCTGGTGCTTCCTTTGATGCAGTCTGGGATTCAACTGGCTGGCTGGGCTGCAAGTACACATTGCTGGGCCATGTTGAGCTTCTCATCAGCCAACATCCTCAAGTCTTTTTCTTCAGGGCTGCCCTCAATCCATTCTCTGCCCAGCTTGTATCTGTGCTTGGGATTGCCCCAGCCCACATGCAGGACCTTGCACTTGGTGTTGTTAAATTTCATGAGGTACATCTATGTTTTAGGGATAAAATACTACTAGCATCAGATCTTCAGAAGATTAAACCACTTTTACTTCTTTTGTCATGAATGAAACTTTACCAGTTTCCGTAGGTCAAAGATCTGGCCCAGTTTGTTTAAGGATTAATTTTTCTTACTATAAATAGGCATTTATATTAAGGAAACCTCAAGCTGAGCACAATCATCTTATTGCCAGTTATGAACTTAATAATAAAAAACAGTTTGAGGAAGATTTCCATTTTGCATGCAGTGCCCTTCACCTCTAGAGAAATTCACATTGCATTTGGCATGATAACATATCAATACTGGATGAAAAAAAGACAACTGTCCTTTGTATGTAAATAAATTTATATTTTTATATATTCACACACATATGTATATACACAACAACATATATTTTTGCTGCTGTTAGAGATTAGAAGGCCCAACAGAAACATAACACATTTACATAAATTAGAAAAATGAGAGGGGAGAGAAGGCCAAGCAAGTTTTTAAAGACTGGACTTGAACAAACAGAAAATCAAGATCCAAGGGTTGTTCTTTGTGCATCCTGTGCTTTCAGGAGCCTCACATCCGTACCCAAGGTCCTTCTGTACTTAAATTTAAGTGGATGCAAAAGCCAATTTAGCCATTTACATTTAGACACATTTAACCATATTTAGGTAAAAGTCTGTTGCTTTATCAATGTTAGTTCTCTAGGTTTCCACTTCAGGTAGTGGAAAAAAAGGCGAAACTTCAGAGAACAGTATTTCTTAAAGCATTGTTTTTTATACAATTGAGTAAATGGCATTAACGTACCTATCTTTTCCTACTGATTACAGGCAGTAATCAGTGACCACACTCTGGCTCCAGAATGTCTAAAATTATGCAAATTCCACCTTTAAGTGTTGAAGTCCGGAGTGAAAACTGCCCAATAGGACAGGTTGCTGTTGCTTACAGCTTTACTCCTGAAGACAGAAAATGTCAGTCTTTAGAGGGGTGGTGGTGGTGGTGGGTGTGGGTACCACACACAAAAAAAGACAGAAACCTAAGGATCAGATATGTGGTCTAAGATGAAACATTACTTGGTTTGTTCTGTGTAGTATCAATAATAAGAGCTTATATGTTTTTCTTTGCCTCTTTGCTATCCACTAACCAGTCATAAAATGCTATCCCTTCTGAACAGGAGCATCTTTCATTGCCAGTAACATTTTTCTAAGCTTTGAAATAGTAGATAATCAGGCCTATTGTCCCTAAAGGATCTACAGTTACTTCAAATATTTTCCTTCTCTGGCTGATGGCATGACATGTGTGCACTTATATTGCTCATTTTTCTAACAGTTGTCTACTGCCCTTAGCACTTCTACCACATTTTTGTCACATAGGTACAGGCAAGACATAACGTGGATTGTGTTTCAACTGCAATGGTGGATTGAACTCTGTCTTCTAGAAGAAAAATAAATATCTGATTTTAATGGGGACTGTAGTGAGATGGTTCTCATTTGTTTCCTAAAATAATATTGCACTGTGTTGTTCTTGCAGAGATTGCAGCACACAGAATGTGAAAATGAATCTACCCAGCTATTGCTCCTTTTGTGCTGAGGACAGCTTTTTTATTTGCACAGCTCTAGTTAGAATGGCACAGTCTTTGCAGAAGCTGAGCATTAGAAGTATTTCTAATTCAATACTTAACACAGAACTTTAGTTTCTGCTGTTTTTAGTAGCTCTCTAATAATTCTTCTATTTATTTATTTTCACGTCCCCTACCCCAAGCGATGAATTGGAGGTACCCTGTAGCAAATGAAGACTTTATGTGTGACGCCCAGAAGGATCGTTTAATTATGGCCACCCCAACGAATGTAAAACTATTGCCAAGATAGGTGAATTTTTCAAAGTATATGTTAATTTTTTTTAAGTTAATTTTTAGAAAGTATCAAGTATGACTACATATGTCTACAAGTGAGAGTTGACAGCATGGGGACCCAAGTGGTTTTCTCTTTGATCCTGATAGTGAGGGGAGGGGCTTGAGGAGTTGTGGTTGGATCCTATGAGTCAACAATTGGTTCCAAGCTGATGTGGAAAACAGGGATTTGACTTTTATGACCATTCAGTCCTCTCTGAGCATTGAGTACTGCTAGGAAAAGAGGCAGGATCCACCTGAGGAACTGGCACAAAAGTATTTTTGCCAATATGCTGGCCAACCTGCGAGGAGAACCTTACACTAGGAAGAATGGGGGAGGAAAATGTAAGGAAGATGGTTTCTAACAGTGATACATTTCTTTCATGTTCTGTGACTTCTGCTGAATCTACATATTTAGGCAACTTTCAAAACCATTCCGGTTATTTCTAAGAACTCATGGAGGACAGTTGAAATTCAGGGGAAAGAAAAAGTAATGTTCATTTCAAATGGAAGAGGAGAAAGGAGGGAAAAAAAAATCGATTGTCACAGTTTCAATTTTCCAGACAAATACTCTGATTATTTTTTGAAAATTACTATTGTTATTCTTCAAGGCAAATGTAGCAGCCAATAGAGATTTTAGGACCAAACTGTGATAAAACTTTCAAATTATTTTTTCATGATAGTGTAAGAAATAGTCATTCTTACAAATGTAAAGACAAGGAATAACTGCTATGATGAAAATTCTTCATAAAACACTAAATAAGAATTAATAATGTAATTTTTAAAAAAATAATAAAAAAAAAAACACAACCAAAAAACCCCAAACAAACAAACAAACAAACAGAAAAAGAAGAAGAAGGAAATACCACACTGTAAAAGTCCAAGACAGTAAACCATTTACTTACTCCACACTGGTAATTCTGTTGTTGAAATATGGCGTTCTGTTTTCAGCTTTAAATTTCATTATCATTGTGGATCGATCGCAGGAACCCAGAAAACATTCAGAATTACCAGACTGAAAAAAAAAAAAAAAAAAAAAAAATTACCCTCAAGAAGTGAAGATTGATCACAGTCTTCAAAATATAGAAGACTGCTGGAAAGATGAAGAAAGCAGCCTTCTTGCTTACTGAAAAAATTACTGATTTTCATCAAAATATTACATATTATGGAAAAATTACTGGTAAAGGATTGCCTTAGCAAGTTTCAAAGGAGAATGTTAGCAAGGGAACAGCAGGGTGTAGATGACAAGTTCTTTCAAAAAGTTAGTACTGCAGTTCCTGAAATAAGGCAATAACAGGCTCTTCCAGCTCTATTTTTCCACAGTTTTAGAAACAAACTCAGGCAACTCCAGACTCCACTGATTGTTCAAAACCGAGTTGTATTTGTTACTCTATTAATGCTACATAAGATGATTCAAGAGAAACATTTTCTGTTCTGCAAGCAAATACTGTTATGCTCTATCTGCTCCCTGCTGCAGAGGAACAATAAAACAGCAACTGTTTTGCTGCCATATCTTCAGAATAATTTGTAATTAGTGCTTTAAATTAAAAAGTGAGAAGAAGCTGCAGTATTAATACTTTTATTTATAATCCGTTCCATTTTCCACTTGCCTGAAGCATGGTTAATTTGATAGGCATCTTTTAATTTGTAATTAGTCTACAGGAAGGACTATATTCTGATGCTTTAAGCAGTGCACGATCTATTAGTTTATGAACTCTCATTTTACCCAGCGTTTATGCACTGTGAACCAGATTCAGTACCCACTGAGACATAATTGTAAATGAGTTCAGTTCAGTGTTTAGCTCATTTGTCTGCCTTATATTTTTGAACACATAAAATAAGATAAATTGTAACTGGACATGTTTAGTTTACATCCTATCTTCTCAGCCTGGCTATCCACTAGGCTTGCAGATAGTTCATACAGAAAGCAAAACATCTACAGGAACTATTTTTGCTCTGTGGCTGCAGAGTAGTGCCAGACATGTCAAGTTGTTGGCAACACAGGAAACATGGCTACAATCATGTTAACTGAAGCTATTCTTTTGAGGCTTGCCTGTCTTTGCTCAAGAATATTTAAAAATAAATTAGGTGATTTTTTTTTTCCCCCAGTTAACTCCTAGTTGATACTGCCTCAAGCTGAAAATATGCCATGAAAGTAGCTGCTCCAAGTTGTAGTGTTTATGAGCTTCTTATCTAGATTAGCATCTTGATATTCATTCTATTGGTTTAAATATCCATTAAAGCTAAACTGAGATTGGGAACCCCTTGTGCCAGACACTGTACCTACACAATGTAGTTAATAAATGATTCCTGTCCCAATGAGTTGAGAATGGAAACTGCAGAACAGGCACAGAGGAAAAACATGCTGTAAAACATAGACAGAGTATAATATGTTGTGGCCAGAAAATGCTGATTTAAGTGGTCATTCTCTTTCTGAATAATTCAAGAGAATAGTAAGTAGAGTGGCTACGAAGAGAATGGAGCTTCTCTCTTCACAAGAAGCATCATGGAAAAGACAAGGGACAATGGGTACAAGTTGCACTGGAAATATTTCAATTCAATATAAGAAAAAATGTTTACAATGAGAACAATGAGTCACTAGAACAATCTCCCCAGGGATGTGGTAGAGTCCTCATCACTGGAGGTTTTCAGGACAGGGTGCTTGATAATCTCCTCTAGGCTTCCTTTCCCACAAAAAGTTGAACCAGATGGTCCTTCAAGGTCCTTTTCAGCCTGGGCTGTTCTATGATTCTATTAATAAATAGGTTAAAAAAAATGGAAGGAAAGAAAGTAAAAGTGCTCACAGAGAAACATTTATTTTCAGTAACATTTCCCAATACTATTTTTAAAGGTTCTTTTGTACTTCTTCCTCTTTCTCATTATAGAAGTGATTTGAGCAGCTCTTACTTATGATTTTAGCTAAATGCAAGATTAAATTCCAAAATTTTTCCTTCTACTTTATGTTTTATGTATTAGTTTCTTTACTGAGGCTTGTTTCTGAACATTTTTGATTCCTTACCTCCAATGTCAGCTACATTTATGAGTGTTCAGTCTGCATGATCTTGTAGAAGGACCTGGTACTTAGGTTTCTAAGCCATATGTTTTGTCATCTATGGTTTTTTAATGGGCTGTGGTTGAGTTTTCAATGTAATTATGTTCATTATGTCAGTCTGACCTTGGCGCCAGGGAAGGTTATGGAGCATGTCATCTTGAGTGCCATCACATGGCATGTGCAGAACAACCAGGGGATCAGGCCCACTCAATGAGTTTCTGAAAGTCAGGTCCTGCCTGGCCAAACTGATCTCTTTCTATGACAAGATGACCCTCCCAGTAGATGAAGGAAAGGCTGTGGATGTTGTTTACCTAGACTTTAGCAAAGCCTGTGATACTATTTACCACAGTATTCTCCTGGAGAAATTGGCTGCTTGTGGCTTGGATGGGTGTACACTTGACAGATGAAAAATTGGCTGGGTGGCCGAACCCAAAGATCAGTAGTGAATGGAGTTAACTCCAGTTGGCACCTAGTCACAAGTGCTGTTCCCCAGGGCTCAGTATTGGGGCCAGTTCTGTTTAATAGATTTATCAATGATCCAGACAAGGGGATTGAGGGCACCCTCAGTAAGTTTGTGGACAACACATAAATTGCAGGGGATCTGCTTGAGGGTAGGAAGGCTTTGCAGAGGGATCTGGATATCCTGGATTGATAGGTCAAGGCCAATTGTATGAGGTTCCACAAGGCTAAGTGTTGGGTACTGCACTTGGATCACAACAACCAGATGCAGTGTTACAGCCTTGGGAAAGCTGCCTGGAAGAAAAGGACCTGAGGGTGCTGATCCACAGCTGGCTGAACATGAGCCAGCAATGTGCCCAGGTGTCCAAGAAGGCCAACAGCATCCTGGCTTGTATCAGAAACATTGTGGCCAGCAGGGCAAAGGAAGGGATCATCCCACTATATTTGGCATTGGTGAGGCCAGACCTCAAATATCGTTTTTAATTTTGGGTGCCTCATTTCAAGAGAAGGGCAACAAAGCTGGAGCAGGGTCTAGAGCACAAGTCCTATTGAGGAGCAGCTGAGGAAACTGGAATTGTTTAGTCTGGACAAAAGGAGGCTCAGGGGAGACCTTATTGCTCTCTACAGCTACCTGAAAGGAGGCTGTAGGCACGTGGGGGTAGGTCTCCTCTCCCAGATAACAAGCGATAGAGTAAGAGGGAATAGCCTCAAGTTGTGCCAGGGGAGGTTTATATTGGATATTAAGGAAAAGTTCTTCACTGAAAGGGTTGCTAAACATTGGAATAGGCTGCCTGGTGAAGTGGTTGAGTCACCATCCCTGGAGGTGTTTGAAATATGTATAGATGTAACATTTAGGTTTAGTCATGGAATTGGCAGTGTTAAGGCTAACAGCTGAACTCAGTGGTCTGAAAAGTCTGTTGCGGATGGAGTGATGCACTTCATTTGTAGGAGATAAGCAGCGATATATTGGTATAAATCAGAGCTTTAACAAAGTTTGATAGTAAATGTGACAGTTGTTTAACAAGATTTTATGAGCAGGTACACTTGATTGTTTACTGCATAGAGGACAGGGTCAGACAAAACTACCAGGGACACCCTCCCATTGAGTCATGAGGTTCAGAAAGGAGCCCCTTAACATTCTAAAGGCCTCCTCAGAGGGGAATTTAGCTGCAGCTGGATCCAGACATAGTCTCAGACTTGGTCAGCTGTTTAGAACTAAAGAATTTTATTTGGACAATCAATCCTTTATATCATTTAGCTAAGTCTTCAAAGTTTAGCAACACTTACTGTAGAGGAATGAAGCTAGGTTAATTAGCATTGATAATATACAGCTGTGGGTTGGCTTCAGGGCTGGTGGGTTGGCCGATGTAGATAAGGTGCAGGTGTGGCTGGTTAAGTTAAGTGGTTGAGAGCCAATGAAGAGAGAGCTGCTGAGGAAGAAGCAAGAGAAGAGAGAGCACATGCCCTGGATGAGGCAAGATGAAGAGAAGGCAGTAGAGGGACTTGTATGAAGAGTATGCTGGTATGAGATGGTAAAAGACCTTGTTGCAGCATGGTAGTTTGGAGAGTGCTGCAACAACTTACCAAGAATCTATTGTGGCAAGGAATCTCTCAGCCTTGAGGAATAACCCTGATGAGTGTCTGCACTCAAGGGGAGGTCCTGATGTCCAGCTAGCTGCTGTGTAGGATAGTCAATGGTCTCTGGGTTGTCCACTATTTATGGAGTAAGATCATTGACTCATAAGCCTATCTGCATACTGACTACAGAAGTTTGTTTCTTTCAAATTTGGCTTGAGTCAGACATTGACCAGACTGTGGTTAGGTGGGCACATTCTTCAAATTAGCCCTTGGCTATTGTGCTGTTTTCTGTCTCTCCTGAATCCACTTTGAGTATGATACAGCCATTGTGACCAGTTGCATCCTTTTTGACTGCCACAAGTGGTTATCGCTTGAAAATTGTCACTGAAATAAAGGTCAGGAGTGGTGGTGGTGGGGGAAGCACATTGCCACAAGGTCTTCTCCAACCTAAACAGTTCTGTGATTCTATGAGTCTATATTGGAAACTAAAGGAGGTCAAGATTACTTGGATGACACTTGTTGGAATGCAGCAGGAAGGCTGTAATGTCCTGTGTGGTTAAATTTTTTTCTTTTTTTCAACCCATGGGTCAAATGCACAGGTACTTCTGGACATTGTTCCATTGTTAGGGAGCACAGGGAGATCTCTCACACAAATATTGCCTATTTGCCAGCAAGACTTCTTTACTGTATTTATTACCTATATTACTGCTATTAATCATAATAACTTGAACTTTACTTGTGTAACAGTGCCTTGCAAAAGGAGAACTTCAATGTATTGTTTCACAGTAAAATGTACTGTTGTCAATACTGCTTGTTTGTAAAGAGGAGCTTTAAAAAGTCGAGAGAATATGTAGGATCTCGATTTTCCTATACTAATTATGAAAAACTGAAATTCCCTGACAGTATTAGTGATTATTTATTGTGTGCTAAATGAATAGACCACACATTAAAACAGATTATTGGTCTTTTTAAACTATCAAGTACTTCAAATTAGTATCAACAGACATTTAGGGGAAAAAGAAGAAAAAAAAAAGACATTCATATGCATAAACAAAAATAAAAATTAAAAATTAAAAATAGAATTAAATACTGTAACAGAAGAGGTATGTTACTGTTTCAGTTAAGCATTTTTTATCTAGATATTTAATAACAGCCTGCAGATCTTTAAGAACTTCAAGAGAGAATTTAATTATGTCAAAAGTATTGTAACTGTAAGATATAGCATAAGCTGTTAGATATCTATCTTTGAGTAAATACAACTGAGCTGAACTATTTGATGATAGATAGGAAATTTAGAGTTAAGGTTTTAAGCAATAACTATTTAGTTATTATCTTCCTGCAAGCTGCTCTAGCAGACAGCCATTTACCACAGTTAAAATATTTTTTTTTTGAAACTATGTATTTCATAGGGAGTTCTTTGGGTTTAAAGCCTGAAGGCTTTTAAATCATCTGATCTGACCTGCAGTACAACACAGGTCATTGCACTTCATTCACATGTTTTGTTACTGAATGAACGCCTGTATTTCAGTATTCAGAAAACAGTTGCACACCATAAGAAGGAAATAAGACAGATTAGAACTGGAATTCAGAATTATTTTTTAAAAATTAGAAAAAATGTTTAAAGAGAATTAATGGTTTAAAAAGTAATTCAGTTAAGTGAAGTATGCATTTTCTGTTTTGGTAAGAATAGATGACTACAGAAACACAAGATGTAGATCAACTGATTAGATGAGAAATACCCATAAATTATTTGGAAGTAAAAGGTGATCACAAAACTGATTAAAAAAATCTACAGTACTACTGTTATTCATAGAACAACCATATGGGATATGTAAACAAGACTGTCTTCATTCACTTCATCTAAGGTTTAGTTTGGAGAACTAATTCAATTTTGAGGACTTTGGAAGAGTTCTGCATGAGTTGTAGCTCTGTAGCCCAGATGTACCAATGGCAACACCAAATATTGCCATTGCTGGTAACAGCCCACAGGCTTTCTATTGACTCTGCAAGTTCCCAGGACTGGGATTATTGGTCTTGCTTTCTATGGATTTGTCTAGGCCAGCCTGGAGCTTTATGTTCACCTGCTTTACAACAAGAGCACTTCACAATGAGAATACTCTCGCCTGAGTGGTTTTAGCTTCAGCGTAGCTGTATACATTGTGTGATGGAATGCTCATTGGTTTTACGTATTTTTTTGACCAGTACGTAGTGATAACAAGTAATTGTCCTGTGTAGAATTGGCTATTTATGGCCCTATACTAAAATTGTAGTACAGAAGTGTGCAGCCTTAGGATGACAGCAGAGGCTTTTTTTTTGCACTCAAAATCTTACGTTAATAAAAAAAAATAAAAAAATAGCAGCTATACATGAAATTAAGAAGTTATTTTTAGTCCTGATATTAAAATAATCTAATACATAAAAGTCATGTAAATAACCATATTAAAACTGTTGTACAACAACTTCCTTCCTTTCAGTGTTCTTTTGGATGCTAAGGATGGCAGGTTTGGCATTTCTTAAGAAGGTTTGCATGTTCAGTAAACCTTTGCAGGTCATCATACCATGCTAACAGTGTGCATGCCATGTGTCCATTTTTGTATAAAAAAGCTCTCAGATACACAAGCAACAGAGTCTTCTCTTTATACCAGACTGGTCTCAAAAAAATCACACAGAAATAATTAATTTACAACATATGGCCCAACAAAAGGCTAAATTCAACTTCTTCAAAGTAAGCTAGTTCAAACACTATGGATGATACTCCATGCAGCTGAGCCGCATGGACAGGGATCAGTACATGGCCTTATGTTATTTAATGGTATTAACATATGATACTTCTTTTGAATAGATGACTGCTGAGTTTTCTTTCATCTCTTTTCTATATGTCGATGTTTTTCCAAGACAATGAATTCTCAAGAAATTCATTAAATTAATTCAATAAGTGGGTTTTTTTGATATCAGATAATGCATGTTCCATGCTGCAAAAAAAGTCATCAGAATAATCCATCCTTGCTGGTTCTAACAGAATGCCCCTGGAGGTTATCATCACTTTGGTCCCAAATCATGTATGCTGTGATTATTACAAATTATGAAGATGAAAAAGCTAAGGGTAATAAAAGCAGCTTTTCTAGGCAGGGGTAAAAAGAGGATTTGTAAAATTACTTATTCCAAGAGCAGGAGCTTGCCAGTATCAAGTCTGTGCTGCCCCTTTCCATCTGGAAACAGGGGTTCCAAATATATAGCCTGTTTTTTTGCCTGAATTTTTATTCTGATTCTTTATCGATAGCCACAAATCAGTTATTTTGTCAAAGACAAACATCTGCCTAAGCAGTCTATGGCTTCCTAGGCCTTTCCTTCATTGTTATGCAAATATTAAAAATGTTTTCAGTTCTCTAGACCTTAGAAATGTCTCCAGTTTCCTTCTGAGTTACTAAAAAAATAAATTCAGTGGTTTGGAGATAATTCAGCTATTCAGTCCTTCCTAACAAATTTACAGTTCAGAGGGTAAAAACAATTGTGTTACTATCACAATAATTTGCTATTTCCCTTGAGATTCTTGGGCATGAGTTGCCTAGGCCTGTCATTTTGCCTGTCTATGCTTAGTTAATTTTAGCAGATGCTGTTTCATATGTTCTGTTACTACAGATGGCGAAATTTTTATTTCCTCCAACGGAGGCAAAACCTTATTTCTTTTTTTCTTTTTCCTCCTGATCAGAAAGCTAACACAGATGAAAGGAAATTTTCATGTAAGTTTACATCCTAGTAGAGTTTCTACACAGAAAAAACAAATACTGATTGTCACAGAAGAAGACATTTTATTTCTAGGACAACTAGAGAAGGTGTCTTGGTGGTTTTGTTTTGTGTTTTTTTTTTTACGTTGTGCTTCCAGAAGATGTATTTGTTACTGCTATAATTCATTGGTACACAACAAAAGCAAAGTTAAGGCTGCATGAACTGATTTTAAATTTTACAGGTGCTGATAGAGATGTTCAATGAAATCAGAAACAAACCCAAGAGTCAGTTCAGCCAGTCTGATTTTTTTGATAAAAACTTGAGTCTCAAAAAATTAAAAAAAAAAAAAAAAAAATCTGACTGAAAGCTTGAGGTTTTCTCTTTTTTATTCTCCACCACCCCATCCCCTACCCTCACCCCCCAACCCCACACCTTGTAATATTGTATGACTTCAAGATGTATAAAATAATCACTGTTAACTGGGAGTAAAATAAAGTCTCTCTGATGGGAAGTTTTCTCTTCTACACCTGTCATTAAAGAAAGGTAGACACGTTAAAAATCAACGCGTGCAGACTTCTGCTCTCCTCTTCCTGCATTGGCTTAATTTAATGAGGCCTCAGCCAGCGCAATGTTCCCACAGGCAAGGCCACCATCTCTGCCTGCCCAAGGCTTAGAGACAGGCACCGGACACTCTGGGCTCTGGGCTGGATGGCTGTGTCTTCCGCACAGAGCTTGTTTTGAGTTCAAGAGGTGTCTGGGGTAGCTGCTTCCATTGTGGCTGGGAACTGTGCCCAGTGGCCTATTGCTGCCAGTGCTGAGCAGGCCCACACTCACAAGGGGTTTTGGACACCTTCCACTGCAACTGCTACACAAATTACTGCCTCTGTCTCCTATGCTCCCAGCTGGCAATGCTTTCCCTGATGCCAGCTGAAGAAGTGCTTGACAATTCATAACTCTAACTTAAGAGCCAGCTGAAGATAACAGGTGTAAGCATTTTTTTGAGTAGGATTAGCTCTCTGAGGCTGGTAGAAACTACTAGAGGTTCTAGGTGTGAACATTACCCTTAGTTACCTGTGTGAGCAGGAGTGGCAATCTTCTGGAAGAAGAGCCCAGAAGCTGCTTTATGGATTGCTGCATCCCTTAGCTGCTTCTGTTTGCACTGTTTTTCCTTGGAGTGCCCTACTTTACTTAGCGAGTCCATTTCCATTTCAGATTCTCCCACCTTTGTCTGGTTGTGAAACAATGGGATATAGCTATCAGTAAACATTATCAGAAGATACATGCCTGCTATGTGTCTGCTCTTTGTTTCCACTTGCCACTTACTTCAGCTCATGTGCCTAATATCGAAATTGCCACAAATGCAGTCTGAGGTGCTTCCGTCCTACTTTCTCTCCAAAGAAGAATCACAGAATCATTGAATGGTTGGGCTTGGAAAGGAAGATCTGGAGGTCTTCTCATCCAATCCCCTGATCAAGCAGGGCCACTCAGAGCAGGTGGCCCATGCTGAGGAGATATGCCTCCTTGTTTGTGGACCAGATTGCATGTTTTGGATCCTGGGTACAGGGGACATTCTTAGGCTGCAACTCTTCAGCTTTTTCTAATATAGTAGATACACAACTACAAGAAAAACCTGGTTAGGATTAAATATTTATTTGTTTGTTTGTTCTGTTTAGACTAATCATAATCTTGTGTAAACTTTTGAGAACCTTGAGTTTTGTTTATTTTGCCCTTTTTTCCCAATCCTCATTTTTAATCAGGATCAGTTTCTTATTGGTGAGTTATAGTTCTTTGCATAATGTTGCATTTTATTACATTTTCAATAAAGTTTTATTGTGTTGAGAACAAGTCAGAACTTTTCTTGTATGTAGTAGGTTGATCCTGGCTATCTGCCAGGTGCCCACCACAGCTGCTCTATCACTCCGCCTCCTCAACTGGACTGGCAAAAGAAAATATAATGAAAGTTTCATAGGTCTAGATAACAGGGAGAGATCGCTCACAAATTACCATCACAGGAAAACCAGATTGACTTGGGGAATTTAATTCAATTTATTACCAAACAAATCAGAACAGGATAATGAGAAATAAAACAAAACTTAAAAAACAAAACAAAACAAAAAAAAAAAACCCAAAAAACAACTGTCCCCCACAGTGGTGCAGGGGGATGAGGAACAGGGGCTGTGGTCAGTTCATCACATGTTGTCTCTGCCACTCCTCCTGCCTCAGGGGGAGGACTCCTCACACTCTTCTCCTGCTCCAGCTTGGGGTCACTCCCATGGGAGACAGTCCTCCAAGAACTTCTCCAGTGTGAGTCCTTTACATGGGCTGCAGTTCATGAACTGCTCCAGTGTGATTCCTTTCACAGTGTGCAGCCCTTCAGGAACTGACTGCTCCAGTGTGAGTCCCCCGTGAGGTCGTAAGTCCTGCCAGCAAACCTGTTCTATCATGGACTCCTCTCTCCATGGGGTCACAGGTTCTGCCAGGGGCCTGCTCTAACGCAGGCTTCCATGGGGTCACAGCCTCCTTCAGGCACATCCACCTGTTCTGGCATGGGGTCCTGTGTGGGCTGCACGTGAATAGCTGTTCCACCATTGATCTCCATGGGCTGCAGGGGCACAGCCTGCCTCAGCATGGTCTTCACCACAGGCTGCTGGGGCACATCTGCTCCAGTGCCTGGAGCACCTCCTCGGTCTCCCTCTTCACTGACCTTAGTGTCTGTAGAATTGTTTTTCTCGTATATTCTCACCCCTCTCTTCAGCAGCAGTTGTGCAGGTTTTCCCTCCCGCTTCTGAAATATATTATCCCAGAGGCACTACCACCATCACTGATGGGCTAGGCCTTGGCCAGCAGCAGGTCCTTCTTGGAGCTGGCTGGCACTGGCTCTGTTGGACATGGAGGAAGCTTCTAGCAGTTTCTCACAGAAGCCACCCTTGTAGTTCCCCAGCTACCAAAACCTTGCCACACACCCCCAATACAGTGTATTAAGAAGTTTGTAGCAGAAAATATGAAGTATTTACAACAGCTGCAGTTTAGAATGGGTTTTGTGTTGACTTCACGTATTTTTGAGCATTCATTCTTTCATGAGAAGAGTGATTGTAAATAAAGTTCTCACTCAAATCTCCTTACATATTATGCATATAATTGCATAGTTTGGTTGTTGTTGTTTTGTGGTTTTTTTTAAATTCAGTTATCTGTTCCATCACAAATTTTACAATACCCACTCACCAATACTGTAGTGTCAGTTATACCAAATCTGGTGATGGCATTCTCAGTTCATTATTCAACTCCCCAGAAGCATACAAGTTGGCACAATTTAAAGCCAAGAACACCAATAAATAATTTACCAAAATTCCCAGAGGCAGCATGGATAAGACTGATGATTTCTTTTTTCTTAGGTGATTATTTGATATCTTGATTTGTTATAGCCTTGGCCATCTTGTGAAGACTGGGAAATGTTCATGTATCATTCAGTTATAATGAACTGATTACAGTGGCTCATTGAAGCAGATCTTCTAAAATACATTAAGCTATCCAAGTAAGATTTCCCACTTTCTCCACCATATTCCAGGAGCTGCATCTTGCAGCACTTTATGCCAAGTCTTGCATTACTGCTACCAATTAAATTTAATCACTATAGTCAAAAAAAAGCTTATTAATGCTAATGGGATCAAAACATCCAAAACCATTCTAATAATTCTGATGTATTTCTGAAACATGGATGCAGATTTTGAGACTACCAAGGAAATGTTTATACGATGTCTGTAGTATGATGACACCTTTGTTTTTATTGCTAGAAATTCTTTAGTCTCTCCTAAGACTGTAGTAAAAACATCTAAAGGGAGTTATTTAATCAGATACTACTATCATCAAAATAAAGTTTCCTTTATTAAAATTTAAGGTTGTAGGTAAAAAAATACTGCGTGACCTGTATTACATAACTTTTAACTTTTTTTTTTTTTTTTTTTAATCAGGACAAAGGAAATGATATTCCAAGAACTCTTTTCTTCCAATGTTGTGACTTTACATTAACAACTATTTTCATTTTCTAGTATATAAAAATGACACTGAAAAACCTGTAGTACTTGACAGAGCAAGGTTGATGAAGAAGCAAAAAATAACAAAACCCGGTTTGAAATCCTTTAGATTTCAAATAAACATCAGTTCTTACAACTCCATGGCGACAATGGACTGCCTTTGAATTGTATTTGTACCATCCCTAAAACACTACAGAATTTTACATTTGCTGTCATTTCAACTAACATTTCATACCAGGTTTGAAGCACATTCCCAGGCATATATGTATAAATTTAAGTTTAGGTTATTTTTTTTTTCTTCTTTATTTTATTTTCTTTTCAGAAAAATAAGACAGTTTGTGTTTCCGGAATTTCCTGACAAATTCAATCTTTCTAATATTGATACACTTTGTATTTCCTGGGAAACACAAACTTGGCTTCTGGAAGGGCTGAGAAGTTATTAGTGGAATAGGGTAGACTGGAGAATTGCTAGGCATTGCTAGACATATGCAGAGGCATAAGCACCATGCTTTCAAGATCTATTCTTGTTATTTTAAAGGAAGAGGTTGGTTCATAAGAAGTACCTTGCCCAAAGAGCACAGATCAAGTGGCTATATTCCAAGTTACTAATTTTCAGAATGACGAACATTGACAATTTCAGTGAAATCAACTGAAGGTCACAATTTACCTAAAAGCATCTTTATTCTTATTATATTTTTTTAGGCTCTGTTCCATATACTCTGTCATTTCATATTGGTGAAATGCCAGATTTCACTTACAAGGAAGGAGGCAATGACACAGCTCTGCCAGGATTACCACAAATGCTGTGCCACTACCGTATTAGAAGAAGTCATAGTTGGACACCTCAAAGAAAACCTCTTCAAACTAGCAAATCAGAATGTGTATTAACAAAGCTAATGGAAAATGTCATTGAAATTATTGAAGCTAAGTAAACAAAAGTTCAATGAATGAACATATGTATCTAATAACAGCTATGTGGGCAATGTCTCTACAAATTCTTCCTCCATTGTAACAATTAGGGACTGCTATCCAGCTTCTCAGGAAACCTTTTGTCCTCAATCAGTTATAGTCTGTTACTTCACTGATAATTCTTTACCAGTATTACTCTACAGGTTTTAAAGATACTATTTTGTTCTCCATAACTGCCTTAACTCTCAGACTGTCTTGTCACATATTTGCATTGACAACTATTCTCTTTCACATCTTATACTTTAAGCTAGGTATGTCAGGGAAGAGTCTTCATAACTTTAAAAGTAGTGAAGATGCAGTGGGTGGTGAGGAAACGTTTGGGGGACAGTGTGAAGAGGGACGCTCTCATGATTTTGCTGTGGAAGCCACACAAGTAATGGTCCACTTCAAGCACCTACAAACAAATTTACACAGATTGTAAAACGGTCAGGAGATATATTTGGTATGCAAGCGTTGCCAATGTCAGAAGCTTTTCCCAAAGTTGGAGTACAGACTATTTAATTGGTTTGACTCTCTCTTGTTGGTGATACAGGCTTGCCACTGACTCTCTGGGAAGCAGCTCTGGGGAAAAGGTGCTGGGGGCCTTGGAAGACATCAAGCTGAACATGAGCCAGCACCGCACCCTGGTAGCAGGGATGGTGAATAGCATCCATGACAATGTAAACAGTAACATAGGAAGTAGACCAAGGAAAATGATAATTGCCCTCTTTCTATTCAGCACGCGTTAGACCTCATCCAGATACTGCATCCAGTTTTGGAACTTGCAGTACACTCTCTGTCCTTGGAATGTTTCAAGACCCAACTGGATAAAGCCCTGAGTGACATGGTCTGACCTCAGAGCTTATTATCTGTTTGATCTTATTATCTGTCTGATCTTATATTTGAAATTTGCCGCCTTTGTTCCTAGCCATTTTCTTTCCTTCTGGTGTAAAGAGCTTTGACTTAGCATTTAGTTATTTTTTAATCTCACTTGGAAAGCACAGGTAGTTTGCTTTTTTGAGTCCAGAAAGCTGTGGTGTTTATGAACAGCAGTCTCCAGCTATCTCTACATTTATTCCCCTTAAGTTCATCTTTACAAGTAAATCACAATAACTTTTTACAAATTAATTTCTCAAGTTTCCCCATGCAGTGAATTCTTTTGCAAACACTTCTGCAAAGTTTTACTGGAATTCCGACTTAGGCGCCTAAACAAAGATACATCAGAGTGAAGATTCAGAACAATGGTTTTTTTAAAGCATGTTTTAAAATAAAACTTTTGTAAAGATTTACTTTGAAAAAAATCACATTAGCATAGAATTTGTATTTTTTGTAAAATTATAAATGCTTTCTTTTGAATACATCATGTTCTTAATAAAGAGCCTACTTAAAAAAGCCCAACAAACCAACAAAAAAGCACAACAACAAGAGAAACCTCCCACACTTAGAAACATAGTCATGTGCACTCCTAGCCAAAAAAATGCTTGAAGGTGAGATTGATTTGAAATAGTTTAAATCCTTCAGACCTAAAGGCATCTGTGCTTTTCTTTTTTCTCAGCGTGGGTGCTTCTCTAGACTCCGGCTGTGAATTTGAATGAGAATACAGTCAATAATTCAATCTGAATAAGAGTCTCTAACCCATTCTAGAAATGTGTGAGATGTACGAAATCAATGTTGCTTCATTAATTTATACCACATGAGTATCTAGTCCTTATGTGTTGACCTCCACAGTCTTAAAAGTTTAGCTTTGTTTTAAATATATCTACACGCATTATTATGGAGTTAACTTGTTATGATTGTTGTTTGGCTGCCTCTTAAAAAAAATAAAATACAACTTTCCATCATGAACATATTGAATTTAAAGCATATTTGATGACACAGACATTAACATATAGATAAACACACGTGCATGAACATTCTATATTACAAGAAAGGCTTTTCTCTGTCATGTTCTAGCAGATTACTTGTTTAGTTTTCTCTCCTGAATAGTACTCTGAAGTGTTTCTATTTCACCATTAACAGTATAGGACACCTGCTAAGACTAGAGTTTTTAGTTAAACATCTGAGCATAATACGAAAAAGTGAAGATACAGACCCATAGCAGGGGGTTTATGCATGGTTTGAGATAAGTTTCTGTTGGAGGACTTGGGATTTTTGTTTTACTGCATTTTTTTTTCCTGATAAAGATGTTTACTACTTCATGGAACTAGTACAATTGATTCCTTGTAGAAAGAATAGCAGTACATGAAGAACTTTGAATCCCTATTGTCTTGACTTTCTAAACAGTTCTTTTGAATTTTTCATGTACTGTGATTTCTTCTGCAATTATAACATTAAAAAAGCAATTTTGTACGAATTAGAACCAGATTCCTTTTCAAACACTAGAGCATTCAAGCTATTTTAATGTGTAAACAATAGTCTGAAATACACTGAATCACTTTCCAGCTGTATCTAACAAGGTTTGCATAGTGATAATCTTCTTAGTGACCTTTTTCTTTCCTAAAAAACCAAAAAATACTTCGAGGCAGAGCTGACTATAGTAAACACTTCAAAGCTCAAAAAGCAATTGCAAGTATGGTTAACTATACAGCTATTACCGTTATATTAAAAGAACAGCATTAAGTTACTTTAAGCATTCAGCTCAAGAAATACTTTAAATTATGTAAGTATTTCTAACTTTTTTTTTGTAGGGTTCATTCTACCTACACCCCAGTCCTCCTGTTTTCCAGCACAGCCTAATTCTGTAAACGCTGATGTTCATGAAGCTGTCCTACCTGGACCTGCATTCTAGTTCTCCTGCTGCTTGCAAAAGACTGAATTTGCTTCTCTCGTTTGAAGAGGGCAACTTAATCAACAAGCAGTGATGTATTCTGATTGTCATTGCCCATCACCTTTTCATATGAAGCTGGACAACTGTGAAAGTAGGAGACTTTGCATTAAATGACAGAAAAAGGGACCTTGATTCTAGTCTAGTGATTAGGGCACTTGAAATTGAAGCTCATTCATTTAAAGCAGGTGTCCAAATGACACTTATCTCCCACTGTAGGTGGCTATTTTTAACAGTGATTCATTTGCCTGAGGACATTTTATAATTCCATTCACATAATGAAAACATTACAGGTGTCTAGGCATCCAGTCAGAATGGTTCAGCTTTGTGGTAGCCTCATAGTATCACTAAGTCAAAACATTAAAAATATTTCTACTCATGCCTCCCTTGTTTCTTTACAGAGTTTATCATTCATTGTAAATGTAGCTATCCCATCTACAGAAAGACCCTGGAAGCCACTAGATTTTCTTAAAGAGCAAGACTAACACATACGATGCATAAGGGCCCTCTGCATGAGAAATTACAGCAGTCCTTACCAGTCACTGCTGAAATACAAGTTTATGTTTCTGTCTCAAGAAATACCCTCTAGAACAGCAAGCCCAGGTCACTGCTCCTCTCTCCAGAATCAATGCCCACTTACAATGAGCATCAAATAAAGTAGTCACTCCTGAGCAGAAAAGGCAACCATAAAACATCCCACACTCCCTGAACTGCTCTCAGTCTTCCCGACTTCCTTGGAAATACAGAAATTTCTTGTATTGGTTGACTTGATATTTCTTTCTCAAAGGTCATCTCCCCGTCACAGGCTGTGTTTTAGATACTGCACATGGTGTGACTGCATGGCACAGATATACATAAAATGGGTTCATTAGTCTGGTAAGAGTCTAGCAGCTAATAACTTAATAGAATGAAAGCAACAGCTGTGGATAGGCTGACTAGGAGATAACTCACACAGCAGAGAACAATGGATTTACAAAAAATAAACAACCCAACAACAAAAAAAACCCCACCAACCTAAAACAACAACCAAACCATAATTCAGCAAAATGTATTAAGAATGTAAATTCTGCCTCATAGCCATCACTAAAATGATTGGCAGAGTTTTAGAACCATATACTTATGTTTAACTTATGTAATAGTAATTACTTATTTTGAGTAAATAAATGTGTGTTAATGGTGTAACCATTAAAAACGTGGTTAGAACAGCATTTTCTTTAACTGAATTCAACAACAGCATTCTGTATTTATTGATTTAATGAAATTCAAATGCAGGTTAACAGCTGCCATCTGATGGCTAAATTATTAGGAATAATGAATACTTAGTAATTTAAATATATTAATAATATTTATCACAGTAAAATATAATTTATTGAAATTTAATAAAATGTATATTTGTTCATAATCCCTCTAGCTGTGACAAAATCAAACCTTTTTTTTGAGACATTTCCATCAGATACTTACGTGCAATGCTCACAAGCAACATCTCAGAGGTTCCTTTTCACTGACTTTTGAAGTTCCAGGCTGTCACTGTGGTTTTAACTTTACCAACACTGCTGGCAAGAGCTTTATTATATTTTTTCATTAATCATTTAATTTTCCTGATGTGCAACTGACAATTAACCCAATTTGTCATGTCAGACACTTGACTGTTGATTAGAATGCTGATTAGGTGTGTGATTGGTGATTCAGATACTTTAATTATTTTCATGCAATGAAAAAGAACGGACAAAACTGTTAGAATAAATACATATTCTGATAGATCTTTAATTATTTCAGTGATTAAGTAACTAATTACACAAGGTAAAAAACAAAGGTATTGTTTAGTTTCTTCTGAATCTATTCAGCACCTGCTTGAAAATATATAGTCCCACCCCTCCGACCCCACCCAACCCCATCCTCCCCCCACCCATTTCATTTTTTTTTTTTTTAGTGTAAACTTCTGGTAGCAAACATTCAGGAATTCATGCATTTGCTTGGAGGGGAAATATATTTTCCATGCTGTTTTTCTCTCTGAGGCTTCCAGGAAATGTCTTACGTAAAGCAGACATTATTTTCTGTGGTCGTTCAGAAAATATATTTATTTCACACAGTCCCATCACATAAAGCCACTCTGCAAGTATTGTGTAACCTCATTAAGATCAATAATACTATGAAACTAATAGCAGTTAATGAAGCAAAGACATTTTAAAAGCAACTTCTAGCTGCACAGATCCTTAGAGAATTAGTGTTAAGAGTATTATAGCTGTACAAACCGGACCCTTAGACATTTTGAAAAAGCTGTGTAGCACCAACTATTGAGAACCCAGTTCTTCATGCTTTACAGAATTTTCACCTCTTCTGTGAGTGGTTTGTTTGCTTTAGAAGTTTTTATTAGCTGTTCTTGCATTTGGGTTTTTTGCTTAGTTTTTGTTGTTCTTTTTTTTTTTTTTTTTTCTCCAGCAGGTGCAAAACTATATGCAACACAGAGAAATTGCACATAATGATAAAATATTCCCCAGATAAGATCATCCCAATGAATATTGTTTAGTTTATGTCTAGCACTTCCAACAACCAAAATTCTGCTTAATCTTTGGACCTTCAGGAAGATATGCATCTGTATCTTACAGGATAGCTATTTATACATGATAAAATTATTCTCTGGGGAAATGGTGTAGGAAAGCTGCATCTTGCTATGGACAGGACTAAAACCAGTTGACTTTTGGTATTTACAAAGTGAGGTCATAATCTTTTGAGCATGTGCCATACTAAAACATATGCATTTTAAAAACAACAGTCAGCTTCTGTCCATGAAAGCAGTCTGGAATGCCTTGGAGTAGAAAAGCGATAATACTAAAGTAACTTCATGTAGCAGAAGTGATATAATTTCATTATGTTTTCACTCAAAAGGCCTAATGCACTGGAATGTTAATAATAACAGTTTACTTCAGCATAAATACAAAGAATTGTTGTGTAGTAAGCATTAAATTATTTTCCTTGGAAATCAGTGAAAGGGAACTTATTCTTCCTGCTATTTATAGTCACCCGAAAAATGTCAGAAAGGAGCTCCTAGTACATTAATACTTCTGGTAACAGGAGGGGTTTTTAAACCGTATCTTGCAAGATTATGAGCTTCAGCTACAAAGTGGTGCTGAAGTCTCTCTCAACATCTAACAACGTCAAGTGAATAGTTTATAATCTGATCTTGCCAGGCTAATTACAGATGACCTCTTAATATGGCAGGGACTGCAGAAGAAATAAAAGCATTCATAGCCGTGTTTGTTATTAAGGGAATTGGGAAGAACAAAGTTAAAAACATGACCAGAAACAGCAGGATCATAATAATGGCATGCAAAAAAACCTTAGTGATGCAGAGTTTGGTTTATCTGCAATATAATCTGTATCTTTTAAATATGTATGAAGATTTAAACAGACAATTTTCTGTAATTTAACTACCTATTGCATATTATCATTATATCTTCCTGGATAAAGAGAGGAGCATGAATTATGGAGATTCTTGATTGTGTTATCAAGCACTCTTGTACTTGATAATAGCTGCTCGATGGTTTGCTTTTCAAAAGTAATGCCACATTTCCCCACCAAACTTAAAATTTGTTAACATAATAAATAAAAAGTGTGTTTTACAAATATAAGAGTGCTTATTTAAAAAAAAAGTTTAAAAGTATACTTTGTATATGTGAAGAATTTTTTAAAAAATACACTTCATAAAAATTGTTTTCACAAAACTGCAGTTAGTAGTTAGAAATTCTTTTGACAATAATCAAGATTTGTGCCATGCTCTTGCCATTCAAAAGTCACCAGTCACTTTTACTGTGAGCAATAAACAGTATTTTACAGCTTTCTCAATGCCTGAGGAATGCTGAAACTCTTAACTTAGGTGGAGTGCCTAGAAGAAAACTACATTTCTGATGCTATAGGACTTTGAACTAAATTGGCCTCAAGCACTCTTTTTAACCCAAAAGTGAAAGAATACAGAAGTAGTTTGACTGATAGCTGTCAAGAACACAAACTGGATTCTAACTGGGTTTTGTCTTGAGAGGAAAACAAATTATGTACAGTATTTAATGTTAAGAAGACACTAGTTATTTCCACCAAATTCTTCCTTACTGGGATTCTAAAACTGCAAAGGCCTCTGCAGAAATTCATGTTCCCTTTACCTGTCATCTGTCAAAGCCAGCTCTTTTCACTAATATTGCTGTTGTCATTATTCTTATCATTAATATCTATAAACATTTTCCTAATTTGGAGTCACCAAAAATGGATAGAGACAGACAGAGAGAGGGAGAATGGAAAATATATATTGTATAAGGAGGGGAAAAAAAATTAAACATCTGGGCTTGTCTATGCTTGGCTAGAGCAACTCCATAGACTAGGGATAAAGAACTTTAGTTCAAAGAAAGAAGTCCCAGAATTTAATCCTGTATATCAGTGCCATTTATGCATTTTAGTCTTTAATTCTTAAAGTGAAAAAGCTAATAAACAAACAAAACCAAGAGAAACATTTCTGGTATAGCCTGGTCTATTCTTTGATGTCAGTCC
This sequence comes from Falco naumanni, assembly GCF_017639655.2. Lineage (NCBI taxonomy): Eukaryota > Metazoa > Chordata > Aves > Falconiformes > Falconidae > Falco > Falco naumanni. The sequence continues at coordinate 51,991,309 of NC_054055.1, forward strand.
AACACTTCTTTTCATGGATGCTACTTATTCCTCAAGAGACAAGGAGTGCTAGTTTCAAAGTAGCAAGGAATTTCAACACTTAGTAATTTTAGTTCTTTTAGTAATCTTATTTGGACCTTACTCAATTTGTTTAGAAATCAGTAACAGATATCCATTTTTTGGTTAATTTTAAATGGACATGGTAAACAACCTGTGTATGTAAATTATATAATGCATACTTACCTCTAACTTTTGCTAGTAGATTTGTAAGATACATATACATAGTTGTGTTAGGTGTTTCCAAACAAAATCTAATAAAAATATAACAGTTATTCATTCCTCCAAAATACAGATTTAACTGATAAGAAACAGAAAAAAAAAACCGCAACAAAAAACCTGTAGTATCTTCTACATAAGAATTGTCATGAAATAGTAATTCAGAAGTGCAATTTTAGCATGCATATAGGGTCAATATAGAGTAACATACAACTGTCTGTGTCTGAGTCACTTAATTTTTCTACCAAGCAGGAAATAGCAGGTTACTGGAACACCAGCCTTTAGATAATGATAATTATGATGATGATGATGATGATGATTTTGATAATTTTGGCAATCCAATATCCTGAAGACTACTGGGAATAGATCCTTGGCTTTTTCTGGATATATTATTCTTTAACATAAAGCTTTCTAAAAACCCTGAAAGTGTGATGGTACTCCCACAGAAAACATTCCTCAAGTGATTAATTGATCAAACAATTGATTGATGAGTTTTTCCATCTGTCTGTCTATTTATCTATCTATTTTGTTTCTATTAATAAAAGAATGCAAATAATATCAATATTTTAACTGCATTTTATAAAGAAATAGTTTAGAGCTTTCTAAGCATCTTTGGCAAATCTGATGGCATTTTAATAGACTGGAAGCTTTTATTTCACTCTACTATTTATCTAACTGCTTTTGCTGATAGCTACAGGAGACACAGTATGCATAAGTACTTCTGATGGCTTTGATATTACACAGGAGTTAAAAACACCCTACAGGCATTAATTGCAAAAAAGCTATTTGAAATAAATTGCCCAAATGGAGCTTGTGTCTGATTATAGCAGTGTGTGGTGATTATAATGGGGGTGTGTGTGTTTATATGTGTATGTGTGTGTATGTGAATTCTAATTAATTGTAAGTAGTTCCTAACAGATGTATAATAAAAAGTCATCATGTGAAAAGTTTAAGATAAAACAAGTCAATAAAATGAATGTTCCTTCATAAAGGAAGCTATTTAAGAACTTCAAGAACTTTGAACAGACTGTTAATGTAAACAGAATTATTCCAGTGAAAAGCTAAACAAGTCCTTTGAAAGTAGTGGCCAAATGCTTCATTTGCATAAATGTTAGATACTTCTAAAACCTTGGAAAAAAGCTGATGCTGCTTAGAAAATGGAAAGATCTACAAAACAGAGATCTATTGAAAGGTGCTTGAAATAGAGATACAGGAATAGACTGTTGGCTGCTAAGAGTAACACCTTTGTAGCTGATGCAAAATATGCATGTTTTGTAGCACAGACACTTTTTCTTTGAAGCTATAATAAATTTTTGCCCTGAAAAACTCTTTCACAGGAGATTTAAATGATACCAGAATTAAAAGAACATGTAGTTAGCTAATGTGACCTAAGCATGGTAGGTATACTTGCTGAGCACAGGTAGTTGTGTGAATATGAACTAAGTGTATCTAAAGGCCTGTTTTTTCTCCAGTGTATTAAAAAAAGACACTTTTCATTGACGGATGGGATCTAACTTTGTATAGCAGTTAATGTCAATCATTTCCAGATTTAAACTACCTTTTTAAGATAAGAAGGTACCATTCTGATTGTTCATGTCAAGCTAATGAAAACTGCAAACCGCCAATTTAAAGACATTTGATGGAGATTTGATGTAAATTTATTGGCTTTTACTGAACCAATGTAGAAAAGATCCTAAAAAAAAAGCAAAAATACCTGATTTCCAAGTTGAACTTTGCTGGCCTTTACTTGCCTTTATTTCAGTTTACTGAGTAGAGTTTTTCAGCATCAGAGTTGATATTTTGTTCTGTAAGAAAAAAAGTAACCTGTGAAAAATATGCCTCAGAGTTCTGTTTAAGTAGTTTTAGTTACTCATTTTATCATTGTAAGGCATACTTTCAAGACCACGAAACACATGGATATCCAGCTGCAGATGCATATACATATGTACATGTGCCATCTACATATGCATGTAGGTCTACATACAATGAATTCAAATGTTTCAAGATTCTTTTCAAAGAACTGTTATCAGAATTGGACATATTTCTTATTGGTGTCTCAGAACTGTCACCTACAAAGTGACACCAATTCCAGATTAGAAACTGAAAATTTGAATCTGAAGCTGTCTTTAGAATGGGGTACAAAAATTTGTGTTATATGTTCTCACACTTTTGCCCAGACAAAGAAGTCTTTTCTTCATGCAGTCTGACAGTCTTAATATTGTCAGTTCTTTATGATCGAGTACATTGTTCTTTATAAATTCATATTTTGATCTGTGCCTTCAGATAAATCTTTTCTTAAGAAAAAAAAAAAACTTTCAAAACCCCTTGAAAACATCTGTTAACCTCCCTCCATATAAACACTTAAATTGCTCCTAATTAAGACATTATTAATTGCACACACCTTCTTTAAATTTATTCTTTCAGGAAATAAAAACTAAGCATGGTAAAGAAGCACAACATGGCTGAAGACAACAATGTGCCTGAAATAGTAGCCAAAAACCAGCCTGATGCATTCACCAAAACCAGTCTTCAGTTAGTGCAGTGATTTGCAAAGCGATTCCTGCTAGACTGTCAGAAGCATGCAATCTGCAGCAGTGCAAGCAACCAGACAGCTTATGTCAAGGAACCTGGAGTATTCAATTTATGCACTTGTATTCCTGCCCGAATTCTACATGCCAAATGCTTCAGCTAACTGGCAAAATACATCACTGGTTTTCAAAGAGAAATGAAAAAGCTGAAATAGAGGATTAGTGTGAAAAATGTCATAAAGGAGCCTTCTTTCCATAGCAATACATGTTAAAGTATTCAATTTTACTGAGGGAAGGTAGAATTCTTTACAGATAGAAGATAGAAGGTAGGATACCTGCACCTCCCTTATGGAGATGAAGAAGTTCTTCCAATGTAGATTCAGAATAAAATATTGAATTTGTCTTTGCCTGGAGTGGCAAGCTAGGAACACACTAAGGCCTTCTTAGTCATTTAATCTTTGTCTCTGCAGGCTGCTACTGTAAATATTTTTTATCAGCACAGCAGCGTGGTGAAGTCAATATCAAAAGACAGCTGGGAGAGACAATACACTTACTTCAAAGGATCTTCTCAAAGCCTGAACAAACCTAACAGACAAGGTGACAGATAAATATTTTATGTACATCAAGGAAGCCAGTTTACAATTTCATCCACAGCAACAGGAAATTAAGAAACCAAAAATCTGAGGAATATGTATTCAAATAGACCAGGAAATGAGGAGCAGAAGATCTTAAGGCACAATATCCTGAACACGGATCATCATTACATTGTTTGGACTGAGAAACATAAGCTATGTTGAATCAGACACCAGGTGATTATGGAATTTGAACAGTGTAGTTGTCAACTCTTGGAAGCACTGAATCTTGTATTTGTATGAACCAGTAAGTGACTGTAAAAACAGGAAATTATTGTGAAAAGAGATCTTGGTTTATCATCCGGTCTTCTAACCATTTCACAAAGCTAATTTTCTTCTATTTAACCGGTAATACTAAAATCAATGCAAATAATACAATTCTTTACTGCCCATTCTATTATGTTCCGATCGAATTTCAAATATAGTGAATTTCTCAGTGGCTTCAATCTCTGCTAAATAAAAAACTAAAAAGGAGAAAATTATCCAAGAATACCCTCTTAACTGATTTTCAAATATATTCCATCCTCATTTTGTGCTATTTTCTGTGAGATAATCTGGCCTCTTTGACATGAAAACTTCATACAACTTAAAATGCACACTGTAAGTACAACTTAAGGTATGACTGCTTGTACTCCATGTAATTGTCCATTCTCTGAAAAAGGAATTATAGCATTTATAAGGATTGTACTGTATATACTTGTAACAAAGACATCAAGATTGGTACAAACCAAATATGAATGTAAATGTGTGTGTGTGAGAACCAGAATGAGCACCATAACAAGGGTTAAAAACATAGTCTGCCCTTATAAAAAACAACACCATTCTAACATTTAAAAAGTTGATGTCAAGAGCAGATGGCCTGCACTCCCATATAGTAGCAAATGACTCTCCATTCTAAAAACAGGAGGCCAGTAACAAGGTGGTAGTATGTCAGTTATCCCCCTTGTTTTATTAGCCCATCAGGAGAATAGATATATTTCTGTTGTAGAAAAACAGGTAATGCAACTGTGCTCAAGGTGTGTGGAGATGAAAATAAGCAAGACACTGAATGAAAGAACCAGCAAATAACAATTGATAACTCCTAAAAGGTATAAATTAACTTGTCCAAAACCTTCTTTATCATTGCCACTCAAAAAGAACCCCAGAGGTGTGATGAAGACATAACAGCTGTCATTCCTTGCCCTCAGTGGCACACACATGGTCATCTTTGAATCACTTGGGCATATACATGTGAGTATGAGTTTATGAGAATATGACTGAATTAAGTCAATGAGACAATGAATGCAAAGGGATAACATCAACTCAGAGATTTCATAAACAAATATAATTTTCCTTCCCAAAAAGGTTTCCCTCTGAACTTTATTATGTAAAAATCTTAAAGTACTGCTTTTCTTAAGGAATATAGGAAACCACTAAGAAATTGTATGATGATGATGTGTGTGACAAACCAATAAAATAACCAAACCACTTATTACATTTATATAAGTTCATTTTAGTTGAAATTACATTTATAATACAACATAAGTGTCTGGACATCACACTGGCAAGAGACAGCTTCTATTCTAATGTGTTGCTGGAAGGCAGCTGGGGCACAATCCTGGAGAGAAGGGCCAGAAAGTGATTCTGAGCCTTAGGAAATTAGCCTATCTATGGATTTAGTGTGGATGCTCAACCAAAAGGAAGAACATTTACTGCTCTTTCTTCTTGGCTTGCTGGACTAGGATTTGCTGTATGTCCTGTCTTCCTGTCACTTCCTTCTCATTTTCCTGGGTCAAGGTAGAATTCAGAAATTTCACTAGTTGTTTCCCTTTTATGCAGCGGTGGAGGGGTAAAGGAAAACCTGGTTTGAGGTGAATGTCCATTGACAAAACATGTCAAAACATGACAAAACATAATGTAAAAGCTGTATAATTAGACCTAGTATTGGTGGATATTTAATAGTGGATCTTACAATTGCTTTCAAAATTCTAAGTAATCAAGAAAAGAAAGATTACAACACAAAATGATGAAAATACTACTGTGCACAGTTCTGTAACTTTTCATTTAAATTTGGCCACTGGAAAAAAACACGTGCACAACTATTTAATGGAATACAAAGTCTATACAAAAATAGGGGTTTTCCTTCATAAACTTGCTGCTAAAGTCATATATTAAGTTTCTATTCCATCTGGATATCTATGAACCTTTTAATCCTATGTTTCATAGTTCATCTTAAATTCCAGCAGCTTTGGGAAAAGATGTTAAGAGCATATCCACTGATATTTTCCAGTATCATAAATGGATTCAACTTCTGATTCTTTGAGGAGATTCTCCCAAGGCCTGATTTGTCTGAAGGAAAATAAGTAAAATAATTCACCAGCTGAAGATCTCTCTCAGCAGTGAATTAATTATTACACATTAATCTGATAGCCTGCACACTGCTTTATCTGGGGAAGAGGGAAGAATATTCATTGGAGAATTCTGTTCAATCAAAAATTGAAATGTTTCAGAATTTTTTTGTCCAGCAATATTTCAGAATGATGAAAAGGGGAATTTTTGGCTAGCTTAAGCCATTTTTGTGATTAAACATGTTTATGTTCTCATTCAAATTATCTGAGTATTTTCTCTCTGTTATTATGAACTATACTTTACTTAACCATGTCAGTCATAACAGAAGATAGCTTTCATTGGTGTTCTAGAACAAATATTTTATAATTATTTTTTTAAGCTTCTGGTTTCAATTTTTTAATAAGAAAAAATATCATCCTTGAGATCTTTCAAAAATTAATTTTCATTTTCTGTATTGTAGGCATATAACACATTTATACAAATACTAGAGTTAGCGGAGGTAAGCTAATTGTGCACTGGAGGTAGTGGAAATTTCTTTGAAGGGGGAGTTAGAGAAAACTGGGATCCGATAGAAGCATAGTATTACAGCAAGCTTTTTTTTTAGGGTAAAATACAGCTATAGCTTTCAGGATGGTTGTCATGCATGAAACCTACATCACCACAGTTCCCTAAGGAACACATCCTGTCATCTCAGCACATGCTGATAGGAGTGATGGTGGATGGAGTGGAGTGGAGACACTGTGGCCAGGCTCTGTTGTGCTCCCTGCAGCAATGGGAAACTGATGGCACCATATGGCTGATAAACTGCATACCAGTTGTCACATAAAGAATCTACGAGATGCTTGTGGCTAAGCCAACCATTGCAGCAAAATGACTTTCCTCAGATAAAATAATCTCATTGTAATACTAACACACACCTCATCTCAAACTTACCTGCCACCAAGGTACTACTGCAGCTCGCTGGGCACATGGTACCAGTCAGTGTCAGTAACAATATGTATGACTAGAGTCACTCAAGCACCACATAAGCATGAAGGAAATGGTCTAGTCCTGCACTGAAATAAGGCCAGAGCAGGGGGGAGTTGGTGTCTAAACTCCCAGATTACCAAACTGATTTAGTGTTCACAAAATTAGGTCAAGCTGACCCACTCCATAAGTTGCTATGAATGAAAGGGCTTCTAATCAAGGTAGTCAGCCTTGGAAAGGATGAGAAACAATGAACAGATAGTGAAAAGACCATCATTATCTAAATTATGCAGAAAGAAGCCTTCAAGTGAGGAAAGTTCTGACTGTAAGAGGAGACAGGCTGATAAAGTGTTGCAATCCACTGACATCAACAGAAAATTAATTGAATGTAGGACAAAGGTAATTGTGGTAGTGGGAGATCGCGACCTCTGACTCAAATAGCCCCCCCAAAAGAGGGCAAAACCCCACTTGAGGCACATGTATAGAGGAGAACTTCAGTAGTGCTGTCTGAGGATGTGCTCTAATTTGCATTAGAAGCAAGAAACTTGCAACTTATCCTGTGTTATGATGAATGAATATGTAATATACTAAAAGTATAATAAGTGGACAGATGAGGGGAGAAGTTAGGGAAGATACCATCATAACTTCTGGGATCAGTCAAGGGGCTGAACCTGTCTTCTCCCCCATAAGGATGCCTATTGGGTAAGAAATTTTTTCTATGACTATCTTACACTAGCTGCTATTAGATATATTGTTTAAAGCTTGCTTGCAGTCAGTATATTTATCACTGTCAATCTTCGAACTTTATTCTGTCATGTTCTGATATTAATAAAGAGTGTTATTCCATAAACACATTGTTAATCCTTTGTGGGCACCAGCAGTAGCCAGCAGCAGGTAACATATTTAAATAAAGTGGGAAGACCTGTGGAAGGGTCACCCTTATGTTGTTGGCAAATTCCCTTAAGTCAGTCAAATTGCCCTCCAATCCAGTGGGACTGTTCAGTGAAGGATCCCTGTAACAGGATGCTGGAAGACTGGTTGGGCACAAGGATCTCAGCTTTCCTATGGTGCTGTAGATCAGATCAAACACCTGGGATCAAGAAAATCTCCTCCCCCACTTTTACATGAAAAAATGGAAAATAAATTTCCTCAGAGATCTGCAAAATTCTAGAAAGAATTCTTTCTATATGTAGAAAGATAAGTCTAAAAACAAATATTAGGGAAATAATTATTCCTCTACAGGAATAATTATTTCCTTAATCATAAAGATTTGGTTTATGAAAACCACCATTTAGAGTCACTCAGTTAAAAAGTAATAGTACTGAAAATTAATTAATTGGTTTCTTCGCTTTATCTGTAAATTAACCAATTATATTTTCATTTTTGCTGTATTCATTTTCTTTCCTTTGTCTTCAGAAGTAATAAGTTTTAAAGTAACAGCTCATGTGTTGTCTCATACTGAATATTCCTAATCATTCTAATGTATTCCAATTAATTGCTGCTGTGTCTCTTTAGTCTATCTAATCTAAATGGAAAGGAAACTCCAAATCTGTAATGAAACAAAAAATTGTTTCTTTTTTCCCCCCAAGGAAAGCTCAATATGCAGCTGGGAGTGTATAAGTTCTATTTGACTTGACAGGACTAGGGGTGGGGTTCATATGAACATTATTTTCAGAAAGAAGACAGTTAAAATAAAGTTTATGATAAAATAATAGAAAAAAAGCATATCAACCCATTTTCTCGTAAATATTTTCATGCATAATTAAAATTGAACATCAGAAGAATTACAGTCATGTCTACTAAACTATGACATAGAGGGGGAAAAAAACATTTCCACTTAATTCTGCTGTGAGAAGTATTTCATGACCCTGACCAGAATATGTTTTATTTTTTATGTATAGAAACAGAAGAATGGAAAGAAATCTATAATAAAATAAGAAAGGATTTATAATAATTTAATTTTGTAATTAATTGATTTTCCTCAGGGTGCATGATGACAATGAGTTAGTTTGTGTGTATCAGATTTTGGGACCATCTCAATATTTCCTAACCTAGGTTTCAGAAATTCTGTAGCTAACTCTGAACTTGGATATTGTAATGTGCAAAAATTAATTAATCTACAATTACAGATAATCCCAGGAAACCTTCTTCCTGCAGCAGCACAGGTGTAAAAGGGGTTCTGGCTGCTGCCCCAAGATTAATTCTGTCTATTCTTTCCAGACTGTCTGTATGCATTGCAATGTGCAACTTCTATTGGTTAAATCCACTACTAATGGTGAATATATATGAGACTGGATATTTTCCACCCTGGTTTAGGTGTCTGTAAGTTAGACATCCAGTCTAGCCATCTTGACTCCGTATAATCAGTGAAAAAAAAAAAAAAAAAAAAAAAAAAATCTGTCGTGTTAGTTTTTACTTTTAATGGTGTGAGCTATCATCTGATGAATTTTTCCTGTTTGGGTCCCTTTTATATCTTGGAAAACCATACAAGCATAACAAAAATTTCAGAAAGGGGAGAAAACAGTGCAACTACTTAGCGATTAAAGATATATAAGGCTTTGAAAATTTATGCTTTTACTGCAGTCTTGCTAAGTGATGATAGGACAACTTTGATTATCATTTAGAACAAATAAAGCATTGTTATATATGTTTAATAAGTTCAAATCAGCTTTCTGAGCTTTCATCCATGTTACATATATTTTCAAAAAGCTAACTTGAGGAAACAGAAAGTATAAATCATTGTAAGTTGAACCTGGAAACTTCTTTGATAATTCACCCAAACGAATAAGCAGTCAAATAAGTAGATTAGACCCAGATCTACAAATAAAAAAGATATTTAAAAATATTAAAACATAAAATAAATACTTAAATATTCAGATACCATAAACTAAGATAAAACTTCCAGCAGATTTCAGTTGCTAATATTAGTTTTAGCAACATTTTCCACAGCCTTGTTTCACCTACAACTTCTTCCACATAACTAAACTTGTTATTTGTCCCTTCTGCTTACCTGAAGTTGTCAGCTGAACTGGGCTCAATTTACATCTGTCATAGGGATAAAACAGTGAGATGGAAATAAACCACATTGATTCATGCACACTGTTCTTTCTGAGATTTAGTGCAAAAACCTGCAATTTCTGCTAAAAGGTGGCTTTCTGAGGCACAACAGCTTAGCAAATATACTAATAAATCTAAGTTACCTGATACTATGCTCCTGCTGAATAGCTGATGCCCATGCTATTACACCTCTTACCCTTTATAACAAGGGTGACACATCAGGCCATTTATCATGAGTGACGCTTGGTCTTTGGTATTATGTCCAGGCTCGGTTCAGCAGATTGCTAGATGGTATGGGCCAAGGTGGTGGGAAACACATTTTAAGAGCTTAAGAGCTTAGAAGTGTAGGCAATTTCAGTGTTTCAGTGAGTGTCAGTGTCCAAGGGTGTTCTGTACACAACTTAATTTAGAAGAGCAACCAGACAATGAAATTGTGTAAATTTATATAGCAATGAGACATTGCTAATTTTTGGAGATTCAAAAACTGTCATATGAGCCAATATTGATTCATTCTGTACATAAAGCAGCAAATTTGGTATGGAAAAAACAAATCCCCAAATAGAAAAGTTCTGTCATCTCAGTTGCTATGAAAGTTATCCACGGCACTTTCTACTTTGCCAACAGACAGTTTATAAGTAAAACCTTACACCTAAAAAGCAAACTTTCACACAGGAAGAAGCCTACTGAACTATTTTTATATTTCTACTGCTAAAAAAGTCAGTGACCTTAACTCCAAGTTTTGAATCACAGAATCACAGAATGGTTGGGGTTGAAAAGGGCCTATGAAGATCATCTAGTCCAACTGCTCTCATAAAACAGGTTCACACAGAGCAGGTGAAGCTAATACTCATCTTAGGATATTATTCAGGTAAATGAAAAATTAAGTTATTACATAGCAATTACACAGAGATTATTTTTTAGATTTAGAAAGAAGTTTGTTAAAGATTATTGTGCAAAGGACTAGTAAAAAAACTTTTTAAATAGGAAGGAAAGAGGTTTCTTTTAGTTTGGAAACAGAGTCCTCTGCACTAAAAAAGTATTCAGTATTTCTCAAGAACTGTAGTGCCTAAGTTTACTTAAGTGAGAAAAATGAAGCTTAGATATCATTTTATTTACAAACAAGTTCTCTAAAATCATGGATCTGATTTTTTTCAACAGTACATTATAGAAGTAATGCATGAAATTTTTATTATTTTCTTAAATTCTTTTTTTTTTTTAATTTATATTGTACAGCCATTGAGATTAAATTAGAGTTTTAAAATTATCTATCTGTATGTCTATCTATTCTATTATCAATCATTGTATATCTTTTACCATGAACACAGCTCTTGTAACAATATTACAGATAATACCAGCAAAATATTCCAACTTAGATTTTGTCTTTTATCATCTAACGACATATTTGTATTTGTATATTTTCACATTTATTTTTTTATTATAATATGCCCATTAATCCATAGTAGAAGCAGAGCCTACACTGTGTAAACATGTAATTTTACATTGCAACTGCTTCGTGATACTCACAAACTAATTTAAGGTCTAAGAATACACATTAAATATACATTACAAAGAATAGATTACTAAAGAAGCATTTTTCATGGGGCTTCACAGATTATTTATGTGGCCTATTATGCAATCTAGTGTGATAATCTTCCATAATCATGGCTCAAATGTATCAAGTAGCTAGAAGGAGAAAAGTTTAGTATATTCTTTTTGCATGGAAGCTACAATCCTTCAAAGTACTGCATGTGGATATATACTTTACTTGCCAGCATCAGTCTCATTTCAACTGTTCTTGAACCATTCTTTTAGTTTTTAGACATTTTCTTCATTTTATTTCTTCATATAATTAAAAGAGACAGGTAGCCTAAGAGATAAATTCTTTACTCATGAAGCTACCTCCATTCAGAAACTTTCAAAATGCCTCTCATTAACTTTGGTGCTTTACAAACATGAGGAAAAAATGTCTAGCCACCAACTTCTTTAAAATACTCTCCAGGATCTGAATAGGTTGATATGGAACTGTAGTTCTGTGACATAAAACAATTGGATGGGCTATGCAGAACAGTCACTTAGTATCTCTTGTTAGTTAGAATTGGAACATAAAAAGTGGGTTTTATCTCATCTCAACTGTAAATACCCCAGCCCAGATTTCCCTGTTCCAGAATAACAAAGATATCCTATATGAACCAGCTCCATAGATATTATATGAAATATCAGATGTAAGTAGTTACCTTTATGCAGGCAACTCAATCAAGCCCAGAGAGCTCAACAGATCACATTTACCGAATCCTGTTCTACCCTGATGCTAAAGGTCACTTCAGCAGCTCATGAATTAACTTTGAGACCAATATCTAAATCAGTTTGACAGGTTACTCCCTAATGGAAGGACATGTCTCTTAAATTCCTCAAATCTAAGAGAATGCTGGATTAATAATCTCTATGCATAAAAACGTGTTACTATAATCTGTCTCCACCCATCCTGACAACACTAAAATCAATTGGCACAGATATGCAGTGTAAGAGTAGCCTAAAAATAAATAAATATATACATACACCATATTGCAGTATTAGACATTCTTAAAAATCAAAGTCCTTGTCTCCATTCTGCCTTCATGTTATACCTTCTACTTCATCAAAATCTTCAGTTGTTCATGTTCCTTTCCTTTATTGTTGTGATAGCTGCTTTGCAGAGAAAAAAAAAAAAAAAAAAAAAAAAAAAAAAAAGAGTTAATGGAGTTAATGTTACCTCAGGAAAAAGAATCATCCTTAGAAGTTTTTCCTGATTATGAGGACTGCAAAGACACCCAGTGATCAATAAAAAATAGCTGCACTTCAGTGCCTGTACTTCAGTGTACTTCAGTGATTTATTGCACTTTAGAGACCATAGAAACAATGAGAGCAGGTGAAATTTCCAGCCTGCAACAGTCTGACCTAAGAATCAGACTTGTCCTGTTACTGAGCAATCCACATTGGTGAAAAAAGCTCCTTGTGACCAAGCTTCTTTTAGTTTTGACCTTGAGAACACATTTCCAATTTCATTTAAAGACAAATGTGTATTCAGAAAGCTTTTATATTTAAGAGTTAGTATAATTTTATTAGGCCATTGGGGATTTTGTGTGATTTCAAAGTAGGATTTTTCACTTGATTTGTGAAGCGAGGCTCACTGTAGTCATAAGAAAATATGACTTTGATGCTCTTCAGTTGATTATTAGTACTAGTTCAACGAAGGGAAGTAGAGAACAGATATTTTCCACAACATATTCTATTTCTGTATTGGATTTTTCTTGGGACTTCCAGCTCTCTATACAGATATGTACAAATATTTAAAATGAAATTTTTTATTTTGTTATTCAGAAGACAGTGTTTTGGATAAATTTCTGGTTTTGTTGCTGAAGAATCACAAGATGCACAAATCTGAATTTTCCACAAGGAGACTTCATTGTCAAAAGAAGACATGGGGTGCAGAGTTTTCAATCAACATAATAGCCAAGCAGCATGCTTTGTAATTGCCATGAGCCTGTCAGCACAAATGTAGGCTGTTTCTTCATTGCTGAATAAGGTGTAGTGTAAACAGGCAGAAGGAATCACATCAGTGGATTGAAAGATATTTCAGTGTGGTGGGTTAGACAGTCAACAGCCAAACTTCCACCCAGCTGCTCACTCATTCCCCATTCCCAGTGGAACAGGGGGGAGAAAATATGATGGAAAAGCCTGGGGGTCAAGATAAAGCCTGGGAATTGCCCATCAACTTGTGTTTTGGACAAAACAGGCTTGACTTGGGAAAAATGAATTTAATTTATTTCCAGGTAAAACAATCTTGTAGGACAAAAATTAAAGCAACACCTTTATGTGCCCCTTTCCCATACCCAGTTTCATTCCTTCATTCCAGACTCCTTTATGCCATTACTCCTGCTAAACAATGGGAAGGGATGGGAGGGTTATAGGCAAGTACATAGTGCTATGCTGCTCCTTCCATCTCACATTTTCCCTCTGCTTGGGCATGGGCTGTCCCACAGGCTTCATTCCTTCAGGAAAAAAAAAAGGCCCTTACCAGTGCAGGTTCTCCACAGGCCACAGTTTCTATGAGGGAATCTGCTCCCACGTGGTCTCTCCAAGAGCTGCAGGGGAGTCTCTGCTCTAGTACTTGGACCATGTCCTCCTCCTCCTGCTCCTCCTCCTCCTTCTCTCACCTTGGTGTTTGTAGGGTTGTTTCTCACTCTCTCCTTTTCCCTCCACCACTCTTCTTCCCCTGTCCATGAGGTATTTTGCCCTTTTTTAAATCCATGGCTGCTGGGCTCAGCTGTTCCTTATGGTAGATCCCTTGGTGCTGGTGGAACTGGCTGTTTCCATCCTGGGGCAGCCCTGGCCTCTCCTCACAGAAAACACCCCTGCAGCCCCCGCTGCCAACACCTTGGCTCCGACACCCAGCACGTTCTATTTTGAGAGTTCTTTGTTCTTCAAAAGCTATGCCAGGGACCATATGCATTATATTAAAATTATTACTTTTGTTTTTTTATGATCAGAAACTGTAGTCTCTTGATAAATCTTTAATTGTTACTTAAATTTCTTGAATTTATTTCATTCCATGACACATTTCTTCTTTTCATTTCAGGATGTATTTTACAGATAGAAATAAACATTTTTCTCAAATACAGCTTTCACACATGTCATGGAAGACTGAACAGCAGTAGTAGATCCATAGTCCACATTCATTAGTGACATTGCTGATAGAACAGAGAATACACTTATTAAATCTACAGATGGCATGTAGTTCAGAGGGACTGCAACTATGATTGAAGGAAAGGGTTTAAATTTCAAGTGACCATGAAAGACCATTATTCTGTTAAAACACAGGAAGAAATTCAACAAGGACAAGAGGAAGGTACAAAAGGCAGGTAAAATCAACTGTGTACAATATGGAAAAAATTGATCAGGTGACAGTTTTTTTGAAAATGATATGTGGATTATACCAAGGGACAAGCTGGACATGATAGACCAATGTGCAAGCTGTTGACAAAAAAACCCCAACCTAAACCAAACCAAAACAAAAAACCTACACCCAAGAAACTAAACTGGAATGCTTTTCATTGTGTCTAATAGATAACAAGAGAAAGTTTATACTCCTGGCTCACTTCAGCATATGTGGCCTGAGCTGGGACATTGATCTATTTTGGGTTATGATACTTGGGAATCTGGGTTGCAATAAACAGAATCCAGAAAAGAGCAGGTGGAATAGTGCAATGTCTGCTCCACTGTGACCAATACCAAGCATTTGAAAGAACTGAGTAACTTATCCTAGGTAAAAAGAGGTCTGACTGCATGCAGGGAGAAAGATTTTAAATAAATAAATGTTTTCTGCTATATACATACATGCCACTTAGAACAAGAAGTAATGAGCTTATATTACAGCAAAAAAGTATTTTGTTAAGAATGCCTCTGTAACAGAGATGAAGAAGCAGTGAAATATAATCTCCTTCATAGGAAGTCTTAAAAGAACAACTTAAGAAGCTTCTCTGATAATGGCACAGTTATAACCAATCCTGTATGTCGCATGGAGGTGGACTTGATGTTTTGGATTGCTCTATGCTTTTCTTAATGTAATATCATATAGGAAATGACAGAACCAATATTATTAAATTACTATCTTACTTTCAGCCAGTTTGTTCTACTAGAAACCCCAGATAATGAATGTTTGGAGTTTTACCTGTTTTCCACTAGACAACATTTTTGTTCCTTCACATAAAATAAGTATACTTCCTTAAGTAACCAGATGCAGGGGACAGTAGTTTCCTATAGATGGGATTCATATGCTTTCATGTAAATACTGAAAAGGCGGCCACTTCAATTTAAGCTAGTCACTTCTGCTTACTTTTGTAGACAAAAAGGCAAATCCCCATCTCCACATGGCAATTCACGCCATCTTAAGATAGACAACTAGAGCAAGCATAAATTAAACACTTGTGATGGCACAACATGGAGTGTGGCAGAGGGCAGGAATCGGTATTTAGAAACTAAGTTGTGAGAGATGGAGTTGTTGAAATATTCTTAGCTGCTAATAGCTAGCTACCTTTTCTTTGAAATACTGGTAACAGGATGTTCCATTCCTGCACAGGTTATTTCCTGAGCATTTTCAAAAGGCTTTTTACTCTTAAGAGAAACTTACTACACAATACGATATTCCAGAGAATCATGGAAGCTAGCCAAGAAAAGCTCCATTGCATCAGCTAGTTAAACTCCCAGATAAAACAAGTTTACCTCCTGCTGATTATTTACTATCAGTACACACTAAGAGAAAGATAATCTTTTAAGTGCTACAGAAGTATGATTCCTCAGCTCTTTACCTTGTTGTTTTTGTTTATTTGATTGGTTTTCCTTATATAACTTTTCAATGCATTGGTAGGTGTCACAAAGCACTAACAGAGAAATATGTTATGATGAAAATTTACACTTTTCTACCTCTTTTTGGTGGACACTCAAGCAAAAATCATTTGTGATAGATGTCGGCATTTGTCACTATACCAAGATGTGCATATCTGAGTCTTCTAACCTTAAGAGTTCTTCTTCAGTCACCCTGTTTGCTTTTACTTTTTTCTGTCGCTTTCAAATCCTTTATTTTTTAAATTAAGATTTAATTTTAAATTTTATTTCTGATATAGCATAATATTTAAGTTTGACCATAATAATGAAATGCGATTCTGAAATACCAGTTGGAGAAATTATTCTATTCTGTACAAAACACAAGACTTGATATACACCCCTTCAAGCTGCAATGTTTTTTGTTGTTGTTGTTTTTTCCCCCTGCAGCTACTTAGTCTATGGACATATCTGCTTTGTTTCTTTATTCCGTTTGATTCTTTTGGAAAATTTCTATACTTTTAAAAGAGACAAAGATTTTGATAACTTTATTTTGAATTAAAACAATGCATTTGGGGACAAATACCATTTAGTTTACTGTAATATTGACCTATTTAGAATGATGGTATTTAGACTGAAGAGACTTGAACCATAAAAAAACATTAAAACATTATCTAAAATCTGATATATGAGATAAACCATTATATTTCATGTGATAATCCCCACACTGTGCCTAAGTGCCTAAGAGGTGGAATTCCAGAATCTCATAAAACAAAGATTCAATGAATACAGTGATAACTGTTTTAGATGTTATTTCATTCCACTGTACAGTGTTTTTGCTATACTTGACCTATAAGTATATTTAGGTTTAGCCTTCTATCAACAGTTTGTGATGCAGCCTCCTCTTCAAATCAAAAATCCTAGTAAAAATTAGTATTTTTCCCCCAAAAGCACATAATATGTCTATTCACTCTGCTCAGTTTCTATGGTCAAGCATTTTATTAACCCTTTCTAACCATAAATCACGGTAGAGGCTTAGAAGAAATTGATTATCTGCTATAAACACTGAATATTTTTCAAGGATATGGCCCCATTTTCCATGACTGTTCCCTGCTTTCTCTGTTCTAGGTCCTCTAACTGCATTCCACCATATTACTAAGCATCTTGTTTAAAAGATCACAGGAGATGAACTCATTAGATCACCTTATATGTTTAACATTCCTGTTAAACATCATTTCACCTATACTTCCATCATACTTCTGTTTTAACAATAGCAAGTTAGAATTTATTTCTAGATTATTCCTGCAGGAAATGTTGTACATCATAGGACTTAGTAGTGATTTCTATTCAACTCTGCCAAAAACACCCTCTTCAATCAAGATCCCACCAATAGTACGAGATGTTAATTATGCATCTAAAGCACATTTTGTTCATATTGTGCTGTGCCGATTTTGTGTGTGTACAGGTGTTTTTAATCAGAGGTTTTGCAAGAAGAATTCACTCAACAAAAGTCTTACATATGTTAGCTGAATTTATAATCTCACAAAAAGAAAATCAAACCTTTTGACAAGACTTATTTTTCTGTTACACAGTTTTGACTGCAAGAAGCATATTAGTCTCCTTTAATTCTTAACCAAAAGATTCTGAATCAGGTTTTGTGTTACGTTCTCCAGGACCAACGTCAGATTAACTAGTTTAGAGTTATGTGATCTCACTTGCTTTTTTTGAATCATGGCACAGTATTAGTATTCTTCTGTTGGCAGTATATTTTGCGTAAACAGAGAACTTCATGAAAGCATTTTAGAGGATTTGTCAGCAGTACTCCTTACATTTTGAACTCAACTTGCTCCCTGCAAAATTTTTAGTGCCTTGGAAGCCTTTAGCATTGGCTGCTTTTCCCACTGATTGCAGTAGATCTCACAGAGGACCACAGATAGCTATAATTATCTGCTGTGCTGTGTTTCAATTCAAAGAACAAACTATTTTTAATAGATGACTATGTACTGTCAGGTTGGACAAAACTCATTCTCAAATTTCCTTGTGTTGTGTAATCATTATCTCCCAGCCCAGATTCATAAAAGCCACTGAGCTGAGCTAATCTGACATTTTCTCTTATTTCTGAATGCATTTTATGTTAGGTATTTATTTAAAATGTAAGAAATAAAGCTTTGCTCTGTTGGCAACACACAATACACGACAATATACAAAAATGTCTGTTTAAATCTATGCTCCTAAAGAACTAGCATTCTTTGTTCATGTAAGAATTCCATAGCTGTTTTAAGCAGTAATAGTTCAAAAAATTAGAAGACCCAGATGTAGCATCTTACAGCTCTTGTGGTCTAAACAAATGGGACGATTTAAAGGACTGTCTCAGATGAGGGTTTTCATAGAGATGATTTGCAAATAACTATTCCAGGTACTGGCACAGAAGGCGGCTGCACTGCAGCTGAAGTAAACAGCTTTCCCCATTGGTGATTTTAGGATACCAGTTATTAAAAAATGATTTTCTTGACATTTGCATGGTAAACTCAGATCTTACTCTGATGCTAAATTTACCTCATGGGTTTGCCTTCCAGGACAAGCCTAGGGGAAACATCAAAATTAAATGATGAGGTTTTGTTTTTATTGTTTTTGTTTTGTTAATTTGTTTTTTATTTCTACAAGTCGTAAAGCTCTTCAAACACAAAACTTATCAAACATATAATTATGGCTCAGTTTCAATGCAGAGTAATGCAATCAATGCATATGCATTTTTTTTTCTTTGTTGACGACGAAAACAGATAAAAGAGAACAACCACAGTCTTGGATGTAAAGAGGAAAAAGTCTCAAGTTAGTTTTTATTCTGCAAAAATTATTTCAGAATTCCACCAGCAATAAGTATTTTACATTAAGAGCTCCTTATTATTTAATTGAATGTATTTCTTCTTTGATAAAGCCATTCTAGTTGTTGGCCTATGCTTTCAAAAATCTTAGACAATAAGAAAAACAATTTTTCTGCATAATATTTTGCAGTGATGTTTAACTAATTTGTTGTCTTTTATTTTAAATATCACTCATTTAATTGGTGAGGGATTTATCAGTCAGATCAATCAGCAATCAATAAAACAAACTGTAGTGTACTATGAAGATACACAACTTAACCCAATGACCACTAAAGTACAGAATGTATGGATAATGTACTTGGGTTAAATCACAACCGTTGCTCACTTTAAAAGTTTGCTCAAAATAATATTTCATCATGTAAATTTTTATAGTAATAATAAAAGGAAATACAAAGTTGAGGTAATTCTTTACATAGAAACATAAGGGATTTTTTAAAGTTTTGTAAACATGACTTGACATTTATGCTGCCTCAACCTCTGCATAACTTAAAAAGACACATATTTTGGGAGCATGCTGAGTGCTGGAAATCTGTAATTATATCTTAGCAGTGAATGTTTGAAGTTGGACTCCCAAAAAACTTAGTTCCCCAACTTGTCAGGCATTTTGGAAATGGCTTTTAAGACAGACACAGAGAAGAACGAACAGCTGGTCAGAGACTTGGGGGGTGGGAAAGCAGCTTTTCTGAGCAGTTAAACCAAATAGTTGGTACAATTATACATATATTTCAAAACAATGTGTAAAGTTTATATGCATAATTACTATTTCAATTAATGAAATATATTTACCCATGCAGAGAAGTGTGTTAGAATCTTACAGACATCAGTTACCAGCATTTGTCATTTCCATCTATTATGTAGTTAAATGTGTTTAATTTTTATTTTGTATAAATTAAAAGACTATGCCTAGTGTAATTTTCATCTGAATTCTTAAAAATAACTATAACCTCTCTATCCAGCTGAAGCCTATATGGTTTTTGTTGTATTTATAATAGCTGCATCTTCAATCACTTGGAACAAATGGAAAAACCTTTTAGATTACTGGATTTTACTCTGTTGCAAACTGCAGGGTTAGAGATCTTGTTTCCTATTTATGAAAAGGAAAATTTGCATAGGAGAGCTGCATAGAATTTATGTGACATATTTCAAAAAGGTGACTGTCTAATTCTGGCAGTTTCTGTGCAACACTCTTACATGATTTTTTGTATACAGTCAGAACGACAGGATCCAAGCTCTCCAACCTCACAGCACCTGAGGTACCAAAAGCAGTCAATCAAAAAGTCTTTTCCAGTCTCTCGTACTGAAAAGGGAGTTAACTGTTCTAGAATGGCCATAGTGTATAAAAAACAGTAGACGACACACTAAATTCTTAATTTATATTATTTACGGACGTATTTACAGAGCTAGGATGAAACTCAGTTAACCGCTCCAGGTTCTCAATTCCATCCTATCAAATGCCACGTTTTCTGCTCATTGATGTCAAGAAAGTCCGTAAGTTTGGGGTATCTCCTGTGTTCACTCAATCAAAATTGATAAAAATTTAGATATCTCTGTAAGAGTAATTCAGTTGTCTAAGCATCCTGTGCAATTGCAAGCACTAAAAGGTATTCCACCTAGTCTCAGTGACACTCCAGAAGGGTGCAAACTTTTTATAGGAATGAATGTAGATATACCATTCTCTACAGGTAATCTCCACAGGATTTATAACATTTCTGTCAGCTACATGCAGATGTCTTGGATTTACTTGAACACTAAAAAATGACAGCAGAAACTTGTGTCAATGGTGGTAGATACCTATGCTATACCCGAACTTATGTGTCTAAAGATAAGCAAAAGAACTGAGGTTTCCATATCCCAATTTTATTCAGACTTCTGTTAGATGCTAAGCTTCCCATATTGGTAAGTTCTGAGCACTTATGGAGGAAATTTAGATACCTTTAGATAAATTTAGAAGGCAAACAGAAAGGGCTATCAAATTAACTTTAAAAATCTCCTAAATAAAGCTTTTAAATATTTGGTAATCCAAATACTTGTCATCTTATATCTTCTTTAGCACCAGGATTTTCTGTAAAATAAGCAAAGTTCAACATACGTCATAGGCCACAGACTTGTGCTTGCATGAAGTGTTTTGAGTCATCAGAATAAATACAGTATCTAACTGCAACAAGCTTTGATGAAGTATTATCTATTACTCACCTAAAAAAAATGTGCTCAGATGGAGTAACAGTATGTGGCCTATAGAGAAACTGAGGGAGAGTATCTTGGAATTCAACTTACATCCAGACTTCCTGTTAAAGAGTTAAAGGGCTCTTAATCTTACAGCCTTCTTCATTCATTTGATCTTGAGAAAAGTTTTCATCTCCAAGCTCTTTTTTGCAGCATGGAGTACCTTAAATGAAAACTTGGAAGCAGAGCTGGAGAGGCAGCAGCAATGGGAACAATGGTCTCCTCAATAACAGGGTCTTCTTGAGCAATGCTGGTGGAAAGACTGAGGCATATGTGCCTGCCCTGTGCTGTCTGCTCTTCAGCAGCAGCAAATAACCTACTGTGGACCTGGACAGTTTCCTCTCATAGAGCTTGTGCTTCAGGAAATAACATTTTCTCACTTCACATTCAGAAGGGCTGTAATCTAATCTCTGCAGTCCTACCACCTCACCTCTAGAACAGGCTCCCTGATGGTAGGCTTTAGCTACCACATTTCTGAGGAAACTTTCTTTTAGGTCTCATTGTACAACACCTTGTCCAGGGGTAAAGAACTGAGGATCAAAAGCTTGTGTGCAAAACTTTATGGAAAATGTAAGCAATATAGTCCAACTTTCCAAGGCAACTATTTCTCACTAGAAACAGAGATAGCAGTGTTTAATCCAGATGCTGTAAGGCTATGAAGTGTTGTGTTTACCACACTGCCCACAGTGTTGCAGACTGAACTGTCATTCTTGAAGTTTGTTTCCACATGAAGGGAGAGTATATTCTCCAGGCAATTCATAAGTGGAGACCTGAGCAATACCATTGCAATGAGATGCCAGGGTAAAACAAAAGGTCTGTCTCACAAAAAGGGGTGATTAGAAGGATATGAGGTTCAGATAATTGATTCTCACAGGTGCCTGTATCAAATAACTTCTTTTTTCTTGGAAGGCTGATTGTACCATCTGACTGTTTATAGAAACTTTGGTTCTCAGAAAGTCCTGTGACTTCCAGCCTAACCAATCTCACACTTTCAAATTAGTGGGACAGCCTGAACTGAGACATGTTAGAATTTTAAACCGCATGGTGAGGTGTTTTGGCTAGAGCTGTACCATCAAACCACAACCATTCTGGGAAAGTGAGTAGTGATCAGCAAAGAACCTGGTAGGCAAGATTCAGTGATCAAATATTTGTACTGCCTCTAAAGAATATCCTTGCCCGGATTCTGGCAGCAGCTTTGGGCAGAAAGCTGTAGTAGATCTAGGCTAGGCAGATGAATGAGGTGATTAAAGGTGAATGATGGAAAAGACAGTTTCCTTGCAGTAATTCATGTTACTTTTCAGCATTTGCTAGCATGTTAGTTTCAAAATGTAGTGCTTTGTCAGCTGGCTGTGCTATTCTGGGCCCAAGGTGGAACAGCAAGATGTCTGACACCAGTGAAATTATGTACAACTATCTCCTGCTGTGCTGTATGTACATGAGTAGTGTTTGTACATGAACAACAGCATAAGATTATCAAATACAACAAAATAAATACACAGCTTCTAAAATGGTAAATGAACCAAAAAAACCCTCAGCTCAGAGCATTTCACAACTCAATCTCTGTATCACCCTGAGCAGCATATATAAACTAGACGTTTTAGGGAAAAAAAATGAAAATCTGTAAAGGAACATTATAACATTTGTTCACACTATGAGCTGTCAACAATCATGCATAATTTAAGATTGCAGCCGCTAACAATTTAACTATGTTTTTATCTGCTTGAGGAGCTGAGTTTTCTGATGTGTCCCTGATGAAATTACATCTCATGCCCTAGCAGCATCTTGTAAATAATCATACTTCCAATGCACAGAGTGCAAATTTAGATCTCACAGATTACAGTCCTAAATTATAAACACTGGTCTGCCCCACTGACATATCATCATGATGTGATCCAAGTTTGTTAATTAAAGAAATATTGTCAAAATACAAACATTAAATTCCCCTTGTCATATTGGCATATAACAACATGTTAAAATATGTAAACATGATGTCAGAATGTTCTTGAAATGTAGGACTCAATTTATTCCTTTTTCTGAAATCTGACCTTTCTCAGGAATTTAGCTTTTGTAATGCTCAATACCAATGCACAATGTTCTCTTTGTGTTAAAAGAAAGAATGCTTCCAAATGTCAAGGGGTTTTATGCAAGGGAATGTTAAATTTATGTGAAGCAAACAGAAACCATGCGAGAATTTCACCAAAGAGAGAGAACTGATACATTTCATATAATTCACATACGAAAGAAACAAATGAAAACTGAAATAAAGGTAAACCGCTCTGATTATAAACACTTGTTTTCTTTTTTACCCTTGGTTTTTTGGTTTGTTTTCTGGGGATAATTGGTTTGTCCTCTGTGTTTTTTGGGTTTTTTTATTGTTCAGTGAGAAAGCTATTATAAAAAAGGACTCCTTTTTGTATGGACTTCTTTTTTGTTGTTGTTGGATGATACTGAAATCTACAACATCATATGCTCTAAAAATTCAGTCTTTAAATTGCCACAAGGGTGAACAGTTTTCTCTCTGCTTGATGGTTTTAAACTTTTTTTTAAAAAAATATTTTGTTCTTATGTGCAACTTGTTGGCCACTTTTGGAGTAGTGGTTTGGTTCAAAGTATTAGATTAAAAGGCATCAAAATTCAATTAAATATGTACTTACGCAAAAATATTTAGGACATCAAATGAGAATGGTAATACTGTAACTATTAAACTGAGAAATCTGAAGCCATCAAGATAGATGTCATTCTTGAGTGACCTTGTGAACTAGTAGAAATGGAGCAAACAGAATTATGAAAAGGACTTAAACATCAGTCTCACATATGTAGGCTAAACATGCAGTCTACGCTATGCAGTAGATTTGTGATTACTGTATATATTCATGACATGTTCTTTTTCAATACAGGGTGTTCTCATAATAAGCTCAGAAGTTTTGCTATGTAGTAGGAACATTCACTTCTGCAAAACCGGATGTCAAACAGGTAAATGTGAGTTCACACATTCCAGCTACCAAGGAGCAATACTGTGACAGAGATACTGGTTTAAAGTTTGCTTGCTTCCTGCTCTGTACTGAATACTAGAATAATAAATTTTCTAGGATACAATCTACAACATTACTGAAATTATTTTGTAAAAGAACCCCACAGTTTCTCAGAATCTGTACCAGTTGCTGCCTAACTGCTGAGGTACCAAAGCCCTTGAAATACACAGTATCACCATCAAAATAATCTACATTATCTGTAAGACATACTGCAACTTCCTATACATTAGCACAGTTTGTCAGAAAGACATTCTGTTTCTCCTTAAGCCTTTCTACGGTGTAAAACCTAGGCCACCTTCTACTTATGTTAACCACAAAGTCCAGTCTGATAATTATTTGTCTGAAATCACTATAAGATTCAATACTGTGGAAAATATAGTGACATGGAGCATTGTGTGCCCCTTTTGTTCAGTAATTCTACAAGTACTCCACTCAGCCATTCTGCAGGATGAACCAGCTCAATAAATCTGAAAAAGAAAGTCTGACACAATATCTTTTAGGTGGATGTTGTAGCCAGAAGCTTATAAAATTGATTATAGCCAGAGAGCCAGAATATTATTCTCTCCTCTTATGCTGCTTTGCTGAAATTCTTTCAGTTTTCATGGGCCAGAGAACAAGACTAAGCTTGTATGTCCCAGGAGCTAAAATATGTTCCCTCTTATCTAGACAAAGGACACTGAGCAATATATCTTTATATTGCTAAATAAAAGAGATATAAGGACAGATCCCTGGCCTCAAGGATAAGTAGCACAGACTATCTTGTGTTCACATTGCTTTTGGGATCATCCCTTTTCTAACAGGTGTGTCTCAGTGGCCCAAAGCGGGTCAGGAAGGAAGCTGACTGCTGTGCAGCATCAGCAATCACAGTGCTCAAGCTCACTCCCTAACCCTCTCTTACTTAATAGCATAAATACACCCTCAGATTCTATATAAGGCTCAAAAGCATTTTAAAATGAGCTTCATTAAATATCCAGCAAAGTAAATCTCCATTAAGCTGGATACTCCATTTCCTAAGCTATGTGTATGTTTTCTTTCTCTGGCAAATATAATAATTTTTAACAAAGACTTGATATAGGAGGGTTTGAATGCAGGTAAATCAAAGCATTCCTCTGAGATGCTGAAGATGCAAGTTCCAATAAACTCAAGGAGAAACAAGACCTAACCCTGCCTATACCACAACCATAGCTGAGTGCTCTAACCTTTAGTTTACACATGCAGTCTTTCTCTAGTTTATTCTTGAAGAGTGGATGATCACTATGCCTCAGTGACTGTAGAAACATCTATAGCTCTTGAGTTTTATTAGTAGCCCTGCTTGAGAATGACAGAACTGAAACTTCTTACCTCTTTCTATAAATTTTCCATGGCAGGCCCAATTATGTTCCTAGACTATTCCTAAATTTTGCACTTTATGATCCACTGCCAGATAAAAACATATTTCAGATATCCACAGTTTCATGGGCCTTGTTTATTCAAGAACCACTGAATGCTTGAGCATTGTTGTTTCAGGATCCCAATAACTAAAAATTCTATGATCAACTGTACTCCTAAAAACTCTTAGCTGTATTCCACTGTTCCCTTTAGCAATAGCAGAAGGAAGATGATTCAATAATGTTTTTTCGTGTCTCCCAATAATACTTTGAAATAATTTTTCTAATGGTTTCTCAAAAAAATGAACTTTCATCTGCACCAGACACTGAAATCAATTTGGTTATTTCCACACACACCCCCTACACAACACACTGTTGAGTACCAGGAGAATTAAACTGCAGGACATTAATGTGGTAAATGATGACTGAACAGTTTTCTGTTAATAATTCAGAATAAATCATAAGAATAACTTCATCTCCAAAAGCATGATTTAACAATAAGGTAGTAGCCAAAAGCATGCTGATCTAGGGACCACTGACTTGGACTGATATACCTGACTACATCAGTGAAATCTAGACAGACCCTGTTATCCCAGAGAGAAATCACTAGGTATTTGTATATTAGAGGAGCACAAAGAGTTTCAAAAGGCAAGAAATATTTTTCATTAACACTGCCACTGGCTATGCCTGCACATACTTTTTAACTAATATAGCTTCTTTACAGTCCTCCTTCAGTTAATGTATTCTGATTGAACCAATCTACAATCAAGATAATAAGTGATTCTGTTATGATTAACTGAGCTCAGGATATCACAGTCAGCATAGAGTATACTCCGCAGAAAGATTTTATCACAATTTTGATCTTGTTAGCAGGGTGTATTTTTTTTTTTTTTTTAAATTAAAGTAGTGGCAGTTGATGTTGTCATGCACTTTCTTGACAAAAAAGTAACATGTTGTCTTAAAAGTCTGCACAAAATAAAAAAATCAGAACTTAACAATATTGTAAGTGGATTGCCTAAAAGGAAAACTCATTAGTATTTTTAGAAGGCTACCTTTCTTTCTACCTAACGTTAGAGAACTTACTATTGAGCTAATTTTCACCATTAACTAGTCCTAGCAAATAATTTAATTTTATAATTCAGTTTGATAGTAAAGACTGAATGAATTGATTCCCTTAACATTAAACAGCATACATTCAAGTGAAGGTAGTGGTATCTTCATGATGTTTTGAGGATTCATTTTTTGTTTAAACACACATCAGACCTTCTTTACTTTTTTTTTTTTCTTTTCCAGTCAAACACACTTTAGTGATCAAAAAATCTATTTATACTTAATTGCAGAAGCTTAACCAGATGGAAATAGTACATTGCTGAAAATGTGGAAGCACTCTAGCTGAGAATATGGTCAATGAGTAGAAGTTACTTCATCTTTAAGTAGCTTTTAGAAATTCCATAAATTTATTTGAAAATATTCCTTTTTTATACTACATTATCTTTTTATAAGGAACTCCATGTTAAATAATTACGTTCCCTTAAGACAGACAAGAAATTGAAATTAATTTTGCCTCATTACATTATAAGAATACTAGAACTTAAAAAAACCACCCCAGAACTGTCCTATCACTGAATGCCTTTTTTAATTGCCAGGCATTTATCATCTCTTCCTTTCTTCTTTCCATGTACATTTCTAGCTTCAAAAAAATAGCATTTTATGTCAACAACCTCAGTGCCAGATGTACCTTTCCCCCCCTATTTTAATAGAAAATTATATAACATCAGCACTGAGCAGCCATATTTATGATGCCATGCAACATCCATAAACAAATTCTAAGATAAGTAATAGTAGGTTTTGCAGCTATATAAAGTTATGTTTATTTAACGAGATCATAATCATTCAGTGCTTGAAAATGTTTGTTTGGGTTTTTTTCTTCCTGGATAATGCAGATGTATGTCTCGGGATAGAAATTTCCTCTTAAATGGTATAATTCTAGACACTCACTTATGAAGAAAAAAGACTGTCTATTCAACCAATTCTTTCTCCAGTGACAGTGCAGGATTCCATTAGCATTCCACAGTTCTCACCTGGATAGTTTTTACCTCACTCATCAAAAAATGCAGAACCTAGCAAATAGTTGAAATGTTTATGAACTAGAGAAATAGTGTGAAGTAGCTCAAGCCAGTAAGACTAAACATGAGTTATTTTGTAATACGGTGGTATTTCATTAAGGGAGCTGAGTTGTACAATGTATACATGAGAGTATTGAAACAAAAAATATCATATTTTCACAAATTCCCCCAGTCTTTGGAAAATTACCTTTGTAAGTTAAAGGACTGAGGGTGGAATTTTAAACTTTACCTTTTCTTTCTCTCATTTTCTCATCTTTCACATCAGATAAAACTGTTCTCTTTTGTTAACAGTAAACTGATCTGCTTACGGAATTACAGACAGTGTAACAAAGTAAAATTGGAAATGAACTACTAAATTAAAGGTTAAATTAAATCCAGATTTTAGCACTGCAGCCTACGGCTCCCTTTTTCTCTAATACAGGTATGTGACCCACAGGGTCAACAAAATTCAAAGAGAAAGTATTTGATTCAGGTTCAAGTAAACAGAACCAGCCTGTTCTCCATATCCCTCTATGAAAATTTTAGATGGAAATCAGTTTTGAAATAAGATTAAGTAATCTTTATGTACTACAAAGTGCACCTGCAGGTTCTACAAAGATGTCTTAAAATATTTAGTCTTTTTAGTGGGTATGGAAATTTCCAAATAGTTGAGAGATGCCTTAGTACTGAGGACATTGGGTTTCTTAGCCAGACTTGTTTTTCTTAGGTTCAATCATTAGTAGCTGATGGCAGAAGCACATAATGGGCACTTTATTCTCCAAACACCTTCAATATCTAAAAACACTGTTTGACCTAAACAAAGACTAAATGCCTATTGGTAAAACAACAAACTTCTGATGGAAAAGAATACATGTTTCAAAAGCCTCAAGCAACAAACAGTAATACACTTCTTACTTTTCAGGATTTCATATTTCATATTCATGACCACAGAGAAACTGAGGCAATATTTTGTTAGAAACTTAAGAGCTAAAATTCTAACAAAAGAATCTTCCTTAAAACCAAGTCTTTGATTTTTTTTGTTTCTGGTTTAGAAATAAATAAATACTGCAAAAATATACTCACAAAATTTTGCTAAATGCTGTGAAATACTTTTGATGGTTTTCATAAGGCTTTTCATAAACAGTCATTTTTTGAGATATGCAAAGATTCATTTTTAAGCTTTCAAGACAGCCTGTAAAGGGGAAAGTATCCCAAATGCTGTGGTGGATATTCATTTGCATGCAGAAACTCCTCCAGACATACTTTGAAAGGAAGAACTGCAACAGAAATTTTACACTTTGCCATGGTTTAACCCCGGATGGCAACTAAGCACCCCTCAGCCACTCGCTCACCCCTCTCCAACCTCCCCTCCCTGGTGGGATGGGGGAGAGAATTGGAAGGGTAAAAGTGACAAAACTTGTGGGTTGAGACAAAGACAGCTTAATAAGTAAAACAAAAGCCGCACATGCAAGCCAAGCAAAACAAGGAATGAATTCACTACTTCCCATGGGCAGGCAGGTGTGCAGCCATCTCCAGGAAAGCTGGGCTCCATTGCGCATAACAGTTACTTGGGAAGACAAATGCCATAACTCCAAACATCTCCTCCCTTCCTTCTTCTTTCCCTACCTTTATATGATGAATATGATGTCACATGTTATGGAATGTCCCTTTGGTCAGTTGGGGTCAGCTGTCCCAGCTGTGTCCCCTCCCAACTTCTTGTGTACCCCCAGCCTACTCACTGGTGGGGTAGGGTGAGAAGCAGAAAAGGCCTTGGCTTGGTGTCAGTGCTGCTCAGCAGTAACTAAAACATCGCTGTATTATCAGCACCGTTTCCAGCACATATCAAAAACACAGCCCATAGTAGTTACTGTGAAGAAAATTAACTCTACCTCAACCAAAGTTAGCACAACCTACACTGAAATGAATTTGCCATGTAAAAAGAATCTATCAATTTCCATGGGTAAGATTTATCTCACATAACTTCAGACATTTCTGTTCATTAACTTGGCTTACATAACAGTTAATGGGGTGAAGGGGGAAACATACATCTAGGGTATGATTCTTCTTATCCTAAATTCCACCTAGGTTATTACCTACAAGTGTCTTTTTGTCTTAACTGTTTATATAATGGCATCAAGTGTAATGAGCTCTGACATAAACATTCATATTTTAAACGTGTAAAGCTACGTGAGAGAAATCCTACTCTGGTTGCAAAATGAAGACTATTTTTTACTTTAACAATTAGCCCAAGATCAAGTGTATAAAATGAACCAGTTAGTGCCAAAGTCCTGAGATCATAGTATAAGTGGATATAAAGAGGGGGTTACCTTGAATTAGCTTTAGCCTGACCCAATGAACTGAATGCTCATTAGCAGCTGAAAGGCATGTTCACATTTTATTATTTTTTTCCATAAAAGAAATTTGTTCCTAACTTCCTACACTCTAAGAGAATTCCACAGTGTGAAACAAAGCACAGTAAGTGAGAGCAAGTCAATAATTAGTTTAAAAAATTATTCTTGTTGTAAACTAAATGATTAAAGAATGTTTCCTTACTACCTTTCCGTATTCACTTTTAATCAGTTCAGGCTCTCACCATCAATTAAAGGAAAAGTTACTTCCTTCTCTCTACTGATTCCTTTTTCTTGAGTTTCTCGTAGATGGCACAGGTATGCTTCAAGGTATGTTTTATGTTCCTAAGGAAAAAACACAATGTAAATCTTGTGTGGGTTTGTTTTGGATTTGTGCTGTAAACAGTATTGATAATTCAGGGATATTTTAGATACTGCTGAGCAGCACTTACACAGGGCCAAGGCCTTTTCTGCTTTCACACTGCCCCTCTAGTGAGTAGGCTAGGTGTGCACAAGAAGTTGGGAAGGGACACAGCCAGGAGAGCTGACCCCAAGTGACCAAAGGAATATTCCATACCATATAACATCATGCTCAGCAACAAAAGCTGGGGGAGAGGCTGGTCACGGGGCCAGTTCTTGGGGACTGGCTAGGCAGTGATTGGTTGGTGGCGAGCAATTATTTTCATTTGCGTCACTTGCCTTTCTTGGGGTTTATTTCTCTCTTTTTTATTCTCCTTTTCATTACAATTTATTGATATTATTCAATTATTTAACTGTTCTTATCTCCACTAACCTGTTTTCTCACTTTTACCCTTCTAATTCTCTTTGCCCAATCTGGCTTGGGTGGGGGAGTGAGCAAGCAGCTGTGTGATGCTTAGGTGGTGGCTAGGGTTAAACCACAACAGTAAACTGAAGTAACAAGAATACCAGAGTGTGGAGAAAGATGGTTGCATTACACATGTGTTTTTAAATGGAATTTCAGTTTTATAACTATAAGAGTAATGGATATACCATTTTCTGAAATGCTCACGACCAGAGTGTGGAGAAAGATGGTTACATTACACGTGTGTTTTTAAATGGAATTTCAGTTTTATAACTATAAGAGTAATGGATATACTATTTTCTGAAATGCTCAAAATTTTCAAAAGTGGAATATAACCCATAAATTGCACTCAGTGCTTACTTCTGCCTTTATGTACCTCAAATCCCTTGAGAATAGAATTCTGGACTATTTTGAAAAAAATACGTAATAAGTTTAATGCTCATTTTGAAGAAACAAAAGAAGAGCTGGTCATGTAACTACAGTGTTAGGTGATTTCACTCAAACATATCAACAATATGTTGGAATGGAGAATAGTTTAGAAAACATTATGCTGCCTCTCTGTACATAAATGACATTGCTAAAATTAGATGAGAAAATCCTACATTTTGTTGACAACTTGTATTTTAAAGCTAGCTTTTAAGGCTCTGTCTCTTGACCTCTGTTCAGTAACCATTTACCATGAGTGGAGATTCTTCAGCAAGAAAGATATGTGCACTTGAAAGAATAAGATGGTAGCCATTGGATAATAAACACAGCAAATAACTAAGATGAGCAAGCTGTTAGTCTGTGCATTAATGTGTTCACCACCCCAGTAGCACATCCAGTGAGTTTTTGCTGGCCAGACAATTGTCAGTCAGGCTGGGAAGGGTCAGGCCCTGTTACTCTTTGAAAGAGGATAATCCTCAGTGGTGCTGAGTTTCCATCTTCTGATTTTCTGGTTTTCCCTTACAGTTTTTGACTTTTTTTATGTTAGCCTTTTTCCTCTACCGCTGCTTAACTACCCACACTTCAACAATGTCACCACAACTTGCAGTTTTACATTTTCTTATCTTGCATGGCTCTAGCTGAGGTATTTTCTCACAGCTCAGCAGTTTTCCCAGATGTCTGAGCCAAGGTTATACTGCTGTGCTATATCAAAAGTATGTCACGATTCACAAACAGCTGAATCCCTAAGAGGATTGAAGTTTCATTTTCATCAGAATAAAAAATAATAAAGAAAATCTAACCCCAAACATAATAAAATCCAAATAATTTGGAAGAAAGAAAGAGAACTATATGTCCAGGGGGATCCATTCATATGATGACTCAAAAGCTCAGGAAATCCTTCATTCCTAACTTCAAACACTGAAGTAAACTGGACTTGCATTTATCTGACAGAAGCCCACCTGGTAGTCACTTATGATGGAAATCTAAGGCATTTTCAGGTGTACATCAAAATGGGAAAGGTCTCACAGAGGCATTTCACTATTGACAAAACCCCCTAACAACAACAAACAAAACATAAAATGCCCCACTGTGATTTCTCTAAGCATGCCTGATACAACTTTGCCTAGAGATTATTTACCTAATGAAGCTGAGAAATGAGACAGGATAAGATAAAATAGACATAAATACTGAATGAATGGAGACTGAATCTTTAGAATGTGACTTTTAAAGCCCTTCTTTCACAGGTCTTTTCCTTTTCTCAGATAATGAGAAGGGGGCCATTCAACCAACTGAAATATAGAGAATAACAAAGATAAGAAAGGAAATGCCTTTGTCACAGAGGATGAAATTAATTGCATGTAACTTCAACTTCACAACAAAAGCAGATTTTCCCAAAAGGGTCCTTGGTTGAATTTCCATTCTTCAGTTACAAAGGCAACATTACATTTTAATGCTGAATCCTTTTTGCAAGATGAAATAATGTAATATAGGATGAATTAGAGTAAAAACTGGTGGGTAGACTGAAAAGTTTAGACAAGGACTCTGAATTATACAAATAATTCTGAACTATAAGAAAAGAATGGAAAAATTTCTGTAGCTAATCTAAAGGAAAGTATTTGAGTAGGTTTTCTATACACATGGTTATGCAAACAGCTTCAGAACCACGTATATATTTTCCAGTTAAAGCAAAGCACTGCAAACAGTCACAAATATATTGGTTAAAAAGCACTGAAAGCATTTATAGGAGGGGGAAGCATTTAAATAAGACACCGTAGCATTCCACACATAAACATCTTTGATGGCGTCACACACATACAGAAAAACCCCTCATATACAATCAAAAATATGAGAATCAGAAGACAGAGGTTTGATAATAGAAAACAAAATTAAAGAGTTACAGTAATGGAACAAAATAATGCATGAAAGCACACACAAAAGTTGAAGAGTTATTGAAACCTGGAAGTCTTACTTTCAATGTAAAATTTCTATTAAAAATACTCAGATGATTAAAACTAATGTGGTTTTCAACTGTAGATTTTCAAAGTTTGTTTTAAAGGAAAAAGAAACAAAATAATATTTCTTTCTTGAAATTAGACTTGTAAATTCCATGGGAAGTTATGACAGGTTATGTAGCCCTTGTAAAGCTATTCATAGTTTTTTATATCCTTCACTAAACTACATGTGGTATTTAAGCTCTAAGTAAATCCCATAAGTGCATGCATATGAAATAATATAAATTTAAACAAAAAGCGAACAGAAAGTAGTATCTTTTAATGTGTAAAAAGGTGCAGTCAGTCATATCAGTCATCCAGGAGACCGGTGAAGAAAAAACAAATGAGCTAAATGTTACGAACACCACGGTTCACATAGTACTACACTGGAGAACGTTTGAGTTATCTAGATGTTACTAATAAAACCATGCAATTGGTATGTATGCTATTCTAGAAAGAAAAAAAACCCAACAAACAAACAAACAAAAACACCAGGGTAACACAACAAACAAAACTGCTAGGAGTATGAGGTTGGTAGAGGTATAAAAGACAAACAGAAAAGATACACAGAATAAAGAATTTACTGAATAGAGAAAATACAGCAGATCAAAAAATAATCATTAACTAGATTTGTATGCTTTATAGTTTTGTTTCTAAACTGGAACAGAAAGTTTTGCACTAGCTGATACTCAAGATAGTATTCTAAAATTTAAATCAAAGTCTAACAATACACAAAAAAATCTGAGTATCATAATTATACATATATTTTGATTCACTCAATAAAATAAATTAGCAAATAGTACCATAGTATCACTGGTTGTTTTCTGTTCTTTAGTGACTACAATACTACAAATTCTTCTAGTAATGCTTTAATTTGATTATTTAAATTTTAAAAAATATAAACCAACCATACAGTGAGCATAAAAATCTTCAGAGATACCTTAAATCATCTTGCTTAGTACAGACAAATCAAAATGAACAGAAGCGTTTTCTTTTGTAATGAAAAAAAGCTAAATGTTTGTGTTTGGTTGTGCATATGTACAATTGGTTATATGTGCAAAACTGGTGTGAATAATTTGTTTACTTACTGTTCTAAACTATTTACTTGAAACAATTATCTATGTACAGCATTTTAAGACTTCCTAACATTCTTCGAAGTTAAAACTACTTAAAAAATGCATTCCGAAGTTGTTCACAACAATAAAACCAAAGTGCAAATATTAACAGCAAAAGTAATTGGCTAGAGATTAATTACAACCTCTGTGTTAAACCAATTTTAGTGTGTATTGACATATTCCTTTATTGAAAAACTAATATTCTGATACTGTATACTTTGCAAAAGTGTACCTGATGTGTTGACTTGGATCATCCAAAGAATTCAGTAGACAATATGCAACAATTTAGATAAAAATCCTTCATGAAGACTTAACAACAAATAGAAAGTACACAATTATTTCAAGTATATCCCTATAAAACTACTTGAGCCAGCTCTTGCAGGTTAAACTATAATAAAACAGCTTCTAAGTATAAGATTATTTATTGAAGGTTTGTCTCTTACTGAGTTCAGGAACTGCCAGCGTAATTGATTGAATTGACAACAGGCTGATTTTGAACGTTTTTAGCCTCTTCTTTGGTGGCACTTATCCACCGTATTTGGATTTAAAGGGTCATCCTTTGTTAAAAGTAGTGTAGACTACAAATTACTCACCACTAGTAGACTAGCAGTTGTGTGAACTACTTAAATTTCCAATTGCTCATGTCCTGCCTGGGCGATCAGTTAGGTTTCCTTAACATTTATTATTTGTCACCGCCCCACTTACACTTTTTCTGTGAGGGCCTGAAAGTTTTGGAGCAGGCCTTAAACATCAGTGCTAGGCCTTACTTAGAATTATACATTAAAACAACCTAAGCCCAATTGTTCTAGTAATAAACTAAGTATAAGACACATATTTTCTCATACGAGACCAGGCCATTTCAGTTTATACTTTATTCCATAGCACCCTTCAGATAGAGCCCCGTCATTCAAATGTTATGGCCTGCAGAACAGCTTAGTGGTCCATGTCCAATTGCTTCATAGTCTCTATCAAGGTAGTTTGACATAGCTGAGAGGTTATCCCCATATTATCAATAAATCCAGTAAAATAAATACAATGCATTAAACTATGAGCAAGTAATATTCCATTAGGAACTTTGGCTCAAGAAAACTGACTTGCTTAGAAATATGACTGAATCTGACTAAATCTGTCCTTAATGTGACTAAATAAAAATACAAAACTTGCTAAGCAAATGCTAAGTGCCAGAAAACTGAAACTTGAGTCCTGCTCTGTGAAAAGAGTGACCTTCATCTACCCAGCTTTCCAACCGAGTGCTGAAGTCTGAAGCTAGGCTATACCATTTCTATAAAGTTTGTTGATCCTTAGTTAAACTGTACCTTAGCTTTGGCACCTTCAGGGATGTCACTTTCTCCAGCTCCCTCAAAATTTCCTCATTCCTCCTTCATTCTTGAATCTAGCCGCCTTTTCACTTCAGAGATCTTAAGAGAAATGATCACAGCTGGAAGAGCTCAGCTGCTGCCAAACAGCCCAGGTTTCATTGGACTTTTCCATTACTTCAAATGTCAAAACAGAGTAGATTGGAGTGTGGTTGGAATGTGTTAGGGAGTAGGAGTGGTGGATTTTTGTTGTGTTTGGTTTTTATTTTTTTCTTTTCATTAGCAAGTCACTTTAGATCAAGAAAGCATATTTGGAGTGAGTCATCTAACTGTAAGGCTTTGGTCCTCACCATGGCAGAGACTTTGACCACATGAACAGGGTGAGGTGCTCTACAAGCACACCAAACTTGTTCCACACTGCAGCGGACATTCAGTCTACAGCAGGAGATCAGAGGCTTATATGAAGGTTATAGTGTGAATACTCTAATAAAGTGGATATAAAAAATCAACTTTTCACTTCATAGAATCACTCCTACTACCCTGCACTACATGCTTATATAAATGAGTTGTAAGACATAAGAACTCCCTGGCAGAGCATAAGTCCGTAACACACTCAAAACATTTCTGATCTCTTGTGACATTGAGTACATTTACATTGCCAGGGGGGATGAGCTCAAACACAGGACCTCCGATGCTCACAAAGTTTAGCTGTTAATTTACATCCTCCTTCTGGTTTTTATGAATACAAGTAAGTCCACAGAGACAGCTCTGCTATGGAGGGAACCGGCCTCATGCAGTGTGACTGTGAGCCAATTGCTGCCAAACGGTCTCATGGTAAGGACTCAGTCCCTGGTCTTCTTTTGTTTAGCAGAACTGAAAGACTTATAGAGATCTTGGGCAAGTGGTGAGTTTCATGGCTAGCCCACAAATAGCTCTGCTGCTCGCTAATGCTATTGAATCTACTTATAGGGTTTTGCACAGAAAATTCAGGATTTTTTCCTTACATTTTCATATTATTCATGAAAGAGAAGTCATTAATCCATGCGTTTGTAGTCTTGGGAGAGGAAAACAACAGCAAGAAAAGCTTCTCTGGCTGCAGCTCTTAAAAGGAGCCCCCACGTTTATAAAATTTCTCTCAGGTTTTTTCCTGTTTACAAAACACATTCCGTCTTTCCCAGAAAGAAAGGTGTAACTTACTTTTAACCTTCCCAATTCATTCCTCAAGTCCCACATATATTGGTATTTAGCAACCCCTTCTGCATGGAGCAGCTTAGGACAATCAGTCCTCTGGAAATGGAAACACCTCCAGCTCTTTATTACAAGTAAACTTTTTATCCTGTACCCAGCCTCTCCTGATTATTTTTATACCAAACAGGTGCTTTTATTGCTTGCAAAGTGAAGTTTTCTCTCTGGCCTTTTCTGCTGGAGACAAAAAAGGAGAAGGCATGAAGAGGCAAAAGCAGTTGTACTCACACTGAAGTTAACTGTGGAAGACAGAAAGGACGGGGATATCAGTAACCACTAAAAAAACTGAATTGGGGGTATTCTCCTGGTAGCCAAAGCCAAATTAATTTTTATTTTCAACATGAAAGTGGTGTCAAGTGTTTCCCCATTTGCCTTAGCCAGCTCATTACAGAACACCCATAAATTTGTACCATGGCTTCTGAAAAGCTTCATTTATGCTGAATGCTCTCTATATGCCAGCCTTTTCTAAATGAGAAAAAAAGATAATGGTCATGATGAGCTGCGGAAAAAGAAATTCTGCTTAGGCAAAAGGAAAGAAAAAAATACTGTAAAACTGGTAAATCTCTGGAACTGGCTGCCCAGAGAGGCTGTGATTTTTAAAACTTAACTGGGCAAGTTTCTAAGCAGTCTGATCTGACTTTGAAAGTAACCCTGCTTTGAGCAGGAGGCTGGAATAGCTGACCTCCAGAAGTCTCTGCCAACCCATATTTCTTATTACTCTGTAAGCCTAATATTAAATTTGCAAAGACTGAGAAAGACTTTTGCAAGACAAGAGAAACTAGCGTGTGATGCTAGCAAGTCTACAATGGATATCCATGGACCTCCTGAGACAGAACACTTAAGGGAAAGGTGGTACAATCTGCCACACTTATAGAAAATTCTAATTTGCATCTGAATAAACACCATTCTTAAGGGCTTTCTTGGACTGGGCCTGTATGTTCTAGCAAGCTGGTTGAGAAAGGGCTGGCACTACTGTAAAACCCATCAGCCAGCATCTGTCCTGTGTTTGTAGAAAGAAGGGAGATAAGGTCAAGAAGATATCTGTATACAAGCGATAGTAGATGCATATAGTCCTTGCTGGGTAGAGACAAATGATATGACTAAATATGAAGTGAGATGTTAGCTGCAAAGTAACCTGCTTTTAGACCACAACTGGGGACAGTGAGACAATTGCCTGGTTTTTACCAGACAAAAGCTGGTAATTATGGCACTTCCATAATCCAGAATGCTGATTACCAGTAAAATTTGCTATTTTTACATGTCTTGGAAGGGCAATTAAAAGATCAGTTCTACTTTCAGGGAATGAACAAAAAGGAAATTAGAGCAATACATGGAGGAAAATGTATTAAAACTTTTTTTTTTTTTTTTTTTTAATTAGCACATGATGCATAGATCTTGTATGACCAGTTCCCAGTTTTTCAGAAATTAAATTATTTTGGATCCTACTCATAAATATGTATTTGATTCAGGGTCTGA
Source organism: Falco naumanni (assembly GCF_017639655.2). Taxonomy (NCBI): domain Eukaryota; kingdom Metazoa; phylum Chordata; class Aves; order Falconiformes; family Falconidae; genus Falco; species Falco naumanni. The sequence continues at coordinate 52,029,781 of NC_054055.1, forward strand.
ATATTAATAGTTCTCTCAGGATTGTTTGTGTTGGGGTTTTTTTGGTTGTTTTTTTTTTTTTTTCAATTCCAGCCATTCCTGGCAATATAGGAAGTGTTCTAGCTTATTTTGGAAATTAGATTTTTCTTTTAGAAAGCTAAGGTGTATGACTTAGCAAATTTTTAGTGGGTTGGTAATATAGATGGAGTCAGATTATTTTGCACAAAACGATAGAACACTTCTGGTAAACTGAGATATTTTGACCATCTAGGGGCAGTATTTGAATATTGTTTAAAGAGAAAGTTAGTTAACAAATCACCTTTAACTATAAAAGGTGACCTGAGAGATAATTCTGCATATTTTATAAGAGCCTTTGGGGACTTGTTCATCAAAGTTCAGACAGTGGGAAAACAGTTTACCTTAGCTACCTTCTACATTCACGCACAGATATAACACCTACCCACACATGGTTTATTGAGTTTTATTTTAAGAAACAATTTATATGGGTTATGTCTCAGGAACAGTATCACCCTAATTACCCTTCAAAAGAATACCACTCTTAACTGAACTGTTCTAGATAGCCAATCTGGAATAACTAATGGTTATAAATTGTAAAGCAAGCTCCATAACAGAATTCATTAAAAAGAAATAATTTCACTGTCTTGTTTCATTATTCTTAAACAGCTCAATCTGTTCATATTATAAAACTCATGTAAAGGAAAGAGGATGTTCTTTACTTCCTGTGAGTTCTTTGTCATTGAGGATCTTAAATAAAGTTAAAGTAATAATATGAATAACATAGGGAGCTTGAAGAGCTTGTAAAACATATAGAAAATGCCCCCTTCACACTTTTATGGCCTACGCATTTCTTGGCCCACATAACTTCCTGTACGGCAGCTTCTTTGTTTTAATAGGATAAAACCCAACAGGTTTCTTATACTTTCGATCCCAATCGTCTTCTTTATCAATGTTATCTGGCCTTCTCACTAGGTGTAGGAGCCAGTCAGCTGTTGCTGAGCATCCCTGTTCACACTGTAATCCTTTTTCTTGGCTATGCTATGGTTCTGCTGTGATATATGGGCCAGATAGTTCCTCTTCTGGGTATTTAAGAGGCTGGAAGATCACTGGCCTTGTCCTTGTGTGCAGTATGGATGGTCATTGTATATGTGCCACTGAATCTTGAAGAACTTATAATCAATAAACAGTGTAAGATGTTAATATTTCTAAATTTTTAAGTTCAATCCTGTAAGATGCCCTTCCTCCCTCACTCCTATAAATACTTGGAAAAGTCTTTCTGGAGGAACATATAGCTAAAGGGGACAACATTTTCAAATCTATAACAACAATTGTTGCCTTTTTGCTGTTAGCAAACTAGTAGGAAGAAAGAATGGCAAAGAAAAATAAAATTTTTGATCTTTGAACAGTGCTGGGAAAAAGGTGGCATTTGTAATAAGTTCCATCATTACATAGCCTAAAGCTGTGAATGAAGGAAGGTACAGAGGAGGGAAATGGGAGGTAAAAGGTAAGGCAGAGAAAAGCAAGCAAACAATTATTATTATTATTATTATTATTATTATTATTATTATTATTATTATTATTATTATTATTATTATTTAATTAATTATATATAATAATTAATAATAATAATAACAGAAAGAAGGATAGAACAAAAATAGCAGGAAAAAAACCATAACCAAAGAATAGACAGTATTCTTTTAGAGACAACAAAGAAGGAGGCATTGCCTTCAGAAAAATAAAGACATTCAGCCCACAAAAATGGCAAGAACATTATGAAAAGATGAATCAATTTATCTGGTATAAAACAAGACAACAACAAAGAACATAAGAAAAAGAAAGAAAAGAAAGGAAAAATAAAAGAAGGAATAACATTAGTTTTGCTGATGTACATTTATATCACAAAGATGTCAACAGTATAATGTTTGGATAATGTTCATGACTCCTCAGTGTGCGAAATGCTAAAAAGCAACGATTAGGAAAAGGTTGATAAAAGGAAAGATAAACATGCAAGATAGAGATCACAAGAGAATCAGCCATGTGACTAAAGGAACTAGTATGGTTTACTAGATCTGCTTTGCTATATGCGTTATACTTTAATCACAATGAAGAAGAGATAAGGTGTTAAATCATGAAGTCACATGTCATATCTGGACAAGGACCTTGTTTACCAAGTGTGCAGGAAATACCTTCTCCTTCAGGGGAAGACCCTTAGACTAGTTAGCTAGAACCATGACAGAATTACCACCATGCACTCATTAAATATTTCATATGTCTCCTTACCTTACAAGAATGTCTTTTCTGGCTGAGGTAGGATATCACTATGATTTTATAAAGGAGTACCAGTCTAGAATGGGACTCTGGATACCACTATAATTTAAAAGTAAAGCTTAATAATAGCAGCTGTGAGCTTCATTTTGGTCTCTGTGCAATCAGGAAATATTCAGTGTGATACAGAACTATTATGGAATTACAGGACTGAATTTGTAATTCAGAAATAATTCTTGGAAAGTTGATGAAAGACCATTACATTACCTTTACATTGAATTCCCTTCAGGCATCGGTGCACCGTAAGAAAGGAAAATAGTGTTTATGTGGAAATTCTTGCCAATTCTTCTATAAACATTCTATAGAAAGAGACTACAACAGTTTTTAGAGCTCTGCTTTCTACATAGCCAGAATAGATAATGATTTAGCACATAAACCCTTTTGCACTAGCTTTTTCAAATACTGAAACAACATCCTCCCCAGAGAGTAATCCTCCTTTCCCCCCTGCAGCACTGCTTTTATTGTTTTATTATTATACCACCTCTTCTTCAGAGTTAAATACTAAATGTTATTCAAATAAGTAATACAAGGAAAAGAAAAAAGCTTGCAAATAAACTGGAATACTGGCACTGTATTTTCTTCTTTTAATGGACTGCTCCTTTTAACAGCATTTCTACCTATTTTCTAGTGGTATGAAAAAACTTATGTTAGTCAAACTATTCAAAGAAGGAAGCTGTTGCTGTCTAAACCTGATTTTAATAGCCTTTTTTTGAGCACTGCTGGCATAAATGACTCACAGATGGCTTCTACTTTGATTCTCATTCATACATAAACTTGGGAAACTGATTTCATCTGACTGTTTTGTTGATTACACAGCACATGAAAATGTGTGAAAAAAAATCTGCATTTCTTAAAAATACACTCAAAGCATGTTATTAGAACATCAGACACAGTGAATCATATATTTGTATTTTTTTCCCAGTAAAGTTTTTTGAACTTCCATCTGAAATGGTCTAACAGAACTAAACTGCATTGCAGTAAATTATCTTTCGTCACCTTGCCAAATAACAGTATAGTATCACACACCCTTCCATAAGAGCTCTTAGATGGGAGTCAATGGCCAGTATGGAATCACAAAATCATAGAATCACTTAAGTCAGAAAAGACGTTTAAGATCATGAAGTCCAGCCATTAACCTGGCACTGCCAAGTCGACCACCAAACCACGTCCCTAAGCACCACATCTATACATCTTTCAAATACCTCCAGGGATGGCGACTGAACCACTTCCCTGGGCAGCCTGTTCCAATGCTTGACAACCCTTTCAGTGAAGACATTTTTCCTAATATCCAATTGAACCCTCCCCTGGTGCAACTTGAGGCTGTGTTCTCTTGTCCTATCAATTGCTACTCTGAAGAAGAGACTGATATTCACCTCACTATATGTTCCTTTCAGGTAGTTATAGAGAGCAATAATGTCTCCCCTCAGCCTCCTTTTCTCCAGGCTAAACAACCCTCAGCTGCTCCTCAAAAGACTTGTGCTCCAGACCCTTCTCCAGTGCTGTTGCTCTTCTTTAGACATGGTCCAGCACCTCTACATCTCTCTTGAAGTGAGGGGTCCAAAACTGAACACAGTATTCAAGATGTGGCCTCAGAAGTGCAGAGTCCAGCAGAAAAATCTCTGCCCTAGCCCTGCTGGTCACACCATTTCTAATACAAGCCAGGATGCTGTTGGCCTTCTTGGCCACCTGGATGCATGCTGGCTCATGTTCAGCCAGCTGTGTACCAGCACCCTCAGATCCTTTTCCACCAGGCAGCAGCTCTGCATGTGATTGTTGTGATCCAAGTGCAAGACCCAGCACCGAGATTTGTTGAACCTCATGGAATTGGCCTTGACCTATCAATCCAGGCTGTCCAGATCCCAGATCCCTCTGCAGAGAGTTCCTACCCTCAAGAAGATCAACACTTCTCCCCCCCAACTTGGTGTCATGTGCAATCCTACTGAGGGTGCAATCGATCCCCTTGTCCGGATCATTGATAAATCTATTAAACAGGACTGGCCCCAATACTGAGCCCTGGGGAACAGCACTTGTGACAGGTCACCAACTGCATTATACTCCATTCACCACCACTCTTTGAGCTCGGCCATCCAGTCATTTTTTTATCCAGTGTAGAGTGCACCCATCCAAGCCATGAGCAGCCAGTTTCTCCAGGAAAATGCTGTGGGAAATGATGTCAAGGGCTTTACTAAGGTCCAGGTATACAACATCCACAGCCTTTCCATCATCCACTGGGAGGGTAGTCTCACCATAGAAAGAGATCAAATTCATAAAGCAGGACCTAGCTTTCATAAATGCATGCTGGCTGGGCCTGATCACCTGATTGTCCTGTATGTGCCCCTGATGGCACTCAGGATGATCTGTTCCATTACCTTGCCTGGCACCGAGGCCAGATTGATAGGACTGTAGTTCCCTGGATCCTCCTTCCAGCCTATCATGTAGATGGGTGTCACATTTGCTAATTTTCAGTCAATTGGGATCTCCCCAGTTAGCCAGGACTAATTATAAATGATTGAGATTGGCTTGGTGAGCACTTCTGCCAGCTCTGTCAGTACCCTAAAAGCTAACATATGAGGATCACGTCAACAAAGAATTTACTATTAGATGTAAAAAGACCATTATTTCAATTCTTGCCCGTTGATGTGAACAGAGGAAGAGTAAGGACTTTTCTGAGCCATTTTCAATGAAAAAAATCAAGTCATATCTTTTTATTTCAGTGGGTAGTGAACACCATAATCACTGCTTTGAAACAAAGTCCCATGCATAGTAATTCCTATTAAAATGCTTGGTTATATCTAGGGGGACATGATCATTTCATTGTTTCCCTAAATAATAATATAATTGCAAACTGTAGTGCTGTTTGCTTGTTATTTGGGTGGTTTGCAATAATAATGTAAAAATAGGCATTAAAAAGATAGTACTTCCATAAGTTTCTTGGATTGTATGTATCTATTTAGAAGCATTGTCTCATTTGCCTAATGCATTTTTAATGTTAATGGTTTAACTGTAGAAGCTAGCTGGAAGCTGAATCCTGTCAAACTACAACTTACCATATTTTGACAGATAGTGTAATGGTTATATTTAAATGTGATCTCAGGGACTGAGCTACTGAGCAGTTTTATGTTTTTGATCCATATAAAAGAAAAAGGGTTCTGTGTTAGATTTAACTTAGCTGTAGAGGTACTTTTTACTGTTAAATATAAGATCAAAGGGTGTTAGCATATAGCCTATTAGCATACATAGCACATTTAGGTGTACATGTTTTATGGTAAATAACATAAAACCTGGCACCAACTAGAGCCACAAGTAAGAAAACCAGTCATGGCTCTGTCTGTGTGAATAGTATTGAACTGTAAGGTTATTTAAGGTACACTGAAATCTGAGATTCACACTTGGAAAAAAACATAAAACAACGCTGAACTTTATCTGACCTACATGTAGGTATCTATAGCTGGATCTCCTTGTCTCAGTTTCCTTAATATTCAATAGAAGTATCTTTGGTGGCTTTTTCTTTTATCCTAAATTATTTTGTTCATATGAATTGACCCTTAGAGAAGATTTTTCCCTTCCTTTCCTTGGAATTCCAGGCTCAGACTTATATGGCTAATTTTTAAATATTTGAAATTAGGTGAGTTGAATCATAGCTTTATAGAACTGTTTCTCTACCAGAAACAGAAGAACTAGAAATACAAATTAATTGATTAATCCACCATATATGATTATTTAAAATCCCTTGATTAGAGGGGGGGATTAAATTAAGAATTTGGGACGCTCTGTGCAATAACTGGATGGAAGTAAGCACCTCTGAAAGGCAATTCAAATCTTAATTAGTTAATCATCATCTTTCTCTCCTAACTACAGAGGGAGTCTGGAATGTTTAGGCTTTCAAATTCAGTGCATTGAAATAGGTAGAACAATTCTTGACTACTTTTATATATGTATACACACAGATACATAGATACATGTGTGTCTCTGTGTCTATGTCTATGTATGTGTATATAAATGTATATCTGTTTCTCCTGATCCTTTCTACCCATTTGGGAGATGACCAGCTCTGTACGTCCCAAATAGGTAGAAAGGATCAGGACAAGTAGATATACAGAGACTGGCTTCTGCTCCCTCATCACCCTGCAGACTGGAAAATCTAGACTACATGACATATCATGGAACCTATGATATATCTATGGTAGATAGTGACATGTCATCACAAACACAAACCTATCAATTTCAGCTAAGGAACTTGAAGGCCTTCAGTAGCAGCTTTCTATTTGGGGCTGAAAAGGAGAAATATTTCATACAGATCATTCCTGCACACACTAGCTACTAGAAAAACACTAAAGCAAAACAAAAGAATACAAAGTATTTCACAGCTCCATTTATGCTAATTGTATATACAAAAGTCACATAAACCTTTATTGAAGTTCTGTGCATTGGGAAAAAATGGTACTATTTACTATATTGGTTATATTTCAGTTAAGAGTAATAAACCTTTAAAGCAGGTTTAAATTACGTGAATGGAAAAAAATGTATTAAAAAGTTCATAAAAGCTAAAAAACCCAAAACATTTAATTGTGGCTATGCAGCCTTTGTCTCTTTCTGCTGCTGCTAGCAGTTACTGTAGTATCTAAGGATTATTTGGAGAGTTACCTATATCTAAGTAAGGATATTACCTGTTCTATCTAGTACAAAAAGTTTTCCAACCAAACTGTAAAAAATAATAAAACAAAAGAAAAATACATGCTGAATAAATAACAGAAAACTAGATTAATCACTGAAGCATTCAAGCTTCCCATTTGGAAAATGAAAAGTATGTGAAGATTTATGATATTTAACACTTCTTCTGACTTGGAGATAATTTTCCAGTGCTGTGCATGGAGAATTCTGGTGAACTGAAAGGCTGCCTCTTCAACCCATGCACTGAAAGCGCTTTTCAAAGAAATTGCAAGTTTGACTGAAAGCAAGGAGCTCATAAGTCTTAGTCACAACAGGGACTTTGTTTATTTTCCTTTTGCAGTACAATTTTCTTTTTTCCACATTTTTCTACAGCATACAGATTCTTGCCTTGCTCTTTTATTATTTTTTTTCCTCAGTTAGAATCTGAAGAAGCTGCCTTAATCCCCCATAAAGACCAAATCATGGGCATGTATGACAGATGTAGTCATTCAGCCTAACTTTTGGCTTTTTATATAACAAAATAAGAAAGACAAAATACTAACTTATTTCCTAACAATCACTTTCTGAAAGAATCTACCTCTCTCCATTTATCAGACTGAAAAATTATGTTCCTAGTTTAATCATCTAATCTGTATGCCAAAAGCTAGTGTGAAAAGTTAATGTGAACACTCCTGCTTCATAGCTAATCTCTTTGTAATAGTTACAATTTCAGGTGGAATGTGAATTTAATAGAAAGGAATGGATTGCTAAGAGGCAATCAACACCACTTACAAAGCGTTATGCTCTAACCCTAAAGAATAAAGTAATGTCATTTTGACAATTCATTCTGGACCTTTATGTATTTGCACGCTCATAATCTTTGAGTCAGTGCTTTGTTTCCTCTAGATAAAAGTCTCTGCATGAAAGGAAGTTCTATGACAGTAAGCATACTGAGAAAGCCACCTTCTTGATCTTCATATGAATTTTCAGATTTGCTTTTGCAGGAGCTGAGTAAGATGACTCCCTATTACTGTGATCTTCTTTATTCTTTCTTCTCAGAGAGTGTACCTGCCAAAGGTCATTTTCCTACTGAAACCATATGAAAATATTAACATTTTATTGTAGCTAAAATACTGCTTATAGCTTGTAGCATTTGTATGGCGATCTCCAGCTGCTACATATTTAAAGCAAACTTGAAAGTATTTCTAATACTCTAGGAAGTGAGAATGAAGTGCAAATACAATAGAACTGACAGTGTAATTGAATAATATCACTAGTTTTCACACTTCTAGACAGAAACATACTACTTTTTCAAATGCACCTTATTTTATCTTCTTTTGTTCTTGTGAGAAATCATGGGTATCTTGAGCTTATAGGATCACTAATCACATTCAGAAGAGCTAAAAAAGCACTAATAACAGTATATATTTTTAAAGCTGAAAAATGGCAAAATTACAGCCAAGGATTTTTTATAAGGCTTTACAGCTGCTTGATTAAAAAAAAATAAATAAAGTTTCATAAGAAAAATAATCAAGTGCTATAGTAAAAATAAATATTCTTTTTAAACCAATGCCTCTATTTAAGAACACCTAACTTATTCTAATACTTAGAATAACTGCTAATTAATAAGATTTCTCTTGCAGAGATCTTGCAGATATTTCAAAATTCCATCAAAAAATGTAAAAAGGTTTTGTTAACATGATGTTATGACTCAAAAAGAAAGGTGGGGAAATAACATCTACCTGTTAAGTTCCTCCTCTTCTCTGGAATTTGTTAATGGAGAAATGTGTTCTCTTGGGCAACATTTTAGTCTTCTGATTACCAAAACACTTTGGTTTTCCAGATGTTTCAAGACTTATTAGATATATTTCACAGAATTCATGAGCTTGTGGATGAGAATATCAATTTACTTTCATATATGAAATATATATGTGTGTGTGTATACATATATATATATATATATGAAATCCCCACCCCTCCAAAACATTCCTCTCTAGGGCAAACTGTCCCAGCTCTCTCAGGCTTTCCTCATAGAAGACATGCTCCAGTCCCTTCATCACCTTTGTGGCTCTTTGTTGAACTTTCTCCAATATGTAAGTTTCTCATACACTGATGAGCCCAGAAATGGGCACAGGACTATATATGTGGCCACACCAGTGCTGCCTAGACAGGAAGGATCACCTCCTTTCATCTACTGTCAAGGTGTTGCTAATGCAGCAAAGTCTTTAGCCTTCTTTGCAGCAAAAGTCCATTGTTGACTCGTGTTCAACTTGGTGTCCACCATAACTCCCATTTTCTTTTCCAGCCAAGCTGCTTTCTAGTTGAGTGGCCCACCGCATATACTGGTGTATTGAGATGTTTCTCCAGGTACAGGACTTTGTACTTCCCCTTGATGAACTTCATGATTTTTCTGTTATATCAGCCACTCCTTTCCCCCAGTATGGTGTCATCTGCAAACTTGCTGAGGGTATACTCTGCCCCATCATCCAGATCATTAATGAAGGTGTTAAACAGGATTGGACCCAGGATTGACCACTGGGATACACCATTAGTTACTGGCCTCAAACTAGACTTTGTTCCACTGATAACCACTCTCCGGGCCTGGCCATTCAGTGGGTTTTCAACCCCCCTCACTCTTCTCATCCAGCCCATACATCAACAGCTTCTCAGTGAGTATCTTATGGGAGACAGTGTCAAAGGCCTTGCTGAAGTTGAGCTGCTCTCCCCTCACCTACCCAGCCATTCGCAATCCTACCAGTAGAAACATCTTATGCCAGAGTTAGACACTAGCATAAGAAATCCAGTACTGCCAGTGGCCGCCAATCTTTATAATCCAAAACAGAATATGGAAAATTACACTTTGCATAGATTTCAAATAATAGGCAGAATACTTATACACAAAATAGATGTTTCTTCATGGCTGCTTGGACTTTTTAAAAAGGAAGAGGAAACAGTGTGTCATACTTCTGTAGATATTTGTTATCTCACAATGTTTTCCTGTTGTGCTTTACTGAAATAGTCTGATAGTAATACTGAAATAGTTCTATGTAGGACAAAATGAGAATTTTTCTCACGGACTTCACAAAGAACTTGAGAATAGTTACTAGATATCATTATCTCCACTTTACTAATGAGGAAGTAGAGACATGCTCCTTTTGCTGAAAATCACATGCTAAGTGCTTGCTGTCATTATCTTAGTGTTGTTCATTTATCCCGTTAGGGTAAAATGCCTCCCTCAAAAGACTGCAAAAATTTACCTATTCAAGGAAAAGTACAAAGCATCCATTGTCTGCGTGAAATAATCAGGTGTTTGCAAGTATTCAAGCCTGTGTCTTAGCTGTGCAAGCAAATACTTGCTTTTTGTGTCCAATGGCTCTACTTCATTTATTAGAAAACCAGTTACATTTTAAGGGCTTATTTTAGCACAATTGACTGGTCTATTTCATTAAGTAACAGTTTACATATATATACACACACACACACATATATATATAAAATAGATGTATTTTATCCAACACAATGATGTGGATTTTACTAAAATACTAAAATCAGTTCTTCTAATGTAATTGAAACTATACAAAAAACATGAGTTTCCAGTGGAGTTTAATTAAAACCACAAATATTACTGAAGTGTAATAAAATTATACTGCAAGTGTGAACCTCCGTTTATATGTGGAAGTGTGTAGAACTACTCAGATCACTTCATATCATTCTCCAGAATAGTTTTGTATAGTTCTTAGTACAGCATTTTAAAACAATTATTAAAATGCAATCTCATGGCAGAAGAAACTGTTGCAGGGAAATACCTGGTCCTACTTCTTATTTTACTGTAGCATTAATCTGTGAAAAATCAGTAATGTCAGGGTCACTCAGTGCATACAGGCTAGCAGCTTTTAGATCCCTAATATACCAGAGGGAAATGGAGAAGTGGTGGACCTGGTGTCAGTGTGCACTGCACTCAGCTGGGTTGCAGGCATTTAATTTAGGTGAAAGCCAGACAGGTCATTTATCAAGATGATGTGTTAATGTAATTCCTTGCTCTTTCTTAATGTTCAGTGCAACTGTGTTGACATACAGCAGTATTTCAGGATGTTACAACCCAGTTATGTAGCTTTTGGAATATTCCTTCACTGATATTCACCTGATGTCGATTCATCTAGTCTTGATTTTTTTTTGAAATGGACAAAGCTTTAACTGAAATATGTTACTGTAATTCCAAAGCCATAAGTACCTAGGAAATGCTGGAAAATATGGAGTGTAAATATTCATGTGTTGGTTTCAGAGTAGAAAAATATACACTTCCTTGAATGTTTATTTATGTTTTCTCAGCCTTACTAGTATTAAAACGGAATCAAAGTATTGATACGTAATAGAATTTAGCAAGTACTTTCTTACATTTCATAGGAATATTAAATATACAAGATTCTTATTTTTAGAGAAGTATTACTCACAGGATCACAGCTGATAAAGTAAAAAAAAAGAAAGGTGAACATGCCCTTAATAAAATCCTAGTCACCTAAATAATATGAAAGGCAGACTGAGAACAAGACAGTAAGTAGCCTGTAATAACAAAGAACCTTTGACAAAGGCAATAATTGGTTAAAAAAACCTGTCAGAGACATGAACATCAGGTGTGTGTGTTCTGGTTCTTAACAAAATTCTGATTTTGATATTTTAGCTTTTTTTGCTTTTTAAAGCTTGTGTCTTTCTCTGAATTTAAAGTAAACAATGTTTAAATTTAAAAAAAAAAAAATAATACATTGTTTCTCTTGGTCTTTCAATAACCTTCAAGGAAAAGCAGGTAGAATCTTTGAGGACGATTGTAATAAAGATGTTGAAATCCAGTAAATTATGGATTCTGGAAACTGTGAAAAATGTCTATTCACAGCTGGTAAAAATTTCAGTTTGACTTTGAATAGTTTGACTGAATGCTATTAAAGAGATGAAATTATTTTTTTAAAAATTAGAAGTCTTTAAAAATTCCCATTTCAGCTGCCTGATTTTTTTTTTTTTTAGACTTAGTTTTACTCTTCAGAGTGCAGCTTTTAAACATTTGCCTAACTCAGTTATCTATTGCTGGAATAAGGAATTTTATGTGCAATCAAGAACAGGATGTTGTGTAATATATGCAGTGATCTCTGTTCCAAGCTTTCTATTTCTCTTTCTAAGTATAAGGACAATTCCATACTTCCCTCTCAAGGTAGAAACTCTTACATTAAAAAAATCAAGCAAATAAATGGCCCAAGTAACAACATTTGTATTTCTCCAAGGCCTAATGTAAAGATAACTGAAATAGAATTAAGTGTATTATTTCCATCTTTATTGGAAAATATTATTTTGTTTTAGAGTTTGTGAAAAACAAAAAAGAAAATAAGAAATAGACATATAGATTAGAAAGATTAAACTTGAAATATACTTTGCAATGGAGATTACATCTAATGTATTAAAATTCATTTTTTAACAACCCTCTCTGTAGATTACATCAGAATCTTTTTTCTTTTTTTATTAGAGGACATTAGTGCTTTGAAGACATGTGAAACTGAGGTCATGTGTACTTGTAGTAATCAAAAAGTCAATGAAACCATACAAAAGTGTTGGGATTCTATGCCTGTATCCTGGCTAAATTCCATTTTAAGCAATTGCACTCTAGATACCTCAGTTAGAGTTACTGCATGCTATTAAGCAATTCAAATGTTTAATCTTGGAACATTTCACTAGTGCATTAAATTATCATCGTTTGTCTCCGTATATGCATTTGGTTGACCAGTATTCTGCTCAGAATTTCACAATTAATTCTAGAATCTGTAGTGTTGTGGGAATAATATAAGAAGAAAGGTGTAATGAAACTTGTTTTATTTCATAAATTTTTCACAGTATTTATTATTTAAAGAATTTAGGTGAACTTTAAATAGAAAAAAAAGGAGTGCTTAAGGATTTTTGATTCACAGTAAAGTGGATTAGCCTCAGAAGCTTGCAAAACAACATTCTGCCTAAAAAATTACATTCTCATTTAATACATGCAAAAATTGTTGAGGGCAAAAAGAGAGCAAGCATATTTGAAATCAACAACTTATTGTTAGTCTAATTGAAATCTTAACAGTTTTATCAAAAAAAAAAAATCTTTTCAGTCCAATCCTATATATTGCCAAAAAAAAACCCCAAACCCAAACCAAAAAACAACAAAAATAATTCTTCTACAGTGAAAAAAGTAATCTTGATAATAACAGTTATATTCTTTTGTATCTATGTTTTCTTTCTGACATTAGGCTACACTTTGTACTGATCATCTGGGTCTTAAGGTCAACAGTTCCAGCTTGCTCCACATGGGAGAGGAACCTACAACAAGCCACCAGCATCCTGAGTACCACACTGTGAGGAAAGAGGATGGTGATGTTGATGGTAAGGTTTATACCTCCTTGGTCTTGAGTCTACCTGATTCTACAATTTTAATACTATTAACATAATCAACCTAACATTTCTTCATTGTTCCTCAGTTTCATGTTATGTCCATTATTTTCCGTGTTAGGATACTTGTTCTTTTTCTTTTTGCTTTTGAAGTATCTATTTGTTCATTATCATCTTCTCATAAAAGTCAAAGGAAGTATACTTATTTTGTCTTGTTTTGCCATGTCTTGTCCTATTCTATCCTAATCATGACAGCCACTAAATTAAGACAGCTTTGGGTTCTTTACAAGCATTTTCTGCAGATCTTTCTGTTTATCCTATATGCTTGATTACCATCATGTTTATCTCAATTAATAGTCAATAATGGGTCAAATATATTAATTGTATTTCCTGCTTATGGATTAATATGCCATTTGAATATCTCTTTTTGTGCTGTACCAAAAGATACATATTTGTTTACAGTTCATTTTAAGTGAATGTTATTTTGTATTTAAAGAGTATAATTGAGCAGAAGAAAGAAGAAAGTGTTTCTTTACAATCTCTTAACTGTACGGTTCTTTCATCTTCGGTGAAAATTTGTGAAAGGAAGACGAGGCTGACAAAAAAACACTAGCCCTGAAATAAAAGACAATGCTAAGCTGAAGAAGTTTCTGGAGTACAGCATGGGGAAGGTAGAAAGAGGAAGATACCAGGAGCAACAAAGGTGAAGCATGAGTGGAGCTGAAGACATCAGTAAGACTTAGCCATATGTCAAAGACAGTGAAAAGAGGGTGAGATTACTAAAATCCCAAAGGTGATTTATTCCATAATTGGGAGTAAAAGATCAGACTCATTATTCAAGGAAAGAATCATCTTTGCAAAAATGACAGGGACAGTTATTTTATTGTGTTTTACCCAGTAGATCTGATTTTTAGAGTCACCTTGTTTTAGTTGGTATTCCAATAGGATATTTTAGAGATCCAAAGCTCCTTGGTATTTAAAGAAATTTCTGTCTCCAGCAGATCCATCTGTTCCTAATCAATAAATTAATGGGTACCATAGTAATCATGTGTAATCATCTGAAAAATCATTCCCTAGTCCCAAGAATGAACAGATCATTTTCATAGCCATAATACAATTTTCTCAGTATGATTTTAAAATAAATATAAACATAAAATATGTTATATATAAAAATATATTTTAAAATAAGAAGTACTTGAAAATAAACTTTACATAATTAAATATACATATGCATATACATATACATACATACATACATACATAGGCAGGGTGAGCCCTCAGGTATGTAAGCGTTTATGTAAGATTGTGCAGATTTTTAAAAAAATTCCAAAAACTAATATCTATTTGGTTATGCTGTTATATTTGGAGCTGGAGGAAAGGAGATCTATAGAAAAATGGAAGGACATATAATAATTCTAAGCATGTCTTTCTAATGCAAAAGACAAAGTGGTTTTGTGCCACACAGTTATATTGGCATAATGAAGCAGATGGTGTTACAAGTTTCTGTTTGGCTGTTTGTGGGGTTTATATTGCTTTTTTATTTGCTTTTTTTTAAAATAAAAGTTAGATTATACTTTGCGGATGTGTAATGTGACATAACAATTTCATTCCTTCTTTTTAATGGCCTAAGAACAACTGAATTTATCTCTACCTTTACAGGACACAGGTTTCATTTCTAATAGAAGGCAATGAAAAGAAGTTCCAGAGTGCTGAAAATAAATCTCTTACAGCAGCATGCAGAATTCAGAACAGAAAGCCTACCTAGCAGTTTAATTGACCACTGTTTGTAAAGCTGGTGTGTATTGAATCCACTGTAATGGGCAGATTCTGATCTCATGTGCACTTAATGCAAGTCCTCGTTAATACTACCATGCCAGTCAAGCTCCTAAATTCCTTATGAATGATCAACTTTACATTATGTATTTTTCTCCTTCTCAAAAACTGCATTCAATTCTGCATACTGACTATAGACTGACCTATGTTTGTTGGGCTATCCTGCAAGTTTCCCAGTGATTCTGTAGCCAAAACTTTTCCACCAGCTATGCTCTTTCCTATGTTTTAAGATAACTGCAAGACAGCCACAAGTGTCTAGTTTGGTTACATTTTTTTCTCTTTCTTGGATTCTAAGTTATCTATACCATAGGCAAGTAGCTCTGTTTTTACAAATAAAATCCAGTGGTTAAAGCATTGTTTCTATTGTGAAGGTGAATACCACATTTAATAGCATGTGTTCTATTTCAAATATTGTTAAAAACTGAAGAAATAGCACTGAATCATAAAGGTTACTGATGGAGAGACTTACTAAATTACTGTATACATAACAGCGGATGTGATAGTTCAATTTCTACCACTCCTTTCTTCATTGCTTTTCTCTCAGATTTTTTGAATGTGTTTTCACCTGATTGTGGAGAGTTACATATTAGCAGAAAGAAATGTGTAGTGAAAAGCTTTATTTCTTACTGAAATATACATGTCTGGAAAAAAAAACACAACAGTTTATCTTTACTAGAGGCTTCTAACACTGCTGTGCAATCAGCATATAATGATATGAGGGAATTCACAGGCTTTTTAAAAAAATTTGGAAGCCAATTTAGATAGACATTAGGAAGTACTTTCTGCTGTATCTATACCATTATGAAGAAAATAATATAACATTTATTGGGTAGGAGAGAAACTAAGCAAGGGGAAGCCTGATTTTGTGGTCTACTTCCAGAGAGACTGCCTTGGGAGGGAGAAGTGCTTGTGTCTGGTATGTTCTAATTTTCCTTAAGAATTTTATACAGTAGCTTTTAAATGCAAATGCAAAGGAGTCCTTGAGAAGTAGGAGGATTCCCTTAACTGAGGATCTATCATGTACAGTACTAAAGAGTTATTAAAAAGTATGTACAGCACTGAAAGGTGTCATAAAGGTTCCACTGAAGGCAGGCATAAATTAATCTGTTAGTCATGTTGTGTTTATGCTAAGCAGTGAGAGCAGAAGAACTATGGTATTCATGCAGAGCAGTTGCATGGAGAAAGAAAATCAGGACACCTGTGAAAACTTAGAAGTGGTGGGTCCTAATATTTTGGTCTGATGCATACCTAGAATAGATGTTTCCAAGCTACCCCTAAGCAATCTCTAAAACAGCAGCTAGAGAAAGTAAAAACAAACAAACAAACAAAAAATAACCAACCCCAAACCCAACACAAACCAAACAAAAAACAACAAACCATCCAAACAAAACAAAAAAATTCATTTTTTCCTTAGACAAAAACTTTGTCTTCTGTGCCCCAGCTACAGGACGTAGCTACAGAATAGAATTTAGACTATTTGTTCTGACAGAAGCCTCCACCTAAATCCATAAGCAGTCCCTTTTTCAGTACATGGTGCTGTTGCATCACCTGTGTTCTAAATTTCTTCAGAAAAGTGAGTTAAAATATGCATAAAACCATTCTGAAAACAAAAATGACAATTTATTTTTTTCTTAGCTGAAAGTAAGATAACTGAAATAATTTTTTAAGCAAACTATGATAATTTCTAATTTGTTATTTAATCTGCTTTCAGAAGCTTCAAAATTTGATCTGTTTTCAGGGAGCTCTGACAAGCTTTTAATTGCTTGTGGTTCTTATTTTACTGTGCTACAGTATGAAATAGATCATTTATATGTTCGAGCCAAAGGGCTCATCTAAATGAGTGAACTTAGTGTCACTTTCAAGTTACTTGGAATAGGCTATGCCACAGCTGACTACCCAGGCACAACATGAGAATGTGGTGGAATGTTGCTATACAGTTCCCTACTGACTTGTTTCCAAAGTAAGGAAACATGATAGTGCAGCCAGTAGGAAGCAGCAGCATACTCCAAAAACATGATATGAATGAAAGAGAAATCATGGTCGCAGGCCAGGCTCTGAATGGTCAGCTGAGCTGTAACCAAAGGATCCATCAAGTTGATATCTTGCTTTCAGAGAATGTTGGTGATGAATCAGGTGTGCTTGAAAGGACCAGGTGATACTGGTGGACAAGTGACATGTGGGTCAGTAATGTGCCTTTGCAGAGATAAAAGCTAATTTCTTACTGGGCTGTGTTGGCAAAAACAGAGCCAGCAAGCTGAAGGAAGCAATGATTACTCTTTACTAGAAATTGATAAGATTGTCCCTAATCTACTGTGTCCAGTCTTGAGCCTCCGGTATGAAAGACAGGCTGAAAAACTACAGTAAGTCAGTAGAAGGCCACCAAGATGTTTAGATATTTGGGGCAAAATATGTAGGAGGAGTTGCTGAGGGAGCTGTGTTGAACTTGGAGAAGGCTAGGACAGGGGTGGTGTGGTTTGTGGATGTATTTGCCATCTTCAACTACCCAGTGACTGGCTGTATATGAGAAACTCTTTTTGGATTTGCAAAGGGAAAGGAGAAGAAGGAATGCTTATGAATTGAAGCAAGGGCAATTCTGATCAGTTATAAACCAAATAATAATCCTATCTTGAGGGCAATCAAACTAGACCAGGTTGCACGGAGAAGCTGTTGAATCTCCATCCTTGGAGATACTTATACTGATTAAGAACATTTTTCCCCATCTCCTTTGACCTGGAGTTTGGACTAGGTGTCCCCTAAAGGTAGGTTCCAGCATAAATTGTTCTATGATTTTATGGCTATGTAATTAACTGAACTTTTGTGATTTAAAATTACAAAATTAAACTGTAAATTTTAAAAATTTTTATGAACTGTTAATTACCTGGTCAGTTCTTCAAATGTGGTATCAGGTGATGATGAAAGGAGAAGAAAAAAGGGAAGCTAAAAGGTAAAAAACAACAACAAAAACAAAACCCAAAAATAAAACAAACAAAAAGCCCGAGATAAAAGATATCCTTTAAATGTTTCCAAACTTGGTATCATCTTCTTAAATGGGAATATAGGACTTAATTCATGGATGAAAGGAGTTAATATTAAACAAATAGTGATAATATTTAATGAAATCCTATTTTCTTTTTTTTTTTATTCAGACAAAAAAGAAGTTTGATTTCTTTATACAATTTTTGCTTCATCATATAAAATTATTTAGTTTCAGAATTAATTTTTATTCTAAGGAAGCATGCAACCTACAGGCTATGTGGCTTGCCAAACTGTAAACATTATATTTTTTCCCCAAAAGTAGCAATAGATCCCTCTTCTCATTAAAGCTTTTAAACAAAACCATGCTGAAGTGTATTTGTTAGCAGTTATACTGATACATCAGTTTTTTGACATTTACTACTTTCCTGTGACATGAAACACACTGTTCATTTCTGATTTTATTCCTTCTGAGTTTTCAAAATAAATCTAGTAACAAACAAAAATAATTAGCTTTTCCATCATTAAATCAAAGCAGAGGTGTTCTTTTTATCCAGTCAATGCATTTCACACTTATATTTTTCTTGAAGTAGAAAACATTTAATATTTTTAACAGCCATCATAATTTTACAGGAAATAATTCTTCAAATTATTAATTCATAAAGCAAGGGGGGTTGGGGTTTTTTGTTTGTCTTATTGTAATATTTCTTTGCAATGAAGAATTGATTGCAGAAGGCAACCTAACTGATAAAGGTTCTAAACTTTTCAATTATCAAAAGATCCCCCAGAAGAAACATTCCTAAAATAATTCCAAAAGGAAACTAGTAAAAACGTGGCATATTTTTTGAAATAGTTATAAATGCATGGACAAGCTCGTTAAATAAACCAAGAAATATAATAATGAAAAACCTCTAAATTTCTCAAAGTATGGTGGTCATTAATGCCTAAAAATCAAGAGTTCAGAAAATCACAGTAAAACATTGTATGACTTACCACTGAAGCCTCAGAAATTGGATTGTGGCTAGCAATTTTTGCAGTTACACAAGCACTGTGGTCCTTTAAAATTTAAATGGATCATGGTTTGTTTGGATTCTCAACATGCAAACAGCAGATATTGAACCTTGATGGTATGGACTGCTGACTATGATTTGGAACCTTCTTTTATGAATGGATTTATGTTGATCTGACTGTCATTTCTACCCTTTGTTGATAACAAATAATTTTGGTTATTGACAGGACAATTTGAAAGAATACAGTACATTCTCTTGGTGATTCTGTGCTATTAATTAGTGCAGATTATTCAGTCCTGGTCACCCAATGAATCGCACTGTAGAAGTTCTAATTCACTCCCAGGACTTCTTTTGGAGGAAACCTTTAGAGTGCTTTGGAATAAAAATCAGGTGTAGTTCTTCTGGAAATTAAATGCAGTGAATGCTTCCCGCATTCAGTATACCTTAAATACACTAGGTTCTGTGCAGCCTTTTAACATTATCCCAGAAGTCTTTGAGCACATCATATGCCCTTAAGCTACACTGCCTGGCTGTCTTATGGTTTAAAAAATATGGTTTAAAAATAGCCACCTTTATGAATTGCAGCACGGCGTTCACAATATTCTAGAAAGCATCAACTGCAAAAAAAGCACCACAAAATATAATGGCTAAGCCATCATGCAAGGCTGACAGGGCCACCATATCTAATTCAAAGGAGTACTTTATAAGTGCTAGATAGCGTTGGTATGGCAGTCTGCTGTCAAGGTAGTAGCTACAAATCTCTCTGGACTATTTGCCCTGGGGGATCAGAATTATTAGCCACGTTTAGATGTGTAGGTTTAACTGCTGGTTACTGTCCATTTACTGCTGAGGAATTTCTGTGTGGTCCTGTCATTACCTGGGGTTACTTATGATTTGGTGTTGAGGTGGGGATTACTGCTAGACTTTGCATCATTTAACTCGGGTAATGCATGACCTGCTACTAAGGCTGTGCTTCTGAAGACCCTTGGGCATCTTGTACCAGGTGGTTGACTCAAATGTTAGCAGTGGGAATAAGGTTAGGCTATGGGACAATATAGACATAAAATAAATAGATATAAGATGGCTGTGTATAAATTTAGATCACACTGAATTAACATTAATCAGAGAAATGAGATTCTGAAAATATATCTCCCTCTGAGAGATATTAAAAAAAAAAAAAAAAAAGATGAAAGGTTCAATTAATTTCTTTAAAATATTATATGCTCTGGTTTTGTGCAGTAGTGAATCTGTTCCTAATGAGTATAAGATCCTTTGCAACTTAAGTACGATAGTGCCTTGCCTATTTTCTTTAAATATTGAGCAAGAAAGAAAATGTACGGAGCTGCATGAGGCACAGAACTATTTTGCAACTCATTGATTGCAACAGTCTTGCACTTTGCCCTTCTCAGATTCAACACACAGATAGAAGAGCTCAAAGTTTAAAATCCAGTTGCTGTATTCATATGAATAATCCTGTTTTCAGAAGTCACCCTGAGTATTATTACAAGAAAATAGAAACATCGTTATGATCCATGTTAAAATGAAGATGATAGAAGATGGATTAAACAGAGGAGAGAGGTCAGAAGTGACAAGTGAGAACTCTGACTCATTTACATAAAAATAGTTGGAACCCTGTGTATAGAGGAAATTATGCAGAAGTGTCACTGGAAGAGAATCCAGTGAGAAGGATGTCATGAGTTAAAGGATAAAAGATCTACCTCCTTGAACTGTAAACCCAGACCTTTTATTTACAGAGTCAGGTTTTCTTCTTTTATTTGCCTGTGTATCCTAGGTTACAGATTCTTTTTCTTCATTCTGTAAAGAAAATCCTATCCCCTGCACTGACATACCATTTTTTTCAATCTCTGGATGTCTTGTTGATAGTATGATAGAGAAGAAGGTATGGCCAACTGGACCAGTGTGGTCTTACTTGTGAAAGGAAGTACTAGAAATGTGACGAGAGATGGTACCACAGAAAGTAATTCTTAGAACATTTACCCTTGGTCCATTTGTTAGTCATGCAATGCTTGTAGCATAAAGATCAATTATCAAAGAAAAGAGTAATGAAAGCACTGGAGAAGAGTTGTGAAAGTAAGGAGATTTTTACATGGTTGAAAAGCATTGCACACCAAACTGTTCACAAAGTGCAAGATTCACTGCAAATTCATTCAATAGGAGTGTTTGAACAGTATTACATCCATAAAGCATGTCAGTCATGACAGAATTATTAAATATTTATGGAAATGCATTTAGGTAGCTAGAAGTGCCAGCATTTAAATGACTACAAAATTAGACTGAATACAAAATAAAGAAAACATCCGAGCAAGCATAACAATGAAATTCCTTATGGGTAAAAGTAAATATGAGAGACAGAGAAATTTCAGTCAGGTTCTGACCCAACAAAACAGGAAAAAAATTCATCATAGCTAACATTTTATTATTGAATAAAAGCTAGTATTTTCAATGTATATCAAACATATTTCTACCAACTTAAAAAAAAAAAGTTATTCCACATAACTACCCTAACACACATTAGTGGAAAAATGTCCTTAAGACATTTAGTGGAAGTTACAGTAATATGAATGTAAGCACAAACCGCTATGTGTAGCAGTGTGCCTCTTCTGTATCCAGTATGGGCACCCCAAAGGGAAAGTTGTTATCATGATATTTTGTTAAGCTGCCATGATTTCTCATATCAGTTGGCATTCACTGTTTCCCTCGGGTAGAATGGTTTGATTTGTCATCTTCTCCATCAAATATATGTAACTTTCATAGGTCACACAGAAGCTCAGTAAGTCATGTACATCTCCTGAAGGGACTGTCTTTTCGAAGTCAGGTTTAAGAAGCTTTCATGAAAAGAAAACAGATACCGGAGTCCCTTCACAGAGAAATATTCATGACTACTGCTTGACCTTAAAAAAAATTTTCTGTTAACAGTTAGCCCTTCAACTCCCCAACAGAGAGAATCACAAACCTCCTGTATCTTCACAGATCTCTCATGGACTCTGTTTTTCACATACATTAATTCTCTGTACTTTTGATCTCTGTGTCCTGAGAATGCAAATTCCCCATATATCAGAGCTCACTCTCCTCCTTAGTTTTATTTCAGACAAGTGGGATTTCCCTTTGGTATTGCTACATAAAGTGTTGAAAGAATAAACATTACATTACTGGAGTGAGGAACCATGCTATCTTTAATACATATTCTGGGTTCTATACGTTTAAGGATCATAATCTCTGTAAAACCAGGAAAAGCATAAAGAGATACTTTCCCTTTCCTTCTTTTTCCCGGAAAACAATGTAAGGGCTGGCAACATGTTCTCTAATCCTTGAACTTTTTCAAGTGCCTACCCTTCTCAAGGTTTCTCACTGTTCTACTTCATTAAGACAGAACTCCTTGTACAGCTTGGCTCCTAACCACAGCATTGACGCTGTGGAAATTGCACTTCACAGGCTTGTCTTCAATGATCAAGAGAGACATGAGGCCTGTCATTATGTATTTACTGAAAAGTATCAGCTACATATGCTGAACTTTGTTTTTCTAACAAAATGTTTTTGCCTTCATGTGGGCAAGCTCTCTGACAGGATGCATAAGCACACACTGGTTAAGACTTAGCGTACATATCAGCCCCCATCCATTGTAATGTAATATTTTGCCCAATGTATTCCTCAGCATGTATTTTCTCTATTAAAGACATTGATTCTGTTACAACTTGGGGGCAAATATCCTGCTGATGCTTCTAACAGCAAAAAGCATCTGGGCACAGGAAACAACACCCCACAATAATTTTTTAAAGGCTTTCTTTCATTTCTCCAAATGAGTCAGTTGTTAACTCAATTTGAATCTCATACTGATAAAAGGCAATTATAAATCAGCTTTTTATTTATAAGTAGAAAATAAAAAATTCCCCTCTGAGTATGAAAAGTGTTTAGTTTATACAATATCAGATAACTGTCAGTACTAAGGACATTTTTAAAAATTTGACTAGAGACAAGTCTCCATTTTATCCAGCTATGGGAGACACTAAAGTGGATTATTATTTTGAACAAAATCTAGACTAATTACTGCAATCTGTGAACAGATTTTGGGTTTGACTATTTCAAAAGGAAGGATGAAAACTTTAATCTGGGCTTCTGAATTGTATAGGTTTAATATGTCCTTGGTTTCAGACCCCAAACAAAACACTGGAAAACCAAAAACCTCCCCCATGGGTTCCTTACCAGACAGCACTACCCTCCTTGCAAGTACTTGAAAATTGCATCTAAACAAAGAAAACTAACAAAATAACATGGTCGTTAGTTAGATATATCACAGGAAAGGAACTTTTAAGCAAATAAGCAAAACACAAAATTACTTCTGTGTCCACATTTTTTTTCTTATAAATAAAGGACAGAAAATATTTGGTAGGGTCTGACAATTTCACTGATCGTCATTTTACTGGACAATCATGCTGCACAAAAGTGCCTAGCAGGCATGTGTCCTGCTTAGTGCTGGAGCCCTAAATAATCCATACTGCATAACATAAAAGATGGATTTTGCTATACACTTCATGAAGCTCCAGGAAGACATAACTGAATAGCAAATGTTCCCTATGTCTTTGCAGTTTTTCCTGGTTATGCCAAGATGTTTTAAAACTTGTCCTAGTTTATGGACTCAGGTATCGATGCCTAGATGTCTAGATCTTTTATTTCAGTTTGCCCTTTAGTGTTGATGCAGTTCTGAACTCTCTCACATGAAAGTTTTTGGCAGATTTGTCAGCATGCTGTCTATTAACATTCCTGTACAATGTGAGCCAGAAACACCTGGAATCCGTGGAGAATTTAATTCCTTGGAAATAATCTCATCAATAAGATAGAAACTAATCTTCCTCTGGGAACCTCTTTGGAAGACTTACTGCTGAAAACCTAAGCTCATACACAATAAATTTAAGTAATGGGTATCATTAGAGAAATTGGGGTAGGTCAGTCTGACAATAAAGCTCTCTGTACCAATACTTTTCTAGTTTCATTATCTGAAAAGCATTTTCAGATTACTTTCATTATCTGAAGGACTGGAGAGCAGAAATGGATATTGTGTTTCTGTTTCCCTTTCTGATCTTCTGGCTATGAACTTTGCATACACACTTTTAAAATAAATGCTAAGCATTATGCATTAACAGATTTAGATGACTGAAGTGTCTCCAAATGTAGTCTTGTAGAAGGATTAGGCAAGCAATTTCCAGACAAAGTATCATCATGGTTTAACCCCAGCTGGCAACTAAGCACCACACAGATGCCCAATCACTCCCCCCAGAGCAGGATGGGGGAGAGAACTGGAAGAGTAAAAGTGACAAAACTCAAGGGTTGAAATTAAGACAGCTTAATAAGTAAAGCAAAAGCTGTACATGTAAATAAAGCAACATAAGGAATTCATTCACTACTTCCCATCATCAGGCACGTGTTTCTTTCCCCAGGAAAGCAGGGCTCCATTGCATGTAACAGTTACTTGGGAAGACAAACACCTGAACATCTCCTCCCTTCCTTCTTCTTCCCCCACCTATATATTGCTGAGCATGATGTCATATGGTATGGAACATCCCTTTGGTCAGTTTGGGTCAGCTGTCCTGGCTGTGTCCCCTCACAACTTCTGTAACCCCAGCCTACTCACTGGTGGGGTAGTATGAGGAGCAGAAAAGGCCTTGACTCTGTATAAGCACTGCTCAGCAAAAACAAAAGCATTCCTGTATTATCAATACTGTTTTCAGCACAAATCCAAAACATAGCCCTATACTAGCTACTGTGAAGAAAGTTAACTCTACCCCAGCTAAAACCAGCACAATTATTTTAGGAGAAATAGGTTCCTAGCCTATTGGCAAATAAAATACTCTTAAATCAAGCAACATTTGCAATCAGTTCACACATAAATTATAAACAGAGACACACACAGGTGAAAAAAATTGAAAGTTAAAACTAAATGAAATTAAAAACCAGCTATTGACTCAACCAGTCTCCGAGGTACATATCAGAAGAGAACACATCCAGGAAAAGTGGTTATTTTTGCTTTTAAAAAAGTTATTTTTGCATGCAAGACCTGTTAAGGACAGAGAAATGTGATCCAAAGAAAATCTATGTGCTAAAGAATATTGAATAAATGCTTAAAAGGACTCTGATCTGATCTCCAATGTGATCAAAATGTTATAGATAGAAACTGCAAGAATGTACTGTATTATCATATAATTTTTGTTTATTCTTGTGATAAGTGATGCATTTTATCCCTAGTTCAAATCGTTTTGAAAATAGCATTGTACAGAAGGGATTTCAGGTGTCTGCAGTGATCCAGAGACTCATGGGAAGCTGAGACACAAGTTATTTTAACATGAAGGGGACAGAGATTATGAGCATGTAAGCACATGTAAGCGAAGCCAGGAAGAAATAATCCTGCTTGTATGCTTAAGAGTGTGTCGGCCTAGTGTGGTATTTTTGGCCCAAACCAGCAATCTCTTTCTTGTAGAACAGAAGCTGCTGATTAGGAAAAATGTGGAAGCTATCTTTACAGTTACCTGATTACATGCACAGACAAAATTATATGTAATGTCAGCCAAGTTTTATATGACAAAAGATCTGAAGAGGTGAGCAAAGTTAAGTGTTTAGGATCAGACCCCACTTTATGCTATTCTGCCAGTGCAAAGCAGGATATAATTGGCTTTAAGTGCAGACCATTGAGTGAAGCTAGTTCTTTTCCTTCTGTGCCATTTCCTTTGTCCTCCTTCTCCTCTAAACTTACACAATGCTGGACCTTGACTCCAAGTCTTCAGTGCTGCACACCCAGGAGGTCCCAGAGCCTGAGAAGACACCACTGTGTCAGATCCAACAGGAGAATGACTGCTTCATATATGAGCAAGTGTAAAAGTAAATGAGACAAAAATTAAAAGGAAGGGAATCTTTTCATTTGTACCTGTATCCACAAATGATCTGACTGACATTTTTTCCTGTATCCATGGGACAAGGGGTAAATAAGTTCAATAAGAAAAGAATAATCTTCACTAGCTGCACTGAATTGCACTTGCTTTTCTCAAATATCCAGGAACTCAGTCCAACATTTTTACATTCTTTAAACTTCATTTTGAGTTTGTTCCCATTGCAGAGGCCTTGAGTATGGCCTGTGTTGAAGTGAATTTTGCTTACAGTACAGTATTTGCGAAAGATGACAAATATAGAAGCCATAGGAAGACAAATTTTCTTGCAAACCCATAAGCTTCAAATTTTGAATTGAGGTATTATTTTCCTTCACTGATAACTGGCCAACGTAGAACAATCACATAAACAAATGTCTGTACAAAAGTCCAAATCACAGAATCATAGAATGGTTTGTGTGGGAAGGAATGTTAAAGATCATCCATTTTCCACCCCCCTCCCCCGCCCTAGGCAGGGACATCTTCCGGTAGACCAGGTTGCTCAAAGCCCCATCCAACCTGGCCTGGAACACTCCCAGGGATGGGGCATCCACAGCTTCTCTGAGCAACCTGTTCTAGTGCCTCACCACCCTCAAAGTACAGAATTTCTTCCTAATACCTAATCTAAATCTATCCTCTTTTAATTTAAAATGATTATCCCTTGTCCTATTGCTACAGGCCTTACTAAAAAAATCTTTCCCCATCTTTCTTATAAGCCCTTTTTAAGTATTGAAAGGCTACTATAAGGTCTCCCCAGAGCCTTCCCTTCTCCAGGCTGGAAAACCCCAACTCTCAGCCTGCTTTTGTAAGAGAGATATTCTAGCCCTCTCATTATCTTTGTGGCCCTCCTCTGGACTCGTTCCAACAGCTCCACATCCTTCTTATGTTGGGAGCTCCAGAGCTGAATGTAGTACTTCAGGTGGGGTGTCATGAGAGCAGAAAGGGAGAATCACCTCCCTCAACCATCTGGCCATGCTTCTTTTGATGCAGCCTTAATTTTGATGCAAATCAGATTTGTTAAGCTTCAGGTTAATGGCTGGCATTTTTAGTTTTTCCTAATACTTTTCTCATGGCACCATGTGATTGTTTCACTTGCATCGACAGTCCTAGATGTCATACCTATTGCACAACCCTGGTATGGCTACTAAGAGGTTTCATATCAAGTCCAACTAGAAGGCAAATGCTTCTCTAGCTGTAGAAGATTAGTAAAACTGTTCAATCATTTAACCTGTATAAGCCAAGCACAGAAGCACTTCTGATGCATGCCTTCTTTTCTAGTCTTTACTCAAGTACAGCAATATTACTCATTTTGAGAGAAATACATTAACATGTCTACAAATTTTTCAAAGACTACTGTATTGTTTTACATGTTGCTAAGTAATACTTACTCTAAATCAAGGATTTTTCAAGTTTCCCATCTTCTGCCAGTGAGCAAGTGCACAAGAAGCCGGGAGGGAGCATAGCCAAGACAGCTAACCCAAACTAGCCAAAGGGAGATTCCATACCATAGAATGTCATGCTTAGTACATAAACTGAGGGGAGTTGTCCAGGACCTGCCAGTCACTGCACAGGGTCTGAGTGGGCATCAGCCAGCAATTGTATTGTGCACCACCTTTTTCTTTTTTCTTTCTTTGCATTATATTCCTCTCTCCTTCTTTCTCATTTTCATTAGAACTGTTACTATTATTATTATATTTTTACTTCAATTATTAAATTGTTCTTAAATCAAGCCACAAGTTTTACCTTTTTCCAATTCTCCTCCCAACCCCAGTGGGGCTGGAGGCAGGGTAGACAGCGAGCAAATAGTCTGCATGGTACTTTAGTTGCCAGCTGGGGTTAAACTATGACATATATCAACTTGCAACATACTTGCTGTCTTACTCTGGCTGACAATAATATTCTTAAGTTTTTGTTTCTCAGTTTCCCATTTTACATTTAACTTCTCCAATTACTGCCTTGGATTAGCATGAGGTCCATTGTTTTATGTGTACAATAAACATTGATTTTGTTATTTATAGACTATAATTAGCTGTTGCAAACTGTGTGAAAAGATATTGGAAAGCAGAGCAATCTATACAACCCATGAATCACAAAGATCTGGGAAAACAGGAAAGCTCAGAGCTCTCCCACTCCTTCCTATTCATTGCCCACTTAAGCAGCCGAAATCCCATGTCTACTGTACAAGTCAGTGATGAACTGAAATGTGTTTCAGTTAGGTACTTTAAAATAACTTTCTGCACATTCAGTCACCATTTCTATAGAACTCTTAATTGCTTATCAAACTTCAGTTAATCTTAATAAATGAATGAACAGATTAAGCAGAAAATAAGATAAAATAAAAAGAGATGCATAAAATATTATAGAAAATTTAATTGCTTGAATTAACTTTACTTAAACATATCACTAATAAAAATATTAATTATATCCTTTTTTATATATCTCTGTGTGTGTGTGTGTGTAATATACTTACAGTGTATGAAACCCTAAGTAGGAGTTTCTAGCTTTTACTCTGTACTGTAATTGGGAATGTTTTCTATGGAATCTAAAGGTTTAGAAGAAGCAATAAGTGAAAATTTCTTCTAAGGATTTTTTTTAATGTCACTATGATATACAACTAAACAATAGCAGTCTTATATGAACAGATAAACAGTGCAAAGAATTATTATTTATTCATGTAATGTTGAAGAATGCAAAAACTGAACATCATTAGCCTTAATCATCCCACTTGAGTGAGAGTTAGGCAAGATTCTAGTTCTAGAATGTTAATAAAGTAGTTATAATTTCTTGAGAATGTTTGTGTCTTTTTTGTTGAAATCCAGAAAAAGACCCGGCACATACTTGTGCAAAAGAACTTCTGAAAAATTTGGAGTCGGGAAGCCCCAGAGGGGTATAAGCCTAGAACAAGTCAACAGTATCATGCTACAGGGAAGGTATTGTCCATTAAAATATAAGCAGAAACTCTGTAATGACTCTTTATGATGTAACATACTATTCTATTGTCTTAGAAAGATACATTTTTTTGAGGACAGGTTATTTAAGATAGAAGCTAAGAAATACATCAGTAGAAACCAAACTGTTATGAATATATGTTTAATGTTTTAAATAGTACAGTTCCAGAAAATAAAGACATAGTGTAGACTGACTCTTTAGAGATGTAGTCAACCCATGATGCATTGCAGGATCTCCTATACTCCTTGCTGAATAAATAAAGGTAGTTAATGAACTTGTCAACTTCTACTATGTAAACATAATTAAGTACCATGAACAAAATGCTACCAAACTAAGTAGTTATGTTTAGCTGGATGTCTTAGATTAATATCTTAATTATCCTAGAATATGACTATCCCAGAAAATTGTTGTTTTGTAAATATAAACCAGAATGCTTTCAATACATAAGCCACAGATTAGCATTTTAACATTACCAATATTGATTATTGCAGTTACAGGTTTTGTAAATAGGCCTCAGTTATGTAAGGCATTTTTCTGCTTCCAAATATTCATATTTCCAGTGCTTCCCTTTTATTTAACACCATAATAGCAAGAGTAAAGCCACAAGGCATTTCTAAGACTGGGCAGCATCCAAGCATATTTTGTTAAAATATGCATTTGAATCTGTGTTTTTTCACTTCCTGTTTGGATCTGGCACTGACTCATTTGTTCAAGGCATTGCTGGAAGTCTGGGGCACAGCCTGGATGTAAATTTACCAAGTTCCACAAATTTTCCTGGTTCCAGCCTAATCACAAGCATGTTCCTTCCTTTATTATTTTTTAACTTTCTCCCTGGCTGATTCATAGTGGAATAGCAGAAGGAGGCACAAACTTCTTTTTTGTAAAAGGCATATCTGTTTCTACTAATTTCTACCAGCTCTGATATGATTGGAATATGTAAGGATTATACCTACACTGTAATCTAATACAATATAGTGTGTTTCTTAGACATGTGAAACTTTGTCATGGTGGCTATTTTGGTGCCACTAGTGTCTATGCAACCTCTCAAAGATAATTCACATATCATTCAATTAACCTAAATTCAGACATATAATATTTAGGTGATCAGTTTCAGTTAACCAGAAAAAATGTTTCTATGTCATTCCAAGCAATGTGACAAGGATGAGAGATATGGAATTGTAAAATAATTTGGATTTGGAGGGACCTGTAAAGACCATATATTGCAACCCCCCTGCCATAGGCAGGGACATCTTTCACTAGGTCAAGTTGCTCAAAGCCCCATCCAACCTGACCTTGAACAGGCCCAGGGATGGAGCACCCACAGCTTCTCTGGGCAACCTCTTCCAGTGCCTCACCACCCTCATGGTAAAAAATGTCTTCCTTACGTCTAATCTAAATTTACCCTCTTCCAGTTTAAAATCATTGCCCATTGCCCTATCACTACAGGCCATGATCAAAAGTGTCTCTCTGTCTTGCTCATAAATCCCTTTTATATATTGAAAGGCTGCAACAAAGTATTTCTGGAGTCTTCTGTTCTCCAGGCTGAACAACCTCAACTGCTGGGGATTGCTGTTTCTGTTTTAAGATTTTTACCACTGGCCTTTTAATTCATATTAATCAGGATTCTTTTCCAAAACCCATTTGTTTTGCAGAGACTCAGTGCTTTCTTCTGTTGACATTGCCTCAAAGAGAGGCACAGCTACAAGTGAAGGTAAAGCAAAATTAGAAAAGGCAAGAAAAGTGGCCATAATTGCCATGGAAATAGAAGATCTCACCAATAAGAGGAACTCAGTAATATAATTACAGACTGTGAGAACACTTTGGCCACCTGTTGTCAGCTTCAAAGGGAGCGAAAGGAGGAAAGACCCTTTTCTGTACCAGGAGCTGCTGGTCCATTATGAATCCAGTAAGAAAAGAACTCACACAATGCAAAGCAACATTTTCAATGCTCTTTGTTCCAGTTAACACTTTAAAGCAAGAAAGAACACTGCGCAGATCACACCCTTAGAACAGGTTACCCATTTGGGTCATTCAACCTCTTACTGGATTTTCTTACAAGAAATCACGCTGTTCATCACTTCTAGTGTCAAGTAGAATGGCTCTTCAAATGACAACTTCTTGCTGCTGTTCCTTTAGACACAGGAAAGGCCAGGCAGGTGTAATTGCTGGTACCAAGTGGGAGATGCTTGCATGCTGCCATGAGTTCATCCTGTAGCCACCTCTCCCAAATCTTCTACCTCCTCCCCACAACTGGCACATGGAGAAAGGGGACTTGCAGTCAGTTCATCACATGATGTCTCTGCCACTCCATTATTCTCACACTCTTCACCTGCTTCAGTATGGGGTCACTCCCACGGGAAAAAAGTCCTTCACAAACTTCTCCAATGTGGGTCCTTCCCCCAGGTTACTGTTCTTCAAGAGCTTCTCCAGCATGGCTCCTTTCCATGAGATGCCATCCTTCAGGAATGGACTGTGACCTGCCAGAAAACCTACTCCAGCTTGGGCTCTTCTCTCCATGGGTCCACTGTAAGAAAAACTGCTCCTGTGTCGCTTCTTCTCCGCAGGGTCACAGCTTTCTTCAGGCACATCCACCTGCTCTAGCGTGGGGTCCTTCATGTGCTGCAGGGTGGATACCTGCTCCATCACAGAGGGCCATGGGCTGCAGCAGAACAACATGCTTCAACATGGTCTTCACCATGGGGTGCAGTAGAATCTCTGCTCCAGCACCTGGAGCACATCCTCCCCCTCCTTCTTCACTGGTCTTGGTTTCTGCAGTGATATTTCCTTCTCATATTCTCACTCCTCTCTTCTGGGTACTGTTACACACCATTTTTTTCCCCTTCTCAAATATGTTATCACAGAGGTGCTTGCCACCGTTGCTGATTTGCTTGGC